>NC_066887.1:12947074-14147074 GCF_022985175.1 Labeo rohita | reverse complement strand
AGTGGATTTATTGATTTATTCACTGTATATTACACTTCTGCCACACACATCTAATATAAACATGCGATTTCCAGCTGTTTACCATCACAGACATAACCAACTGTTTTTGTAACTCATGTGTTTTTAACAAACTTGTGTGTATTTGACAGTTTAAGCGCAATAAGACATGAAAGAGAACTTACTCACATCTATTCCCCAAACAGTCAAAATGTAACTTCAAGAATGAAAAGGTTGTGTCAATAAGTTTAAAGTTCGGAGATTGAAAAAAACAGCAAACGGGATGAGAAATTGCGATATATAGCACAATGTATGAATAACAGAATTTATTAGAGCCACAGAAAGACAAACGTTTTGCTAAAAAATGCACAATACACAATCGTCAGAGCTAGGATGAAGTCATTATGTACATTAACAATAATTCGGGACAAATGAAATGTAATTTAATGGAAAATTATGGTGCTGAGGCGTTGTGCAGTGGTGTGGCACAGTGCAGGGCTGCACATATCGTCCGGTGTGCGACTGCCTTAAGGCTGGATAGCCTCTTTTTCAGAAGTGGAATTGTCAAAGATGACTTTTAGAAGAGGACACTGTAAGCTAGGTTGGTAGAGAGTAGAGGGCCTAGGCTCAAGACAGTGACTGAAGGGGGTCCCCTTCATTAGAAATCGGCAAGCTGAGGGGGCACAAGGGCTGAAGTGGCACCTTCACTGGATAGGGTAGACCAGATAGTGTTATTTATATAGTCTCATTACTAATAACCCAGACACTGACACTTTAATTGACACTTTCTCAGCAGGCGAGAAGTTGCTGTACACAAGAAAAGTGAAGGTATGCTAAAGATTAAAATATAGAAGTGCTTTAGTGCATACCGGTCCACTCTGAGCACTGATTACAAGCATTTTTACAGTGTGCAAGCATGTTATACAAAGGTCAGTAGAGTAGAACGTGACCTTGAGAACAGTGTGCCTTTTTTCTGTTTTGGCCAATTTGAGAACATTTTAAAAGGCTATGGCAAAGCTTTTGAGTGGAAACCTGAAATAGAATGATATCTCTCCCTTCATTTCTCCTCATTAAACACCCAAGGTCATTGAAATCACCGCTTGAGCCCCAAAGGGTTGCATCAGTCAGGAAACACATGCAGCAGCATGAGAGCACCACAAGGGGGGCACAGAAGAGGCAGCGGTGTCCAATGGACATATCATTGTCTGTCGCAGCATTGATGCGTCTGCACGTCTGATATCTGCCCAGCTTTTTAAATGTCAGGCCTGAAGGTGTTTGAATAAAACATCAGCCTGCCCACTCGAGTTCATCTTCAGCTCAGCTTTCACAGCCGTGGGCATCTCCTAGAACTGACCTCTATCCACATTGAGAGTCCGAGAGGTGTCACTTAAAACCCACTTTCTCTTCCACTGACCCTTTAACAGCTGTCCCAATGAGCCACTTTACTCTGCAAACAAAGAAGGAGACCTTGACCCCTACCCACCTTGATGGTACACTTCATAAATACATAAATAAATGCGTTTGTTCATTAAACGCAAACAAGCTCATCTTTGCATACATCTGGTTAATGATAAACAGACCATGTGTCTCTAAATATAGGATGTTCTCTGTAATGATGAGTAATGATGGACAACATGGCCAGAACAGCCAAAGCTCATTACCTCTCTCCGGTCTAAGGCAACAGTGCATGTTGGCGCAGCGTGAGCTCACTGTTAATCATGGCCATAGCCCAGCCCCTCTGTACTGTTATGACAGTAATGCACGCATCAGATGGCATCTGTGTAGTGCAATGTGGGATGTTTCTTTAATGGTAAAGAGAATGTAAGAATGCAACTCATTTTCCAGGCTTTGCACAACATACATGACATTTTTTTCAATTTAATTACATGCATTTTTTTCTGTAAGCTTTTTTTGAAGAAGCATAATGGAATTCTTCTCATTACAATAAGTGCCAGCATTCAGTGTAAGGCAGTTTTTAAAGGGATAGCGCACCCAAAAATGAAAATTACCCCATGATTTTCTCACCCTCAAACCATCTGTATATGACTTTCTTCTTTCAGATGAATACTATTAATAGTTACATTAAAAAATGTCCTGGCTCTTCCAAGCTTTATGAATGGCTGTTGATATTCAACAGTCCAATTGAAGTCCAATAAACTGCACCCATCCATCATAAAAAAGTACTTCACACAGCTCCAGGCCTCCTAAAGCGAATCGATGCGTTTTTGTAAGAAATGTGTAAGAATAATTTGTGAGAATTGGACTATTGAATATTAACACCCTTTCACTGCCATTATAAAGCTTGAATATAACTCAGGTTGTATTACTCTGAAAGAAGAAAGTTGAGTTGAGGTCATAAGTTTACATACACCTTGCAGAATCTCCAAAATGTTAATTAATCTACCAAAATTCTACCAAAGTTTTAACCCCGGCTCTTAATCCATTGCGTTTCCTTCTGAAGCATCAGTGAGCATTTGAACCTTCTGTAATAGTTGCATATGAGTAGGATTTTTTTCAGCAAGGGCACATTAAATTAATCAAAAGTGACAGTAAAGACACTGTTACAAAATATTTTCTTTAAAATAAATGCTGATTTTTGTATCAATGTATCATGGTTTCCTCAAATAAATAAACAAGTAAATAAAACAATTACAAAATAAGCAGCAAAAGTGCTTTCAACACGTTTATTTAAAATATTCAAATATTATTTTCATTTGTAATAATATTTCACAATATTACTATTTCTTCCGTATTTTGATCAATCAAACACAGCCTTGGTGAGAATAAGAGACTTTCAAGACTTTCTTTTATTGTGTCCCAGATGGATTTCACTAATGAAGATGAAAAAGGTCTAAAAGGCTCTATTTTTCCTTGGCCCGCTGGAACTGAAAACCTTAATTCCTTATGTGTTCTGCTTGCACTGAATATTTTCCCTGCTTAAAATAAAGTATTCTCATTAAAGGGAACAATGGCACACTGAAACCTAACAAAAAATGTATGTGGTGCAGAAAGATCTGTCAAACGAGAATGTTCAAATTCATGAGCTGGTTTCCCAACGTCACTTCTATTTCTAGAAACAAGCTGGAGAGGGTCTGCTGAGCAACAGATTTTTGAATTAGAAGTAGAACTTAGAATTGAGCAGTTTTCTAAAGTTTTCAACATTATATATCCATGCATCTAACTATTTAAACTTTTAGGTTCATTCGTATTATTCCAACAAGTGCACATTTGTGAGTTTAAGTTTGTGGTTGAGGCTTTAACCAGGGATTATCATCGTCTCACCAGCAGATAAGAAAACAGACATTCTCTTATTTTGTAGATGTCCAACTTTTTCCCTCCTGAAATGCATTGGGAAATTAAAACTTATAAATGTCAAAGCAGCAATTAGCCCTAATTGTGCCTTCTGGATAAATTCACAATGTGAGTCATGGGGAGAGTGGATACGGACAGGGCCATTTGCAGTGCTTAAGGAAATAAAGGTTATTAAAATTCATTTCTAAATGAATTGTGATCGTTGGTTTTCTGCAATGAAATTATAAATGGCAAGCACAGATGTGCAGCATTGTGAGCACAGCATCAGCTGTGGGACTTACTGTACTGTGCATTTCAATTAGCATGGTCTGCAGGACCCCGTTATAATCCCATCGCTCTATATGCTACTTGCAATGTGCCTTATTTTCCAACTAAAACTTGAATCTAAACGCAATGTTCCCTTTTTGCTGACATTTTGATTGACGGTTGGTAGTGTAGTGAATTTGAAGTTGACAAGCCCAAGGCTCTATGTACCCATTCAGTCGACAGAGCTACTTCATTCCATTCTTTTTCTCGTCTCTCAGCACACCGCAATGGAGACAGCCAAGCACGACAGAAGAAAAATAACTTTTACTCCATAACACAGTTTTCCTCTGCTTCCTTGCGTCAGTTTCTCTCTCTCTTTCTGCCTGCTCCTCACACACAGGAGGGAGCCAGTCAACAAGTAGCCAGGGGTCATAGCAACCAGTTTATTTGCTCTTCATGTTCGCTCCTAATACATATGCTATTGGAAGAGGGGAGTTTTAAAAAAAGAGCTAAATAAATAATTAAACCTATTAACTCATGGCCTGCATTTCCCGTCGGAATCAAATATTTATTTTGTGCCCTGGGTCAAGTCTGTGCCTTGCTTTAATAGATTCTGTCATGATTTTTCACGCTTTTCCCTAAGTTCTCTTTGAGATGGAAGAAAAAGGAGACACCTCAGCTGTCAGGGTTGAACTGGAGACTGAGTTCTAATTATACTAAAGCTTCAAAAAACTAGGTTATTAAACATTTTAAAAAGTTTACTTTTGTAAATATTTACTTACATTATAGGGCTCGCAAAATCGTTAGCCTGACGTCCTGGGGCTATGTGATTTCAAGTTGGGCTACCAAAATGTACCACCTGGACTTGACGGGCTATCTAGAATAGTAATCTAAAATTTCTCCTAGATTCGCATTGTTCACTCACTTGTAGGGGTGAAAGTGGGTTATGTCTTAAGTGAACTTAAACAGTCAGGAAAGAAATCGCATGAGCATCATTATGTTGCAGGGGTGCCCAAACTCGGTCCTGGAGGGCCAGTATCCTGCATAGTTTAGCTCCATCTTGCCTCAACACACCTGCTGGGTCATTTCTAGTATGCCTAGTAATAAAGCCACTGGATGGCAAGCCTACAACGATTAGGCGTAACAAAAAAGCGTAACGGCTAAAGCTAACATTTCCGGTCTGGCAGTACGTGGGAAAGGAGACCAGACACCATTTTGTTTGATTGGATGTCAGTGGACGAGAGGCTTTACTACACTGAATAAAGAGCTTTTTAGAGGAAACGGCTTATCATTTAATAAATCCACAGCCTATCTGCTAATCTTCAACATGTTTTACACCAAACAATACTTTTGGATTTAAATATTTTTAGAGTTTACTACAAAAAAAATGCCGTTTTATAAGAGAAGTCACTGACTTTTTGCGTCAGATGGGATTCAACTTACGGCACATCTCATTCATTCCAATGGTATCTGTAAATGGCCAATGAGTGTCGCACAACTCTCTCTGAAATTCAATGACGGCAAGGCTGTAATGTGATTGGTTTAAGGGACACGTGATCCAAGTTAGCCGTTACGCTTTCTCCAATAGTAAGTAATACAGACCTTCTCAACTCCCTATAGTAATACAATCTCTGCCTAGTAAGAGCTTGATTAGCTGGTACAGGTGTGTTTAATTGGGGTTGGAGCTAAACACCAGCCCTCCAGGACTGAGTTTGGGCACCTCTGTTATTGGATCGGTAGCAGCCTATAAATACCTGCTGTTCCATAAGTGCCACCTGCTGTCAGAGAGTGACATTTGCATCTTATTCACAAAGCTAAAGTCAGACCATCTGTTTTTGCTTCATATTTAGAAATTACAATCAAAATAACATGCAGCACCTTTGTTTGGATCACAATTAACATGCAGCAGTTGCCTCTGATTTTAAATGGCAAGGGCACAAGCAAAGCCTTTGTTTATATGAAGAGATTTATTTAATTTGTATTATTTATTTGATTTGGGATTTGTTTTAAAACTTCAAGCTAGTTTTATTATTTGACATTTTTCAGCTTAACAAAGAAATACGCAGCATTTTGTCTGAGAAATAATAAAAGGACATCTGTCTTAAATCTAAAATCTAAAACAAAACAAAACAAAAAATTTTAAAGAAAAAACAACAGAACTAGGGATGGACTAAAATTTGAATTCTGTCTGATACGAATAGACCACTTTAGAGTAGATGTCACATTGTGGTAGCAGAAAAACACTGTTAACAAGTGGAGAGAAATGGGTAAAATCCATGGAATAAAAGAAAAAACCCACGTGTGATTACCCTACTTTTAAAGCATTAATTAGATTTAAATAATAGGTCTACATAATATTCACATACGCAGTTCATAATAATAATAATAATTTGCTACATTTATATAGTTACAACTCGCAAATGCGAGTTTATATCTCATATTTCGGAATTTTGTAACTCAATTTAACCCAACAATAGCGAGTTTGTCAATTCTGAGGGGGAAAAAAAGTCAGAAGTATGGGATATAAACGCATGAGCCAAGGAGAAAATAGAAAATGACGAGTTGATTTTTCTTATCAGAATTGTAAGAATAAAGTCAGAATTTTGAAATATAAATTCACTTCCATAGACTGCTACTTGAGACCGACTGAATGAATTAAACTGAAACGTAATAAATATAACTAAATATAAAAATGTGCGCAGGGTTAAGCTGTGTGTTAATTTGACCAGAAACACCAGAGACCGGGAATGTAAAGCACCTTTCCTTAATTAGGGCGGACAAGAGTTCAGCGTTTAGGAAAAAGGTGGTTAAGCCAATAATTATTTTAATTATTTTAAATTATTTTATGTTATGGTACATAACCAAACTAGATATTATATGCTTTTCTATTATATATTATTTTATACTATATTGTCAAAATAAATTACATATAAAAGACTAAAAACTAAAATGAATTTTTTTTAGTGGCGTCAATCGATTAAATAGTTTTTTCAGAAATTAATCACAATTAATCGCAATTAATCCCACCTAACATTACCATTTTTAATTCTACTTTAATATTGCAATAATTTCATTTTCATTCTTCAAATTAATGTAGAAACAACATGTGTGTATTTTTGATATTTGTTTAATGCCATCTTTTTTATGACAGAAGGCAAGTATCACTGATACCAACTGATCTCTCTATAAATTTTTTCCTAATATTTATCCATTAAATTTAGCCATTTAACATTACAGTATAATTGAGAGCTTTCAATTTTACATTTATTAGACTTGTAATTTAATAATGAATTCTAAGATTTAGAACAATCTTCAAACCCATTATAATAACTTCCATATAGCTACCTGTGCCCTTCAGCAAGTCCACTTCCAAAACAAAGATTCATATAATGTACTCACCCCCTTGTCATCCAAGATGTTCATGTATTTCTTTCTTGAGTCGTAAATAAATTATGTTTGAGGAAAACATTTCAGCATTTTTCTCCATATAATGGACTGATATGGTGCCCCGATTTTGAACTTCCAAAATGCAGTTTAAATGCGGCTTCAAACGATCCCAAATGCGGTTGTAAATGATCCCAGCCAAGAAAGAAGGGTCTTATGTAGCGTAACGATCGGTTATTTTCATTTTTATAAAATACATTTTAAATACTTTTTAATCTCAAACGCTCATCTTGCCTTTCTCTCCCTGAACTCTGTGTATTTTGGCTCAAGACAGTTAGGTAATGTTGGAAAACTCCAATCATATTTTATCCCTCATCTTTAAAAAATCTTTTCAAAATCATCCTACATCGCTGCAGAAGTACCGACCCAGTCTTTGCAAAGTGAACAAGAAGATCAAACACCCTTAACAAAAAAGGTAAAACAGCCATACAGGACGATTTTGAAGGGAGAACATGAGATGGGAGTTTTTCGACATACCCTAACTGTCATGAACCAGAACAAAAACAGTCCAGGCAGAGCAAGACAAGACGAGCGTTTGACATTACAAAGTATATAAATTGTATTATTTTTATTAAAATAACCAATTGTTACGCTAGATAAGATAGCCGCATTTGTGATCGTTTGGAGCCGCATTTAAACTATATTTTGGAAGTTCAAATTGGGGCACCATATCACTTCATTATATGGAGAAAAATGCAGAAATGTTTTCCTCAAAAAAAGCATAATTTCTTTACGACTGAAGAAAGAAAGACATGAACATGGATGACAAGGGGGTGGATACATTATATGTGAATCTTTGTTTTGGAAGTGGACTTCTCCTTTAATAAAGCTATCAAACACTAAAATCTAAATTAAATAAAAGATAAAGCTTAAAACTACAGAAGTTATTGATTTCCTCTTTTTTAATTTTGTTCTTTGATTAACAGACATCACAGCAGCTGGTTATTAGGATATTTTGGATGCTGTTACTTTAAAGGGGTCATTGGATGCTAAGTTCACTTTTACATGTTGTTTAAA
The DNA here is from genome assembly GCF_022985175.1 of Labeo rohita. Taxonomy (NCBI): domain Eukaryota; kingdom Metazoa; phylum Chordata; class Actinopteri; order Cypriniformes; family Cyprinidae; genus Labeo; species Labeo rohita. The sequence continues at coordinate 14,139,058 of NC_066887.1, read as the reverse complement.
CATTAATGTGTGTTGGCAGTGTATGTACAAATCTACCCTATAATGATAAAAATCCATGCAGTGGTTTTTAATTAATCTGTAAAAATAATATTCCCTTTTCCAAATCGAGCTGTTCTCAGATGCCTGTCGTTGTGGCGTCACACCAACAGAGGCCGCTCCCATGATAGTTGATTGACATGAGCATTTTACCTCAGATCAGCTGTAACAGTCCACCCTCTTTGTTTCGATGCCGGAGCAGGGATGTAAGTAGGACAAGAATACCTCCGATTGAGCGATTGAGGTGTTGTGTTGCTGGATGTAATAATGAACGCATGTATTAAATAAATGCAGCCTTGGTGAGAGCAAGATACTTTTTTCCTCCAAAAACATTTAGAAACGTATCAACCCAAAACTTTTGAACAGTAATTCATATTTTATCTGTGAATAGATCTCTGATGATGTCTGCTGCACATAAACACATCTAGATTGCTATTTCACATGCATCACCCAATCATCTTGTCAATATGGCAGAGTGCACAGCGAACTATGGGGTTAGAATCGTTGCATAATTCCAAATAAATACATTATGATCCACAATTAAATGTAAAGCAATTGACAAAAACAAAGCATATTCACAAAATAAATAGAATGAGATCCACAAATAAATCTTAGAGTTCCACAAACATGAATTATATTCACAAGTAAAAAAATTAGAATTGCAAATAAAAAACATACTCACAAATATTTTTTTTATTTTACAAACACAACTTTGCCCGGCATTTATATGTGAATCGCGTACTGTGCATTTGTAGATCGCTGCGCGTATTTGTGGATTGCTTTCTGTGCATTTGTGGATCGCAGCGCATATTTGTGGATTGCTCTCTGTGCATTTGTAAATCGCTGCGCGTATTTGTGGATTTTGAAACATTTCAAGCGTCAAGACGCACACTGATCCACAAATGCATGGACTCCACCCACCTTCTACTTAAGCCAATCAGATACCGGGGCCACGTGGGGCTGACCAATCGTTGCATGTTCTCGCTCCAACCAGTCACGTTTTGCCTTACAATCAGTAACAGCCGTAATTCAGGACAATTAACCAGTCTCTTCAAAATGGACGACTAGGACAGTGGTGCTCATCACAGCATTATTGTAATAATGTCTAAAATAAAACAAGTAATGTTATGTGTAATGTAATCAGTGTTTCATGCATCACTAAGTCGATGTGTGTTTTGACCGTGAGTGTGTTTAGCAAACTGGTATTCTACGGTGACCGGGAGGGGAGGTCTTCGGTTCACTTAGTTTTGTCGTGGCCACGACATATAAACTCGTGAGAACGTGATAATATAACACAGCCACGAGATATTAATTTGTGGGAACGTGATATTACATCGTGGGCAGGAGAACGTTTTGTCGAGGTAACGACATACTTATGCCACGACTTATGTTGAGGGAACGACATATTTTTCTTGTGGACACCAGTTTATTGCATAAACAAACCTGCGTGACCATAGCAACCCGGGATTATCAGAGATGGTGGATTCATTATTATTTTATTTTGAATTAATAAATTATTATATTAATTATTATAGATTATTTCATAATTTCTTTTATTGTTTTATAATATAAATTATTATATTGCACGCAATGTAAACAGCATTCATATTAAGTTTATAATGAATAAACGTTACCTAAAGTAGTCTAAGTAACATAGGCATACAAGAAAACATTTTTACCCATCCCTCAATCGTCTTCAAAATATTTGTATATTATTATTAGGCCATTATTATCACCATCATCTTCATCAACATCATTATTATTAGCCTATTATTATATTTTTATATTTTCCCTTAATTTCGATCTTACATAACGTTCTTATTAATAATAAGAAGAAGAAGAAGAAGAAGAAGAAGAAGAAGAATATACAAATATTAAATTAAATGTTTCATGTTAGTAAAAATGTTTTAAACAACTCTGATAATCCCAGGTTGCTATGGTCACGAAGGTTTGTTTATGCATGAGAAAAATATGCCGTTCCCTCATCATAATAAGACGTGGCCACGAGAAATGGAAGTCGTTCCCTCAACATAGCCTCTCCAGGCCACGACATCGTTACCTCGACAAAACGGTCTCGTGGCCACGACATAATATCACGTTCCCACAAATTAATATCTCGTGGCTGTGTTATATTATCACGTTCTCACGAGTTTATATGTCGTGGCCACGACAAAACTAAGTGAACCGAAGACCTCCCCTCCCGGTCACCGTAGAATACCAGTTTGCTAAACACACTCACGGTCAAAACACGCATCGACTCAGTGATACATGAAACACTGATTACATTACACATAACATTACTTGTTTTATTTTAGATATTATTACAATAATGCTGTGATGAGCACCACTGTCCTAATCGTCCATTTTGAAGAGACTGGTTAATTGTCCTGAATTACGGCTGGTCCCGCACTGATTGTAAGGCAAAACGTGACTGGTTGGAGCGAGAACATGCAACGATTGGTCAGCCCCACGTGGCCGGTATCTGATTGGCTTAAGTAGAAGGTGGGTGGAGTCCATGCATTTGTGGATCAGTGTGCGTCTTGACGCTTGAAATGTTTCAAAATCCACAAATACACGCAGCGATTTACAAATGCACAGAGAGCAATCCACAAATATGCGCTGCGATCCACAAATGCACAGAAAGCAATCCACAAATACGCGCAGCGATCTACAAATGCACAGTACGCGATTCACATATAAATGCCGGGCAAAGTTGTGTTTGTAAAATAAAAAAAATATTTGTGAGTATGTTTTTTATTTGCAATTCTAATTTTTTTACTTGTGAATATAATTTATGTTTGTGGAACTCTAAGATGTATTTGTGGATCTCATTCTATTTATTTTGTGAATATGCTTTGTTTTTGTCAATCGCTTTACATTTATTTGTGGATCATAATGTATTTATTTGGAATTATGCAACGATTCTAACCCCATAGCGAACAGATTGTATTGTTGGTTTCCTTTCCGAAATGACACTTCAAAGTGCAGTTAAGAAGCCCCCTCTCGAGCTGATCTCGGCCCCTTCTAGCCCCCCTCGTAATTCGAACACTAGGTGTAGGCATTATTGCTCTGCTTGCATCCTCTCGAGAAAGACCCCTCCTTTTGAAATGACAACAGCAGAGTGCATACGCCAGAGTCGGTACTCTTTTATATGTAAATATGCTGTTAGAAATAATAAGCTTGAGTAAAATGAAATGGAATCAAGGTTGAACAAATGGAGCGGATGATTTACCACAATATAACATTCAGTTCATTAGGTGTTGTTCTGAATAGCTCAACAAATTAATGTCGGAATCTAAGAGCCGAGATGGAAAAAAACGACTGAAATAAATAAATACAATATATTCTTCTTATTTTTGCATATGCAACAAGAAGACACCCCCACCGCAGAGAAGGAAAGACCCTAGACTTTGAAGTGCTAATAGGTTAGATCATTACCCAGCCGGCGCTGACAGATGACTAGGTTCGCAGATGCATTCGCAACAATATGTTCTCTGTGTTTCAGCAGCATTAACGAGCCCATTCTGATGGTCTTCCAGCCTTTTTTGACTCTTACTTGTTAGTGCACACATATCATTAACAGATTTGTGATGCCTTGTGAGCAAGTATCACACAATTCCCCCATCAATCGCCCTTTTTTCCAGCCCTTCTTTCGGCCATCTGTTTGAGACAACAGTATAAAAGAGTCGCAATAGTTATGACTGACATGCATAAGAGAAGTTGCGACAAAAACAGCATGATAAGAGGGAAAAGGGAGAGCAGAGTGGAGACAAACTCCCTATCAGTTCTGTAATCCAAATACGCAGCCTCACAACAGAGTGCTGTTGCTGTGTCTCGAGTGCCCCCTGCTGGCAACAAGAAATATTTCATCTGCAAACATGATTAGACTGACAAAAAAACATACTACATGTAAACAAACAAACTGAGAAGGAATGCAAAAACTGCTCTCATTCGAGGTCAGTAGTCTCTGCTCTGCTGAGTATCTCACTGTCCCCTGGATTCATTATGGCATATCCCTGGCTTCACCTGTCTTCACATCCGGCCCACCATGTGGAACTGAGGCCGGACAGAGATTTATGTGTGGAAACTATGCACACCCTCCCTACTGAGCTTGCTTTCTTCTCCGTTCTCTTGCTCAAGAAGATGATAAATTCTTGAAGGTGCTCAAAGGCTGTACTGGTGTGGAACCCCCTGTCAGTGTAGGGCATCTTATTTGCACACTTAACAAAGATGGCGTCTTTTTTCAAGCCGAGGTTCATATGTGATCTAAACCAGGAGGAGCCAGCAGTCCAGATCTCCCTAGACACAAATATGATGGAATCCTCCATGCTTAACCCTCATTTCACCAGCAGTAATCTATCACAGCTGCTGTTGCTGCTGCTGCTGGACCTGTAATAAAGTTGTGCTAGTTGTTATGGTGCATGTCTTCATCCATACATGCATGCATTTCTGGCAAATGGCTGGCGAATCAATGCAGAATCTCATGTGAAAGAGCACGGTAAGTCTTCTTGCTCTCTGGCCACGGATGAATGGGGTTGTAGACCAGAGCATTAAATCAAGACAGTAGTAGCATGGCTAAGTGCTGAGTGTGAACACAGGTCAGCGGGCCAAGAGAGCCAGCCTCTGAGAAGTGTTTTATAGAAGCAGCAGGAAGGTTCTTTAGTGAATGATTCATCAAGCGATTGGCATAAAAGAGGGGCTAATATAGACTCTTAACACGCTGCATGGATGGTCAGCCTTCCACGGCAGCTTTAGACCAAACCTGCTGCTTTCGCAATTATGAAAATGGCAGAGTGCAAGCGTAGACAACACCGCGTTAATTACCTCATAGTGGATTTCAGGCTGCTTCATGCACCGCAATCCAGCAAAGCTCCCGCCGCTTCTGAGGACAAAATAAACCACATTTTACCTGAGTTGTGACTGAGCGTTTGCAGTTTGTATTGAATGCTATAAAATAAGAAGCATACTTCAAAAATAATGCCAAGAAACGTCTTTGTGTTAAGCTATTGTCACGAGCTGCATGTAAGACAAACATATAGTTAGTGTGTCCGGGTAGTAATTCACTAATCCACCTTATTTTCCCATGAGAGTGGGTGCAGCCATTTGTAAATTTTTTTGTGTCTGGCTTCCAGTCTCATCCACTTCCAGCTATTTTTAGCTGCACAAAAAGCTTGTTTTACTGCTTGATATTCCAAACTGGTGTGTCTTACCATATTATTTTAATGTATTATCTTTATTATGAACACACTGGTTTGTAGTCCAACACATTACCAGGAAAAAGCTTACTTCCACACTAAAAATAAGGTGGATAGATCCTCAAAGCCGGATCTTTTTAGTAAATCAAGAACACTCAGTGCGAGTTTGATTTCCGAAGGAATGATTTTTCTGAAACGCTTCTTTTTAGCGTATCAAAAACATTCATGCTGTGAGTATAGTTTGATTCCCAAATGAATTTTATGAATCGATTCTTTTGAGTGAATCAAACACATTCAGTGCGAACAGACTATGGTGCGATCAGTATGACCCAGTTCTTTCAAGTAATTCAAAAGCTTACAATATGATTCCAACATGAATGAATGACTCATATAAACTATTAATGAATCAGAAGTATACAGTTTAACCAGTGTAATCTAATTCGCGAATGAATGACTCTTCTAAGCCGTTTCTTTTAGCGAATCAAAAACATGCACTGCAAGCAGTCTGATTACCGAATGAATGACTCTTTTGAACTGGTTCTTTTTAGTGAATCAAAAACTACACACCATGCATTTAGTCTGATTCCCAAAGGAATTATTCTTATGAGCCACTCCTTTTGAGTGAAACAAACAAAAAAAAAAGTACAGTGTGAATAGTTTATTCTGATTCTAACAATAAATAACTCTTACGAACCGACTCTTACTAGTGAATCAAAAACCTTGATCAGTGTAATCAAACTCCCAAATAAATTACACTTATAAACCCAGTTCTTTGAAGTGATTCAAAAACTTACAACATGATTCCTGAATGAGTGACTCTTCTAAGCCGTTTCTGTTCAAAAACATGCACTGCAACCGGTGTAGTCTGATTCCCGAATGAATAATTCTTCTGAACCAGTTATTTTTAGTGAATGAAAAACATACAGGCCATGAGTTTAGACTGATACCCTAATTAATTATTTTTATGAACCGGTTCTTTTGAGTGAATTAAAAACACTAAAGTGCAAACAGTATAGTCTGATTACCAAATGAATGACTCTTAAGAACCGGTTTTGTTTGTGAATCAAAAACCACCCTGGTGAAAAAACCAGCATATGAATAATGCTGATTAGGTATGTTTTGATGCTGGTTTATGCTGGACCTTTGCTGGTTTTTGCTGGTCCTTTGCTGGTTTAAGCTGGTCATGTTGCTGGTCAAGGACCGGCTTAAACCAGCACCAAAACATACCTAACCAGCATCCCAGCATCAAAACATACCTACCAACATATGCTGTTTTTTTTTTTTTTTCACCAGGGCATGACAAGTAATCAAATTCCCAAATAAATGGCACTTATGACCCAGTTCTTTTAAGTGATTCAAAAACTTACAACATGATTCCTGAATAATGGTTCCATACAAACCTGTTAATGAATCAAAAGGCCAGTGAGTTTCTTCTGAGCCATTTCTTTTAGAGAATCAAAAACATGCACCGTAATCAGTGTAGATTCTAATTAATGACTATTTTTATCAAAAACCGGTTCTTATGAACCGGTTCTTCTGAGTGAATCCAAAACACTAAAGTGCACACAGTATAGTCTGATTACCAAATGAATGACTCTTAAGAACCGGTTCTTGTTTTTGAATCAAAAACCATGACCAGTGTAATAAAATTCCCCCAAAAATGACACTTATTACCCAGTTCTTTCATGTGAATCAAAAACTTACCATTTGTTTCCTGAATGAACTACTAATACAAACCTGCTAATGAATCAAAAGTAAACCATATGTCCAGTGTAACCTCACTCCGGAATGAATGACTAAGCCGTTTCTTTTAGCAAATCAATAACAGGCACTACAACCAGCCTGATTCACAAACAAATTACTCTTGTAAGCTGGTTCTTTTAGTGAATAAAAAACAGTCTGATTCCCAAATGAATGAGTAGTTTAATGAACAGTTCAAACAGATAACTTACCTGTTTAAATCAGTCGATGAATCCTTCACTTCACTCAGTTGAACTGATTGAGCATTTACTGAATCAATACCTGTCCCACATACAGTGCTTAACTGCAAGTTATTCATAGGTTATTTTCAGTCACGCCAGTATTGCATGTTTTTTCTGTTTGATTAAACATTCTTTTTGCTTAACACATTTAACATTTCATATTTACATATTATTAAACATACAATATTGCAATGAAGGAATAGTCCTATATTGTATGTAAGGTTGAAGGTTGGAACAGAATTCTGTAGGAAAGCCTGATTTGATGTCTGTTGTTTTATTACAAATATATATTTATAATGAAAGGTATGCTTATAAAACATACACCTGTTTCAGTGTCTTGAGCATTTTTTTTTAGAGGTGTTCTCTCTTAAACACTTTACAAGCACTAGAATGGGAGAGGAAATCTCAGGAGAGCTGATGTTCCACTGGATGGAGAAGGAGGATAGGTTAGTGTTTTATCAGACAGACATAGGCCTCAAACATCAACTACAAATGTGAGCACTGATCAGCCATTCCAGTTCATTGCATTTTACTTTGGAAGAGCTTCGCTATACAGGGAGATAAAACATTTATGGTGCAATTTGTGTCTGTTTCGCCAGACTAAACAAACAAAACGGAGACAGATTGAATGGCTACAATGACATGGGCACAAGCTGTCCAATGCTCAAGTTGTCCATAATTTTCATTGATGTCACCATCTTGTTTGGATGATTTGGCTGTCAGTGATGTCAAATGACCCATTTGTAAGAGTCTCTTCCTGCTTTTAGAAGTCCACAGGCCGTATCATCATAGTGGTCATGGTCGCCATCCAGCTCGGCCCTTTCCAGTAGTACCACTTTATACTGTTATACCGTATCACATTGGAGCTTCCCGAATAGTATATCCCATTGAGATTGGACGGTCCGCAAGCTTCAAACCACCACCCTGCAGTGACAAATGGCAAGTGATTTCAGTTTTTTCTAGATTGGTTTAAATTAAATTTTTAATATGTTATATCAATCAGATTTTCCTTCATCTTATGAAATTAAAAAAGCAGCAACATGTTTTGAAGTGGGTTTATTCCAGTCATGTTCCTAGATAATCCTGGACCAGAGGGTGCATACATTCTCAGCAAATTTTGATTTCTGGGTGAACCATTCCTATAATAATAACAAGACTGAATATTTAGGCTCTGGCAGAGAGTCAGAGATCTGCAAAAGGGCTCTGCAAAGGTGCATCATAGCAGATATGTTTCACATTTGATCTAATATTTTTACACAACCTTCAGCTGTTTTGATTTATTGTAAGCAGCACACAAGGGATGGATTCATGGATGCTTTGGGAGTTACCTTTACCTGCTGGAGGTAAGGAGGGAGCTTGGTTCCAGCAACTCTGATCTGTGGCTCTGCTTAACTTTAGTAAAGAGTGTCTAAAGTTTGTTTTTAACAAGGTCCCTGATCACATCAGCCCAACCTTCAGTGTTTGTGCAGCACATTGCAGTGAGGATTGTTTTGTGGTTCTGTCAGGGTATAACGCAGGCTTCGTAAAAAGGCTGCTGTCAAAATATAAGACACCACCAACTGTATTGAACCCAACAGCAAACCTACCAGACTAACATTAGTAAACCTTTTACCAATAAAATGGTAAAAACAGACGTATTGTGTGACCATAACTGACATGTTCAAGGCTCATAAAAGTAGTAAAATAATATATAAATAAAGTCATTATTTTTGTTTTCTCGTAGCTTCATATTACAGATGAACCACTGATGTCACATTGACTATTTTAACAATGTCCTTACTACATTTCTGTCTATGCAGGGTCAGAAAGCTTTCAGATTTCATCACAAATATCTTAATTTGTGTTCCAAAGATGAACAAAGGTCTTACGAGTTTGGAATGACACGAGGGAGAGCAATTAATGACAGAGTTGTAATTTTTGGATGAACTATCCCTTTAAGTCAAGTAAATGTGAACTGCTGTTTTATTACTAGATTACTCTACCACTACTTTCTTTCTCAGTTCCATTGGAACTATCTGATACTTTAACATTATTGTAGTTCTTGTCTTGGCTAAAGTTGGAAAATTGTTTTCCATTATATGCAATTTGATCATTATGTGCACTCACAAACAGAAAGAATGTAAATGTGATACCTCCAGTGGCCATCTGAGCGCACTTGCAGCTGCACTGGTCATTGTCCTGATCCTTAGTGCTGAAGAGGGTTCCTGAGTGGGTAAGACTACTGGTACGTCCAGCTGTGCCACTGAAACCACTTGCATGAAGACTGGGGGGGGGGGAGAAAAATACTGAATATTTCAACATAAGCACGGATACAAAATATATAATATACAACAGGTGGTTTTCATGTTTTGAGGCAACAGACTCCCTTGTGAGGGACCACCATATATAAATATAGTTTTTGAACAGTAAAGCTTTAATGTTTTTAAAGAAATCTCTTCTGCTCACCAAGCCTGCATTTATTTGATCCAAAGTACAGCAAAAACTGAAAACTGAAACAATAAAAAACTGAAATATTTTTACAATTTAAAATACTGTAACTGTTGTCTAGTTGAATATATTGTAAAATGTCCTTTATTCCTGTGATTTCAAAGCTGGATTTTTAGCATCATTACTCCAGTCATATGGTCTTTCAGAAATCATTTTAATCAGGTTTCTTTGTCTTTATCTTCATTCTTTATCTTCATCTTTTCATCAATTTAAAGCATCCTTGTTAAATAAAAGTATTAATTTCTAATGTGTCCCCATAAAAAATTATACTGACTGAATACTGAAGCTTTTGAATGGTATAGTGTACAATGTTACAAGAGCTTTTTATTTTATTTCAGATAAATGTCTATTTCTATTCATCTATTAAAAAAAAAAAGTACTCAACTGTTTTAAGAATTATTTTAAAATTATTTCTGAAGGATCATGTGACACTGAAGACTGGAGTAATGATGCTGAAAATTTAGCTTTGATCACAGGAATAAATTACATTGTAAAATATATTCTAATAGAAAACAGTTATATTAAATTGTAAAATAATTTCACAATATTACTGCTTTTTCTATATTTTGGATCAAATAAATGCAGGCTTGGTGAGCAAAAGACTTAAAAAAAAAAAAAAACATTAAAAATCTTACTGTTCACAAACATACGTTACACTTTAAAGGATTTTTTTTAATAATATTTTTATTCGGCTAGACTTTGTATTCATCAAAGAATCCTGAAAAAAAATTATGACAGTTTTCATAAAAATACTAAGCAGTACAACTGTTTTAAATAATGTAATAATAATAATAAAAGTTTCAAATCAGCATATTAGAATGATTTCTGAAGGATCATGTAATACTGAAAACTGGAGTAATGATGCTGAAAAAAAAGATTTACCTTCACAGAATTTTAAAAAATATTCAAATGGAATACTGTTATTTTAAATTGTAATAATATTTCCACAGTATTACTGTTTTACTGCATTTTTTATCGATTAAAGGAAGCCTCAGTGAGTTGTAGTGATTTATATGATGAAAAATGAAAATATTATGTGTAAAATATTATCTGGATTATTTAAATTTAAGTTGAAAATGTATATTTCTAATATACTTTGTCAGCAAAAGAAAAAATGAATGTAGAATGAAACTATAATCATTTCAGATTCGTATTTTATAATAATAATTATTTCACAAAAGTTTTTGCCCTCATGGCCCCCTGGTGATCCCTAATGCTACTACCTTTTTCTTCTTTTTTATTTATATTCTTTATTTTTTTGCCATTTTTTGTATGTCGTGTTCCAGCATTAGCTTGCATAATCAGCTTGGACACATATGCTGCCTTAGATAAATGAACTTAAATACTATACGCAAAGGATCACTTACGTACACTATTTTCTATTTTCTTTTTACATAATCAGATGAAAGCGTCTACATCTATTACATCCACTGTTAACCCCAGTAATTGGACCGGCTGCGAGCCGGTATAAGATACTCCTAAGTGATTTATCTTTTTCTCTTTCTTATTTCAAAAAGCTCTAAGACTCATTAAAGTGCATTCCAAAGATATTCGGCCTCTATTATCCACAATCCATTGTTGATGATGCCTCACCAGGAAGGATTGCGAACACACTGTGCCAGAAAAAGGACCACACAGCTAGGGACTGCAGGAGATTGTGTTGGCATGAACACATTTTTGCACCATAGGTTGCTTGGCTGGTTAATCCCAAACGGGCCCAACACCTTCGGGACCATGCCAGGATTCTCAGCTCGCTAATAAAACGCACACTTACCATATGAGGTAAACTAGAAAACAAACATGGTGGGATTTGGCAAGTGTTTGTTCAGCATTTTCTCTACCTGTTAACACGCACACAAACACACATTGGCATTTCCATTTGATACCACTCCTGCAACACTCTCCCATTCTAGAGTTGTATTCCAAATCATTTATTTCGAGTTAAATTTAATATTTCTGGTTCTGGTTCATTCACCGTATAAGCATGCCCACAAGCAATGCTGCATGTTTAATTGCATCCCTTAAGAGAGGTGTGAGATTTGTCTAACTCGGCAGTTTTCTGGCAAAGCCTCATGCTTGAAATTGTTTGCCCTGTTTTTCTTTTGTAGGCAGATCTGCTCCTGGGATTGCAGACCAGAAGCAATAGGGATGCTGGGAGAAATGGTAGTTTACCGTAAATGTAACTCATCATTTTGACTTATGAATATAATCAAGTGCTTCAATGACAAAGACAAGCCAAAAAAGAAATTAAATGTGCCAAAAACATGCGGAAAATGTAATTCACAGTGGAAATGCAAATTAAAGGAGAAGGCCACTTCCAGAACAAAAATTTACAGATAATGTACTCACCCCCATCCAAGATGTTTATGTCGTTCTTTCTTCATTCGTAAAGAAATAATGTTTTTTGAGGAAAACATTTTAGGATTTTTCTCCATATAGTGGACTTCTATGGTGCCCCGAGTTTGAACTTCCAAAATGCAGTTTAAATGGGGTTTCAAACAATCCCAAATGTGGTTGTAAACGATCCCAGCCGAGGAAGAAGGGTCTTATCTAGAGAAACGATTGGTTATTTTCATAAAAAATAATACAATTTATATACTTTTTAATGTCAAATGCTCGTCTTGTCTTGCTCTGCCTAAACTCTGTTTTTTCTGGTTCATGACAGTTAGGGTATGTCGAAAAACTCCCATATCATGTTCTCCCTAAACTTCAAAATCATCCTATATAACTGTTTTACCTTTTTTGTTAAAGGTGTTTGATGTTCTTTGCATGTTCACTTTGCAAAGACTGGGTCGGTACTTCTGCAGCGATGTAGGATGATTTTGAAATGATTTTTGAAGTTGAGAGAGTTTTTAGACATGTGCTAACTGTCTTGAACCAGAATACACAGAGTTCAGGCAGAGCTAGACAAGACGAGCACTTAAATTTAAATATACAAAAAGTATTTAAATTGTATTTTTTTTTTATGAAAATAACCGATCGTTTTTCTAGATAAGACCCTTCTTCCTCGGCTGGGATCATTTACAGCAGCATTTGGGATCGTTTGAAGCCGCATTTGAACTGCATTTTGCAAGTTCAAACTCGGGGCACCATAGCAGTCCATTATATGGATGTATTACTCAAAATGTTTTCCTTAAAAAAATTTCTTCACGCCTGAAGAAAGAAAGACATGAACATCTTGGATGACAAGGGGATGAGTACATTATCTGTACATTTTTGTTCTGGAAGTGGACTTCTCCTTTAAGTCTTAATTGGATTACAATTAAATACTGAACATATTCTACCTAAATTATATAAAATACATACAAATAAACAGCATTACTCTCACCAGTTCAGTTCAGCCTGGCTTTGACTAATACTCAGAATTAAACACAGCTGTGATGAAAAACCTGAAATACTGGAGATTTTATCTTCTGCTAATTTGTTTTTCTAAATTCACTTGTGGATGTCATTTACGGTGGAGACATGGCTGACCAAGGCTGGTTTTATACCCAGCACTTTATGAAATAGCTCATGTCTTGGATGCTAATACATAGGATGCGTCTTCAAATGCTGGGCAGGAGTTTTCAATTTGTGAGTGGGTATTATAATGAGTCTGGAGCTGGAATTCATCATTTTTATGTTTTGTTGAGTGATTGTTGCAGTTGCGATCAGTGGTGGAAAGCGTTTGGCGGGAATGTTCTCTACCGCACACTGCTCTGCCACCTCCTTTTCACTTTCCTCAGCTTGTTATCCGTTCCAGTTAAATCACAAAACAAAACGCAACCAAATGTTTTCCTGTTGCTGATTTGGGTTTATTCAAATAAAAGGTTATATTATGGAACCCCTCACAGTTACAGCAAAAACACTGCCATTAGACCAATCATATCTGACCATGTTTGACCCCAAGTTTATCTGAAATAAACAGAAATGGTTGGGAAAATGATTGGTCCCTCAAATAATTGTGTAATGAGATGTGCATGTCAAAAACAAAAATTAGTTTAAAAATGTTTTAAAGGAATGGTTCACCCCAAAAAATGAAAGTACTGTCATTAATTACTCACCCTCATGTCATTTCAAACCCATAAGACACAAATTAAGATTTTTTTGATGAAATCTGACAGCTTAATAAAGAGCAATGCAACTACCACAATCAAGGCCCAGAAAGGTAGTAAGGACATTGTTAAAATAGTCCATGTGACATCAGTGGTTCAACCGTAATGTTATGAAGCTACAAGAAATGTACATTTGAGTAAAGTCGCTATTTTATTGTTTTCTTCTGGCACAAAATGTATTCTCATTGCTTCATAAAATCAAGGTTGAACCAGTGATGTCACATGGACTATTTTAATGAAGGTCTTACGGTTTAGAACAACATGAGGGTGAGTAATAAAGGATATTTATTTTTAACTATTCCTTTAAGTCATTTTTTGCAAACAGGAAATACACCACTGAGACAATTTATCAAAGTAAAAATACACCATTCAATTATTTGTACATAACCTAATGATATAAATATTCATGAGCTAAGAAGCTTTTCAATTGACAGCCTACACTGTGCACAACCCAATTTATTCCCACCACTTCTGTAAACAAAGTGGCTCCCATCTGTATGCATCACAATATTTAGAGTCAAGAGAACACGGAACATTTTGCTACCTGTATTTCTTATCCTCTCCATCAATGTAGAAATGGTCATATTGAGAATAAGCCTGCTGTCCGTCTGCGTCTTTGAGGTGGACCTGGAGAGTGTAGTCTTTCGATGTGGTAAGCAGGTGGATGACATCATTTCCTAACCAGTGTTCTCCTGATGGTTCTCCAAATCCCTATGTTGTATGTGGGGGAAAAAAAAGCAAAAAAGTTGCTTTATTCGCTTGACATACACATCTCATTTTAACAATCTCAGAACAAGCAGTGAAACTATTTTCACTCAAATTGCTAGTAAAATTTAATTTTTAAGAATTAATTTGTTTTTTCTTTTAAAACACACTTCAATTATCTTTTTGTTTTGTTCACAACTTAAAAATAATTATTAACAGGTCAGATTATTTGTGAATGCATAATTTTCACATCCAATTAGGTTTAAGTGCATTGAAATATTTTATAGGGAAAGTTCATCCAAAAATGAAAATTCCGTCATTAATTACTCACCCTCATGTTGCTCCAAACCCGTAAGACCTTCAATCATCTTCAGAACACAAATTAAGATATTTTTGATGAAATCCGAGAGCTTTTTGCCCCTGCATAGACAGCAATGTAACTGACACGTTCAAGGCCCAGAAAGATAGTAAGAACATCGATAAAATAGTCCATGTGACATCAGTGGTTCAACCGTAATGTTCTGAAGCCATGAAAATACTTTCTATGCTCGAAGAAGACAAAAATAACGACTTTATTAAACAATTTCTTCTTTTCCGTGTCAGTCTTTGGTGTGCGTTCAAGAGAGTACTTTGCGTGCAAAAGGTATTCTCGTAGCTTCATAAAATTAAGGTTGAACCACTGATGTCCCTAGTAAAAAAGTAATAGATTTATTTATTTTATACTAAGTAATTAAACTTTATTTGGAGTACTACTTGTGCACAATGCACATTTCTTAATATTAAGCCTAAAATATGTTTTAATGTCACTATTGATGAGTATTGTATGATCTTTAAACAATATCGATCTTTAAATGCAAAATATTTAAAGTGTAAATAAAGTATTCTTGCAATAGTTTCACTTCAGCATAATCAAATATACTTAAGTATATCTTTAGTTGGACTACTTACACAATTAAAGTGCATTAAGTAAAAAATTACTTGTTCCAATTTAGCAGACTTTAAATATACTAGTTTAGTATAATAAAAGTACAACTGCAGGGTATTTTTAGTAAGTACATATTATGTAAATTTATTTATAGTATGCTTAGCATGAAATAAATGTATTTTAAATACATTTTTATATATTTATTGTTCACTAGGGATCACATGGACTATTTTAACGATGTCCTTACTACCTTTCTGGGCCTTGAACGTGTCTGTTGTGTTGCTGACAGGGTCAGAAAGCTCTTGGATTTCATCAAAAATATCCTCATTTGTGTTCCGAAAATGAACGAAGGTCTTACGGGTTTGGAATGATGTGGGTAAGTAATTAATGACAGAATTTTCAAACACTGTTTCTGTAAAATAGACGATTACTAATAATTAGTATTACATAATTATTTACACTGATAGCAGAAAGACGCTTCAAAAGGACAATCCAGGAGTTCTTCATCACATACTAGCAAACGTTTCACAAGACCTCCTGTAACCACAGGAAAATACTGCATTTCCATCTACTTGGACCAGCAAATGAGATGGCACATTTGAACACTGTGAGATGTGGTAGTGCAGTTGGGCATTCAAATGCTTCAATGCACACGTTATCAACAATCTACAGGGGCTCCCCACTCCCACACTCCATCTGGGGCCAAATATTTATCATTCACTTGTAAAAACATTTTTCTTGGAAGACAACAAGGAAAAGAGAAAACAAAACTTGCGCGGTTCTGACACACTCCCAAAGCACCCATAGCAATTTGTCTGTTGAAGTGGCCCAGGTGAGATGAATTACCACTGTTTTTGCATTTAAAATTCAATAGTTTCCAAACAAATCAGCTCTCCAGGGAGCTTTTACTTTAACAGGTACAAAACAATGATTTTAAAGCAAGCATTACTAACAATAAGTGCTCTTCTTATATTCCATAACTTGTTTTAAATAACGGACGCAGTGAGTGAATGATGACATCCTACTTAAATTCTAAAGTCTTTCCTTATCTTTTCTCTTCTCAAGACATCAAATGACCTGTGACCGATTTAATATATACTCATCCTCCTATATAGGGAGGGAATGCAGGTGTAACAACATAGGGAGACATGGGAATGCAAAGATGGCCAATCAGAACTCTCTTCCACAAAGAAAGGTCAATGGGGTCACCATCACATCAGTATTCTATGGCTATACATGTCAGATACCACACATGAGTAGGCTTTCTCCATCAGTGTTGGTTAAATATGTGTTTTAAATGTAAAGTACCTTAGATTAATGCTAGGAGAAGTGTGCATAAATCAAGAAACCTCAATATAGGATAGACAGGCCCACATGTGAATTATACAGTATGTCTTCATTAAAGAAGTCATCATACTTCATTGTCTAAAGCAAAATCAAGAAAAATTATTTTGAAGCTGTCTTTAATGACGGCACATAATCAAATTTCTTCAGCTAGTCAGATATGATGCATGGCAAGATGTGCCATTTTTCAAAACATCACTGATATTGTGGAATTTACCAGAAGGGTTTTTATTTCAGTCTTTTTCAAGATATTAGATATATGAAGACCTGCTTAATGCAGATGTCTGTGATATAATAAATGATCAGAGATTGAAAACTGCATTTAAGAGAATCTAAAGTCAAACCGTGTAAAGTTAACTACCTCCTAAAGCTATAGCTTACTTATACAATTATAAAATGTGCTCTAATTGGTGTTGAACAAGTTGTTCCTACCAGTTTGTAATCATTCCAGCCACGGTTGAAATCGACCGATCCATCATAGCGATGCTGAAAAACAGTCCAGCCTCCTCCTTTAGTTTTCATGTCACAGAATACCTGGTCAGAAACAACCATACAGAAACACACACATGCAATATAAATATACCTTGTAATCAGTGTTGGGAAGGTTACTTTGGAAATGTAATAGGTTACAGATTACAAGTTACTTGATTTAAAATGTAATAAGTAGTGTAACTTTTCAATTACTTTATAAAAGTAATGTAACATTACTTTTAATTACTTTTCGATTACTTTTCTAAATTTCTAATATTTAACTGTTAATCATTTTGAAACATTTAAACCAGGCAGAGTTAACCTTACAGTAGCACTCAACACTGATTACTGTCAGACTTTCAAATTCCTTCATCACTTGAATTAAGATTATAATAAGTAAGGGACAACATACATCTTTATTTTGCGATAACAACTGGCTACATTATCAACAACATTATCCCACTTAATACACAGCTGCTTGATAGATTATTTAGATGTTTCGTGTAAAAATTATTAGACACGAAACACTGATCTGAGTTGAAATATTTGAACGCAAAGCTTCCATGAAGAAATCAGTTGCTAGCAAACGGCAAGTTCAAACTAGACATTGTAGGAATACAGTGCAGTCAAACCACTTTTCTTACACAACATTTCACCACATAAATAATTAAGGAAGTAGTACTAGTTTGTTAGTTATCTTATAATCCATTACAGTGTACAAAAAAAAAAAAAAATGGCAGCAGCTGCATTTGTATAAAACAATAGAGCGAGTCCATGATACCAGGATGACAGAATTAAAAAACTGTCTGCATAATATTGAATTGAGCTTTAATATTTTATTAGCTAACCAAACGCAAAGCCTCCGCCAAGAAAAATTATCAAGCATTTAGCACTGACTAAAGTTGCCCTGAATGTCGTGACTGACCAATCAGAATCAAGCATTCCACAGAACAGTACAATAATTTAATTTAAAGCACAGCCACCACAAATTCATATATATATATATATATATATATATATATATATATTTATTTTTATTTATTTTTTTTTTACTTTTTTGTTGGGGTGGGTGTGTGAAAAAATTCAGATCTAATCCTCTTTGTAATCACTGGCATTTTTCAAAAATAACTGTAATTTAATTACACATGTTTTCTCAGTAACTGTAACTAATTACAATTACAATTATTTTGTAATTAAATTACGTAATTCCATTACATGTAACTAGTTACTCCCCAACACTGCTTGTAATTTTATCCTTTTTACAGTAGAGAGATAACACTTGTGTGGGGAACTAAATTAAACATTCCTTTTATTTTAACCTAATATTTATGACAAAACTATGGTTTTCAGTGGGTTATTGTTTTGTTTTTTTGTTTTTTTGTTTTATTTTTTTGTTTGTTTGTTTGTTTTTAAAAGCAGTTTTATTGGTAATTCTCCATTATTTCATTATTACAGTATTCAGGGTTCATACAGATACTGTACAATGAAATTCCAAAACTTTCAAGGACTTTTCAAGCATTACTTTTTTTGCTGATTTTCAAGGACTTCAATCACAGATCTCACTTATCAAACAATGTCTTCAATTTTAAATTCTAAAAAAAGAGAAATAGATAAATAAAGATATACTAATAAAAATGGCAAAAATAAAGTGAAGCACATGCAAAGTATTACAAAGTATACTTTTATTATAGTAATAGCACGGTTAATTTGCTTAAAGAGTCATGAAACCCCCCCTGCTTTCAGCTCTGGTTAGTTCTCACCACAGTTTTAACTTAGGGTTCAGACGGTTCAGACAGTTTCATTTCACTCCCATTGAGTTAACAACAAGAACAAATGCACAACCATTTGGACTCTGCATCGAAAACATATATATATATATATATATATATGAACGCGCTGTTGCACCTCTATTAACTTTTTAAGGCTTTTTTTGCCGCTTTTACAATCCTTTTGATGGGTTGCGTCAAGGAGTTGTAAAAACCGCTGTTACACTCACTTTATGAATGAATCGCGTTTGTGCTGAACTCTTACAAAGCAAACAAAAACAGTCTCCTTCGATCCATGAACGTTTCTCTCAGTTAATATATGCAGTCTCACAGTCTGAAGCGTCTGTCATAGCAAATCAACACACGCTGTCCTGAATAATTAGGCGAAGCCTCTTCTCATAGGATAAGAACACGCAGCCTCATGAATAATTATGAGACACCCACGCGTCATCGTTGTACTATAGACCGTTGCCACGTCACAAACTGTGACTATGTAAATCTTTTGGAACAATTAAAAAACAAAAAAGCACTGAAAACATGTAATGCTCTGAAAGCATTGAATTTTATGTAATTTTTCTTTTTTTTTTCTTTCTTTTCTTCCTTTTTTCTGGCAGCTATTGTAATTTGACATGAATATGTAATACCTCATGTTCTCATGGCATTGGAACAATAAAGCATTGAAAAAAAAAAAAAACGTCACAAACTGTGACATCAGCACAATGTAGTTTTTAAACCCTGAAGATGAAAATAGATTTAAAAAAAGTTAAAATGTAACCAGTTTTCTCCAACAATTAAAATGGACGGATGCTAACAATGTCATCTATGATATGCAACACAAACACCTCTGCTAAAATCTCAGAAAAAGTAGTCTAGGGTTTCATGACTCTTTAAGGGATTTGTATTTATGTATACTTTCTTATATATATATATATATATATATATATATATATGTATATATATATATATATATATATATATATATATATATATATATATATATATGTATATATATATATATATATATATAAATAACTGTACTGCATTAATACTTTGTTGTTTTTTACTGTTTAAGGAAAAAAAATTGCAGTCCTGATCTGAATCAAAAGATTCGTGATCCGTGCTTCGAACTTCTGATCTAAAGCAAAAGATTCGCGAACCTGCTCCGAAGTTCCGATCTAAATCCAATGATTTGTGATCCACGCTCTGAAGTCCCGATCTGAATTTGATTTAGATTGTGACTTCAAATCGCATATCACGAATCATTTGATTTGAATTATTCAGTTCGCTAAATGATTCACAAATCCGTTCCGATCTAAATCAAATTATTTACAAAACGCAATCTGATTGGAGCACTTCGAAATAGTGAATCATTTAGCGACAGTTTAACTGAGTTTCAAAAAGCTCAGTTTCACCCATCACTTCGTGCTTTTTTTAAAATCGTTACAATCGAAATTCGAAAATGAATGGTTCTTTTAATTTGATTTGGTTTTTGCCAGCAAACCGCTTGAAATCAATGATCGAAGTCATGAGTTTGAATCAATCGGAGTGGTTCCAGCATAAATGATTCAATTGATTTGGTTCATCTGTTCATCTCTGGCCATGTTTACACAACACTTTCAGTACTACTACTTGCTTAGCTCAATTTATTTCCAACATTCACTGAAATAAGTGGAAAAGGTACGTTTTTTGAATTGTGTGAATTTTGCATGAAAAGATGTGCTTATTGACAAAATTAAACACTTCTTTTATAGATACATTATCTTTCTATAATTTAAGCACTTTTCAAGTACCTCTTCATAGCTATTTTCAAGGGTTTTCCAGGCCTTAAATGTCAAAAAGTCAAATTCAAGTACTTTAAGCACCTTGTACGAACCCTGAGTATTATTTCAGTCCAAATTTGGTAAATACTCCCACACACTTCAGAAAATAAGCTGCAGTTTTGAGATTTGACAGATTAAACTGGAGACTTATTACAAGCTTAGGAGACTTTTCTTATCTCTGTGGGTTACATTGACAAAATAAACTAACTGATAACTTAAATGGTAGAATATGAACTTCATGAGTCATCACAAAAAAAACTGTGACAAACAATCTTTTTTTAATGCGCTTCGGGACTTAACTGGATCGCAGACCGCCACATGTGGACATCTAATGCAGGACATTTTGTTCCTGTCCACAGATGGTAGGACTTCAAGCTATACGAGAGCACTATTTGGTTTGTATTTACTGTAGCTTTTAAATTTGGTTAACCACTGTGCAATAAACTTGCCATGATGAATGTACCAGTTTACCATACAGCACAAACAAAGTCTCATGCAGACATTTTTGGGACATGAGCACACTGGTCTCGGTGCAGTTTAAACACTCGAATGCACACTCTTTTGTGTGCTTTTCTGCTGAAACTTTTACCAACCATTGATTTGGTATTGGATACAAAACAACTTAATAATTTAATGTTTTGTGATAAAAACAGCAAATTAGTATGAGCTATGAGCAGCAAACTAAAGTAATAAAAGGGCAACTCATTGAGTTCCATCATCTGAATCCATCAAAATTAATTAAAGCCAATCCCGTAAAGGATTTTATTCTCGAATATTACATATTTCTAGCCTGTGGGTGTCAAGTGAAAAGATTCCAAGTAAATATCCTCTGTATGATTTTTCTCCAATTTTCCCAGCTGTTTTTGAGAAGAAATAAGGTTAAGGAAAAGGCAAAAAGCAATAAGCTCTTCTTGGCAAAAACAAAAAGTGGGATAACGTACATTTTTATCCCTTGGTGGGACCAGCTCATTTAGCAACACACGAGACTGTCCACTGTGAAACTTTAAACGGCTAATCAGGGTTTAAAAACAAAGCACTCACATTAATGACATCTGTAGAGAGCTTGCTATTAGAGAGTTTGAATTGATTTCATTCTTATTCGGCACAACATATCCTTCTATTTGCATAACAGATAGTCTTTTCTTCTTCTAAAACTTTTCTTGTTCAGCTTGTCTCAGGCAGCAAAATAACGGCAATGTTTTAATAAGTGAGCATCACCGGTCAAGATTTTCCAAAGGAACCATTTGTTATCAATAAACTTTTATCAGCACTCATCAATTTCCCTCATAAATATGTGGATTTGTATCATTATGCAAACAAAATGAGGTAGAAAAAAAGAACAATTTGCACTCTAAATGAAAAGAGCCACCCAGTGTGCTTCTCTGAGGGGCGGCACAGTTTGAAAGGGTGGTGATACTACATATACCAGCTCGCTTTCACTCGCTGCATTAAACCCTGTGTTGGCAGGAAGCTCCCGGATCTTTGCCAAACACCTGGCTCCTATGCCCACAGGAAATGGAGGGGAAGACGAATGAGTGCACAGAAAAATAATGAATAACAAAAACAATTTTAGCCACATTTTTAAAATGTTCATCACCCCATGAGCCTGCCAGAAATTAGATCTGACTCTGAAAGTCAAAAACAAAACGCAAACCTTTTCTTGTGGTTCAGTAGGGCATGATTTTAAAATAAATACGGGTGCATATTCACAGTTAGATGCACCGAGAATTGGCCTGAAGGAAATGTTTGTCTGACTTTTTGATTTGGTTTTCTGGTCCACATGACATTTTCATCTTAGCCTTTTTACGAAGACGTCCTGAAATTGCATTATATTGAAACATTCTGTCCTTCCAGATTATAATTTAGTAAACAACACAAAGAAGTAAATGTCATTAGAGCTCCGTTTCTTTAGCAATCAAGATACATGCCAAGATTCATGCTTTACAAAATGCTTTTGTTTTGAATGTAATATGTCATTTTTACTCATATATAAATGTACAAACCTTCGTTTTCTGGGTGGAGTTAGGAAGATGAATGCTGTATATCCCACTTTCTGTAACTCCAGATTTAAATATCTCAGCACAGTCTCTGAACTTCAACATCTCCTTTTCAACTGGAGTGGAGATATCTGTAAATACATAGGATATTATTACGTTTGAGAAAAAGAAATAAAAGCATATGTAAATCCCTTATAATCAATACTGATTTACATCACAGTCTTTCTGGAAAACTGCTCGACGGGCCACTTTTGGGAATTTAAGCAGATGCCCAGTTCAAAGAGACTCTTTTGTTCCCACTGAGCTGGTCATATGCAGCTTACCCTTTGATAATATGAATTTGGCACTAACCGTTACAGTGAGCAACCATAGCCAGTAGCTGCTGCACTGTGTCAGTGAGTGTGGCCTGCTGTCGTTGGAGCAGTGTGCTGTTACGAGTGGAGCTGGCCAGTTCTCCCTCCAGCAAACTGACCAGGTGATTCTGTCTGTCCAGCAGCTCCAGCAGCTGCTGTTTCTCCTGCTGGATGGCCTGAAGCTCTCTGCTGTGCTTGGCCTCCATGGCAGCAAAACGCTGTTCCAGGTAGCTGAGAAAAAAACAGCCTGGTTCATATATGGTCTTGCTATTTGCATATTACAAGCTCAACATTTTTAGAAAACTATTTATACGTTTCTGAAATAACCGCCCAACAGCACTGGGATTTTTTACGGTTTGTATCACTTCACTTGTCTGTGTTCCAGATAGAGCTTCCAGACAGTGCATTAGCTAGTCAGACGGTGCATTAGCTGTAGGAATTTTGTCTGGAGGATACATCAATACACCTTTAAGGCTGGAATACACTTTGCATCTTGTTTTTAAGTCCATAAATAATAATGTACACAGACATTCAGCAACACAGAAATGTCTCAGCGCTGTGCCACAATTTTATCAATAAAATAGCTTAACCGCTGAAAAGCTACAATATCTTGGAATTGGTCAAGCAATCAAGGAATTGGTAACATCATTGTTTTTGAAGCAATTAAAACCACAGCTTCTCTGTTAATAGAGAAATGTGGCAAAAGCTGAGGTAATTCATACATACACAGTCTCTCTTTCTCGTTAATGAACACTTGTTGTATTACACTTTTCTGGGAACAGAATATCGAAGTAGATATCGCTACACTAAAAGCTTACCAGTGTTTTAGAAAGCCAGTGCTTTTATCCACATGGTTGACAGGTTGACAAAAATAACAAACACTTAGCAGATACTTCCGTATTGCGCAAGTGCGAAGCTCTGTTTATATCACGCAACCCCTTTTGTGTTATTCTGCAGCCAGGTTAAACCGTAGCTTAAACAGTCATGGCCAAAAACACCAGCACCCTTGCAATTCTGTCAGAAAATGCAACAACATTGTTCCAATTGCAAATGTTTTGGTATTCAAGTGCTTATTGTTTTTGTTTGCACTGTAACAACACAAAAAGACAAAGAGGAAAAGTCAAACTTGATAAAATTTCACACAGAACTCAAAAATGGACTGGACAAAATGATTGGCACCTTGTCAAAATTGTAGGAAATAATTGCTTTTCAAGCATGTGATGCTCCTGTAATTTGTATTTAGACACACCTGTGGCACGTTACAGGTGTGGGCAATATAGTAATCACACTTGCAACCAGTTAAAATTGAGAAAAGTTGACTCAAACTTTGTGTTGTGTGTCAAACTGAGCATGGAGAAAGAGTTGTCTGTGGATCTGAGAGAGAAATTGTGGTAAAACATGGACAGTTTCAATCTGGCTACAAGTCCATCTCCAGAAATCTTAATGTTCCTGTGTCCACTGTGTGCAATATCATCAAGAGGTTTACAACCCATGCCACTGTAGCTAACCTCCCTGGACGTGGATGTAAGAGCAAAATTACAATGAAGGATTGTTCGAATGGTGGATAATGAACCCCGATTAACTTCCAAAAAAATTCAAGCTGTTCTGCAGACACAGGGTACAACAGTTTTAGCTCGCACTATCCGTCACCATCTGAATGAAAAGGGACGCTATGGTAGGAGACCCAGGAGGGCACCACTGCTGACACAAAGGCATAAAAAAGCAAGACTGGAGTTTGCCAAAACTTATGTGACAAAACCACAATCCTTCTGGAAGAATGTACTGTGGAGAGATGAGACAAAAGTAGAGCTTTTTGGTAAAGGACATCATGGCACTGTTTACAGAAAAAGCAATGAGGCCTTTAAAGAAAAGAACACAGTCCTTACAGTCAAATATGGTGAAGGTTCAAAGATGTTTTGGGGTTGCTTTCCTGCTTCTGGCACTGGATGCCTTGACTGTGTGAACAATAAAATGAAATCTGATGCTTACCAAAGATTTTTGGTTACAAAGCACTGGAGAGTTCTGAAATGGCCAGCAATGAGTCCAGATCTGAACCCCATAGAACTCCTGTGGAGAGATCTCAAAACAGCAGTTGGGAGAAGGCATCTTTCAAATCTGAATGACCTGAAGCAGTTTGCAAAAGAATAGTGGTCCAAAATTCCAGTAGAGTGGTGTAAAAAACTGATTGATTTCAGGCATTTTTTTTTTCCAAAGGGGGTGCTACCAAATATTAAGTTAAGGGTGCCAGTACTTTTGTCCAGTGCATTTTTTGGGCTCGGTGTGGAATTGTATCAGATTTGACTTTTCTTCTGTTTTTTGTGTTGTTCCATTGCAAAAAAAAAAAAAAAAAAAAAAACATTGTGAGTACCAAAACATTTGCAACTGCAACAATTTTCTCAGAAGGGTTGCATTTTCTGACAGAACTGCAAGGGTGCAGATATTTTTGGCTTTAAGTGTACATACGCTATTCATTATTTTTTTTAGAAACCTTAAACTTTTCCACTCTGTTTTAAATGCTCTTCTTGTATTCGAATTAAGCACACTCCAATGCTGTGCATGTGCTGCGGAATCGATACAGAAACAGCTGTGACGAGACCCGTGTTGTCAAGTATCATATTAATATATCAAACACAGCCCTAGCATACACTACTTGACTTTTACACAATATTTCCCACCCATGATTTAGAGTCTGGATGAGTCTAGTTGCTGAAAGTCAGAGTCACTTTGCAGATTTTGGGCAGTCTGTGTTGACAGATTTCACAGAAAATCACGTAGTGTTTGAAGGGCACAGACTTTGATTTTTTAGCTTCAGAGTATGGTTGTCAGAGGATATCAAACATGTTTGATATTTTCAACCTATTTTAGAATATGGTTTCATTGTTTTGATATGATGCCTGGGTTTAAAAAAAATTCAGATTTAAAAAGTTGCATAGTGTATTCCAACTTTTTGTTGAATGAGTTGTTGAATCATTCATTCACTCGATTCATTCAAAACACTTTGTTGGTGAATCACAGTAATTCACTCAATCAAGTTGTTAACATTGGTTCATTTAGGAAGCAAAGACAGCTTTGTGTTTAGAGAGGAATAGAACTGGTACTTTTCTTATTGGCGAAGCAAAAAAAGGTTGTGTCTAAAATGTAGGTTTCTCAACATTAACTTCTTGTTTGTTGCTCTTTTGTACAATTATATCACCAAATTAACACTACACTGCATAACACATTTGAATAGCTGCATCTTAGATTATTTATATTCTTATTCATATTCATACATATACATTTTTAGGTGGCCTTAACTACAAGTAACTTACATTTAAATTAGTAATTTAATACAATGCGCTTATTGTGCACGTTTTTACAGTGTACTTATATTATAAAATACCTGCTTGTAATTACATCTACAATTAATTTCTGTAATTACATTTATAATCACACTGTTGACCCATCCCTTAACCCAGCCTACCCATACCACCAAACCTGTCCTTAACCTTACCCGTATCCCACCTTTTTATATTGTATTTTGCAATACAATATGAACACAATAAGTACAATGTACTTATTAATATAACTTATTAATATTTACTAATATAAAGTTTTTTTTGAATGTACACACTTAAACACACAATATCAACATATCTAAAGCATTTAAAATGTAAATACTTATATGTACAGTATGCACAACTTTAGAGATGCATAAATCTTTATGAACCTTTTGAAGACTAGCCAGAACTCAAATGGTCAGAATCTTTGCCACAAGTGACTTGTTTTAATCAAAGTCCCTATGGTTCAAAATGGTAAGTAGAGGATTGAATCATTTTAATAACTTGATCTCATTTAGCAAAATTAACTTATTTTTAGTCAAGTCATTTTGTTCATTTCATTTAAGTGGAGTTATATTAAATTACAATAGCTAATTTTCAATAGCTGAATTCCCAGAGCACATTCAAATATTATTTAGCGGTAAATGATGAAAGACTTTTTAAACAGCAAATTAATTTATAAAGGAAGTCCAGGAATTGCAAGAGGGTACAGTATGTGGATGGGGAATACATAAATTGTGTCCTTAGACACAAACGTTTTGTCTTACTATATTAAGTGCCATATCAAATCTTAATTTTTAATACTTCACTCTGTCTGTAAAGAGCTGTTTGTTGGTTCACGCCGCTCTTAGCACACACGACACCCTTGAAGAAGCCTCTCAGATTCCACATCACACACCTCTGTGAGCCTGAGAGGCTGGTAGACCTGTAAACACCTGGATACCGCTGCCATTCACAGATGGTGTTGTTGCCTGGGCTTCTCTATCAAAATCAAAATCAACACTCCAACAGGCTGTGTGAGCTGGCACCCTACCAAGCTCCAAATAAAGACAATAAATCCCACAGGCCTGATCTTTATGAGTCCGACTAATGACTTTGCAGCAGTTTTTTATTGAAACGATCCACCCACACAGATTGAACAAGCTACTCTTAGCTAGTCGAATGAAGCATTCCCAAATCCCTCTTCGCTTGCTGTTTCTGTTCTTCCAGCGTGCAACTGTGGAGCTCTGCACTTGAGAATACCTTGTCATATTGTCTGAAAATACACTAAATAGTTTTTTAAGATGATTGTTTTTAGTCATCTGAATTTGTGGAGATAAAACATCGCTATTGTTAAGCTGCAGCTTTGTTGTAAAGCACGTTGTCTCCAAAAAATCCTGTTCAACAATATTTCAGTCCTGAATAGATTATCTTACTGCCCCATTTTCAGACAGAAAGTTTAAGTTTCCACAAAAAAGCTTGCATATTTTAATTTGGGTTAGCAGATAGATGCATAATTACTGAGCTATACTTCCCCAAAGACCAACAGGGAAAGATGAAAACGCAATTTCTTTATTACTGGCGCTTGACAGCCAATTTACTGTAACAGAGTGCTGTTTTTTGTGTCAAAGGTACTTGCTGCTCTGCAGCATCATTGTTTATTTGGATGCAATTATAAAGTCATAAAAGCGATGTGAAACAGGTGATGCTTATTTTATAACTTATTTTTAGTATATGAAATAGTAAACACAAGGAATAAACAGGGAAAATGAGAAATATCTCTCTTAGATCACTGATGAGATGATTTTGGGCCTGTTTACACCTTATATTAAAGTGATACTTCAGCCAAAAATGAAAATTCTTTCATCATTTGCTCACCCTGTATAATTGTCTTTCTTCCGTAGAACATAAAAGCAGCTATTCTGAAGAAAGGTAACCAAACATTTTGTTTTCCATTGACATCCACTGTATTGACAAAAATACAATGGAAGTCAATAGGAACTAAGAAAGTTTTTGCTTACCAACATTCTTCTTTTGTGCTACGCCCAAGAAAAAATGCACACAGGTTTGGAATGATATTAGGGTACATAAATGTTTGCAGTGTTCTTTGATCATATCCTCAAGCTTGTTCATCTTCAAAACACAAATGAAGATTTTTTTAAAGAAGCCTAAGAGATTTCTGACCCTCCATTAAAGGTTGATTCTACCAAGATATCGTCTTTTAATCACATATAAACATTGATCAAAGCACACACATATAGCAATGTGCTTTGATCAAGATAAAAATTGGTTCTTGCATGTCAAGCAAGCATGTTTCCGTTTATTATATTTGATATACTTCATGTATGTGTGCTGATCAGTGTTTAACAATGTTTAATAATATTAACGTATTAACATACACTGCCCTCCAAAGGTTTGGAAACACCCTAGAAAAGTGGGGGTTTGGACAATATTGGCATGAATCCTTTTTAATTTGTGATAATTTTGCACTGATAAGGGACAACACAAACTACAAATACATATTTTATTATATAAACAGTTTATACATAGAAAAAACGTAAATTTTCGATTCATCAAAATATCTACCATTAGCAGCTATTACAGCTCTGCATAATCTGGGCCTAAATTCATTGTATTCTAAACTTAATTGGCAATCAATTGTTGAAGCTATTAAGGTGTGCTGACCTAAAAATCTTTTAAAAACCTGGGCCAAGTTTAAACCAGTAACCAGACATCACAGCTGGCAAAGGGGCATGTCTGACTTTGACATGTATATGTTGACATGAAATGAAAATTATTATTGCTGGTCTTCATAACTTATTTTAATGTATTTGCACCAAAAAATGATTTATACTGATATCGTCCAAAACCACACTTTGCCAGGGGTGTTTCCAAACTTTTGGAGGGCAGTGTATATTAATGCATTAAGGTTTAATAAAAAAGCTGTAAGTGGCAGCATGATCCAACTAATATTAATAGGTATTATTGTGTAATGTGTGGTTCTAGCACATATGCATTTTCATCTATTTGAACAAATGTGACTCTGGACCACAAAACCAGTCATAAGGATCAATTTTTGGAAATTGAGATCTATACATCTTCTGAATAAATAAGTTGAGAAAATAATGAGAAAATCACCTTTAAAGTTGTTCAAATGAAGTTCTTAGCAATCCATATTACTAATCAAAAATTAAGTTTTTATATATTTATGGTAAGAAATGTACAAAATATATTCATGGAACACAATCTTTATTTAATATTTTTGGCAAAAAAGAAAAATCGATCATTTTGACCTATACAATGTATTTTTGGCTATTGCTACAAATACACTTGTGCTACTTATGACTGGTTTTGTGGTCCAGGGTCACAAATATTTATGTACAAACAACTTAATATAATATTACAGGTCATTAGCATCTTGCAACCTGTTTGCCTTTGTATCCTTTTTAGAAAATATGCATTAATGCACTTTGCATTTGTACGTTTAGAGACAGTGCTCACATACAGAATGGTGTGAGTCAGACGCTGCACATTTCCAGACGACTCACCTGTTTTTGTCATTGAGGCGGGAGACCTCCTGGGTTTGTTCTAAGAGCTGCTTCTCCAGCCGGTTGGTGCTCAGAGAGTATTCCAGCAGCTGGATCTCCAGCCGACTGGTTTGGTTCAGCACCTGCAAACAGGCCCACATGACAGACAAGCGGAAAGAGATATTACCTTTAAAATATTCAAAGGCACGGAAGAATGATGGTGCTTTTCTTGTCCAACTACTATGGTTTTCATCTTTGCTTTAATGTAAATGTACAGGATTTCCCCTTTTTTTTCCAAGAAAACACCGTAGTTAAATGTTGAAGGTAGTACCAGATGTTTCCCTGCAACATCAAGTTTGCCAAGTTTTTCCAAGAGCAATGTTTGAATTAGCATTGCTGGAAACAAATAAAGTATGTTAATGAGTTTTAATCAGGGTTGAAGTAATAGTTCACCCAGAAATGTAAATTCTGTAAATTCTTTATGTTGTCCCAAATCCAAATTACTTTCCTTCTTTCATAGAACTAAAAAAAGGAATAACCCAGACACTGTGCTGGTCACACTTTTTCATTCAATTACAATACACAAGGAGGATGCAAATGTAATTTAAAAACACTCATGCACTATATTCCAAGTCATATGATAGTTTTGTGTAATAAACATTGAAATATTTATGTATCTACTGACAATCTTTCCCTCCGATAAGCTGTAAACCACTGTGACCAAATCATTTGATTCATTGAAATGATTCAACTCAAAAGAATGTTTAGACAAGTCCTATTCATTGTAGCTGGATAAAAAGATTTCAAAATCTGTGCGTTTGTACACCACAAAAGAAAGAAAGTTATGGATTTGGAGCGACATGAAGGTTAGAAAATAATGACAGATGGTTCATTTCTGGGTGCACTGTTTTTTTAAAGTTTATGAAGCCATAATCAAGTGATCCAAACACTCTGAAAATCACACATAGATCATAAGTGATTATCCCATCATGCCTGTTCCTTCAAACACCTACATGTTTTTTCAAGCAGCTCAAACACAGCAGCTCAAACCCTGACAAAAGCAGCCGAATATTTTTTCAGGCTGTACTATGATGTTCAATGAACTGCTGACTGTGAAAAAATGAAGGCAAAACATAGCAGTGTGAAACAATCACTCTTTGAGAGGATAAACACTATGGCTGTTTTAGTAGGGCTATTTTCACTGTCCCTCTGATTCTTTTCCAACACTACTCTGCATGGCCACTTAACCCTGCTTCTGTTGGCCATGAATTCAGATGAGTGAAAAACCAAACACACACACACTATCCAAAATGGGCAGCGGTGCTTTGAGTGTCAAATGTGAGGCACTGAGGCCTAATTTTTGTGAACTCACTCACTACACAAAATTAAAAATTCTCATCCATCGAGGTCCAAGAATTAAATTCGATTATGAGTCACCAATGCAAATTATTGAGCAGTTTGCTTATTATAATAGAAAATTTTGGACAAGCAATGGAATGAGAGGTGCCCACTCTTCATGGATGCTTGACTTCAAAATGTGTTTTAAGCAATTAGAGAAAAGGTATTTCACAGAAAACAGAAGCTGCAGTTAGAACAGGGTGCTATTTGTTTGTCTGGAAGCTGTCAGTTGCATTTGATCAGCCTCACCTGTGTCTCCACATCTGTCAGTTTGCGTGTGTTCTCCGCTGATTGGCTTAGAAGATTGGTTCCGATCTCCAGCATGGTGGCTGTCTGAGTGTGAATGACATTCCGCTCCATCTCTGATCGCACATTCTCCTGAATATAGCTCTCCAGCTGTAAACATGACACAAAACACATCAACAAATGTACACCAGCATCTCCGCATACTAAGATTGTTAGCCTCACATAAGAACATAAGATTGCATAGGCGGTATAAAAGCATGCCAACTCAAAAGCCTTATATATTGCTTATTGATATGTATATATGTACAGTTGGAATCAACATTTTTCAACCCCTCAGAGACTGAATAATTTACATCTGAATAGAATGGGATTGAGCCAAGATCGTGGTAGAGAGGTGATTGAAAGCACTCAGAGGCAATGTTTATCAGAGGTTATAAAAAAATAAAAGATGCTCTACAAAATGTAAGTTTTGAATAATTTTGTGCATGTTTAAAGCCAATTTCTTACTATATATATAGTCCACAAGAGAAAATAATAGTTCATTTTATAAAAATGACCTCATTCAAAAGTTTACATATGCTTGATTCTTACTCTGTTGTTACCTGAATGATCCACAGCTGTGATTTTTGTTTTTGTTTTTTTTATTTGTATAGTTATTCATAAGTCCCTTGTTTGTCCTGAACAGTTAAACTGCCCATTGTTCTTCAGAAAAATCCTTCAGGTCCCACAAATTCTTTGTTTTTTCAGCATTTTTGTGTATTTGAACCCTTTCCAACAATGACTGTATGATTTCTGACTGTTTGAGATCCACCTTTTCACATTGAGGACAGCTGAGGGACTCATATGCGACTATTACAGAAAGTTCAAATGCTCACTGATGCTCTAGAAGGAAAATGCATTACTATGCATTAAGAGCCGGGGGTGTAAAGTTTTGAACAGAATGAAAATGTGTACATTTTTCTTATTTTGCCTAAATATCATATTGTTTTCATTTAGTACTGCCCTTCAGAAGCTACAGAAAATACTTACATGTTTCCCAGATGACAAAATAAGTTACATTTACCCTGATTTTCAAATTTAAAAAGTTTTCACCCCGGCTCTTAATGCATTGGTTTTCCCTTCTGGAGCATCAGTGGGCGTTTGAACTTTCTGTAATAGTTGCTTATGAGTCCCTCAGTTGTCGTCAGGCTCAAATACACAAAAATGCTAAAAAACCAAAGAATTTGTAAGACCTGATGGATTTTTTCTGAAGAACAGTGGGCAGTTCAACTGTCATGCAAACAAGGGACTCGTAATCAACTATCACAAAAAAAAAAAACACACACAGCTGTGGATTATTCAGGTAACAACAATAGTATTAAGAATCAAGTGTATGTAAACTTTTGAACAGGGTCATTTTTATAAATTCAACTATTATTTTCTCTTGTGGACTATATGTAAACGTCTTTTATGTGAAGGTCAGTACTACATAAAAGATAACATGCATTTTGTAGAATCCCTCATATTTCGGTAAAAATAATTGACATTTTGCAGTATATACAAGGTGTATATACTGTAAACTTTCCACCTCAACTGTATATATATACATATATATATATATATATATAAACACATACACACACAAGAGAAATGTATCTGTTGGTGGTTGTTGGTGCATTATCCCTTACTGATAATGATGATGAAAAGTTCTTGAAAAGTTTGCCAACAAGTTTGCCAAAACAGCACAAAAACAATCAATATGAAATGCATGGTCGGAAATCAACACTAAAACAAGTACTGTACAATCAATTTTACTGACAGTGCTTGACTCCCTTTGGACAAATGCACTTCAGTGCACACTGTACAATTCTAATGAGGCAATACAAATATGCCCTCATCCATCTTCAGTGCCACTGTCCACAACCAAACAACATCCTACACAGAGGCCATGACACTGTACCATATGCACAATACATGGCATCTTTCAGCCACAACTACTGTACCACTGTGCTGAAACACTGGTGTGAGCGCCCTTGGGTAAACTATGTTTTGTGTGTTCTGTTTAATTCTTCATTGGCTGTGATGTGTATTGAACCATTTATGCGAACTATAAAATCGAGGCACCAAGCATCTGAGAGTTATAAACAGATCTCAGATTGATGTGGCCTTTTCAAAAAATGACAAAAGGGAAGAGAATTCCTGGCATATCTCGACTGTACCATGTAATTTCAACGTTTTTCCAAGAATGATTTTTTGCCAGTCGCTAAGTAGGTGAGCTTTGTAGCAAACTAAAGCGGCATTTATTAAACCACCTTTAATCTTGTGTTCTGCCACTTTCAGTAATGAACATTCAAAAGGCTTTAATTGAGTTAAATAACAAGTTATAAAAAGTGGCCAAGTCCATTTGTATTTTTCCATTTCCTGGAAAATGAGATTTATTCTTAAAAAGGGCCAAACATGAACACTCCAGGCTCTCTGTGAAAACTGAAACAATAGATGGGCAGTTGAGCAAGAATTATTTTATTGTGCAAGACTGAACTTTTTTTTTATTATCTTCTCATCCCCATCATGTTTAAAAACAGTATGTTATTTTTTTCCCCCGTGGTACAAACAAAGGTTTTGTAGAGAACATTCACACTTTCTGTATAATGGCATTTTTATAGTGATCATGCACTGTTAAGATCCAGAAAAAAAAAACTACAAAAGTAGTTCTGGCGTTGACATTTGGTTCTAAAACACATGTGAATCAATAACGTTTGCTTGTTACTGACATCCAACCTGCACTACTGGTGACAAATTTAGTAAACAAGTTATCTGGACTACTTTTATATTACTTTTTAGTAGCTTTAAAGCCATGGGTAATATGAATTATCATTTGATGGAAATAAAAAATGCATTCAGGTCTGGAAAATATTAACCTTTCAGTTCTTTAAAAGAATAGCTCCCCAAAATGAAAGTTTGCTGAAAATGTACTCACCCTCAGGTCAGCCAAGATGTAGATGAATTTGTTTCTTCATTGGAAAAGATTTTTTGGGTAAACTATTCCTTTAATTCACTTCTTCCTATGTGGCTCTCCATCTCTTCTCTGTCTGTCTCTCACTCTTTTTCCTATCTTTTTTTTAGCGGGACATGTCAGTGCATCTTGGCAGCTTTAAACTGAGAAACAAAGGCTGCATAAGCAAGCAGAAGATCTGTCATAGGAGATTATTTTGGATTAGAACGCAACTTTAAGAACGGATGTTGGGAATTCAAGAAACTGTTACAGCTACTGCCAGTATATTCCACGTCGAGACGTGTTCTTGCCTGAAAGAAAGGTGATTTATTCACTTCTGAAACAACAAATAAAAAGGGTTTTTTTTTTGTTGTGCCAGTACTATGACACAATAAGCTTGATTTTCCATGTATGCCTTTTCTCTTTTCTGAATAGTGCTTAGATAAACATTTCAGGGCAAAAGGTTTGTTTAGTTTTACGCCCATGTGTGAATCACATTCTGTACTCAAATCATTTATAAATATTGTGCCATCTGATTGTGAGTGGAACAAACACACACAAGTGTTCAAAAGTTTGGGATCTGTAAGATAAGTATATTTTATTCATTTATATATTAATACTTTTTTCAACAAAGCCAATTATTCAGAAGTTATTTCAAATAAATGCTGCTTTTAAAGTTTCTCATCAGATTCATCACTGTTTTCAACAATGACAATATTTATTATTGATAATAAATATTTCTTGGGCACCAAATCAACATTTTACTATGATTTCTTAAGGACCTTGTGACACCGAAGGCTGAAAATTCAGCTTTGACATCACAGAAATAAATTACATTTATCCACCCTTTTCCTGAACGCGGAAGTCTCGGCCGACTGGAACGATGTTTTATATTTCCAGTCTCTGGTGTTTCTAGTCAGATGAACATAATTTCCGAGCTAATAATGTAACGCTAAACCGGTAAAATGGTTTTAAAAAGCACATGATGCATAGTTTCACAATGACCCTAATTTCTTTTGTCATCGTTTACGCAACACACACACTTCAGGACACGGAGGGATTTGCTAGTAAACAAAACAAGTACTTTACAGGAATTGCTTGAGCTTCTTGCTTTTACTGTGGCACAGCTTAACCCTGCGCATATTTTTATATTTAGTTATATTAAAAAAAAGTTTCAGTTTAACTAATTCGGTCAATTTTTTGTACCCCATTTTAATATGGATTTCTATAGAGACAGAAAATAGAAGTTGGCACTGATCGGTTACTCAGGAAAAAGGTGAATATAAAATTATTTTAAACTTAATTATTTTAAAGCATGCTGGAAAAAAAAAAAAAAAAAAAAACTGTTTTTGTTTTCCAGCATGCTCACCTAGGCTTTATTTTATCAATATGCATTTAAAACAGTTATATTATTAAGTATTACAATTTAAAATAACTGTTTAAAATAATAAAATAAGGGTTTAAGCTGGAAGTAGCTGGTTTTAGCTGGTCGTTCCAGCCTGCTGACCAGCTATGACCAGCTAAGACCAGCCTGGATGACCAGCTAAAACC
The DNA here is from genome assembly GCF_022985175.1 of Labeo rohita. Lineage (NCBI taxonomy): Eukaryota > Metazoa > Chordata > Actinopteri > Cypriniformes > Cyprinidae > Labeo > Labeo rohita. The sequence goes on along the minus strand of NC_066887.1, from coordinate 14,102,894 downwards.
AGCCAACCAGCCTAGGCTGTTTTTTTTTTTTTTTTTTCCAGTAGGGAAGGGACTTATTTCCAAAACATATTCCTAAACCTATTCTTTCTCTGTCGAATTTCATTTTGATCGATTGTAGTGTCAACCTTTCTGAAGCAATATATTTAGTTAAATGCTGAAGTTCATTGTTTTCTACTCATTTATATATCTCGCATTTTTCAGTATAAATTTCTCTCTTCAACTGTCACCCTAATTGAGATCTTAAATGCCCTCTTAAAGAACTCAAATGAAATCCTTTTTCTAAAGCATGTCATGACTGTCGGTTTTACTACTTTAAATGACTTTTTTGAAAGTTTAAAAATAGCTTCCCCGACACTTGCGGAAATGTAGCCTTATTCTTTTACCACGTTAGCTAAAAGGATCAGACTACATCTGTCATAAGTCTAATATGAATTGCAAAAAGTCCAATAAAAGATAAGCTGCAAAGTGAAACATAGCATGTAATTAAAGAAGACCTAAATTTAAAGCCAGTGCTTGGTTTTGATCTAAACTTCACATGTATTTAACCTAAAACAGCAGAAACGCCTCCTATTGACCACATACAGTATTAGGTCAAGATACTGAAGAAAAATAAGTTCTTACAAAAATGCCTCCAACATGTAATTTGGCATGCCTGTTCCCTCGTTGGAATTTCATTGAGGAACGTCCAGGATTAGCTCGTGTTTTCTTTGGGGGGTTCTCGAAGACCCTGGGGGTCAGATAATCATGTGGGAGTATGGTGTGTGATACAAATACACCGTCTCATGTGTGGCCTCTGGCCGGAAAGTCTAGTAATGCATATGCAAAGCAGATCGTCTGTGGTGTTGAAAACCCAGTACAATCCACTCAGCAGCGGGCCAGAGGTCAACGCTCTCCAATGCTCAGGAAGCTGCTGCTCCTACCGCGTACTGCACTCAATGACCGGAGAGGGAGTGAAATAATAATTTATACAACATTTGGCCTGCTGATGAAAGCGTGCATATAGGCATGTCAGGACAGTCTGTCTGGACCGCTATTTCTGAGATATAGTAACCGCTTCAGCCGTTTTTTTCCCCTCCATACCTCCTACTGTCAGTTAAGTGCATCTTGTGCCAGATGTATTGCCTGTAAAATGAAAAGCCAACTCATGAGTGCTTTTGACCCTTTTTGTAATCCTTTGGCATGTTGGAACATTTCGGGTGTGCACGTACAATACTAAGCCTACTCCATCTCCATATTTATGGAGCAAACCAATAGGAGGTCTGAATAACGAGACAGACTTTCCAGACGGCCCATAGTCTGGGTGACAAACAGAGCAGGCCAAAGCTGGGGCATGTAACATATAGGCCATGTGATTTAAAGGACAAGCATATATTAGAAGTAGTGAGCGCTCTTGGAGGACCCATAAATGACAGAATCTGCAAGCTGTGATGTGACAAGTAATGACCTTCTCGTTGAATCGTAGTGCAAATGGCACAGAGATAAACTGACTCAAAACACACATCTGATTAGAATTACTGTAGGAAATGACTATGCCATAATGTTATCAGAGTTTAAAAGACCTGCACTGCAAAAACAGCATTATCTCAAACTTCCAAACAATAATCTGCAGGTTTTAACTGTTGATATCTTTATAAACAGCAATATCCCTGTCAAACAGAATGTTTCTGAGATAAGCTTAAAATATGTTAGCCAGAAACACACTGTGACAATGTTTATCAGGAAACCTAAAAAAATGGAGAGAGGTTAAATAGACTTATCAAAGTCAATATATTACTTGATATGACAGAAATATTCTCATTCAAGCTTTGGATGAAAAAGACCTGCTAAGTGAATAAATGTAATTGTTAGATCAACCTGATTTCATTTAATTACATCAGTTATTTTTAGGGGTTAGATCAGGTCGAAATAGACTTCTTCGTAATACAGTGTGGAATCAATTCTGCTGTTTTATGAAGAACTTTTGTTCTAAAAATATGACGGAGAGAAATGGATCTGGCTCTTAATAGAGGCCAAAAACAGTTTCTGATACTGACAAACTGTCCGCCAGCTTAAAAAGATCTACACATTCAGGAAATCTTGCTTAAACATGTTCAAGATTTACCTTTCCTTCTCTCTCTCCTTCCCAAATTCAATAACCTTCTGAGACTAATGTGTAATGCAGATTGGGACACATCTATAGTGCACAAGCATAAATAATACACATAAACTTGTTGTCAAGTGCTTTGGCTTCAGAATCCAGAATTCACATTAGACATCAAGTGGCGACCCAACAAAGCCTCAAAATAATTTATCGTGTGAAAGTAAACAAAATCCCCTTACAATCTAACACTGAAATGTATTAATATTTCCAAGAACTTCCAAGGAATTATCCATGATGTAGTCTGAACAGCACGCATATTTACAATTTGCTTTCTAAATGTCTAAATTGCAACAGTTTCATGCTTGGCTGCCTATAATTCACTAGACATATACATTGTGGTCGACACAAACCATGTTAGTCTGGATTGTATTTCCTTTCACAGCTTTGTTCATGGTTTTCGAAGACGTCACACAACCTGGTAACCTTCTACCACGACTAATTTCAAATTTACATTTAAAATACCACAGTTTCTAGTAAAATACGTTTCTAGGTCACTAAAACAAACAGTTTTGCATGTGATCTGTTTAGCCATACAAAATTTTGCAGCGCAATACCATAAAATGTGATTGGATGTACAGCCTTCATTAAAAATGATCGTGTTTTCTACTTCCCTGTGAAAGTTAATGAGCCTATTTATCTTGCTAACTTATCTTGCTAGTTATCATTCAGCACACAGGTTGCCAAACTAAGCCGAACACCTTAGATGTAAAATATTTTCTTGAAGTACCCCGAGAATTAAAATGAGGATTTCAATCATTTAATGACACATTTGCATATTCACAGTTCTCTGATGTCATATAATAAACACACGGCATGCAAGTAAACAGATAAAATATTTAATCTTCTTTAGTAAGAGTATTATTTGAATTGTTTTCATTTTAATTTTTTGATATAGGGCTGCAGCAAAAAATTATATCACAATTATTTTGTTCTGTGTTGTATTTTGTCATATATTTGTGACCCTGGACCACAAAACCAGTCATAAGGGTCATAAGAATAAGAAATGTGATTTAAAATGTGATTTATACATTTTCTGAAAGCTGTATAAATAAGCTTTCCATTGATGTATGGTTTGTTAGGATAGAACAATATTTGGCCAAGATTCAACTATCTGAAGATATGGAATATTGAGAAAATCCTCTTTAAATTTGTCGAAATGAAGTTCTTAGCAATGCATATTACTAATCAAAAATTAAGTTTATCTATTTACAGTAGGAAATGCACAAACCATCTTCATGAAACATGATTTTTAGCATAAAAGAAAAATCGATAATTTTGACCCATGCAGTGTATTTTTGGCTATTGTTACAAATATACCCATGCTACTTAAGACTGGTTTTGTGGTCCAGGGTCACATTTGATTTAATTAATTATCTTTTCATCCCCAGTTGGGAAACCCTGGTTTATCATTTTAGCATTAGCAGTTTTTTCAAACATGCAATCTAATTTGAACCACTGGTGCAATGAAAGATGAGAGAGAATCAGACAGAATGAGGTTTAGGTGGATGAAGCTAATTCACTACCTTCTGCAGCCACTGTGTATTGTTCTCTGTGGCACTCTCTAGGGTCTCCAGCTTCCTTTCCTGCCAAGTGGGTTCAGATTGGGGCGACTCCGGGGCCGAGGGCGAGTCCCGCTGGAGGGAGTTAGTCACCTGGAAGTCCCCCGCAGGCCGGCACTGCTCCACCTCTGGAAGGATAAAAGTGTAGCGGCAGGGGCCATGCTGCACCTGGTGCTGTCGTCTTTCCGAGCCAATCGCCACAGCTACTGCTGCTGCCAGGTAACACAGACACAGCAGCCAGCCCATCCCAGGAAAATGCTGACGGTAGGAAAGTTATAATCCAGGGAAGGATGAAATCGCGTGGGCGCTCCTCTAGAAGCAGGTCGGGTGAGAGCGTTGCTTGGATTTGCACTTGTCCAAACTTTTCTGAAGTTTGGAGTTCAAGTTCTGCTTCTTGGCTTCTTTCTGTTTTCCCTTCTTTATTTTTTTTGCTAGATGTGTTGTTCCAGAGAGATCTTATTCTACAACAGCACACTTGTAGTGCTGTTTGCCAAAAACTGCTGTAGATTTAAAAGCAACACTGTCCAGACGACAGCTTGGAGGGGGAGACTGTTTCCTATTCCTCGCTGACTTTGCGCTCAGCACAGCTCAGAACCAGAAACATCCTCTCTGTTTATTTACCCTCTGAATTGTTTTTCAGTTTCCCGCTCTGGGTCTGTACCGTCCTCATTCACTCGTTGCGACTGTCCAGGGTTGGAAGTTTTGAGTTTGGGAACTTCTGAACTCTGTGCCAGAGCTTTTTAAAGACTGAATCTAACATCCCTTCTTTTGACACATAATCACTCACCCCCTCCTTCATTCTCCCTCTCTCTCTCTCTCCGTCTCTTACATACTCCCCCCTTCCCTTTCTCAGCATTTTCAGATGGAAGCTGCAAAAATGCCCACAGCAACCACCACTAAAAACCCAAACAGAGAACATTCTCTTTTCATTAACCCCCTCCTTTTCTCACGTTCTCTCTTCATTCTCCCCCCTGCCATCTTTCCCTCAGAGCAATAGCTTGTGGTTCCACACCTGCACCACTACACAGGAATAAAAAGCTGGACATGGTGACGTGAGTCATTATTGGGAGTTAAACTGGATTGTATAAAGTACAGAGCACTTTTATGGTTATTTGGTGAGGTCCAAAAGTCTGAGATCAAAGTTATATATATATATATATATATCTCAGTGGTGTTCAGTGGTGTTCTGAAATGAGGAGGTCCTTTTTTGTCCTTTTTTAATCAAGTGTAAATTCATGTTGCAGTCACATTTTATATTTTATATTTTTACATTAACAATGTAATCAATATTCTGTTATTAAAGCCAAGTATGAATCTCATCAAGTTAGTATTTTTAAGCATTTTACATTTATTCCAAAACAATAACTCAAGGCAGTAACAATTTCAACAATATAATTTATTTGTGAACTTATGATCAGCTATTTTTAATAGTAAGGATTAGTAATAGTAACTGTTTTTAAATTTTCTGATCATCAGCCATCAAAGCTTGGTAAATATTGGTCACAAACAGAGATTCACTTTAAATTTCATTAAAAACTCCCATAGATCATGTTTTCAGGCCATTTCAACAAAGTGGATATATCTAAGCGTTTGATTACTTTTTTTTAATTAGTCCTTCTATTAACAGCATTATATTGGTTATTCAGATGATTTGTGCATGTGTAATGCGCATGAACACAAAAGGTGAGATTTATCGCATAAATCAATCACAGTCATATTCAATCGCGATAAAGGTTCTGGAGGGTCTATTAAAAATCAATGGGCTCAGGGGATGTAAGAGAGATACAGACTCCTGCTGTAACTTTATCTGCTGGTGTTGCAGTTGGACAGTGTTTCTTTGGAAAAACAAGTGATTTATACACTTTTTAACGTTTTATTTTTGTACTTTTTTTTTCTCATGCAGTATTTTGATGAGGAACTGCCTCCCTTGTCTCTTTGGAGGAAACGCCTTTAATATATTGTCACCTTAGAATTATAAGTTTCTATCTGACATTTTTGACAAAATTGAGTTATTCACATATTCTTATTCAGTGACAAATTTATGTGAAGTTATACATTATGTGTAGTTTCTTTTGTAAGCTGTGTACGTTTTGGGCCTTTTTTAAAAACAAAAAAGGTTATCTACAGAAGTCTATGGAATGCAAAAACTTTAAAGCTCAGTATCTTTGCTCAGTGCTTAGAATGCAGATGGAACTTTATAATTCTAAGGCAACAATATATATTATGGAAAGTATTTAAATATATTAGATAAAAATATTACAAATTAATAAATAATTATTTTTGAAGTTCTGAGTTTATATTTATAATAGTAATTAAATTTAAAATTTAATTATTTTTAATTTAAAAATACATTATTTAAATAAATGTATTTAAAATTATGCACTTAACTTTCTACTTCACTAAAATCTGAAAAGCAACTTTTCACCGAAATTGTGTTGATAATAAAATTTGTATTAAAAAAAAAAAAAAAAAACCCACACACCACAACAACAACAACAACAACAACAACAACAACAACAACAAAAACACACGGTTACATCTAATTCAAGTTATGTGTTAACATGCTAGTCTACTTGAACTGCCAAAATCAGATTTTTACATCATATTAGCACATTTAAAATAGAATGGAAACAAAAGTATGTGCTGGTGGTGGTTCTTGTGGAGGACGGACTCCCGGGAGAAGGATAGAAAACTAAGTCCATGGTGGTGACGGAGGGAGGAGCCAGGGTGGAGACAGAAGGAAGCCGGAGCAGGAGGAGCCCGGCGAGACCCAGGCCGCAGCCATGATGGCGACCCACAGCGGAGCCAACAGAGGGAGGAGCCATGGTGGAGGAAGGGCTTATGACTCCAGGGGGCCGACCAAGGGTGGCGGAACAACTGGAGGTAGAGCTCGAGGCGGAGACGGAGACGGAGAGCCGACGAGTCCAAGCCACACCGAGGCTCCAGAGGGCCAGGGTGGAGTCCAAGGCTCAGGCGACCGAGGCGGAGATGCGGAGGTCCACGGTGGAGCCGGAGCGAAAGAGGACTGAAGCGGAGCTGGAGGGAAGGAGTAGCCCAACGGAGCCTGTGGGACGGAGTGACAAGGCGCAGTCGGAGGAGTCGTGAGGCGATGGCGGGTCAACGACCGACCAAGGCGGTGCCAGAGGGATGAGGGAGCCTGGTGGAGCTGGTGGGCCGATGGGCGACGGTGGAGATGAAGGAGCCAGGAGCCAGGGCAGAGAGTCCAGGACTTGGAGGCGGAGACGCCCATAGAGAATGGCAGACGTGCAGCGAGCCCACGGCACAGATGGTGGGCTGAGGGTGAGCAGAGGGGCTGTCATGAGACAGCGGTGGCAGGGCTGAGGCATGGAAGACAGGAGAAGGCAGGAGAGAGTGGGTGGGTGGTAAAAGTCCCCAGGTTGAGGGTCAGGGCAGATTGAGAGTTCAGGTGATGGCGCTAGAAGAGGGGGCATGTCTGCATACATCTCAGTATGGAAGTCTATTAAGTCCAGTTCACCGTTTTGCAGTCCCAGTTCTGGTTTCAGCTCACCCTCAATGGAGGTGCAGTGGGTGGGGCCATCCTTGACCCCCTTCTGCTCCGCATCTAACACACTATCCAGACAGCTGCCTCTGCTCATTCTACCAAGCTGGACTTAACATCGCCACACGAGCGCAGCTGTCCGGAAAGGGTCCTCGAGAGAGCCTCGCCACCTTCATCGAGTGGGTGCTGGTGTCCTGCAAGTCTCATCTAGCTGTGGACATCACGGATGACGACACCAGCCCCACTTGGGACCCAGTGCCCAGCCCACCATCACCCTGCATCACAGAGCATGAGCCCGAGCCCACTGCGGACGGACCAAAGCCCAGTGCGACCGACGAGCCATCGCCAAGTGGAGCGTTAGAGCTGAGGATTGCCCTGGACCCATCACGTCCGACCAGGTGCGAGAGCCGGGAACAACCTACGCGACGGTGGATGCGGGCACTGGGTCCCAAGTGGGGCTGGTGTCGTCATCCGTGATGTCCACAGCTAGATGAGACTTGCAGGACACCAGCACCCACTCAATGAAGGCGGCGAGGCTCTCTCAAGGACCCTTTCGGGACAGCTGCGCTCATGTGGCGATGTTAAGTCCAGCTTGGTAGAATGAGCAGAGGCAGCTGTCAGGATAGTGTGTTAGGTTGGCAAGGAACACAAAGTCCATGGTGTAAACACACCGCTATTTTTCTTTATAAGGTCTGGTCTTCCGTCACAAACATGTTGGAAGAACGTACTCGCACAAGGATAAAGGTGAAATCCAAAGTCTTTAATATAATCCACAAAGAAATAACAGGAAGGCAGCAAAGCACATGCACACAGACAAGACCAGACAACAAACACTGAACTGAGACGAACTTATAAAGATAGGTGATTACAAAGAACTAATTAGGACACAGGTGAAACGAGATAACTAATCAGGACACAACGAGGGCAGGAAGAACCAAATATGGGCACCAGAGGGACAAACCAACATAAACAGTCCAAAGGGGTGTGACACAAAGAAGCTGCAAGTTATTTGATTCTAACCTGGTGGAATAGCATACTGGATCGCTCTGACCTAATTTAACCTGTAGGCATTATTTACATAGTTTACAATGCAGACTTTGTGTGTTCTACTAAAGTCATCCTTCCATTACTAGTTCCCACTGACTAATACAGCCTGGCATTTTAGACTGCTTACCAGCAACTGGTATGAATAGCACAAGCTCTCAGGAACATCTGAGAGCTTAAATCTTCCTCCCTCTTTCATTTGCTTTTGCCAGATGCAGGATAAAATCTAACCGAGTCAATCCCGTTCACTTAAACTGTTTCCTTTTACACTTTTCCGTGCCATATTTCATAAATGGTTTACGCTAAATGGAAAGTTAGTAGCTATAAAAATCCTGTGGGTATATAATGGGATTAAGTTGCCAACACAAAGAGAAATTAATTGTCTGTACATGTCTCTTCTTTGACAGGAGGTTGTCTCCTCCTCTCCCTCCCGCTCCTTATCTTCTTTTACGTCTGTACCAACAGAACCAGGTTCATTTGTCTTGCTAAATTCTTTAGCGCAGCAGCTAAATAAGAACAGTCTGCTGGTAATGATGTGATGCCTCATGGATCAGGGTGTACTAAAGAGTGTGTGGGCGATGTTTTGCAACTCTATGAATGCCTGTATTGTCGCAGTGTCCATCATAGAAACTGATCAAAGTATGCAAATCGGTGTGAGGGGGTAGTTGAGGTCACAGCGAAAGCTAAAAGCTATGATCAATTGTGCAGATGTGTGCGGAGAGGCGTCAGAATATGATATGGTTTGTTTAGGTTCAATAGTTCATCCTAACAGAACATACCACTCATTTTCCCACTCTGACTGGTGAAAATAGTCTTGTTTCATTATTGCCAAGCTCACTTTCACAATGAGAACCATGTGCTGATGTTGTGGTCGAGTAAAAATGAAGTGATTATCACAACATGAATGCACACAATTGATATTTAGAAAAAAAATAAAAAATAAAAAAGACTACATTTTCACTTGATATACCAAAAAATTGTCAAATTAATCATGGACCCCAAAATGAAGGCATTCAAAGATATTACATTATTGCGGCAGACAACAGCATCGAATTGATATAAAGCTTGAAATTGAAATTATATCAAGCTTGAATGGCTCAGATGGTAGGAAAATGTCTTATTACTGAACCACAGGGAGTGTACAGAGAGTTTATTATTGAAAATGTATTTCTCAATAAAAACACACTGTGATAATAATATGAATTATTATTATTATTAATAAATTCTTTATTCTACAGTGAGAGTTTTATGGCAAAATATATGGAAATTATTATTAAATGATTAATGCTAAAATAATCATATAATATAAATATTCACACACACACACACACACACACACATATATATATATATATATATATAATTTTTTAATTAAATGTAAATTCATGTCCCAGTCACATTTTCATGGCTAAATAAACATTACTTATATTACCAAATATTACCAACAATGTAATTTATATACTATTCTATTTATTAAAACCAAGTATAAATCTCATCAGTTTAGTATTTTTAAGCATTTTACATTTTTTCCAAAATAATAACTCAGTAACCATTTACATAATATACTTTATTTAAACAATTATATTTATTTAAAAAAAAAATTAAGAACAATATTTCTTTAAACTATTATTTATAAACTGATGTTTAGCTGTTCTTTCTCATAATAAATTCATATTCGGATCATCAGTCATCAAAGCTCGGTAAACACTGACGTGGAGATGTACTTTTAATTTCAGCTGACTGCTAAAAACCCCACAGATCATGTTTTCATTCCACTTGAAGTTTTTTTTTTTTACTTATTCTTTCATTAGTCTTCCCATTAACGCCATTGTATTGTTCATTCAGACTTGATTCGTGAATGTGAAATGCACATGAACACAAGAGGCTGGATTTATCGCATGAACCAATCATAGACAATCATAACCAGTCATATCCAATCATATCGCAATGGAGGCATTGCCTCCTCTCACATGACTTTCCCCCATTCATTCTCAATTACCCCCCACCAAACCCACTGCTCACTTTAGGGGGTCTGTTAAAACTCAGTGGGCTCAGGGGAAGCCACTGTACTCCCGCTGTAACTTTACCTGCTTGGTGTCGCTGTTGGACAGTTGTACTTCAGAAAAACAAGTCATTTGTACACTTTTTTTATGTTGTAATATCTGTTTTTGTACTATGCTGTAAATCAAAACTATGGCCTGCGAGACTACCGTTTTTTGTCCATCGCTAGCATCAGGGCAAAATGTCTTGATGAGCAGGGACAGAAGAAATTTACAAGTACTTAGAGAACCAGCCGTCAAAGGCCTGATATTTTATTAACCTCCCCAAAGGTTCTAAATCTGACAAACTAGTCCTTTCGTGAACTGACACAAACCGGCCTCTCTATCAGGGCAGAAAGGGTTTGGCTTCTTTCTTGGGCCTGTCAAAAGGCAGGCGAGTGTTATTTCAGTATGGAGAAAACAAACAAGCCTTCAGGGCAATATCAATCGCCATTTAATGTCTTTTTCAGTGGACTTGTCACTCTACGAGCAGCAAACCAAACCAGCTTGCACAGCATGCAAAGATGACAGAAAACAGTCCCTTTAACAAGGACAAATCATTATTGGCTGCTGTCCCTATTGTTGTATAAAATCTGTTTAGCATTCCAAAACCTGCATGACTTTCTTTCTTCTGTGGAACACAAAAGGATTTCGAAAAAGACGAGAGGAAAGAAATGAAAGTGGATGGTGACCAGGGACTGTCAAGCTTCAAAAAGTACAAAAAGCACCATAAAGCATCAAGAAGTCATTTTTTCATAGCTTTCTTTGAGGAAAAGACTAAAATACAAGCTGTTATTCTAAAATTCTTGCTTGACAGCCATTGCTGCCATTCATTACTCAAAAGAAAGAGCAGATAGGACATTTTGCTTTCCAGATGACTTAAAAGGAAAGCTCACCCAAAAATGTAAATTACCGCATGATTTACTCACCCTCAAGCCATAGGTGTATATGACTTTTTTCATTCAGATGAATACAATCGAAGTTATATTAAAAAAATATCCTGGCTCTTCCCTGCTTTATAATGGCAGTGAATGGGTGTTGAGATTTTGAATCCCAAAAAAACTCATTCATACATCATAAAAAGTACTCCACATGGCTCCAGAGGTTAATAAAGGCCTTCTGAAGTGAAATGAAGTGTTTGTGTAAGATAAATATCCATATTTACAATTTTATTAACCGTAATCTCTAGCTTTCGCTAACTGTCGTTGTGTGGCGTTCCAGCAGATGATGTAGGATGTAACTGTAGCATAAGCTCCGGTGAGAATATGCTAGTCTTGTGAGAACCAAGTTTTGTTTACAGCAAAGAAAAACCAGTCTCCTCTTATATCGAAATCCTCTGACATTTTTCTTCACAAATCCTCATTTTGTATCTCTCCTCTGCACTTCTGCATTCATCACCTTTATGACGTCATCCTATGTCATCCGTTAGAACGCCACTCTCGTGAACGTGTGTACAACAGATAGTGAAAGCTAGAGATTACAGTTCATAAAGTTGTAAATATGCATATTTTTCTTACACAAATCGCTTCAGAAGGCCTTTATCAACCCCTCTGAGCCATGTGGAGCACTTTTTATGATGGATGGATGCACATTATTGGACTTCAAAATCTCAACAGCCATTCACTGCCATTATAAAGCTTGGAAAAGCCACAACATTTTTAATATAACTCTGACTGTATTTGTCTCAAAGAAGAAAGTCATGTACCTGGGATTACTTGAGGGTGAGTAAATCATGGGATAATTTTCATTTTTGGGTGAACTTTATTACTTTATTTCACAGTGTCTTTGTTGCCAGTGTTACATTTACTTATTATAGCAATAACAGTAAATTGTGCATAATTAAATGCAACTAACTGTAAACCAAACCCTAATCCTGGCCCTTACCATAATTACAAGTTATTATTAATATTACTCAGTACTTAATTAAATAATTGCACTATAACAAGGACATCTTAAAATAAAGGTTAACCTGATATTGTTTTTTAGAGACATGATGTTTGTAAAAGCTGAACTATTCCTATAAAGGCCAGTCGTGCGATTGTGAATGATGGTATTGGATGGTATATTTATTGCACTGCTATCAGGTCAGGAAAATGAACTGAAATTATTAAAAAGCTTTAAATTCACAGTATTGCATGATGTCATGACAGAAGTGCATGTTTAGCATCAGTTTTTAATTTACAGGAAAAATACATGTAAAACATATTCCTAAACTATAGCAATGGTGAAGTCATGCAACGCCTTTAACCTCTGACCCCACTAATGTTTCTACACAAACAGGCCCTTATTTCCATGGGGACAGGACAACACATACATGAAGGCTCTGATTTCCAGAGCCAGGGTAATTTCACCTTTGACAGGTCTTAGCGGGAAAAAAACACTATGATCCTTTGTCTTGTCTTTGGAACAAATTGTGAAAATGACAGTTTTATAAGATCCTAAAATCTTGCCACACATAAGAGTCCTTGCAGAGAACTTTGATTGTTTTCCAAAAAATGCATTTTCTTAAATTACAGCAAGGTGAATGCCCTCTGAACTCGTGTGAACCCCAGGAACGACATTTAAAAATACGCACCTTTATCTGGAAGTTTATCCTTATAGCAAATAGACAGGTTTAATGGTGCCAGCAAAACAGAACATTACCAAAAGGGGATCCAGATTTTCCAGACATTTACGGTGATCTTCTCTCTCTCTCTCTTGACACCGCATGTTTCTGTTTTTTGTTGAAACCATATTCAAGGGGTTTAACCGAGGCCACTGCCAGATATCAGACATATATCATGCACTGTTTTATTCAATACTCCTGTCAGGATGGTGTAAGCGTATCTGTTTTTCATTTTTTATATTACGACCAACAACTGCTCTGATCGCCTGCGTTGTAAAAATATCGCTGTTTGCTCCATTTTAAACTCCTAAAAGTCCTCATTAGTCACAGCAAGCGGCTTGTAAAAAAAACTGCCCCCACAAACTATCTTAAAGTGGTTTCTAAGCAATTAAAGCAATAAGCGAAATGTAGTCATAATGTTTTGGTGTTTACATGCTAATCTGTCTGGCATTAAGATCTCTACGCTAACAGTTTAGCCTAAATTATCTGTTATTGTAAATTCAGGTTGTTAGCGGAGTCAAACGGAGTCGTCAATGCTAATGTCGCTAATCTCTCCGTAAATAGTTGTTATTGGATTAGATTATGCAGCTGTAAGTGGAGGAGCTAAGCAGTTAAACATAATCACACTTCATGTCATGCTAAGACATCTAGCATGTTAATCTAGCATGGATGTTTCTCCTGCTGAGGACCTGCAGTGGCCCTGAACATATGTGTCATGTTTAAGGCATAATGAACTTTAATGTGGTTCACATGTTGTACGAATGGCTGGTTCAGTGGTGGTTGGGTAATACGCAGCGTTTTATGGATAGAGAGCTTATTAGAGCCAGCTGTCTTTCTCTTTATGCTGTGTGTGAATCAGGAAGTCGTAGCCCCCCTATCTTTCTAGCCTTTACCCTTCCTACACAATGTCCTGGAGTGTGTTCAAAAGATCTATCTCATTTTGATGTGTGTGCCCGTAGGGGATGGCATACATGTGCAACCGGGGGTTAATGCTTGATCGGGTTTATATCTACGCATTCACAAATTTGCTGCTTGTAAAACAGGTAAAATGCATTTAAGTGACTGTGACTTCAGCCCTTTTTTTCTGTTTGTATTTACGATTATTAAAAAAAAAAAAAAAAGATAAATACGTGTTATATAATACATGTGTACGTCAATATAATACTTTATATAATGCTACTGAAAACATTTTTTGCTGAACACTACAAAAAAAAACTTTTAATCAAACTGATTAAAAGTGACAGTGAAGACATTTACAATGCTACAAATAATATATAACATATTTTATTTATTTTTAGCTATTTTGCTATCCAAGTTGTTTTTTTTTTTTTTTGTTTTTTGTTTTTTGTTTTTTGTTGTTTTTTTACACAGTTATTCAAAGCATCCTTTTTAATTAATCAAAGAAAAACTGTATCATTGTATTTTTCAAACAGACAGCAAAATAAATAAACAAATATTTTCAAACACAAATTGTTTTATTCAGCAAGGATGCATTCAATTGATCAAAAGTGACAGTGAAGACATTTGCTACAGTTTATTTATTTATTTGAATTGTTTTTATTAATGAAACAGTCCTGGGAAAATGTATCATCATTTTTTTGTTCCTTAATACTTTTGTGGAAACAATGATACATTTTTTAGGACAAATTTAAATAGACAGCAAAAAGAAAGAAGAATATTTTAAAAAAAAATACATTTTTATTTAGCAGTGATGCATGAAATTTATTAAAAGGGACAGTGAAAACATTTATAAAGCTACAGATTATTTATTTATTTGTTTGTTTGTTTGCTGTTTAATTTCTTTCTTCTTTTTTTTTTTAATTAATCAAAGAGTCCTGAAAAAATGTATCATCATTTTTTGTTCCTTAATATTTTTGTGGAAACTATGATACATTTTTACAGGACTCTTTGATTAATGAAAACAGACAGGAAAAAAATAAGATAAAATACATAAAATAAATAAATAAATAAATAATGATAATTCTTTTAAAACAAAAGTACGCTTATTTAGCAAGGATACATTAAATTGATCAAAAGTGACAGAAAAAAAATTTATAATGTTACAAATAATTTTTTTCTTTCCTTCTATGTGAATTCTATGAAAACTTTTGTAGCAAAAAATGTTTTCAACATTGATAATAACACAACCTGTTTTTCAGCAATTTTTGAATTTTAAGGAAAAGGACACATTTGCTTGCATTTTATTACGTGATTTGACTAAAATGCAATAGAGAAGATTTGCATTGTACTCTAAAAGGTGGCTGAGTTAAAAAACGGAGCTCTTAATAGTGTCTAGAATCGACTATGATTCATTGTAAATTTTTAGGTTGGCAGCCACAGTACCTTGTAAAAGTCAAAAAGAAATAATAAATTCAAAATCTTTCTTGAAGCTGCTTTGTGCAGTATATAGAATCTGTACAGTAAAGAAAAATGCTTTATTCATAAAGCAGATAGAGCATTATTTTTAAGCAGAACACAGACATTTGTAATTTTTGCTTAAATTAAAAGTTGAATAAACCTTAAAAGTCTGTGCAGAGCAATATTAAATGTGTTCTGAGTTTGTCACACCCCAGGTGAAAAAAGTGCACTTCCATAATGTACTTGAAGAGCTCTATTTTCACACACTAAAGCGCTCTATATTTCACACTAATTTTGAACTTAATATACTAAAATTATTCTTTAGTACTTCTTAAGATAAACTTAAGATCATCAACATTTACTCAACTGTGCTATTTTGGGACACCATGAAAATGAACAAAAATGTGCTTTTAACATACTATCTCTGTATTTAAAAAAATGTATTTAGTTACCACTTGTAGTACACTTGAACCCATCTTTCATACACTAGCATACTCAAGTGTACTACAAGTGGTAACTAAATACATTTTTTAAAATAAAAAATAAAGCACATTTCATGGTGTCCCAAAGATGATCTTAAGTCTAAATTTTTTTGTGTATGTGACCCTAGACCACAAAACCAATCATAAGGATCAGTTTTTAAAACTGAAAGCTGAATAAATAAGCTTTCCACTGATGTATGGTTGGTTAGGATAGGACAGCATTTGGCCGAGATACAACTATTTGAAAATCTGGAACCTGAGGGTGCAAAAAAATCAAAATATTGAGAAAATCACCTTCAAAGTTGTGCAAATTAAGTTCTTAGCCATGCATATTACAAAAAAAAAAAAAAATAAGTTTTCAAAATATCTTCATGAAACATGATCTTTACTTAATTTCTTAATGATTTTTGAAAAGAAAAATCAATAATTTTTACCCATACAATGTATTGTTGGCTATTGCTACAAATATACTTGTGCTACTTCTGACTGGTTTTGTGGTCTAGGGTCACATATTAAGTACAAAATTGGTGCACAAAAATAGAGCACTTTAAGTACAAGTGTTTTTCACCTGGGACCACAGAAAAATGTGTTATTAACCACCTAGCCAAATTTAAATGATTAAAAAAAACGAAAAAAAAAACGTTTTGTTCAATTGCTGGGGGCGTGTCCGCTGTCAAAAAAATCCTGAACACAAAAATGGTGAAAAACTATTTAACAGTCTAACTCCAAAATTCAGCACTACATACGACACTAAAGTCTTTGTAATGTGTTTTCAGCAATACATTACAATTAGGTCTTTGCATCTTGCTTCTGTCAGTTGTGCACATGAAACAAATGTAATTGAGCTAATAAACAGTTATTTTTGTGATTAGGATTCGTACAATATATACATCTGCTGCCACTGTGGCGTTTAAATCTCTGTCATGGCATATACTGTATGTTGCTTCAGATGCAGCTTCTGTGTTGTTTTTACAAAGTGAAGACAGTTTTGCTGCTGTCTGTGTATAATAACACATTCCCGGCAGCCTGTACAGGCCGGAAAAGTGAAAACAGCTATGTGGGAGCAGAGGCAACATGAACAAACCCCAGCAGGATGCAAGGCAACACTTGTTCAGGAAGATACAGTTGACACCATTAGAGGAAACTAAAAACACTTGTTAACATCAGAGTAAAAAATCTGACTGGGAGCTTAGCAGTCTTTTCCCTCGGACCTGTAGAGTTCCTTGGCTGTGATCTCAGTGCCGCCTGATGTTGCATGGCTTTCTATAAGGAAAAGAGCATTTTAGTGTTTATTTTTTGAGTTAAATTCACATGCGTATTGCACAAGGGTGCTGTGTATCTAGTCATTCGAGAACCTTGATACTGCTAGATGTGTTGCTAGTTATCTGATACTGTGCTGTGAACATTTGTAGTGGACTATTCCTGGAATTTGTGTTTAGAGCCCTTTTGTTTAGTTTAAAGTAAAAAAAGAGTTATGTTACTACTTTCACTCACCTTTTTTCCTCTTCCTACAAAAACACTTCAGTGCCTAAAAGCTATTCTGCTAATTGGGTGTAGTGAAAAAAGTAAATCTAGGTGATGCAATTGATTACAATTTATAGAGGACTTACTTGTGCATGATCTATAGTTATACATAGGGCAACTGAAGGTGTTTTTATTACTTGATGTATTGGATTTTCCTTACAATCGCTTAGCCAGTGCAACTCATTATATTAAAGTGGGAGGGAAAGGACAAAGTCTATTTTACAAGGTGAAAGATGGGAATGAATACAATACGAAGCCACAGTTCTCCCAGGGTGATTCATACAACGTTGGCGAGATGATCATGGTCAATAGAGGCCAAGAAAAACATCCTTAAAGATTTGACCAATCCATACAAGGCTTTTAAGAGACAAATAACCAAATTTGATCAGAAAATGCTGGAAATCAGCAGACTTGAATTTTCCCCGATGGAATTGGAATACAGTGTTCATTGTTTCCCATTCATGTCTATAGGCCGTTATGCACATGCATTGTTTTGTGATTATTGGGAGCACAGAGGACAAAGACTCACTATCCAAACTAGCTCTCAGTCTTTAAAGAGATCTGACAGGAGTCTCATAATAAGACCGGTTGCAAACATTTCAGCACCTCTTGAGTTGGACATTTGGGTCTGAAGGAAAACCCCCCTGCTGTGTTGGACCCTCTTTGTGCTCCTGTCCAGGGCAGGTGTTACAAACTACAACCAGCCGCTTCGCTCATAGCCAGGAAGAAAACTACTGATGAGGGGTCAAAGTGCAAAAACAAAGGAACAAAATGCTGAAGGCATGTAAAAAATACATAAGTCAATAGTATACAAAAATAAATATATTCTATATCTAGCATTTCAGCACATATAAAAAAAATGAACACATGCCACATAGCTAACATCTCAGTATTCTAAATTGCATTTTGTTAAATGGCAATTTGATAATTAATATGCCAAATATTACACAAACACACACACACACACACACACACACACACACACATACATACATACATACATACATACATATATATATATATATATATGCACATACACTACATATATACTACATATATATACTACTTGTCCAAATTTTGGAAAAATTACGTTTTTTTAATCTTTTTGAAAATGATATATATATATATATATATATTAATAAATAAATAATTTAAAATCATTTATTTCCGCGAGTCCACTTTTCCGTTCCATTCAGTTTGGTAAGGGATTGTTTCCTCATGTGTTTCATTTTAAAGTGAAGTGAAAGCGTAACATTCATTAAACAATACGTGGTAGATGGCGGTATGTGCCGCTTCATCTGTCAGTCACCCGAAGACAAACTTGTTGTTTTGATTTTTTTCATAGTAATAAAAATCATTTAGTTAGAAAACAGTCAATACAATTAAAACTGAATGCAGCTGCATATTGCAGTGTGCCAAATGACAGTCGCATCGCAGATCAGATTTCATTTATCACTTAAAGTGAGTCGAGCTGACTGACAAGAAGAGAGAGGTGAAAAAGACAAGACTATGGCGGAAGAGTTTCAAAACAAAATGCAAAAGCGTCTGTTTTAAAAATATTAACAGCGGCCCCGTTTACAAGCTACTTAAAACCGAAGGAAAGTGAACAAAAGAGGGAAAAGTCAAACAAACTAAAAACAAACAACTGTTTGATGCCGAATTGCCACTAATTTGAAAGTGAAAGTAAAATGTGCACAGCACTTTTACAGAAGGAAAGCGAGGAAAAGAGGGAAAACTCAAACAAACAAAAAACAAACAATTGCTAAACACTGATTTGCTGCTAATTTAATTGCTGTATTGTTTTTTAATTTTCCTTACATTTTCTTTAGTTGGTCTTAGAAAGGTCTTTAAACAGTCTTAAATGTACCCTCTTAAAACCTGCAGAAACCCTAATTTGTTTATTAAAAATGTGCAGCATTTTGCCTTCCAAGACTTTGACTGATGGACTGGAGTTGTGTGGATTACTTGTGGATTACTGTGATGTTTTTTCAGCTGTTTGGACTCTCTGGATTCCAATGGCACCCATTCACTGCAGAAGATGCATTGGTGAGCAAGTGATGTAAAGCTAAATTTCTCAAACTGCTTAAATGGCCTGAGGGGGAGTACATTTTCAGCAAATTTTCGTTATTGGGTTAACTACTTCTTTAAATACATATCCTCACATACAATGCAGTCCAGTCACAACTGAAAACAAAAAAAAAAAAAAAAACTGTCAGTGTGATATGCAATTAGCTAATAATTAGGGCTGACAGTCAATTACATTTTTTTATCTAATTAATTACACAATGTGTTGATTTATTAATAAAATTAATCGCAAATTACATTTGGCTCTGAAAATACCCCCAAAAAGATTATTCAAAGCTATTTTTGCATTCAATGAGAAGTACACATTACTTTAGAAAGCTTTAAAAAGAAATATATTATTTGATTCAACATAAAACAACATAACATTTATTACACATAAACATCTAGACTACAATGGCCTAACAAAAACCATATAACATAAAAAATTGATAATTTGAGAATATATATATATATATATATATATATATATATATACACACATATATACACACATATATACATGTTCATGCATTGGAAGTCATTGGTAACCAAAACAGATTTGTTACCAAAAAAATCTTCAAACAACCTTTTATGCTCCACAAAAGAAACTAAATCCTTCAGGTTTGAGTAAATGAGGACATAATTTAATATTTAATAATTTAATAATATTTAATATTTAATTTTTTGGGGTAAACTTTAACTTTAAATAAGAAACTAAAACTGCCAGCAGGTGGCGGTAAATGTATTTGAGTCAATAATTCACCTGATTTGTTCAAAAAGCTGATTCATTCAGGAATTCAGTAAACGGTATGAATGGGCTTTTGATTCGTTGATTCACCAGATTCGTTCAAAACGCGGATTCATCACAAACTAAACACTACTAGGTAGCGGATGTGCAACAGTTCTGCCGTGGCTGGCTTTCTAGGTAATATTTTTGTTAGCAAAACTGTGCAGAAACAGACAATATTGTTTTTAAAATATAACACAACTTCTCTTCTGTTCTACTTCTGATTTACTGAACTATTGTATAAAAGCACATTTGCATTTTATAATCAGAACAAACAGCACTCTTGTGATTGCTCTCGCTGCTCTTGTAATATCGCTTATCATATGATACAAATATGAGACAAAAACTCATACAGGGGTATTTTTTTCCCCAATATCTTGAATTTTATGGCATAACTGCATTTATGGAACTGAATGAAATGTTAGATGACATACAGATGTGGGGGTGGGGCCAGTGCATTAACTGCGTTAAAATATTTAAATCATGTTATTTTTTTCATATCTAATGAATTAAGTTAACACGTTAAACTGACAGCCCTATAATACTAAAAAACAGTTTTCAGTGTATGATCAGACCTGCTAGGAAAGGAAACTAGAGACTGGATCTCGTGAATATTTAAGTGAATATCTTTGATCAACATTGTTTTGTTCTTACGTTTTAAATGTAAGTCATTATAATTAATTAGATAATGGTGTACTTGAAAATGAACCAAATATATCAAGAGTTTCCAAAAAGTACAGGGGATTTTGTGGATTAAGATATTAGCAGCATACATCTATAATAATCACAAAGCTCTGACAGAAAAAAAATTCTGCAAGACTAACGTGAATTCAGGGGAACATCGTGTTCCCAGTGAATTATCGTTTTAATGTACCATTCGGAGCAAACAGCCCATTCCTCAGCTAGGTTGTGGAACCTCTCAAGATGATTTCATCACAAGAAAGAGAGAGAGAGACGGAGAGAAAATAAGCAAGAAATCATTTAGACAGATTGATGATGATGAAAGAGAAGCAGATCTCTCTAATTGTAATATGTGGGTGTTATCACATCCCAAGAAACATGCCCTGCTGTTTTAATGGTTTGGACCAGAGTTCAGGAAACAAAAGAAATTTCTGGGTTAGGCTTCTGTACAATGGTTGCCAATAATAGAGAAACTCATTCGAGGGCTGTTCATTATCATCAGCTTGTACGGCACCATAAATCACACACCTTAAAGCCCATTAATTTGGCCATTTCTGCCAAATATGAGAGCATGTTTTATAGTTAGGCATCAGACTGGTCTGCAGGTATTTACAGAAGTACACAAAGCCCTGATTTTAATGTGCACAAAATGAGTCTGTTTATTGCAACAGCTGCTTTAATCGATGTGCCGTTGATATCTGTGAAATTATTTGTTGGTTTTTTTATCAAGCGAATCATGTAGACTCCAAAATTGAAAATGTTATTGATTTACTATGGTTTGAAAATGGACCGTCTAATAAATATCACACTTTTCTATTTTACAAAACCCTAAGTAATGAAAATACACAGGTTCAATTATTACACCCTTTACATGAAATTGGGTTAGTTAATGCTAATTTTCAGGGTATACACAAATGTAACAATTTTGGGTAGAGTTTTGTCTTGAAGGGATAGTTCACCAAAAAATGAAAATTCTGTCATTATTTACTCACCCTTGTGTCGTTCCAGATGCATAAGACCTTCGTTCATCTTCAGAACACAAATTAAGATATTTCTGATGAAATCTAAGGGCTTTCTAGCAATGCATAGACAATAAAGTCATTTTTTTGGTTGTTTTCTTGTAGCTAAATAATACTAAAGGAGAACTCCACTTCCAGAACAACAATTAACAAATAATTTACTCACCCCCTTGTCATCCAAGTTGATTATGACTTTCTTCAGTCGTAAATAAATTATGGTCTTTGAGGAAAGCATTTCAGGATTTTTCTTCATATAATGGACTTGATTGGTGCCCCGATTTTGAACTTCCAAAATAAAGTTTAAATGCAGCTTCAAAGGGCTTTTTTTTTTTTTTGGAAAATAAAATTATATAAAATATAAATATAAAATTATATAATATAATTAAAGTGTTACTTCCCTAACACATCTACTGCTTACACAAACGTTGATTACACTACACACAAGACAAAACTATAATGATATAAGAAACAGAAAAGATTAATTCATTGTTTACCTGGGTCTTTAGTCTATGATTAGCTCACCTCACCTCTGATCTGACAAGTTTTCGAGTTTGAGTCGTTCGTTCATCACATGACAGCCCCATAATCTCAACCAATGCAGTGTGAGCCGGAAAAAAAATTGATTAGTTCATCTCTCAAGTCTTCAGGTTCGAGACGTTCGTTCATCACGTGACAGCCCCATAAGATGAACGAACCGAATAACCCAAAGACTCGAAACAGGTGAACTAATTCCAGTACAGAACCTAACAGAATGTTGCACACACGCGACTCAACGAATCACTCACGTTCTTCCCGAGTCACATTAAAGATTCGTTCAAAATGAACGAAACGTTCAAGAACGACCCATCACTGATTCGTAGCATTGTGAACGCGCATCCCAGAGCCTGTGCTACACAAGTTTTTGTGCTTAAAAAGTATACAATTTTTTATTTTTCGAAAAAAAAAATGACAGATCGTTTCGCTAGATAAGACCCTTCTTTCTCGGCTGGGATCGTTTAGAGCCCTTTGAAGCTGCATTTTGGAAGTTCAAAATCAGGGCACCAATCAAGTCCATTATATGAAGAAAAATCCTAAAATGTTTTCCTCAAAAACCATAATTTCTTTACAACTGAAGACAGAAAGACATGAACATCTTGGATGACAAGGGGGTGAGTAAATTATTTGTAAATTGTTGTTCTGGAAGTGGACTTCTCCTTTAAGGTTGAACCACTGATGTCACATGGACTATTTTAATGATGTCCTTCCTACTGTTCTGGGCCTTAAACGTGTCAGTTGCGTTGCTGTCTGTGCACAGTCAGAAAGCTTTTGGATTTCATTAAAAATATCTTAATTTGTGTCTCGAGGATGAACAAAGGTCTTACAGGTTTGAAATGAAACAAGGGTGAGTTAATTAATGACAGATTTTTTATTTTTGGGTGAACTATCCCTTTAAGAAAGCACAAAAAATAGTATTATCTCACATTTACAAAAATGACATCACACATTCATTTTCAGAAAAGGAAAATGCAGTGGTTTTCATTCAAATAGTATATATGCTCTGGTTTTGAAGGTCTGTTCCAAAGATGCTTGTGATACTTCACAGGATGAGGCTAATGACCCTCAGAAGTGACTTAACCAATTGTTTCCTCTGCCTTCATCTTTTAGTCTGGTCCCAGTGGCATTCATTAGGGTCTTTGTGGCTTCATAAACATATTTAGAGGTCAGGGGTCACCACACACTCAACATTTTTCTTCTCAATGCATGCTACTCACTCATGAACGTGACAGGACTTAATGCAGGAATGGGAGGACTGAACTTATAGTGTTGCTTTTAACAAATACAACTAATAAGACCTTGTAAATAACTTAAAGGTTTATGTTGATTATGAATCTAAAAATGTTCAACAGTAAAAAGTTGTAGGTGCAACTGTTGTGTACGTTTTTTTGTAAGTCAGTTTTACTAATCTATTTTCTACACCATGTTCCATCCATCACAACAAAACAGAAAAAACAATAATTTTCTATATATAAATCATTAAATCGCATAGATAGATGTTTCTTACATAACATTATACTGCAAATATAAAATAAATTATAAAATATATAAAACATTTAACATAAAAAACAAAATGAGATGCCATATTTTACCAAAATTATAGTATTTTGTACATTTTTCTCTGTTCTATCTACATTCTTTGCAGCTCACAAATACTCAACTGCAACATCAAGGCAGGGCAAGAAAAAAAATGAGACATTTCAGTGAATGCCCACTTGAATGAATGCAGATGTTGTTTCGTGAATGCACTGTGGTTATGAGTGAGTTTTGTCCAGAAAACATCCCACTCAGCAGATGTGAAAACACGTGAAAAGCCCCTCATTTACATTCAAGCTGTACGTGAAAGTCAATTTGTGTGCATGAGTGCGTTCACATTCACGTCCGAGCAGTGCATGAAATGTAAATGTAAATTCTGTGCTTTACAATGACAAACCGTCGGCTGGAACTATTCATTTTGAAGCCTAGCCTTCACTACATTGTATACGCAAAGCAAAGTCTTAGATTAGTTTAATGTGCACATTCAGCTTCCTGTAAATTCTTGGGAAAACACTGAAAAAGTATTTACAAGATCGGTTTCTATTTGTAAACATTGTTTAAATCCATTCATATCCTGAGGTTCTCTTCAAACAGATGACGAGCACTTGTAGAGAAGTGGTAGGTGTGTGATGTATCTAATAGCTGTAGACAAGTCAAAGGGGATAATCATGTTTTGGAGACATGGGAGGAATTGAGGCCGGCTGATAATATATTTAGCAGTGGGGTGCTGTCACAGATAGCGATACACACTGAGCAGTATCATAAAGTGTTCAACAATCTCCTAGTAAACATCTCAGTGCCCTGAACAAATTCTGCATCATGTGGGTCTCATTCGCTGTGTATATCTAAAGCTGTTTAAATTAGAAATTAGAATTCATCATTGTGTTTGCTAATAAATTTAGGAATAAATATACACTAATGTTCAAAAGTTTGGGATCAGTAAGATTTTTTATGTTTTCTCAAGAAGTCTTTTATGCTCATCAAAGTTCCATTTGTTTGATCAAAAATACAGAAAAAAGCAATATTATGAAATATTATTGCAATTTAAAGTTTACTCTTTCAATATACTTAAAAAATATATTTTATTTCTGTGATGCAAAGCTGAATTTTCATCAGCCATTACTCCAGTCTTCAGTGTCACATGATCCTTTAGAAATCATTCTAATATGCTGATTTATTATCAATGTTGGAAACAGTTGTGATGCTTAATATTTTTTTGGAAACTGATACTTTTCTCAGGATTCTTTGGTGAATAAAAAGAACAGCATTTACTCAAAATAGAAATCTTTTCTAACAATACAAGTATTTACTATCACTTGTTATCAATTTAACACATCCTTGCTGAATAAAAGTTTTTTTTTTGTTTCTTTTACGAAAAAAGAAAAAAATTACTGATCCCAAATTTTGAACAGTAGTTTATGTTGTTACGAAAGACTTCTATTTTAATTAAATGCTGTTCTTTTTAACATTTTATTCATTAAAGAATCTGGAAAAAAGTATTACAGGTTCCAAAAAACCTTTTTTTCATCATTGATAATAAATCAGCATATTAGAATGATTTCTGAAGGATCATGTGGCACTGAAGACTGGAGTAACAATGCTGAAAATTCAGGTTTTTTATCACAGGAATAAATTCTATTTTAAAGTATATTAAAATAGAAAAACACTATATTTTAAATTGCGATAATATTTCACAATATGATTGCACCTGTATAGAACAGAAGAAAAGGAAACAATAAGTAAAGGAAATTGTGAGATATAAACAGAAACACATCAACTTTTCTAAAAAAAAACATTAAAAAAAAAGAATTCTGAGAAAAGTCAGAACTGCAAGATATAAACTCAAATTTAGACTTTTTTACCTCACAATTCTGATCTTACTCACAATTCTGAATTTACATCTCACATTTCGGACTTTGTCTGCCACAAATGAAAAATGTAAAAATAAAAAAAAAGATAATTATGACTTTTTGTCTCATATTTCTGAGACTTTTTTTCTCAATTTCAAGTTCAAGACTTTTCTTCTCAGAATTGCGAGTTTATGAACTCACAATAGCATATTAACATATCACAATTCAGAATTCAGAGTTTAGATCTCAGAAAAAAAGTCTAAATTAGGAGATATAATCTCCTTTTTGCGACAAAAAGAAAGTCTGAAAAAAAAGAACTGTGAGATTAAAAAGTTGCAAATTACCTTTTTTTTAATTCTGTTGTGGAAACAGGCTTTCATAACATCCTCCCTGCAGAACAAATGTATGTTCCTGTCAAGGATCCAGCAGATTTTTTTTTTTTTTCTGTGCATGAGTAAAAATGCAATTATTAGTAAATGACACTGGCATTTACTACAGCAGAATGCATCTACACAAACTTCAGTTAGTTAACCTATAAAGTTTATCAAATGTATATATTAAACTGCTCTTTAAGGACACGTGGTTCTGGAACTCCCACGGCTCAGAGACCATGTGGGCTGTATCGCTTATCCAGTTGTCCAAACAAGGCCAAACCCTCACTTCAATCATCCCGCTGGAATATATTGTGTTTATTCTGAGACTTCTCACCCTAAATTTTCAGCCGGGCAGTCAGGTCTGGGCGCTGGTCCGAAACGAACTAAGTTAGAAAATGTAAGCACATTATCGTAATGCTCTGCCATTTAAAACTGCCTACGATTAGATCAAAGCCCTGGAGCAGTGGGAGATGGTTTGGAATCTTATATATAATTTGATTTACCAGCAAGTTTGTAATATGTTTAACATTCAACTTTGTACATGGGATTATTAAATTTATAATGGAACATACATTTGTCATTCTGACAAAAATCAATTTTCATTGTTTCTTAAAAAATAAAATAAATGAACAGCTGTTACATACACTACCGTTCAAAGATTTGGGGTCAGTAAGACTTATTTATATACTTTTTATAAAATTAATACTTTCATTTAGCACGGAAGCATTTAAGTGATCAAAAAATGACAGGAAGGAATGCTGAAGGAATCCTAAACAAATTATTAAATAAAATAAATTAGGGCTATCATTAGGGCTGATTACAAAATAAAAGTTTGAGTTTGCCTAATATATGTGTGTGTACTGTGTGTAATTATTACGTATTTATATATACACATTCATGTATATATTTAAGAAATATTTACAAGTATATGTATATATTACAATTTTTATATAATTTATAATATATATTAATAAAAATATTCTGTACATAACATATTTCTCTTAAATATATACATTCATTTGTGTGTATTTATTGCACAGTACACACACATACACTATATTGCCAAAAGTATTCGCTCACCCATCCAAATAATCGGAATCAGGTGTTCCAATCACTTCCATGGCCACAGGTGTATAAAATCAAGCACCAGACTGTTTTTACAAACATTTGTGAAAGAATGGGTCGCTCTCAGGAGCTCAGTGAATTCCAGCGTGGAACTGTGATAGGATGCCACCTGTGCAACAAGTCCAGTCGTGAAATTTCCTCGCTCCTAAATATTCCACAGTCAACTGTCAGTTGTATTATAAGAACGTGGAAGCGTTTGGGAACGACAGCAACTCAGCTACAAAGTGGTAGGCCACGTAAACTGACGGAGCGGTGTCAGCAGATGCTGAGACCTCCAAACTTCATGTGGCCTTCAGATTAGCTCAAGAACAGTGCGCAGAGAGCTTCATGGAATGGGTTTCCATGGCCGAGCAGCTGCATCCAAGCCATACATCACCAAATGCAATGCAAAGCGTCGGATGCAGTGGTGTAAAGCACGCCGCCACTGGACTCAGTGGAGACGCGTTCTCTGGAGTGACAAATCGTGCTTCTCCATCTGGCAATCTGATGGACGAGTCTGGGTTTGGCGGTTGCCAGGAGAATGGTACTTGTCTGACTGCATTGTGCCAAGTGTAAAGTTTGGTGGAGGGGGGATTATGGTGTGGGGTTGTTTTTCAGGAGCTGGGCTTGGCCCCTAAGTTCCAGTCAAAGGAACTCTGAATGCTTCAGCATACCAAGACTTTTTGGACAATTCCATGCTCCCAACTTTGTGGGAACAGTTTGGAGCTGGCCCCTTCCTCTTCCAACATGACTGTGCACCAGTGCACAAAGCAAGGTCCATAAAGACATGGATGACAGAGTCTGGTGTGGATGAACTTGACTGGCCTGCACAGAGTCCTGACCTCAACCCGACAGAACACCTTTGGGATGAATTAGAGCGGAGACTGAGAGCCAGGCCTTCTCGTCCAACATCAGCGTGTGACCTCACAAATGCACTTCTGGAAGAATGGCCAAAAATTCCCATAAACACACTCCTAAACCTTGTGGACAGCCTTCCCAGAAGAGCTGAAGCTGTTATAGCTGCAAAGGGTGGACCGATGTCATATTGAACCCTATGGATTAGGAATGGGATGTCACTTAAGTTCATATGTGAGGTGACGCAAGGCAGGTGAGCGAATACTTTTGGCAATATAGTGTATGTTAGGCAAACTCAAACTTTTATTTTGTATGTGATTAATCGCGAAATAAAAATAATATATGCACTAAAACAACACAAAAATATTAAGTATCACGTGTTCTCAACACTGATAATAATAAGCTTTTATAATGCTTTCTTGAGCAGCAAATCAGGATATTTGAATGATTCCTGAAGGATCATGTGACACTGAAGATTGTAGTAATGACTGCAGAAAATCCAGGTTTCTATCACAGGAATAAATTACAGTTTAAAATATATTAAAATAGAAAAAGGTAATAATATTTCACAATATTACTATTATTTTCACACTTTTGAATGGTAGTGTATGCTGTATAATTTAGCTACTTTCTTTGTAAAATCATTCTCTAATAATGTTTTTGCAAATAGCATATATCGTGTAATAATTTCAAAAAAGTAGCTTAAAAGAGTACATTGTATCTAACAATCATCATATTATAATTCTCTTGTATGTTCTGTCACTTCACATGATGTTTACTTGGTACTCATTCTGCCCTCTTAACATTGCCCAATATAAAAATCATATCTACAAACAGCATATGAGATTTACTCATCCAGGCTGTGACCGTCAGAACTTTCCCTGGCAAGCGTTCTTTGATAGGAAGCCTGACTAAGGTCTGCATGGTGTTCAGTCCTCCTACTCACAACACTGGTTGCCATGGAGCCTCAGCTGTGGAGTCTACCCCATCCTCTGCTTTCTTTTACTCTCTCTCCTTCTGTGTTTTCTAATTTCCTCATGGCACTGGTCACCCTCCCCTGCTGGAGGCTGCGATTTTGTAGTGTGATATTCCCTTTTCAGCACTCTCTCTGTTACTCTAAAATCAGCCAGCGTAATACAGACATCACAGCCCTCTCCCAAACAGATGGTCTCATTTTCAGGAAAGGCACTGTTCCTGGACCAAAGATTAAAGATGCTGCTGTGTGATTAGAGCTGTGTGAGCCTTTTGAAACTCTAGCATAAGAGCTCTGCTATATGTGTGTAGTTTAAAGGGACAGTTCACCCAGAAATCTATTTTGTCATTCCACATCTGTATGACCATTTTTTCTTTAAAAAAAAATTTATTTTTGTTCCACAGAAGAACCGATTACACAACATTTGGAATAAATAAATCATGACAGAATTTTCCTTTTCGAGTGTTTTCAAGTGTAAAATTTAGCTCAGCTTCATTTGCAAAAACTACAAAAAAGGCCATCCAAAGATTTGTTCCCCTAAGGAGTGTAAACATTGCGCTATCCAACATTTTTGTTTGAGCATCTCAACCAGCCTGACACAAGAACATTAGAGACTAACCAATTGCAGACATTTTCTGGAAACCAGTATTTAAAGGGGTCATTAACTGCCTTTGTTTTTTATTTTGTAATGTTATCAAGATTTTTTCATCAAAAGATGCAAAAAAAACAATTTTCAGTCCTGTTTT
Organism: Labeo rohita; assembly: GCF_022985175.1. Taxonomy (NCBI): domain Eukaryota; kingdom Metazoa; phylum Chordata; class Actinopteri; order Cypriniformes; family Cyprinidae; genus Labeo; species Labeo rohita. Next base: position 14,073,100 of record NC_066887.1, on the reverse strand, counting down.
TAACCCTCCTCATCACACTTGGGTGGAGCTATGTTACTGTCGGATTTAATATAGTCGGCACAGCACCGTCTTTTAGTTTCAATCTATCTGAAAATCCTGTGTCGAAATGAAGTAGGACCAAATTCTTACTGATACGGTCTGGAACTTTAGTAAAAATAAAGTTCATCCACTCTTGCCTAATGTTGGGATTAGAAGGAAAGTAATGCAACGACTGTTTTTCCCTACCTGGTCTCATGATGAAAACGTAACTCTGGGAACTTTGTCGCAAGATGCGAAATACGTACCAATAAGTACATAACACTGCAGTTTCCAACAAAAATTAACACTAGGGGTGTATTTTACTAACAGCTTGTGTCAGCGCAAAACTATCTTTTGGCTTTAAAATTGTACTGTCAGGCTTGACACACAGTGATGAATTAGCGCTGAAAAGGTGTGGACACGTTATTTTTGCACCTGACCTTATTGAATATGCATTTGTAGGAGTTTCCCTTTCAAACACAAAATTTATGGGAGGAGAGTATTCAAATGATTCATGCAACGCATTTTACTCATATTTCCACTCGTCAAATTACTGGCATTTGCACCAATATTTAACTCCCAATAAAGGATGTCTTAAACTATTTTGCGCTTGAAATGGCTGCAATTATTGTTGCCAGGAGGAGGCACCACAAAGAACAGAGAGCACATGGTAGAAGGAAGAGGATTTTGTGAGCAAAGGCAGCTGTGGAAATAAATCTGTATCGTTTATCCTTCTGATCTTTCATTCAAAAAATACACAAAATTCTAACCTTTCATTGAAGTAAAACAACGGAAATTGGAGGGAAAATCTCATTATGAAATAAATGTTTTTGTTCTAGTTTACGTTGATCACAATTATTGGCACCTCTAGAAATCCTTATGAGTAAAATATCTTTGAAATATATTCTCATTCATATTTACATTTTTTTTAGCACATCATGGTGGAGCTAGGAGCATGAACCTGTCTAGCCATAACTTCCTGTTGCACAGGATTTTAAATACGAGGAACACAAAGGCCAAATTCCCTTAATTGTCCATCACAAGGAGTAAAACCAAAGAACATAGTTCTGATGTGCTGAACAAGATTGCAGAGCTTTACAAAATAGAAAGTGGCTGTAAGAAAAGAGCTAAAGCATTGAAAAGCCACATTTCCACCATCAGGGCAATAATTGTGTGTCTATATCGTCATAATGGATGGTGAGGAGGAGACTTTTTTTGTTGTTTTATTTTAAAGATTTTTTTTGGCATTTTTAGCCTTCATTATGACAGGACAGACTAGAATGGACAGGAAGCAAAGTGGGAGAGAGATAGGGAGCGGATCGGGAAAGGTCCTCGAGTCGAGATTCAAACACAGGATGCCCGTAGCGCAACCGCAATGTATGTCGTCACACTGCTCACAAAGCTATCGCGCCGACAAGTGAGGAGGAGACTTTGAGTGGCCAAAGACTCTCCAAGGATTACAGCTGGAAAATTGCAGAGATTAGTTAAATCTTTGGGCCAGAAGGCCTAAAAAAATTCAAATAGCCCCTATATCACCACATGTTGTTTAGGAGGGTTTCAAGAGAAATCCTGCTCGCTCATCTAAAAACAAACTCCAGCATATTTAGTTGTCAAATACGACTATAACTTCACACGGGACTGGCTTCTATGGTCAGATGAAACTAAAAAAAGAGCTTTTTGGCAGTAAACACTCAAGATGGGTTTGCTGTAAACAGGGATAAAAGTATGCCATAAATAAACTGCTGGATCTTTAATGTTCTGGGCCTATTTTTCTGCCAGAGATCCTGGACATCTTGTTTAGATACATGGCATCATGGATTCTGTCAAATACTAAGAGATAAAAAAAGAAAAATCTAAATCTGACTGCCACTGGTAGAAATCTTATAATGGTCCCTGTTTAGATATTCCATCAGGAAAATGATCCAAAACAAACATAAAAATGTGTCACTGAGGACAAAATGAAACTTCTGCCATGGCCGTCCCAGTTCCCTGACCTGAACCCTTTAGAAAATGAGTGAGGTGAACTGAAGAGGAGAAGCACCAACATGGAACTGGGAATCTGAAGGATTTGGAGAGATTCTGTATGAGGGAATGGTCTCTGATCTCTTGTTAGGTGTTCTCCAAACTCACCAGGGATTACAGGAGAAAATTCAGAGCTGTTATCTTGGGAAAAGGACTTTGAAATAATTGCGTGCTAGTAATTGTGGCCAACGTGAACTAGAGAAAAACATTTATTTCATAATGAGATTTTCCCTCCACTTTTTATCCTTTTACTTCAATGAGAGATTAGAATTTTGTGATTTTTTTTTTTTTAATGAAAGATCAAAAGGATAAACAATGCAGATTTATTTCTATAGCTGCCTTTGCTCATATTTAACAAGGGTGCCAATATTTGCGGAGGGCACTGTATTTGAAATTCCAGAAGAACATATCGTTTGACAAGCCATGTTATTTTTAATTTGCTTCAAGAAATAAAAGACAACTTGGAACCCTCAACTAGAAGTTACGCAATACCAGGTCTATCAAAACTTCTAGCAAACCTTCAGTTTTTGGCCTCCAGCTATTTTCAATTTATGTGGCTTCTTTATTTCTTTATTCTTTTTTTGCATGCTTGCAATTTCGTTTTTACGTCACATTCGCTTTAGGTTTAGGTGTAGTGCAGATGGTACATGTTTTATTTTAAAACGCCATGAAATATTGGAGTTTTAGCGCCACTCAATGGACATTTCAAACAGAACTGCAGTGATACCTTAAAAAAAAAAATAAAATAAAAAAACAATGTCACATAAAACATACCATATGTACGTTCATCTGTTCTAGGGAAAAAAAGAAACAAATACGCTTTTAGCCTCACCCAGTTGACATTTTAACATCGAGTATTTAACAAAACGTACATGCCGATTTAAAAAGTTCCCAGAGGTACATTTTCGTCATGAGATCAGGTTGGTTTCTCCACAACTTGGCACTTGATCTTTTTCTGTGGAGGTTTTGAGTTCTGAAACTTAAGGGATGTTTTTATAGCACAGTGACCTTATATATGTCAAAAGATTAGTCTTTCCACCTATATTGTTATGTGCATCCGAATAAAATGGATCAAAATCAAATGTAGGGCAGGACTTGGTTCAATTTATTGGTTGCTGACTGGATGGGGGCAGATCTGAACACAAGCTTGCTGTTGATCGTAAGAAAGGGGCAGAGTTTAAGCGAACTAAATAATGTCTGATGTCTGTCATTTCAGAAGATAAAGACACAAATGGATAAATTGTTCACAATAACATAGAAAATAGCTCGCTTTAAAAACAGGTGGTGTAAGCAACATCAAAAAAGCATCATTTCAAAAAGCTTGAATAAATAAAGTCGATTATAGTGCTCTGTTATATTGGTTTGAATTTAAGAAGTGAAGCGTTGGAAGCATTACAAGATGCATTCATGCCAAAAAGCATAAATTCAATCTAAATTTTACACCTTGTACTTTTGCATACTATAGATTCAACCTGACAAGGCACAAGCCTCCTGCATAGAGTGAGAACCTGTTCAGTTTTCTGCTGATGTTTGCGCTTAAGAGACTGGATTTATTACACTGCCAGAAGGATGCCAAATGATAACACATGAGAGAGGGCTATGATCCTGGCTCACCCTCACTGTAGCTAATGTAATAGGTGAGGACAGAGCAACTAACATTATCGAGTGTCCTGTTATAAGCTAAAAAGTACATTGAGGCCTTCTGAAGCAGCCTTTGTGTTTTTTCTTTTGCTCCTCTTACAATGTAGCGTGAAGAAGAAAAATTGTGCAATGCAAGGGTTTATACTTCAATCTGTGAAAAGTAGAACAGATGACGTACGGATATTTTGCATTCGCAGCAGATTCGATGTCTGTGGCAAAAGTGATACGAACACAATCTCAAACCTTTTCCTTACAATATTATGCCTAAAATGTGATTATCTCTCCATGCAAAGTGGCAACAGAACTTTTTTTTGTCTTTAGTAATACATTTTTAAAAATAGCACTGGTGCTTACGAGTGCATTCCTGCATTTTGCAATTATTATCACGTATTATATAACTTAAAACAAAACCTGACAGGCACCTTATTGAATTTCAGACTGCCACTGGCTGCCCCGCAACTATTTCAGATCATACTTTAGCCTGTAGCAACTGCTTTCCTTCAAAGCTGCAGTTTTAGAGATTGTTGTGAGAATATATCCTGTGAAATGAGGATAATACCTTTCCCCACGGCCAGATTGTACTGTTTCTGTGTTGCTTCTTTGCTAAGCAACATTCCAAGAAGTTCAGCCAGAGATCACTGACATATACAGTAGATGCACGCCGTGATGGGTGGACCAAGAAACATTACGGCATAATGACTAATCGTTACTCTGAGAAACGAGTCCTACATGCCTTTAGAAATCTCAAATAATTCCACACAGACTAATAATTTGACTTTGTTTATCATAAAGTTGTCACTTATGATTTAAAAAGAGAAAGATTCCCAAACAGAGTACCACTTTAAAATTAAGCCAGCCTTTCTGAACCTGTGTGAAATTCCCTGGGTATTTGGTGATGACATGCCAAATAGCTTCGGAATATTTATATATTGTGATATGACGTCTGCTGCTTATGATCACACGAGTGGGCGCACACGCTACTAATATCGTTTTGCTGGGTTTGCTGGTATTTACTTTGAGGTTTCGCTGGTATTTGCTCTGAGTACATTAAGTTATTCCGAATCTGTTCTGAGAAGCTTATCCATCATTTCCAGTCTGAACAGCGTGAGAAAGAAAACATCGGGAGAGAAAATGAGACAGCTGCTATTGAACAGACAGAAACTAAATTTTTCTCCTCAAGCAAGATCAACTGACTCAGCACAGCGTGACATTAAGTGTTGTTGTCCAAATCTCAAATTTTGGAGCTCTGCAAATAATCATTTTAAGAAAATATCCCACAATCCTTCCTGCAGGATATGAATACTGCTAAGCAAATTTATGGTCGTTCTAATGCGCTCACAGATTCTAAGACGGTGGAAACATACAATGGCTGCTGCCTAATTAATTTCCAATTATGATGTTTATAAATTCCAAAAGGACAAAAAATATATAATTTTTTAGCTAAAATATCTTTGCACATCTGAATATCGTAGTGGATACAATAATGGCCTACCTTGAAAATCCATTAAATTAAAACTTAGTCTTTGGACTAAATTAAACCCTAACTTTAATCTTTTTTAAGAGACATGGTCGTGTAGGACATTTTAATGTTTTTAGTAAGCCAATGAGGTTTATATGTTTTTTTATTAAAGTAGATTGTACAGTTTAAACTGTTTTAAACAGATATTAAAGTCTGCTGCATTTTCATAAGAATATACATCTGTATTTGTATCTTGAATTCATAACATCTCACTACATCACCTGTAAACTTACATGTTGTTGCACAGCCATCTAGTGGAAGAAGAAAGAAATGCCCCAGTTTCGCAACTGTAAGTACAAATAGAGCAGTTCAGATTAACTTTAAAACCAAAGTAGAAAATATTGTAATGGGTTCCCTCAGGAAATTCAAATGGGTTTTAAATTTGCCATTTTCAATTTATGAGAAGTTAGTGAGTACCTAGGTTTAGTTGTTAAGGTGTTAAGGACTGGTCATCATTCTTGAAGAAAAAGGTTTTTTATATAAGAGATTATGTAAAGTGAGCTGAGCATTATTATAAAATAGGCTGAACTTTGACAGTGTGATCAGGAGCCCTAAAGGGATTTATTTTGTGATAATTATGAACAGCTCACTGTAGGCCTACTCCACCATTACCAAAGAAATTAATTAATGATTTGAGATGAATATGTTTTATTATCTTACTTGCAGATTGTCTACACTAAGAAGTCAATAGCAACATAGAAAACTTTGGCCTAGCAACAAAACAAATACTGCATCAATTAAAATATCAATTTATATGTGACCCTGGACCACAAAACCAGTCACAAGTGTAAATTTTCTTAGCAAAGTATATTACTTATCAAAAATTACGTTTTGATATATTTACAGTAGGAAATTTAAGAAATAGCTTTATGGAATATGATCTTTACTTAATATGCTAATGATTTTTGGTATAAAAGATAATCGATAATACTAGTGTTGTCATGATACCAAAATTTTGACTTCGATTCCATACCTGGCTAAAATATTTTAATACTATTACTGAACCAATACATGACAAAAACATAAAACAACAAGAAAAAGTAATTTAATAATAGATGACCCACATGGAATTTGTAATTCATTATTTTATCCATTTAAAAAAAGCCTGCCCTTTTTTTGAGGATTTCCTCCCCCTTAAAAAATAAATAAATTAAATTAAATTAAAAAAAAAAAAAAAAAAAAAAAAAAAATCACATGCCAGTGCTACTACACAGGCCTATGGTGGTATGTATAGATCTTTGCAACATTGGGCATGTGCTAAATTGGAAAATATGACTAAAATCCTATTTCACAATAGTTTTTTTTCTATAATAACAGTTTTATATCTTTTATGTTTTATATGATACAGAGTGTTTTCACGACGCATCATCATTCGGCCATATTGGCGGCACTGAACATAAACAATGCCACTGAACTGAACAAAACTCACATATTTTGCTGATAATTGCTGCTAAAAATGGTCAATTATTGTCATGTTTTGGGCTGCACTAATCTGTCGGACCGGGAAAAACATTTGGAGTACTATAGCCTGCCAAAAGTTATAACAAATAAAGGAGAGGAGTGCAAAAAACTGTCTGAGAAACAAAAGGCAGTTGTGGTTGGTCAAACTGAATCAGATTTTCAGGGCATGAATCTTGAAAACATTTGTGTTTGTTCTTACAGTATAATTTCAGGTCAAGTAGGTAAAATATTAGGCTAATATCTTGCTTAATACTGCTCATACATATCTTTACCACCTATTAACTTTACTTTGTAAAAATATTGCACTCTTTTCTGCTTACTAAGTCCATCTCTATATGATTTAGCAGCTTCCACACATTTTTTCCATGGTTTAGACAGCATAAATTAGCAGAACAACGTATTCAGTAGTACATTATTCGTGCAGTCCATGCTGTTGTTTACATCCAAGTATCGCCAATATGGCCGCGCATCTGGGTAACTGACAAAATCGATTTTTTAATAATTTAAATCGATAATTTAATAATTTGACCTACATGGAATGTATAATTCGTTATTTTATCTATTAATTAAAGAAAAGAAAAAACACATGAAATCTCTCTCTTGACCAGAACTCAAACACCCGAAACGCACAGAAGGAAAGACGCTTCTCTTACCTAATGGACATGCACGTAGTTGACCATACTACTATGACTCCAGCTTCATACTACTGTAATGTTGTGGATTAGTGATTAAATGTAATATAAACACACGGTCAATGACTCCGTATCTGCATTAGGTTACACGAAAAACCTTTCAACTGGCAGAGCTAATGTTACAGTTTGACTACAATTCCCACAATCCAAACCGAATTAACACTTCCGGTGAGTCAGCGGCGATTCAGGAACTAAAAATATTACAGTGACAGGAACAACATCACGAGACTCTCATTGCACTGAGCAGATTAATAAAATATTACCTGTAACCGATCTGCACACACCTGTAATATAAGACAATATGTCTAGGCAGTCGAACAGAGCCACGGACAGCAAGAAGATGGTGAGTGTGTGTGTTGTGTTTCCGCAGATCTGAGCTAAATGCAAGACAGCTAGCTAACATGCTATTATTATTATCATCGGATAAATAACATGCTTATTTGACCAGTGTTTGTATATTTGCATAAAATAAATACATTTACTATACGTGTTTACCTAGACGTGCCTTAGTTTATTCCTCTGGTTAAGAGATTTTGTTACGTAGACGTGAGTTTAGTCTTTCCAGCAGTCATGGCTCGGCGTTTGAATTAAAAATCGTGTGAAATGCAAATATATTATAAATAAAAATAATCGTTTGAGGGAATTATAATGGTAGTTTTGTTAGAACGATACATGCTTTTATAGCAGTGTGCATTATATGTCATGCATTTTGTTTTATTACAAGTATTATTGCACTGAGCAGCTGGTTATATGAAGCATTGATATTTTCAACATGGAATAAACAATACAGTAGTGAAAGCAGAGAAACGCATATAGATTTATCCAGCTGTGCCATGCAAGCGTTAGTAGACATGAAGTTTTGGCTGTATTTTGACATTTAACAGGTCTTGTCTGTGACAACCCCATGTTTTGCCGTGAGAGGGCGCTAGAGACCACTATGTTCCTTCATTAATTCAGACCTGAACATTACCAAAGACTAGGAACTTTGATATTATTAATGATGATACATTGATGGACTGATTGTTTGTTACATCCTGTATAGTGGAGTTTAAAGGTGCTCTTTTGATCTTTTTAAACCATGCAGCAGAACATGATATTTAGGTTTTAAGGTCATACAGACTATGTGCTTCTGTCAATAATGCAGAAGGAGGCTATTACAAGTAATATGACATTCTCTAGTGTTAATGTTTTGCTCAAATTGTTATGCTTATAATAAACATTATAATAAAAAGAAGTTGTATTAATTTACAAAATGCATAATAGAATAATTTAACTAGAGATCTCAGACTTTTAGACCAAACTGTTCTTGTTCATTAAAAACATTACTGTTACATTTTGCGGTTAGCAAAAAAAGAAAAGAAAAGAAAGGAAAGGAAAAGAAAAGGTCTTCGTAATTATTTAATGAAAAGCTTGGATCTACACTACCAGTCAAAACTTTTTGAACAGTAAGATTTTTTAATGTTTTTAAAAAATTCTCTTCTGCTCACCAAGCCTGCAGTTTTGATCCAACAAGTACAGCAAAAATTGTAATTTATTTTTACTACTTAAAATAACTTTTCTATTTGAATATATTTTAAAATGTAATTTTGTTCCTGTGATTTCAAAGCTGAATTTTTAGCATCATTACTCCAGTCTCATGATCCTTCCGAAGTCATTCAAATATTTTGATTTGCTGCTGAAAAACATTATTATTGTTATTATTATTATTATGTCGAAAACAGAGTAGAATATTTTCAGGTTTCTTTCTCACAGAAATCAATTACATTTTAAAATATATTAAAATAGAAAGCATAAATATTAAATAGTACAAATATTCCAAAATTACTCTATTTTGGCTGTACTTTGGATTAAATAAATGCAGGGTTGGTGAGCAGAAGAGACGTCTTTAAAAAACATAAAAAATCTTACTGTTTGAAAACTTTTGACTGGTATTCATTTAAAAATTAGTATTATTTATTTAGCATTCATTGTCAGTATCTCTTAGGTAAACATGGTGAATATTGTGAGTATGGTGGTGGGTAATTTAGGGCTGTCTTGTCTTTCTTTTAAACAGAATTCAGAGTTATTCACTCTCACTTACGGTGCCCTGGTCACTCAGTTGTGTAAGGACTATGAAAATGACGAGGAAGTCAACAAACAACTGGACAAAATGTGAGTCTGTCTCCTCCATTTCTCACCTATCCATCCAATCTGGTCACATTAAACAGATGTACTATAATTTAATTTACAAATACATTATACATACATTTTTTCTTATTTCTAAGATTGTAGTTTAAAGAGTCTTTGAAAGTGTAAGGAATATGTTTAAATTGTTAGGTGCTGTAACTTTTTTTTTCGGTTTGAGAATTTCCATTATTCAACATGTATGAGTAAAACAGAGAGGGTTTAGTGTGGATGTTGTTTTGTCAGTATTTGTGCTGGGTGTAGGCTGTTGCATTAGGTGTGGTGATTGTGCCATCCAGTCTGCTGAAGTTGGGTTGGGTGGTATTGAGAGTATGAAATGTGCCACTCTAGGTTTTTCAAGAGCTGTCTCTTTCCCCACCCTGCTAAATGAATTGTGCAGCTGTAGGTTACACCCCTGGTTTTTCAGATGCATGATTCTGTTCCACATTTGGCTATACTTCTCATTCAATTCCACTGTTAGAGTGGATCCAGATGAAAGAGATGGATGAGAGTGTTGTTGGTGTTTTTTTTTTGTTTGTTTTTTTGTTTTTGTGTGTGTGTGTGTGTGTGTGTGTGTGTTAGCAAATTCACATCTCATGTTGTACTGCACTGATTCTTTTAACTGGTGGGTTGAGCAGCAGAAAAAAATCACCACAAATGGTAAAATGTATGTAACCATGTAGACTGTTCAGAAGTTTCTTATGTTTCCAAAAGACGGCATTTATTCGATCAAAAATACAGGAAAAAACAGGACTATTCTGAAATATTGTTACAATTTAAAATAAATGTTTTTGATTGTAATATGTTTGAAAATGTATTTTGTTCCTGTGATGCAAAGCTGAATTTTCAGCATCATTGTTCCTATTTTCAGTGTCACTTGATCATTTTAAAATGGTGATATGGGGCTCAAAAATGTCCTTCCTATTACTGAAGTTTAAAATGGTTGCGATGCTTAATATTTTTGCGAAAGTGGTGATACTTTATTTTTCAGGATCTTTGGTGATTAGAATATTCAAAAGAACAGCTGACGCCAAACCAGTACATAGTTTAAGTAAATAGACTTATCAAGATTCCAAGGGAAAGAGAAATGCTTTCCATTTCCAGTCAAAATCTCCAGCAATTTGGTGCAAATTTATCTGTCACTTGGTGGAAGCTAGTCAAAATTAGGCAGATGCTAATACACTCATCCATAAAACCTTGAACAAAACTACACATGGTTTTTAAAAAAAAAAAAAAAAGACCCACACTACAATGTTTTTGTTTTTAGATGTCAGTTATTTTTATTTTCTTTGCTGTTAATTGCACTAAAATCTCACTCAGTCCATTTACATGCACTTATTGAAATGTAGTTATTAATATTTTTCTGTACTTATGGCTATGCATTTGTATGGAAGCCTATTTCCGGCTCTGAATTAAAAAATAAATAAATAAAAAAAGGTAATTGTCTCAAAATTCTGACTTTTTTTCTTGCTGTTATACAAGTTATACAGCCAGAATTGCAAGATATAAAGTAGCAAATCTGACTTTTTTCTTAGCATTGCATGGTATAAACTCGCAATTGCGAATTATAAAGTCAGAATTGTGAGTTAAAAAAAAAGTCACAATTGTGAGATATAAACTCGCAATTCTGATTTTAGAACACACAATTGTGACTTATTAAATCAGAATTGTGAAATATAAAATTGCTCTTCTAAAAAAACTGGACTTTATAACCCACAATTGCGTGAAAAAATGGCAAGATACAAAATATTATACTGATATTAGAATTCCCGGATACTAATGCCCATTTGCAAAGGAATTTTAATTGCGTAGGCGGCCTACTTCTAATAAAATGATAGTAAAATACAAAAATAACATTTAGACTGTGTAGACCCTGTTTACACTTAAGTCAAATCGCGATATGGATTAATATTTGTAAATATTAAGCTGCAAAATGACTATTTAAATATGAATTCTGCGTGACTCTGTGTTAAAGGAGAAGTTCTTTTCCAGAACAAAAATTTACAGATAATTTACTCATCCAAGATGTTCATGTCTTTCTTTCTTCAGTCGTAAAGAAATTGTTTTTTGAGAAAAAAATTCAGGAATGTTCTTCATATAGTGGACTTCAGTGGTGCCCGCGAGTTTGAATTTCCAAAATGCAGTTTAAATGCAGCTTCAAAGGGCTCAAAGAAGGGTCTTATCTATCGAAACGATTGGTTATTTTCATAAAAAATGTACAATTTATATACTTTATAACCTCAAATGCCCATCTTGTCTAGCTCTGCGTGAACTCTGTGCATTCCGGTTCCATACAGTTAGAGTACGTCTCATTTTCTCCTCCAGCTTTTATTTTTAAAGGGTGTTTGACCCTCCTTGTGCGTTGGGTTTGTACTTCTGCAGCGTTATAGGTCGATTTTTACAGTGATGACTACAATATATAGGATATGGTTTTACTGCACAATTCAACATATTAACAAAAATGATAACTGCAAATCTGTTTCGCTGCCTGGAGACCGTTTGTTTCTTTGAATTGCAGCGATTAATTTGTTTCTCTTTTCAGTAGCTTTCAGCAGTCTGTAAAAATATACCTCAGGTTTCTTGTCAAATGTGTTTGTACAGTCAATCACAAAGCACATGCATACCCTCTTTTTTTTTGCGCTCATGCTAACGGATTAAAGCGTTCAAGCTGCACACGGTTGTGGTCTGGCAGTGCGCTCCGGTGTATCTGCAGCAGTGTAGAGATCGTTTCCGCACGGAGTTTGTGCTGCACGCGAAGAATAAAGTGACAGCGCATTGTTTGCGGTACATTTGAACAAGGATTGACACGAAAATGTCATAATTACACCATAAATGCATATCATTAAAGTCTACCATAAATGCATAGTATTAAAGTCTACTGTGTTTCACAGTGAACACATATGGGGTTGTTGGCTAGGTTTAAAGGAAAAGAGCACTTTAGATAAGGCAATAATAGATGGCACTCAATTCTTAATTTAGAATGTTTGTGGGTACGTAAGAAAAGTAGTTTAAATTTTTTACCACTTGCAAACTTAATATATAAATCTAGAAGTAAATGCAAACGTAAAGGTCATTGAATAGTGTGTGTTTATTTGTGTTTTAACACATCTATAAAAGATTACTGTACTGCATTACTGTACAGTGTAAAAAAGTATTTTCAATAATGTTTGGATTTGAAATACAAATAATGGATAAATGTGTTTGTGGAAATCAGGTTTGTGCTGTGTGTAAGCTATTGTGCAATAATTCTAAAAAAAGAAATGCACTGCATGATCAAACATTAGGTGAGAGAAATATTTTTTTTTTAAAAATGCTCCCCTTTCACAAAAAAATAAAACTAAAATAAAATAAACATCAGGCCCTGATTAAGTGTCTAAAAATCCCGACTGGAGTATCTCTAAATAATTCTACTTGATTAATAGAAGGCTTTAAAAAGATCAGTATTGGTGATCGGATCAGCAGACACAGCTTCCTGTGATCGGCCTCAAAAATCCTGATCGGAGCACCCCATTTGTATCACACAATTGCGAGGGGAAAAACAGTCAGAATTGTGAGCTAAAAAGTCACAAATTACCTTTTTTTTTTTTTTTATCCAGTGGCGAAAACGGGCTTATCTTTGAGTAAGTACGTTTTTGTTGCTTTTATTTGTAGAAATAATTTGGTACTGTGTTGGGTCGCCACTTGATTTCCAGTGTAAAAATCTGAACCCTGAATCAAAAGCAGTTGGGAAGCTCTGTTTTAAAGATTGTGGGAAAAGCAGTAAGGATGCGTGGAAAGCCCTGAGATGCTTGGAGTCCAACGGTTGTGATTTAGAGAATCAGTGGGCAGCGTGTATTCTTTGGCTGAGTGGTCTTTTCATTTAAACCGTGCCTTGAACTAATCCAGTAGTCCCACTGATATTGGGTTTGGCAACATGTCTGAAATACAATCTTTTTTCCTCTTGCTTCTTTAAAGCATCAAATATGATATAAGCAAAAGCAAGATTTGACTTTCTCTCTGACCAACAAGTTTGAATCTTTCATTTCGAGTCCTTGAAGTTAAGACCTTCAAAGTAAAAAGAGATTACAGCTCTTATGATTGCGTCGGTGGGTGAAATGAGGGCGATTGAAAGCGAAGTTGCTCTGACAATGACACCGTTTCACAGTTTTCCTTCTTTTCTTCCATCTTTTCAAGGGGATACAATATCGGAGTGCGTTTGATTGAGGACTTCTTGGCTCGGTCCAGCGTGGGGAGGTGTCACGATTTCCGAGAAACGGCCGATGTCATTGCAAAGGTAACGTGAGTAGCTGGAGCCAATCAGAGCGCATGCTGAGCCCTTCCCCTAGGCCAAGCGAGAGAGAGAGAGAAAGAGGGAATCAGGAAGCAGGCAAGCATGTTAATGCGCAAGCAAGTGACTGGAATTTGAACTTCAACCTGCAGTAGCCCACATATTTTCTTAGCTTTCATCACATCTTTCTACCGTTTTTAATTTTTTTTGAGTCACACAGCTTGAGAAACATCCACGCTATGCTATCGCAAAGCCAACTGGCTGGCCGTTTGTGCGGCGTTAGAGTGAACCGAGACACTCGTGTTCCTCTCGGCTTGTTTTCTTTGGTCTGGGAGAGCCACAGACTGTGCTTTTTTCCAAAACAATGCACCTCACCCTAAGCGTATAGGGTTTGCACTGACAGGATTGACAGAGAGTTCTTCCCCCTGTCCGTCACCTGTCCATGCTTGCTTGGTCTCTGTCTGTCTCTTCTCAATTTTTCTTCTGTTTTCTCTGTCTTTCTGTTCTCACTTTCTTCCACGTGTGCCACGTTGTTGAATGTTAATCCAGAATGCATTGGTTTGGTGGGACCCTGATCAGAATCTTAAACCTGTGGGTCTTAAAACACTTCTTAATTTTAATTAGCGTTATAATGTGAAACATTTAGTTTAGTTGTTATGGTTGCTGAGCAGTGCCGTGACTGGGAACAGTAATATAGAATTCAAATGATGTGCGCTGACAGGTGTGTGTATTTTGGCTGTGATTCATGCATTTTAATATTGTCCTCAAAACTAAAAGGATTTGCTTAAAATTCTCCAAGCTCTGTAAACGTAGTTACATTTGTAGACCATTATAGTTGTTATTTAAAATAGTTTTTCTTTTTACATTTTAGTTTTCATTTTTTATTGTAGTTTAAGGTTTAGTAATTTTGTACATTTGTCATTTTTTTACTTTTTTAATATTTATGTATAGCCTTAATTAATGTTTAATTTTTCATTTAAATTTTAGTTTTATGGACTTTAGCGATTCAACTTGTTTAGCTCAGTTTGTTGGTAATTTCTAATCTTTGTTTAGGTTTTTTTTTAAGTTTAGGCTTTTCATCTAATTTTTATTATTTTTTAGTTATTTCAGCTTTATTTCAGTTACCAAAAACAATTTTTTAATAGCTTACAATAACAACACTGGCTTTAAGTGATTTTAGGCATCAAACCATCATAATGTTCAGTATGACAAATAAATATTCATTTTGAGATTTGATGACAAAAGTAATTTAAATGTCAAACATTGGGGAAAGAAACGACAAGTAAAAGTCCAATATAAACCGATACCAATTAAAAAATAAATAAAATAAAATAATAATCTTATTATCTGGTTTATGTCCAGGTTTCTAAAGTAAAAAGAAACACAGTCAAATCAGTAACTTTAATGTTTATGTATTTAATTTACTGGGTTATCTAAAATTGTTTATAGTTAAATGGTTTTTAATTATTTATAAATAAAGTATTTTTTAAGGATGTAATCAAGGGATGCACAATATTAAAATTGTGTTCAGTATAAGCCGACTAATTGTATTTTGTTATTAATTCATTTTATTATTGTCTTAAAAACTAAAAGGAATTCCTTTAAATGCTCCAAGCTAAAAATAATTAAAAATAACTGTTATTTTTATATTTTTAGTTCTCATTTTAATTTTAATTTAAGATTTATTAATATTGTTATGTATTTTATATATATAGCTTTAATAATGTTTAATTTTAAATTTAAATTTTAGTTTTACCAAAAACAATATTTAATAGTCCATAATAACAACACTGACTCCAAGTGATTTTAGGCATCACAACATTATAATGTTCAGTATGAGAAAAATATTAATTTTGAGACTCGATGACAATAGTAATTTAAATGTCAAAAATTGGGGAGCTACAAGTAAAAACGGTAATATCGCCTGATAGCCAAAATGCAGTGTTTTTAACCAAAAATAATAATCTTATTTTCTGGTTTGTGTCCAGGTTTCTAAAAGAACATAGTCACAATTTACTGGATTTACTGAATTATCTAAAATTGTTTAGATGGTATTTAATTATTTTAAAAAAATGTTTTAAGGATGTAATCAAGTGATACACAATATTAAAATTCTGTTCATTATAAGCCAAATAATTGTTTGTATTTTGTTTTTCATTATTTTTATTATTGTCTTAAAACTAAAAGGAATTACTTTAAATGCTCTAAGTTCAGTAATTTTAGTATTATTTGTAGACCATTATAGGTATTTAAACTAGCTTCTTTTTTTATTTCTCATGTTAGTTTTTTTAAGGTTTAGTAGTATTATGTCCATTTTTCATTTTATTATTATTATTATTATTTATAAATATTTATGTATAACTTTAATAATGTTTAATTTTTAATTTAAAATTTAGTTTTACCAAAAACTATTTTAAATAGTTCACAATAACAGCACTGACTCAAAGTGATTTTAGGCATCACAGCATCATAATGTTCATTATGAAAAATAAATAAAAATGTGATATTGGCTGATAATTATGTTATATTAACCAAAAATAATCTGGTTTGTGTCCAGGTTTCAAAAAAAAAGAAAATTGTAGTCAAATCAGTAACTTTACTTTGATGTATTAAATTAATTGGATTATCTAAAACTTTTTATAGTTAAATGGTTTTAAATGAACAAAAAATGTGCTGTAAATCAACCCAGATTTGGTCTTCCTATCCCGTCTTTACAGTACTTTTATTAATTACATTTAAAGGGTTCATAATGTCTCTTCAAACCCATACTGTGCAGCTGTGCAAAAAACAAGTCATTTCAGTGTCAGAGTTGTGAATACAGCACCTAAAAAGAATGTGGCAGCTCTGCAGAATCACTTAATGTGGCCCTGACATCATAGATGTAGGCAAGAGAGTTAACATGAAGACTCAAGTGCCTTTTTGTCTTCACATTAACAGGTAGCCTTCAAGATGTACTTGGGTATCACCCCCAGCGTGACCAACTGGAGTCCTGCCGGAGATGAGTTCTCTCTTATCCTCGAAAGCAACCCCCTGGTGGACTTTGTAGAGCTTCCCGACAACCACAGCAATCTAGTTTACTCCAACCTTCTCTGTGGAGTGCTGAGAGGAGCTCTTGAAATGGTGAAAAGCATATTTGTGCTGAATTGATGATAGATGATCCTCAATTACCATTCACACTAAGGTTATTTTTCTACTCCTGCAGGTTCAAATGGCAGTGGATGTGCGATTCGCTCAGGACACACTAAGAGGCGACAATGTGACAGAAATTCGCATGAAGTTCATCAAAAGGATCGAAGAGAACCTGCCAGCTGGAGATGAATGAGACTGAGAGACTTTTGATCTGAGAGACTTTTTTATGTTGGATTGGGAACCAAAAACTTCTTTTTTGGTCAGGAAGACCAACAATCCTGAAACATTGTAAGTACTGCAATGAGAGTTCACCATTGAGAAGTTTTCTCTCGATGTGTCACCAAGGTTGGCATGTTCTTTCCACCTGGTCCATGTTTTTTATTTCAGGCGAAGCCTTTCTCAAGTCTCCATTTGTATGACACTTTGTCTCTAGTGTATTTTCTGTTATTCTTATTGCATTTAACTCATACATATGGCACAGAAAGTTTAATTTATTTAGTCAAGATTGAATAAATCATTAGCTTGCAACAACTGTGGCCAATCCCCTCATTTATCATTCTTCTACTCAATAGGCCTTTGACACAAACTAATATTTACTCAAAGTTGCAATAAAGCGCTTATTTGAGCAGACCATATCACACTGCTGTTTTAATGTCCATAACGCTTGTATCAAAAACAACTTTAGATGGCTAATCTAAAACCAACATTTAAAGAAAGGGCCCCATGTTCGCCAAAAACAGAGCCGTAGTCTTGTAAGACGCACATGTTTTGTAGAGGGCCGGTGGTGTTAAGGGGAGTCTGGGAGGGGTGTAGGTATGTAGATAATGGGACCTGTGTGCGCCGAGCCTGTAGCAGGTCTCTCCACACGTATGTAATGAAGTGTCACGGCAGCCCCCATCGCCGTCTTCGACTTGTCGTGTACTGGCGCTTGCATCGTGGGACTGTTATTCCTACAGCGCAGCAGCACGATGTGGTTAGAGTTAAACAACAATAACAAGGACCTAATTCGTCTCAGATGTTTACTCAAGCAACGTGGAAGCAATCAGGGCCTGGAGGTTCACTGGTGCGTGTGCAGGACAGGGCTGTTTTGGGAGCCAGTGCGTTTTAATGGTGTAGCCAAGGGGTTCACGGTTGTGCTGACCGGTGGAAAGGGGAAGGCCGTTCGCTGAAAGCCATTCATTTCTCCAGGGCAGCTCAAAGTTCGTTCCTGACACCTGTTAATCGCCTTACGTCATGATCTGGACTTCTTTTTCCAGAATTCCACACCTCGTCAATCACAAATGGAAAGAAGTTTACTGCTTCTACTACTACTTCCCATCAGCTAGTGTATGGATTCAGGTTTTTATGCAGTTTCCATGTGATTTGATTCACACTGATGTGTTGAATAATGCATTCATTGTGTAAGTGTATTGTTTTATTACATCAAGCCACTAGAGGTAGCTGTGAGCATTGCGGTGGGCGACCTTTTTTTCTCTTTTCATTCTCATGAATTTTTTTTTTTTTTTGTGATTCCTTTTAATTTGGTATTTGATTGCTCACGGGGTCCACCAACTGCTTGTTTTTGAATCTCTGGGGCTGGGAAATTATTTCATGAATATATTCTTTATCCCACTCGCTCTTGATTCAGGGACATTTACAAGAAAAACAGTGGAAAACGTATGCAGAGCCCTGTCAGGCCGAATCCCTCATCCCCTCTTGCTAGATTATGCATACAATGTATGTATTCTGTATAATGTGTATATTGGAAAGCACGGGAATAGGAAATGGTTTCGCGCAGACATTTGATGTAAATCATTTGGCAGAATAAACCCCTGTATCATGGGGATATACAGCTGGGATTGTGTACTGCGTGAAAACTTGTATCACTCTTCCATATGCTCTCAGGAATTTCTCTCGCTCCTTTTTTTCTCCCTTCTTGACAATGCAGGGCCAAGCATCCGATACAAAGTGATGTGTCAGGCCCCGATCACACCGGACGCATTTTTTAGGTCTGAAAACGCGAGGCGCACCACACTGCCTTTTTTGGTGACTTTTAAAAAAAAGAGCAGTGCGTTGCAGTTTTTTATGTTGCTGGGCAACCATCAAATCAGCAGTCCTGTCAGTAGGAGAGATGACAAGAAAGCAGTGGAAGGACAGAGGAGAGCAGGATCGACAAAGGACCTCAAGATGGGAATCAAACTCGGGGGCGCCGTGAGCGCAGTTGCGCTGTATGTCGACGCACTAACCACAAGGCTATTGGCACCGACATCTTTCTTATATGTTTATTCTCATCTGTATGAGCTGCTCATGTCAGTGTGGCCACAACACCAGGCTGATACTGGAGTTCTTCATGGAGAAGGCACAAAGGAATTCCAAGAAGTGCTTTTCCACCATAAGGAATTGATTTTTACAAGCTATTTTTGTTTCTTTTATTTCCTCTTGTTTAAAGTTAGGTCAGTGGCAACAAATGAAAGAAAGGACGTTTCAACTTTTATCCAGTCATATGCAGTTTGTTTAGGGTCTACCTCTGTTGCACCTCATTGCCCTCCCATATTTTTGAAGTGGTGATTAAACATATCTTTTCTTTCATATTGTGCCCAAACTCGGTCCTGGAGGGCCAGTGTCCTGCAGAGTTTAGCTCCAACCCTAATTAAACACACCTGAACCAGCTAATCAAGCTCTTACTAGGCATACTAGAAACTTCCCGGCAGGTGTGTTGAGGCAAGTTGTAGCTAAACTCCGCAGGGCACCGGCCCTCCAGGACCGAGTTTGGGCACCCCTGCCCTAGTGTAACAGATTATCGAAAAAGAAAAAGTCGGGTTGGTTATATGTATCAGTGGATTGGATTTTGAGATGCAGTTTATTGTGGAGGGAATGGGTTTAAGCAGATTAGTTCTGCATACATTACTAGTTATGATATTCTCTTTGAACATCTCTTTGAAGATCAAAAACTAAGCATATCCGTGGATAAATTGTTCATAATGTGCATTTAGAAAATAGATAGGGTGAATTTTCATTTTATTGCGACATTAACAAGAATAGTCACACAAAAATTACATTTTTGTATTTTTTCTTTACTTTCATGTGCTTTAAAACCTGTATGGTTATCTTTTGTCCACTGAATGTAATATTAGATATCTAGCAGAATGTCCAAGATGCTCTTTTACATACAATGAAAGTGAATGGTGACCAAGGATTTTACGCCGGGAGTCGAAAGCCATATGCATGCTGTCGAGACTTTACAGAGGCGCTGGGTGCGCCCCGCTGGGTGACAGGATGGGTGGCAGAGGCCTTCTGAACCAAACCAGAGGCTCTGCTTTCTGTTCCTGGAGATGAACGAGTTCAGTCCTCAAGTTCTCAAGATCATATGAGCCAGCGCGACCTGATGTGGGCAGTCCGGGGCAGGAAACTGAGCAATGCCAAACGAGATGTCCTGCGTCTTCTGAACCTCTCACCCCAGCATCAATTGACGGGCACTCTGAAGCAGGAACCTGAGCACCTCCAAACGGGATGTCCTGAGCATTCTGAACCTCTTGCCCCAGCATGGAGTGACGGGACAGGATATAATTGGCCACAATTTGGTCTACAGTGCAAATATGCCCAACGGCCATGGCAAGATCGATCCGAAGAGAGTGACACCTTTTCTGACGGCTTCCCCGGCAGTAGTCCGGGTTCATATCCCATCCGACTGCCAGATACAAGTTCCGGTTCTTCCCTTCATCTAAATGTTGAGATTCTGTCACTCAGTGGCTTCTCTCAATAAAGGACCAATATTTCCTGTAAATAACATCTTAATATTTTTTTTAAATATATATATATTGTGGAAGTCTTATAATGAAATATAGTGTTGTTTAAATGGACTACTTTCATGTATGCGCATCTCCTTTCGTGTTACACAGAAGAAAAAAAGCCATACGGGTTTGGAACAGCGTGAGTGGTAGTATTAACTCATGACAGACTTTTTATTTTGGTTACTGTCCCTTTAAGAATTTTATTAGGACAATTCTAGCATACAAGTAGCAAAAGTTGCATATGCTGGAAACAAGACGGTACACACCAATCTCATTTAAACCCTCTAAATGCAACCATGTGCCCTATATCAGAAACAAATGCTGAATGGCACGCTGAAACAATAAAATCCTGCGGATGGCCTGCTGCTGGCTCACCATTATTGAATCCCCCTCATCCATTCTTCCGTCTTTCTTTTCTTCTCGCTTTCTTTCTCTGATTCTTCCACTGTATCCCCCACTTTCAAGCCTTGCCAGGGCGAATGGATTGGCAGCGAGATGATGAAGGTCAGAGGAGGGAAACGGAGCAGGGTAAGACAGAGTGCGTTTCAAAAACACACCTTGTGGGAATAACAACATGCCCTGGAGCGCGGAGAACCGACCCGATGCTGGAGAGCCATCACAGCCCGTCGCATGGTGTCCAAGTCTCCCACAGCTGTTCTGGAGCACAAAGGAGATGACACACGAATGGATGATCTTCCCTGGCTCGCAGGAAGAGCAGCATGCACAGCGTTTCCAGTAAAGGTCACGAGACAGTAAATCAAAGGACCCGAGATGGAAATGCAACAAAACCTCTTGTCTGAGGTAATTCTCAGATGTCAAGAAAAGATGTAATTAGATCCTTGAGGAACCCCACAAGGTCAAAGAGTTTTCCTATTAGCTCTCAAACATTTGTTTTTCTTATTTCATTTGTAGAAACTTCTGTTGAGCAAAGATGTTTCACTTTGTTAGACACCGCTTTTTCGAGGATTACCTTGGATAAGGTCACCATGTTTATAACATGTAAAATGTGCTACTTCCACTTTCCCATGACTACTGCTATATGCTGATCTGAATCAAACACATCTGGGACAAATAGAGAGCATAACTCCTCTGCCTCACTCAGCAACCTCTGGACCTGTTGCCAATGTCTTAAATGGTACTTGAAAGGTCCTCTTTTTCCATTGTATCCCCAGACTAATAGATCATATCACAGCAATTTTCAGTGTTTAGAGGGGATTGATGGGAATTATTAAAATAATTCATTTAATTGCTTAATTTTTGTAATATGCCATTATTTATTTAAGGTCATATGTGATTGTACTTGTATAGTGGCCCAAAATAGTATTTAGACATTTACGTCACACTTTGAATCAAATTATTAGATGTAATTTCATTATACAACAAAATATCAAACCAAGTAGCACTGAGGCAAACAATTATAAGTGGATCCTTCCACGCCCAGGTGCTCACAGAGACTATGTTCATAGTTAATGTGATGAACTACACCTGCAGTTACTCTGCTAGGACATCTGTGTGCATGTTTTTATGTGTGACTTTAGTGTCCAGAAACATCTGGGGCCACTGTCTGTTTATAATACAAAAGAAGGTCAGCATTCTTGTATCTGATTGTTGTGAAACTTTCTTAAACAAAAACTTATATGGGTATGAAGTAGCTCCATGTTTGTTGACCGAATTAAAGTTGCACTGTGCTATGTTTGATTTTTAACCGTTTCTAGACTATAGGTGAGGAATAAAACCTGAAAATGTTTTCAGATAAACAAAAACATTTGCAGGAGTGCAAATAAGTTTATCGGTCAAGTAAGTTAATTTTAAAAAATAAAAAAATAAATAAAGTGTGATAATACCATTATATTTTAAAATAAAAAATATGTGTTAAATAAAAATACAATTACTAGTTATTAATAGTCCTTAATTTATTGAAACCAATGTCTCATCGTAATCAAAAAGACGATTTATTCACATGCTGCTTCAACTGAGATGAATACAGCGATCTGTCATGCCATATTAAAGAGCGTAACAACACGTTATTGTAAGACATTGTTTGTATTTCGCTGAGACTTTGTTTTATTCTAAAAGTACCAAAAGCACAAAGTTTATTGCTATTATTGTGTGGTAGGCGCACTATTAATAGTGATTGCATTTGAAGATGTTAAATATTATTTACAAGCATACTTTCCCTGGGAGTATATGACACATGATTTCTGCTAATAATCCCACTTATTCAAATCAGTTGCCAACAGACCACTGGAATTTCTCCCGGTGTTCCCAATCCTGACCATTTGCATGCGCAATAGCCTATAGGCAATACTCTCCAAAACTATAACTTTAATGTCATAATTGCTATGTCTTAATTCTTGTAATTCCGAATTTATTCTTAAAATATTTTGACTTTATTCTCCCAATTTCGACTTTATTCTCAAAATATTTTAACTTTATTCTTGTAATTTCGACTATTCTCAAAATATTTTGACTTTATTCTCGTAATTTCGACTTTTTTCTTAAAATATTCCTATTTATTCTCGTAATTTTGACTTTATTCTCTAAATATTTCAACTTTATTTTCAAAATATTTCAGCTTTATTCTCTTAATTTTTACTTTTTTCTTAAAATATTTCTCTTTATTCTCATAATTTCGACTTTATTCTCAAAATATTTCAGCTTTAATTCTCGTAATTTTGACTTTATTCTCAAAATATTTTGACTTTATTCTCAAAATATTTTGACTTTATTCTTGTAATTTTGACTATTCTCAAAATATTTTGACTTTATTCTCAAAATATTTTGACTTTATTCTCAAAATGTTTTGACTTTATTCTCAAAATATTTTGACTTTATTCTTGTAATTTTGACTATTCTCAAAATATTTTGACTTTATTTTCAAAATGTTTCAGCTTTATTCTCGTAACTTTGACTTTATTCTCAAAACATTTAGCCTTTATTCTCATAATTTCGACTTTATTTTCAAAATATTTAATCTTTAATTCTCGTAATTTTGACTTTATTCTCAAAATATTTCAGCTTTAATTCTGAAAGTATTTTGACTTGTTCTTGCAATTATGAATTTATTCTCAATATATTTATACCTAATTCTCCAAATATTTCGACCTAATTCTCCAAATATTTCGACTTTATTCTCAAAATATTTCGACTTTATTCTCAAAATAATTCTCAAAATATTTCGACTTAATTCTCAAAATATTTCGACTTCTCAAAATATTTCGACTTTATTCTCAAAATATTTCGACTTTATTCTCAAAAAAATTCTACTTAATTCTCTGGTCACACATGCGCACCACTTACGTGCACTCCTGAACGTTTGGTAAATGGCACAATGGTGTATGTTATAGTGTAGTTATACTTATTTTTACCATTAAGTGACAGGATACACTTACCTCACTCAGGTCCACACAAAGCTGCATTAATGTATGAAAATGCATGCTGTATTTGTATATTGACATTGCGGACTAGACGGTTCTATAAAATCAAACCGAGCATGTTCCAAACTAATTACTACTTGCTGAGTTTTCCAACGAATGACATTCCTTGAATACATAATTGTCCTCCTGACATGTTTTTCTCAAAGCCTCTGTTTTAATTAATATGGCTTCAGTTGGAAAACCAAACAAAGCATGACACAGCACTCCATCACTTGAGCATGGCCCACTGGTGATGTCATTACTAGTCTGCTTGACGTGAGTACCCCCTCACGTCAAAGCTGCCGTTCCAATCGAGCAGTCAAGTATGTTTTGAGTTCTTTATTGTGTAATAAACCAGGTCCAAGACCAGACCCACCCTTTTAACCCATTTTAAAAAGTGAATGAGGTTATATGCCTCTTAACAGCCCAGTCTTTGACTGCAATAAATGCACATACACTCAGCAGTGGAGGTCCGGGTGGAGGTCTGGTCATATTTCGGCATGCTCGCTTGAAGAATCACAATAAAGCTTTTTCATTTATTTATTTCCCTTCCAAACAGACGGAGCCATTTCTGCATTTTACACATTTTTATACATGTAGAAAACGATTACAAACCACCCAACAGAGTCAAATTGGCCAAATCTCGAAATTGCAGGAAGTGCCATTTAGCTCCCTGTTTTCCCTCTCTCGCTCGAGTCTAAT
This sequence comes from Labeo rohita, assembly GCF_022985175.1. Classification (NCBI taxonomy): domain Eukaryota; kingdom Metazoa; phylum Chordata; class Actinopteri; order Cypriniformes; family Cyprinidae; genus Labeo; species Labeo rohita. Next base: position 14,048,300 of record NC_066887.1, on the reverse strand, counting down.
TTGCTTGTGATTTTGTGCGTCCCGTGTCGATCTGAAACAGAGAATGTTCTGGAACAGAGGATGGGCTGTGGAGACCAGAGTGGTTTCTGTCATGAGGAGATGGAATGCTCAAGCAGACCCACATGAATGAGTCACTATGGAAACAGTCGAAATGTTCCAAAGTAACTTGTGTACACATTGCGCCATGTGTGCCCAGCCAACTGAGAAGAGAAGTACAATTCTTACGAGCGACTGTGTTTTCAATGGGCACGTTCTTTACACAAACATAGGCACCCTTTGAATGTTTCTCTTGGATGGGGAGAGTTCTGGAGTGTATAGAAATGATGCCATATTATGAGATGTTTGGATTCATGGTGGTTTGATCTTTGTTTCTTTCTTTTTGTGCTAAAAGCACAGCCTATAGATGTGTTTATTGAAATACATTTTTACTCCATTAAGTTTAATGGTTCACAACACGAGTGGATGAACCCTTTGTATAAGCGGCGCTAATTCTTTTGGCATGTATGGTGGTGAACTACCCCTTACAGAAAGATATCATTGAGTGCTGCATTGTCTGAAAGATCTCTTTCTGTTTTTGGCCCATACCGAAAGCCCGCCAGGAGCGAATGCTTCTTGGGCCACCAAGAAACATTGATTAGCGTCTGATTATATAAACCGGCCATGAACAAAGCGATTCCTCAGCTGTGCTTAAAAACAAGAAGAGTTCAGATCCATCGAGTATTACTGTTGTTTAATAGAACCATATGAGTGAGCTATTGCTGCATAATTGCAAGGAGATGTATTTCTGTGGGCGATGACAGTGCAGAGAACAGACACGCTGACCCGACGGTCCAAGAATACGACACAAGGCGGGTGTCAGTGGCACATATTCTGCAGAACCTCTGCGAGCTAAATCTGAAATCCGGGTGTTATGTCTGGGGCAGATTTGAATCTTGTGACTCTTGGACCAGTCCTATTTCTAATTGAAAAAAGGTACCTGAGCTATGAAGTTCCACAGGGTTCCTTTCACCACCTTCCTGAGATGTAACACTCGCTCTCGCACAGACATCAATACGACCACATAAATGGCTTCGAAATGGTGCTTTCTGCATGTCTCTGAAGAGCCGAGCCATTAAATTTATTTTCATATTAAAATCAGATTGAACAGCAGTGCTCATATTGTGAGCAGAAACCAAAATTTGCAGACGGCAACTCACAACCACAACCCTTAAGTAACCTTATAAACACATTTGCTCATGAATGTCAAATAGGTGATGTAACGCAACAGATTTCAAGCTGTGGATCTTGAGTAGAAACAAGTGGGACATAAGTTTGAGAATGGTGCCTTACCACAGGGGTGTCCAGACTCGGTCCTGGAGGGCCACTGTCCTACAGCGTTTAGCTCCAACCCTAATTAAACACATCTGATCCAGCAAATTAAGGCCTTACTAAGAACACTAGAAACTTCCAGGCATGTGTGTTGAGGCAAATTGCAATTAAACTCTGCAAGACACCTGCCCACCAGGACAGAGTTTGGACACCCCGCCTCACCAGAAACGTGCCGTTCTCAATGTCAATTAAAGTGCCCCTATTCCATTTTTAAGGTAAACCAATAGGTTTACATGTATGCAAGGTCAAACAATGCTTTTGTTTTCTCAAAATATGCATGGTATCACCTCATTTTCCAGCGGTTCTCAAATTATTCATTTGAAGCAGTTCAAAGATTTTAGTCTCTCTAAACCTCTCCTTTCTGTGAGCCTGCTCTGCTCTGATTGGTCAGATGGCCCAGTCTGTTGTGACTGGTCTATCATGTACAGTGCACGTTGGAAACGATACGCCTATTGTCATAATTTCGTAGTTTGAACGCTCAGTAGAAAATACAAACATCTATTAATTATCATGCTTACAGGTTGCGATTCAGGGGTGCCAGCTGGTCCAAATAAAGTGGGTACTGAACCATTTTCTCGATAACAACCAGTAAAAACTACTAACACAGGCTCATCCCGGTAACTGCCTACAGTTGGCACTATTCACTTCCTGGGAACTTGCTCTTTCTTTGTGGAAGCTTTGCATTTGGCTGGTTAATAAAATATTAATACTCAATTCAATATTATTAGTACAATCATTTAATTATATCATCCTGGTATCATGGACTCACTCTATCTTTTCATGTAAACGCAGCTGCTGCCATTTTGCGATGATTGTTTTGTACATTGTAATGGATTATAAGTTAACTAACAAACTGGTAAGTTGTTTTGGTCTTCATCAAATCAATATCTTTTATTGACTATAATTATTTATGTAGTATGCTGTTGTGTAATAAGTCTGCAGTGTATCCCTTAAAGGAATAGTTCACCCAAAAATGAAAATTTGATGTCTATCTGTTACCCCCAGGGCATCCAAGATGTAGGTGACTTATCCTGATTGTTGCAACCGATTAAAAACTAAAATATTACGTTTGCTTGCACGAACTCATCCGGGAGTGTTGACTTTTCAACAAAATTTTGAGCTTGATTGCCTATGCCAGAGTACATTGACACGTTATGCGTCGGCTGTTGTGAACGCACTCAGGACAGTTGGACATTGCAGTGGATCAGAGGTAAAAAATAATATAAATACTGTTCGGTTTCTTGCACAGACGATTGTTTTGTGTCTTAACACCTCAATGTATCGTGACAAGCTGCAGGGTTTAAAGGAGAAGTTCACTTCCTGAACAAAAATTTATAGATAATTACTTTACCCTCTTGTCATCCAAGATGTTCATGTCTTTCTTTTTTCAGTTGATAAGAAATGATGTTTTTTTGAGGAAAAAAATCAGGAATTATCTTCATATAATGAACTTCAATGGTGCCCCCAAGTTTGAATTTCCTAAATGTAGTTTAAACTATTTATATACTTCTTAGCCTCAAACGCTCGTCTAAGTCTGCCTGAAATCTTGTTTTTTTCCGGTTCAATACGGTCAATCCCATCTCGTTTTCTTCCCCAACTTCAAAATAGTCCTACATCGCTGCAGAAGCACAGACCCAGTGTTTACAAAGTGAACACGCAAAGATCAAACGCCCTTTACAAAAAATGGTAAAACAGCGATGTAGGATGATTTAGTATTTTATTTTTGTGTTGGCATAGATTACACAGACTACACATGTGCATCGCAGAGATGAGACAAGACAGGCATTTGAGGTTGAAAAGTATATAAATTGTCAATTTGTTTAGAAAATGACTGATCGTTTCGCTAGGTAAGACCCTTCTTCCTCTGCTGTGATCGTTTATAGCCCTTTGAAGCTTCATTTAAACTGCATTTTGGAAGTTCAAACTTGGGGGCACCATAGAAGTCCACCATATAGAGAGAAATCCTGAAATGTTTTTGACTGAAGAAAGAAAGACATGAACATCTTGGATGACAAGGGGGTGAGTAAATTATCTGTAAGTTTTTGTTCTGGAACGGACTTTGTCTGTGTATGTTTTTTGGATCCCACTGACTGCCGTTATATGACTGACAGACTACAACGGTTTGACTTAAAAATCTTCGTTTGTGTTTTACCTTCAGTAAACAAAGTCAACCACATTTTGGATGCCCAGGGGGTAAGCAGATAAACATCAAATTTTCATTTTTGGGTGAACTGTCCCTATAAATGTCCTTCTAGTTTTTGAGCTTGCTTCTTGCTAGCAACGGCTTTCTTCACAGAAGCTTTGCGTTTAAATGTTTCAACTCAGATTAATGTTTAATGTCTAATTATTTACTTCTGTTGCAAACAACCGTGTAATAAGTGGGATAATAAACATCCAGCTTGTTGTTTTTGCAAAATTATCCTTTACTTATCATGCACTTTCAGCTTTATAATTCACATACAGCTACATTACACACTGAATGAAAGTCAGTATTGGAAATGGCATAATAGGGGCACTTTAACAAGTGGGCATAATATGATGCATCATATTATGCATCAGATTCCAGTAGTGCTTCCTGCCCCATTTTCAATAGCCCAAGTGTTCAAGTTAGCATGAAGACCGCAAATGTGTGTAGAACTTCTGATTGTCCAATTGGACGCATTCACAACATAGCGTTGTATTATATGTAATATCCAATTAATTTAACATGCATTGGAAAGTATTTTCTCAGAATCATGCTATTTCGAAGCACATGAGTTTCTGGGCCCGTATTTATCAAGCATTTAAGAATTACTCTCAAGAACACTGCTAAGCATTGACTTAAGGGTAAAAAAAATTCTTGGCTCAAAGCAGCGCTTAAAAGTTAGTTATCAAGCATCTCAGTCGTAATTTAAGCGAAGTGTAGGACTAAGTGTGGCTGCAATCAGCTCCGGTGTCCGTGTCGGAGCCGTAACACACAGTTGATGTGTGCAGTGTACATAAGGGGTAGTTAGATTTATTCATCATACAGTGCAGAGAGCTTCACTGATTATAACAGGAGTGTTTTGTAAAGAGCATAATACTTGCGCTAGACTGAAGTCGGTTATGATGTTTTTTGGTAATGTAAATGTCCTTTGCTCGTTTTGAATTACTGAGGAAATGTAACTGTTTCATTGAGCAACCATTTGATCAAACATGTAAAAAACATTCCTCCTACCAGAAAGATACGTGCACTTCTCTGTCTCACAGCGCCATCACAAGCCCCGACTGGCAACTCCTAACCATCTGAGAGATCTCTCGAGCTGTCTTAAATAACTGGGAGAGTAAGAGTGATTCTTAGCTTTACGAAATTTGATAACTTGCTTTTATACTTAATTTGAAAGTAGGAGTAAATTTCATGAATTCTCAGCACTTAAGGCTACAGTGACACTTCGAGAAGCTTGATAAATATAGGCCCTAAACATAATGAATGATTGGATATCCTTCTGGCCCAAACATACAATGGGATGTGTAGTCTGACTCATTAACAAATGATTCATAGGAACTGATCATTAGAGAAAAGCCAGGCTGAATCAGTCTGATTAATCCTTCACTGAAGGAATTTAATAAATCTGTCAGAGGGGCTGAATCAACATATGACTCATTTACTGAACAGCAATTTACACGTTCATGCATCATTAGCTCAATACAGTCATTAGGCTGCTTTCAAGAAAGAAAAATATATATCCTCTCCTTTTCACTATACCTCACAATCTTGTCTTTGTTTGATGGTTATTATAAAGTAAACCCAAGCTTTTAGAATATGATTATTGGCCAAAAACTGCACCTGAATGCAGAATAAAATTTGGACTAATGAGTTGTTCCATTCAAAGATGGAGTGTACAAATATCCATTAGTGTTTTTTGCAAAAAGGAGGAAGCTGGAAAAATCAAAACTTCCATCTTGTGGATGGAACTCGACACATGTTAGACCTGGCATGCTGAATATTTCAGGTCCTTTCACACAGGTGGTTGAACCCTGAGTGTGCAAGTCTGAAACTTCTTAGTTTGACCCTGGTGATAATGAAGTGTTGACAGCTTGTATTGTTTTTATAACACTTTATACCTAATACCATGATTCTGGAAATGTTTTCTTGGGCTTCATTAGTCCTCTCACACCTTAGACAGAAACAGCTATACAAACTGCAGTTCAGCAGGGCATGTGTCAACAGCAATGTGTGCTGGGTCTGTGTTTACGAACACTTGTACAGTTATGCTTGCTCCCTAATCACATTAATACTTACTGCCTGATAGCTTTCAGACAAAATGAGTTTTCAAATGATGTTGTTTCAGCTGTATTGTAATCCAACTAGATATTTGTTTCCAGATCTTTGACACATTCCATTATGTAATATTTCTCATACAAATGAGCAAAATTTTTCTAATGCTACAGACCGATAAATAAGAAACTCTCCAGACTCTATTTTGTTAAGATCCATTCCAAAAGCCATAAAATCCATTTCAGATTTTAACACAGACTTACTGCAACTTAAAGGGATAGTTCACACAAAAAGGAAAATCACACCATGATTTACTCACTCTCAAGCCATCCTAGGTGTATATGATTTTCTTCTTTCAGACAAATATAATCGGAGTTATATTAAAAAATGTCCTGGCTCTTCCAGGCTTTATAATGGCTGTTGGGATTTTAAAGTCCAATAAAGTGCATCCATCCATCGTAAACTAAAAAGGAAACTGGTTTCCTTTGCTGTAAACAAAACTTGGTTCTCGTGAGACTATGGCTACGTCCTACGTCATCTGCTGTAACTCCATGGCTCATGAACACACGATGGAAGCTAGAGATTACGGTTTACAAAATTTTAAATATAGATATTTTTCTTTTACAGACTTATCGCTTCGCTTCAAAAGGCCTTTCTTAAAGAAGTAGTTCACTTCCAGAACAAAAATTTACAGATAATTTGCTCACCCCCTTGTCATCCAAGATGTTCATGTCTTTCTTTCTTCATTCGCTAAGAAATTATGTTATTTATATGTATATTAAACATTCCAGAATTTTTCTGCATAATGTGGACTTCTGTGGTGCCCCCAAGTTTGAACTTCTAAAATGCATTTTAAATGCAGCTTCAATGGCTCTAAATGATCCCAGCCAAGGAAGAAGGGTCTTATCTAGCGAAACGATGTGTCATTTTCGAAACAAATTGACAATTTATATACTTTTTAACCTCAAATGCTTGTCATGTCTTGTCTTTGGAATGTGCATGCGTAGTCTGGGTAATCCGAGTCAACAGAGTTAGGGTATGTCGAAAAACTCCCGTCTCGCTTTCTTTTTCAACGTCAAAATCGTCCTCTCCATCGCTGTTTTACTTTTTTTTTGTAAAGGCCGTTTGATCTTCTTTGCATGTTCACTTTGTAAACATTGGGTCGGTACTTCTGCAGCGACGTAGGACGATTTTGAAGTTGGGGAAGAAAACAAGATGGGAGTTTTTCGACATACCCTAACTGTATTGAACTGGAAAACAATTTTTAATAATAAATTGTTATTTGCTAGATAAGACTCTCCTTGCTCGGCTGGGATCGTTTAGAGCCATTTGAAGCTGCATTTAAACTGCATTTTGGAAGTTCAAACTTGGGGGTACCATTGAAGTCCACTATATGGAGATAATTCCTGAATTTTTTTCCCAGGAGAAACATAATTTCTTATCATCTGAAGAAAGAAAGACATGAACATCTTGGATGACAAGGGGGTGAGTAAATTATCTGTCAGTTTTTGGTCTGGAACCTCTCAGAGCCATGTGGAGTACTTTTTATGATGGATAGATGCACTTTTTTGGGTTTCAAAATCTTAAACTCCATTCTCCGCAGTTAGAAAGCTTTGAAGATTAAACCCCATCCTCTGACATTATAAAGCTTGTTCTGTTTTGTTTTGTGCACATGTAAAGCTATGAAAAAAGCACAAGTTGAATGACGGAAGAAGACTTAAATATCTGTCAAACAAGGAGCTAATTAGAACATGCTCAATCTGTAATTTGTACTGTATGTGTCAAAATTTCATCTCTTTCTTCTTTTTACTTGAGAAAAAATAAACACTTGTCATGATTTATAACATAAATAAACATTTTATATCCTTTTTAGGGCTCCCATCACATACCGCATGAATCATTTGCTCTTTGTGATTGCTCAGCCTAACATTTTAGTTATTAGTCACCAGAGGCTCCATAACTCAAAGCAAGGCTAAATTTATGTGCTCCCCAGCTTTGCGTTCTCTCTGAGTCATTTTCAGGTGATCAACTATCTATTTGGCAATGGTACCTTTTAAGTCTTCCCGGCAATAAACCAAAATTCATGTTGTTCTGCCCTAGTTCTAACAGAAGCACCTTTCAACCTTGTCTTGCACATTTTGTTCTTTCTTAACTTTTTAGTTTTGGGACAGTTTCTTCCAAGCCATGTCTGTTTGACGTGTCTAGATTTTATTTTATTCCTATGTTTATTTTTTTTATCTTCTTGTTGTTTTAGTTACATTAATGACTAATTCAAGTCAACATATTCAAGTTGCAGTCAATGTATGTATGTGTTTTCTCTCTGTTAAGCTGTTTAGGTAGCACGTGTAGCCTCCTCCTGTGGTAATAATGTAGCTATAAGTAACACATGCCAAAATCTTTTTTTTTTTTTTTTTTTTGTTTACACCAAGAAAGAGCACGCCATAGATCCATCACTCAGAAAGAACCATCTCACAGGTGAAATATTCCCTGTTGATGTATAAATGTTAGTGTTTAGGGTAAATGTGTTTATGTAAGTAGCTGACAAACATTGATTTGACTGTACCACCTGGGAGCTGTTCCTGAAGACAAGCTCCAACCTGAATGAGCAGGTTCCCACCATTACCAATAGCATAACATTCTGTGTAGACTCAATAATATCCACAAAACAGACTGCCATTTTCCCAACAACAAACCCAAAGCAGCCCAGAGGCATCCTCAGTGAAAAGTAAAGTGAGTGTTTAAAGAGGATCTGTAACGGAAACAAAATATGACTCAACAAAAAAGGTGAAATGAGCCATCCAACAAGCAAAGGACAAACGTTCCAAAAACAAGGTCGTGCAGAAGGTCATTTAGGGTGCGTAACATCTTTAGAAACATATTGTGTCATATTTATTAAGGGTACAAGCACTGAACATGGACAACAGGACATTTTCGTGCCAAATTTAATGGATTTTTGATGCTCAGGGGACTAACAGAAATTTCTAAAAAAATAGTCATTCATATAAATGGGAATGACAATTTTAGAAAGCTTAGGATCTTAGAAAAGCATATAAATTAATCCATTTAATTAATAAATTACAAATATAATCCATTTGCGTTTGATATGTAGATTATTTTTGCGTCAAGAGAGTTTGTTTTAGCTTCAAATGAATCTCTTGTACACATTAGAGAAACGTATGTCAGTTTATTCATGGAAAAGTTCATGAGAGAAACGGTTGTAAAGTCATTTTCTGGTATTCTATCCCTTCTATCACTGAGATGGGGTAAAGGAAACCCATTTAATTTTTGAAACAGACCAACCTGTACAGTTTTCCCATTAGAAATACAGTCTGGGATTGGATGCCCCTGAGAGCTTATTCTGGCATTATCCCCAGATCACCTTTCATACAGTATGAATTCATTTCCTGAATTGTCTGGAAAGCTTTCATTCACTTGTATAGGTTTTAGCCGAAAGGTTTGGCTATAAAGAACCTCATTTAATTTAAAGTGTAAAACATTAAGAAATCCATTATGACTATAATAGTATGCCAGAGGCAGGTGTTTAATTACTTAGCCTTTGGCTCGTAAGCTATACTTCCAGTTGTCACAGAATGAACAATGAATGGCGACAGAATGTGTGAATGTATAAAGAATATATGATAAAGAAATGTGTTCCAGACAGGCTTTCAGTGGGGATTTTCACCAGTGAACCATTCATTCAACAGATTCGTTCAAAAACGCTGATTCATTCAAGAATGAAACAAGTGATTATGAGTGAGTCACTGAATCATTTACTACTGATTTGTTCAAAATGCTAATTAATTCAGAAACGGAATGAGTAAATATGAGTGATCGTGCGTTCCAAACGGCACTTCAAAGGGCCCTTCGGAATGAAGGGTACAACTGATGGACACTTCAGGGCAAAAGTAATGCTTAATATTAAATGTTCAGTATTATTAATATTGTTGAATATTATTTCCTCCTTTATATGGTACACATTTTTGTAGCTCTTGGAAAAATATCTTTAATGGAAACATGTTATTCTTTCAGAATTGTTATATTTGCAAAAACACCAAAATAAAAATCAGGGCCCATATTCACAAAACATCTTAAGGCTAAAAGTAGCTCATAACTTGCCGGTTTAGGAGGAAATCTTTTAAATAATTGGTGTGTCAATCCTAAATTTAGAATCTGTGAAATGGAGCAGAGAAGAGGACTTCTAAGTCACTAATACCAAATCACAAACTATCCTCTCTGCTGAAAAAAACAAAACAAATACAAACCATCACAAAAATTCTAATGGTTTCCACTACAAATACCATTACAAACATTACAAACCATCAACTTTTAACCATTAAAAAATGGTTTCCTTTAGTGTGTTTTACAGCATATTCCATTAGAATTTTGTGGTTTTAACAAGCCACTAAAAGGAGGTAACAAATTACCAGTTGAGACCAACAGGCACCATTACAGTTACCATTAAAACCAGTACAATTCCCGTATATATATTTTTATATATATATATATATATATATATATATATATCTTTGTTTCTATTCGTTTTTTGTGTTTTTTTTCAGAAGGGCTAATTGGCTGTTGCTGGCAATCATTTTGGAAACATGCTGCATTTATTTGCACACATATGTTTTCCCACGCATCTTTTTTGGTTTTGGAGGTTTTCCTAAATCCAAATTTAGCTTTGATTATATTCTTGTTTTCATCAACAAGTTGAGCAAGAAGTAACAGCTGTTCTTGCATCCAGTTTGGTTTTCATTTATGTTCGCATGTCTTACTATCAGCCATGATTATTCTACTCTCTTAATTAAAAGACTGTTTATATGCATCAAGTTTAGTAGAAGCTCACATGTAAGAGGCTGACAATTAGCTAAACATATAGACAAATTATCTGTTTGTAAACGTGCGCACAGCATGGTTGCAGAAAACCCCGGACAGATAGCCTTTGCGGCTAGAGAACTACACTGATATGGTACAAAATACTTAGATTTAAAAGAGCATAGAAGAGTAAAAGAGTAAAAGAGTTATTCAACGAAAGGGCATATATACTTGCATTTGTAAGAAAAAAAAGAAGTCAGAATTATGAGATAAAATGAAAATGTTATGTAAAAATGTTAATAGTTATAGGGTTAAATAATATTTTCTGCTTTAACTGTAGGGCTAATACAGTACATCTCCTATGAACAGCATATGTGAATATTATGTAGACCTTGTTTAAATCAAACTTATGCTTTAAAAGTAATCATAGCAGTTTTCATCCATAGTATGTCCATTTAAACGTCTGAGTTTAGCTTCAAATGTCGTCTTCGACTACAGTATTTGCATTCCGATTTTGTCATCAAAAGGCACAAAAATATTTTTTTCTCTTATTATATGGATTTTACCCGTTTACCTCTACATGTTACCAGTGTTTTTCTGCAACCACTATGCGCGCAGCTGCAAGTGACATAACTGTGACATCTACTCAAAATTGGTCTATACTTGTTTAATTAGTGACACTTAGCCTGCATTTTATTTGAATGTGACAACATTTTTATTTTTAAAGCTTTATTTGAATATGGCAACATATCACGCTCTACAATGTCTCTATAAATAAATCTCTGACAGAGACCTCTCCCCTATCAGCCAGTCACTGTGTGCATAGTTAATAATCATGCTGACATCATCCATAGCAACGACCCCACCCTTATTCTTACATTAAGACTTCTCTCTATTCCTTGGTAAAAGTTTGTCTCAGTAGTTTTGTGAATAGGTTTTAAGAGAAAGGTCTTTTGCTGCTGTTTAGGAGAACTCTTAGTAGTAAAATGTTTTGTGAATACGGGCCCAGATTTTTGTTGAAAGTGGAACTATCACACTCAGGGGCGTCGCTAGGGCTAATCATTCGGGGCTCGAGCCCCGAAAGTTTTTACTCCAGCCCCGAATGTTTTTTTGTATGGCCCTATGATTTCCATGGAATTTGACAAAGTTTGAATGATTTAATCAAAAGTTGGTCATAAACTTAAATCAAGTCGCGATATGGACTCGTATCTGTAAATATTATGCCGCAAAAGACTATTTAAATATGAATCCTGCATGTTCTGCGTGTCTTTTTATGAATGAACGGCACAGATGCGCGAGTTCGTTTTCTATACGTGTAATACTGACACGCGCAGTCATTTCAGCGTCTGCCGTTTCACTAAATGAGGGCGTAAATACATTAACAACATCTCCAGAACTGCTCTGAGAGTCACTTCATGAGCATTTCACTGTTTCATTTGAGTAAAACAAGCGTCAAATATAAACACAGAAATTTAAAAGTATTCACGGCAAGTCGGCAACCCGTCAAAATAAAAGTTCGGTTTAACTTTATTCATCATTCAGTATAATGTACGTGCTACGTACTACTACTACTATTAATTAATAAAAATGTATATTTTTTTAACACAATATTTCTTCCATGTTTTACATTTTAATAGTAAATAGTTTAATAATTTTCATTAAAAGATCAATTAAATCAATATTTTATACCTTCATCTGATAACCAGAAAAATACACAACACAGAATTCCATAAGGCATGTAAAAATAAATAAAAGTTGTTTTTATGCATTCAAATAAACAGACATGCTAAAACATATTTGGTAACAATAAAACGTAAAGTGAGAAAAAAGTTAAACATTTCATAGGGTCCTAAACATGTAATTTTTCCTAACTTTTGATAAATTGACGGTAATTTAACCATTAAAAAGAAGACCAGAAAAATGAAAACAGAAAACAGAATTTGAAAAAATAAAATAAATAAAATGGAATTTGGGGAAAAAAAATAGGGCCCTATTTTTGCATCCAACTATATATTTGTTACAGTTATAAATACATTTTCAAATGTATTATTTTATTTGTCTAACATATTTTTGTAATGTTATAATTTTGTTATAATACTTGGATATGTTTGCTATTTGCAGTGATTACTATTTACTATTGTTAATAGTGTGACAAGGTTTTTAACACCCGGTTTAATGCCCCCAGACCCACCTAGAAGGATCCAGGTTCAACCACTTGTGTCAAACAAAATCTTATTAAGCATGATGTGAGCTCCCACCCACTACCACTAGCCCCTGATGTTTTGGCACCAGCCCCGAATGTTTTAAAATCCTAGAAACGCCCCTGATCACACTTAAAGGGGTCATCGGATGCCCATTTTCCACAAGTTGATATGATTCTTTAGGGTCTTAATGAAAAGTCTATAATATACTTTGGTTAAAAATTTTCAATGGTAGTGTAAAACAACACCCTTTTTACCTTGTCAAAATAAGCTCTGCAAAAATCATCCCATTCTGGTCGAGGCTGCTTTAAATGCAAATGAGCTCTGCTCGCCCCCCCTCTCTTCTCTCTGTGGAGTGACAAGCCTGTTTACTTTAGCCGCTAAACTTGCTAACTAGCACATTTTTAGGAAAGGCGATTGCAAAGATCCATAAAAAAAACCCTTATACTCACTTCTGCTGTAAGTGAAGCTGGATCACAAATGATTTGTACGAACATAGATGGATATATTTAGATCGGGAGGTGCATTTCCTTCAAAAACAAACGTAATCCGCTGCATCTTCAGCAGCTCAGATGTCGGGAGTAAATGACGACCACTACGTTCATTATTACATCCAGCAACACAACACCTCAACCGCTCAATTCTTGTCTAACTTACATCCCTGCTCAGGCATCAAAACATGGAGGTGGGATTATTACAACTGATCTTAGGTAAGACGCTCCTGTCAATCAACTATCGTGGGAGCGGCTTCTGTGGGTGTGACAGAACAACGACAGGCATCTGAGAGCGGCTCCATTTGAAAAAGGGGATATTATTTTTACAGATTAATTAAAAACCACTGCATGGATTTTTACCACTACAGGGTAGATCTGTACATACACTGTCAACACACATTAATGTTCAAACAGTAAAAGTGAACTTAGCATCCAATGACCTCTTTAAGATGCAATCACATTTACCATTGTTTAGCGAATGTTCATGGGGTAAATCCAGTCAGTATAATGCGATGCCATGCGATTCAGAATTTTATGTAAGGGTATAAAATTTCTCCATTTGTGACCCTGGTCCACAAAACAGTCATGAGTAGCATGGATATATTTGCAGCAGAGGTTGCGTTAACCGAAAATTATTTTGTCATTGACGGACAAATCTGAATGCCATCCTCACTTTGACGGATTACACTGAGGGTGATCGATTTTAACTTTTAGCTGTAATTCCAACCACTGTCCAGTTGGTGGCGAGTGCGCTCCAGTGTTGCAGCAGATCCCTGGATCCAGAACAAAAATGAAACTGTCATTGCTATGTGTTTGATTACACACAGGCGAGTACCCAGAAGTTTCAACGATCTACCACGCTGCATTAAAGAGCGCCAAAACGGTATTTATTATGTGAATTTCCTAATGAAATGGACAGAATTTAAAATCGGAGACTTTGTTTCATAGCAAAATTGGATGGGAGGCGCACTATGTACTGTTCATTCATCAACTAAAATAAATGCACAAGCCTATATCGTGTAGTTTCATAATTAAAAAATGAAAATGTGAACAAAAATAAAAGCAATCAAATGTGTTATTATAATTAAAATATGAAAATTAAAATGACAGGTAATAATAGGTTATGACAGAATTTTTACGACCCTGTCCGTCAAAATGACAGACAATGTTAAAGTCTAAGGCAACCTCTAATTTGTAGCAATAGCCAGCAATACATTGTATGGGTCAAAATTATCCATTTTTCTTTTATTCCAAAAAAATCATTAGGATATTAAGTAAAGATCATGTTCCATGAAGATATTTTGTGAATTTTCTACCGTAAGTATATCAAAACGTAATTTTTGATAAGTAATATGCATTGCTAAGAACTTCATTTGGACAACTTTAAAGGCGATTTTCTCAGTGTTTTGATTTTTTGCACCCTCAGATTCCAGATTTTCAAATAGTTGTATCTCACCCAAATATTCTCCTATCCTAACAAACCATTCATCAATGGAAAGCTTATTTATTCAGCTTTTCAGATGATGTATAAATCTCAATTTTAAAAAACTGACCCTTATGACTGGTTTTGTGGTCCAGGGTCACATTTTGCTACAGAAAGCTGGTTGATTTGAAAGTGACTTTTGTGTTAGCTCTATAGTACAAAGAAAGTTAACAAGTGCTATTCACTTATTAACAAGTCATTTTTCTTTTGTTATGCACTGAAACTTCCAGTGCTGTCATGAGAAAAGCCACTGGTATAAACGGGCATTGCTTGCAAATATACTAAAACAGCCCACCTATTTCCAGGACAGTGGGATGCATCTTTCCTCTGTGAATGAACGCTTAAGGGATTTTGGCTGCTACTGGCAGCTGGACTAACAACCCCATGACATGGAGGAAAGGAAGGGTGGAGTTCACTGAAGTCTTTCCTGAACTTAGGAAGTAAGCTAGCTTCCTTTTCCTGTCATTTCTTTGATAAATAATTGTCTTTTTGTTACTGAATTGACCTTTATAACTTTTAAAACACCCTAATACTGCAGTTTGTGTGTTATTACAGTGTTTTACAAAATTGTGAGATCCTCTACAGGCTGTGTTACCTGAAAAGAGCCTGTTTGTGGACAGATAAGGTCTCAATTTCGCTTGTGACAGCCTGTGCCATGACCTTGTATACTTAGCAAATATCACCCGTGGTAATTGATGGGTAATCATCGCTGGACTGAGAGAAAGACATTTAACGGTCACTGGTCTGAAATAATTGCCTTTTATTATCCTAATTTGGACGAGTGAGGGCAAACAAAGCTGTCAAACAGCAACGGCGAACAATGGTTATCAATGTCTTGGGAAGAAACGCAGGCGTATCCACATGGTCGCTGTTAAGATTTTTTAGGGAAAACAGAAAGGCTTCCAAACTTCATTTTTGCATTTGTACAGAAATGAAACATGCTGTTTTGAGTTCATGTGTTATTCCCAGATGTCAAGCTCTGAAACATGGCTTTCAAGCATATTATACTGGGACTCCCCATGTAAGCAATCATGGAAAAGATGTTTCCTTCTTTTTTTCCCCCTTGTTTATTTCCTGTTACTCCGATGAAATGGCAACAAATGCCTCTTTAACCCAACCAGACCTGGTTCTTGATTACTGAACCACATGGATTATGTGATATTTTTTGTAAATTTGAATCAGAACGCGAGGTTGATCTAGGCTAGAATGACTTCATTGCTCAAAGACAGTATGTCTGTGAAAATTTACCACATTTGTTTCCATTTGGAAATTGTGAGTGTGACTTCTGCTTCTATGCTCAGTAAATATTAACTACACCGGTAAGAACAAGATGGACATGGCGAAATAAAGAGAGGGAATGTTTTGCCCTCCCGTTTGCTTGGCAATGGAAAGAGAGGGCAAGGAGCCGAGACTTTCGGGGTCTAATTATGACTTGCAGATGAAGAGAAACCACAGGAAAGCCGTAGATGCATTCTCTCATTCCAGGACCGCTGGAACATCTCTTGCCAATATAGGGATTCCATCCCTGAAAAAAACTGTGAATTAACCTTTCTGAGGCCATTTTTCTCCATTTTGTTGAGTATTTCGCTGGCATATTTCAATCTGAATAGGGCGATGGAAAAGGAAAGAGGAAATATATTGGCAGCGCCGACCATCGTTCTCTAGTATATATGAGGCTGAAGCTTAGTATTCGTTTCCTTTTAGTATTTTATGTCTTCGTGTAGTGTAGTTGCACATGTTACGGAGGCCTGAGGGAGCCTTTGCAGCGATGCTGGGCAGAGTGTATGATGTTACATAACCATGTTGGAAACAAGGTTTTGATAAATGTGCTCCGACTGTTTTTCTCCAGACAGCCCTACCAAGCACCATATTGCTGCACTAACGAAACGATCAGATGTAATATCAGTCAAACCTACAAACAGTTCTTAAATTTCTAAACTAGAAGAGCATTTTAGGACTTTGACTAAGGATGTATCCCAAGAAAGATATATATAAAATATTTATGATGGTGAATAGGGAAACGATTAACTCATATCCTGTTTTGAAACACAAGCCAGAGATTATGCTGATGAAGTGTTTTGGATCATCTACTAACCAACATGGCTTTCTTAATTTTTAATGTAGTGAAACAGAGAAGCTCCCTTCATTTCGTTTTAGGCCAGACGTTCCCTTTTGTAGTCAGATTTGATTAGCATTTACATATAAATTTATGCGTTTAGCAGAAGCCTTTATCCAAAGTCCAAAGTTTGATCCACTTACAACAGAGGCCTAATTGGCCTGGGGTGTATTTTGCTCAAATGTTGTACACATCAGGCTGCCGTTGTACTTTATGTATCAAAACGCAAGCTTGCTTGTCTGGCATTGTAAACCTTACAGTATGTAAGTCATTCCATCTGGGAATCTGTGAATTATTGACACATGGGTTCAATTGATGTCACATGCTCATTCATATCATTTATAGACAGAGATGATTTGATGGAACACATACATGCAAGACCCAAAGTAAACAGGCATACCAACCAGTGGTGGTAAATTGAGAAAAATTTATTTTATTTTATTTTATTTTATTTAGTCATGGTGCATTATTTTGCAATTTGCATTAATTCGTGGGGCAGCCAGCCTGTTTTATTTAACTTGAATGTGGTGGGTGTTACTTTTGGCCTGACATGCCTCTGTGGCTTTGTTCAATTAGCTAAATGCGCTCAAGAATTTCTTTATGCTGGACAGGGTAGACTATTCATATCATCAAGTACGATTTTTTTAGAACATTATCAATATAAGATTAATAAAAATGAATAAAGCACTATTTTTTGCGTTCATGTATATTTATGTTTATATCATGAGAAAGGAAGCATGCAGGAAAACCATTTGTGCTCAAAGTAAATATTAGCAGCTCATCCTGGGCTGTGAGCACATTGTTGCCTCTCACTCTCTGACCTCAGTTCAGTTAATGATGCCAGTTTAAGGATGCATTTCCTCAACAGGATACAGTCTACATCCTATTATTTACATCTGTTATTTCAACCTAGTTTGTCTTTATGGCCCTTTGTCACTCTTAACATTTGGCTGACACAGATATGCATTTCCAAAATAGTTTTACAATCTACAGGTATGTAAACACAAGTTGTCTGACACAGATACACAGTGAGACTGAATTCTGTAGACTTCAAAATCAAAATCTGTAGACTATTAAAATGCGCACGTCAAGGTCAGATGTGATAGCTACCAATTTTACCTCCAGACTTCATTTTAATATTTCAGTGATAAATATCATAATAATAACATATTAGTTATAAAATTGTTGCTCACGTAAAAACTGAATAGTACTTTCTTGTAAAATGTATTCCAGTAATGTTTTATTTTTTTTATTTTTTTTTACAGTGCAGGCATTTTTATATTTTTTACATTTATTTTTATTTTATGGATTATTATATATTTTGATAACTACTTGGATACTATAGATGGCCCATTTCTGCCACCGAATAAAAATTTCAGAAAAGCTAATTGCACTTTTTTCTCAAAATTGTGAGTTTACATCTTGCAATTCTGATTTTTGTTCTCAGAATTGTGAGATAACTTAGTATTTTACATCTTGCAATTATGACTTTTTTCTCAGAATTGCAAATTTATATCTCGACATTCTGACATTATAACACGCAATTGTGAGTTAATAAACTTGCATAAATAAAATTAATAAAATTGTGAGATATAAACTTGCAATTTAGAGAACATATCAGTCTTTTCCCCCTCAAACCTGGACTTTATATCTAACAATTCTGAGAAAAAAAGGTCAGAATTATGAGATATAAACTTGCATTTGTGAGAAAAAATTCAGAATTGCAAGTTTTCATATCACAATTCTGACTTTATAACTCAAAGTTGCAAGTTCATATCTTGCCATTCTGAGAAAAAAGCAATAACCATTTTTTTATTTTTTGTTTATTATATATGGGTCAATAACGTGACGACTAAATTTTCTTTCAGTTTGCTTTTTTTTTTTTTCAGTTAAAAATCGGTTTAAAAAGATGCCATATATATGAAGTACCTCTCCCATGTATGTACCCACTTTAACTTTTAAAAAAATAAATATTTCTATTTATTTGTAAGATCTTTTGTACTAACAAAAAATATAGTTATTTGTAATTTTGCTATTATTCAAAGTGTCAAAATATCATGTAGTGCGATCGTCCAGCCATAACTATTGTTTTGGAAACGTCTTTGAAATGACCATATAACGTAATTTTCTGCACTGTTTGGCATGATTTCCAAATTGTTTTGTAATCCTGTGTAAAATTTCAAATCATTTGTATTTATATTTCCATCATAATATACAAACAAACGTTGTCCGATGATTTCCATTTTATGAACTATCATGTGGTGTGTCCATCAAGAAACTACCATTTTCAAAGATAGGACTTTGCTTCATATACCATCATATTCCTCTTTCAAAAAAATAACCTTTTTAACAGCTGGTATGTAGTTACCACATTTGGATATCTAAAAAAAATATATATATATATATATTCATTTTTATATCAAATTTCATAGTGACCTTAGCTTTTTTTGTTTAGGTGGCCAACTCTGTACTTATAAATTTTGACTGAATTTGAAAATATCATGTGGTGCAACCATCAAGAAACTACCATTTTGAGACTTTTATGTTGAAATCCATTAAAAAAAAATAGTACTTTGCATCATATACCACCATATACCTCTTTCAAATTTGGAGAAAAAAATAACCTTTTTAACAGTTGGTATGTAGTTACCACATTTGGATATCATGTGGTATGACCTAAAATTATATTAAATTATTTTTATAAGTATTAATTTTTATTATAAATTTCATAGTGACCTTTTGTGGGAAGTTAGCTTGTTTTGTTTAGGTGGCCAACTCTGTACTTATAAATTTTGACTGAATTTGAAAATATCATGTGGTGCAACCATCAAGAAACTACCATTTTGGGACTTTTATGTTGAAATCTATTTAAAGATAGGACTTTGCATCATATACCACCATATACCTCTTTCAAATTTGGAGAAAAAAATAACCTTTTTAACAGGTGGTATGTAGTTACCACATTTGGATATCATGTGGTATGACATAAAAATAGATATTAAGTTATTTTTATAAGTATTAATTTTTTAATACATTTCATAGTGACATTTGTGGGACGTCAGCTTGTTTTGTTTAGGTGGCCAATTCTGTACCAAATTTGACAATATCATGTGGTGTAACCACTGCAGAGTGCTTTCCATTATAGATATATGTCTCAAATTGGCAAAAAGATTGATGGTTTATATACATACAGTTCTTTATTTGTATAATATTTGTATAGTATAATTTGGAATTTTTATGCCATTTCAAAAAATGCAAAAAATTATGCATTTATTAGTAATTTTATACTTATTTAATATTAGTAATATTATAGTTGTTTCAGAATTTCAGGAAAACAATGAGATCTATAAAGCCCAATTATTGTTGGGCTTATTCTTTAGCATGGTGAGGCCTTGACACTGTGTGGTTTCAGCTGCCGCTTTCGGGTACTAGCTCAGCTTGAGAAAGATCTCCTTATCGCATGGCTCCCTATTCTTAAATGCCAAGGAAAGGAGGAGCCGATTGGACTACTGATAGAACTAAGACACACTCTCTCTTTCACTTTCTCACTTACTCCCTCTCTCTTTCTCCTTCCTTACAGTAACCTAATGTGTGGCACCATTATATTTGCTTATCTTGGCTCTAAGCAGAGGAGTTTCTTCCTTGCACTCAACACAACACAAAGTGGGTGTGGATGGGGAAAAGGGGGAGCCATACCCTGGCCTCTGACTTCTATCAGGCCACCTCAGCGGCTAGGGTTACCTCTTTTCATTCTGGCCCGGATTTTTTCCCTCCCTTTTTCCACATGGTACCATGGAGACTCCAGCTTCCCTCTGTGAGGTGGCCTGCCCTGTCTAACTTGTCCTTGAGAAAACCACATACTTTCTGCATGCCTTCCACCAACAAAAAGCCCCCAGCCCATCCTACCCTATTCTACTTACTTCGTTTCAGTCTCATTCTATCCCTTTTATTTCTCCCTCGCACACAAACAATGCATTGTGTTTAGATTTTTGGCCTCGTGAAGCTGATTTTTGCAAGTGTGCAAACAGAGGTAATTCACAGTGATTGCAGCCTTTATACAAATATTTCTAGTGCAATTTCAAGCCGGAATTCAAATAGTGACTTATTTCGTGTTAGGTATTTGCTGAGATACCCACAATTTCATCCTGTACTTGGCGACCTGGACACGGTTTCATAAATACACTGTTATTTAGCTTTTAGAGAAGACCTGAAAGCTTAAACACATGAGTCTCTGACTAACAGTTGACGTATAAAATGTCATATAAAAGCAAATTATTGTGAAAATGAGGGGATAAAGGGATGGATTGCACAAAGCCTCCGTTCGCAGATGTAAACAATTTGGGGAAAAAAACAATGAAAAAGAATTTCTCAGGCATGCCTGCGCATTCAGATGTTGAAAGCAGGATCTGTGAAAGGGATCATCCAATTAATTAGTGTGCGGTATTAGATGTCAAACATGTGGAAACACATTGTACACGTTTCCCTCGAGTCGCATATGAACGCAATTACCGCTGCGTCTGTGTAAACAGTATTGCTCTTATGAATGAAAATATCTAAAGTGTGACGTGAAAATCAAAAATGGACACACTCGCTGGAACACATACATGGAGAGACTCTTCCAGATGTTCACTCGAGAGAGCATGGGCTGATTTTACTGAAACATGAAAGCTGCAGCTTGTAAGACAGGCCGCTCTTATCATTAGCTGTGGAATCTCTGCACTTTGCTAATTATAATGTCACTTTTTTGTCAGTCTTAATTTCTAGGTTATGTGAAATAATATAGTGCATTTCTACTTAGTTCAAGAGAAGCGGGAACAAAAAGCGCACATGAACTGATCATCTCCTCCACTTTAACCAGTTTTAGCATGAAATAAACATGAATAAACATCCGAAGGTATGTTAAACAAAAGAGTACAACTTACCGAAATCCATATCCTGTTTCATGTAATTGCTCAATCAGTGTTTCAACCACGCAAATATGACAGTCTAACAGCTTGTAAACAATGTCACGTAACATTACAGTTACCTCAGCAAAAACATATTCGGTGATCATAAACTCTTTAATCATCTAGAAAAATAACCTCGTAAGTGCTAAATATTGTAACTTTTTATATTCTTCGATGTTTAATTTATGTTCAAATAAATCCATCAAGTTATGACAGCCACCATTTTAAAAGTTTATATTTCAAAAAATGATTTGGTGTAGAAATATCTAATTTTAACTTTATTATTATAAAAAACGTCAGTTCATTTTAACCTTAAATATTACAGTAATGTATTTCCAACTGACTAGTTAGATTATTAGATTTTCTTGAAAAAATTTGGCATGTGCTGTACCTGGTGTATATCCGAAATATCGATATATCAATATCGAATTAAATCGATTCAAATCGTGATATTTGTGTCAAAACCCAGTATTCATTTATAATGTTACAAAACATTTATATTTCAAACAAATGCTGTTACTTTGGACCTTAATATTCACGTGACACTGAAGACTGGAGTAATGACTGCTGAGAATTCAGCAATGGCATCACATGAAAAAATTACATTTTAAAATTTGTTTTAAATTATAATAATGTTTCACAAGATTACAGTTTTACTGCATATTTGATTAAATAAATGCAGCCTTGGTCAGCATAAAAGGCATCGAAACATAAAAAAACTAACCTTACAGACCCTAAACTTTTGAAGGGTTTATATTTAACAATATATTTATGATTTTAGCTATATTCTCTGCTCTGTCTCCACAGTTCAACACTGAATCAGTAAGTTCTTCTCTATCTTTATCTTGTTTTTTTTTTTTGTTTTTTTTTTTGGTGCTATAACTAGTAGTAAAGATGATCGGTTCACTCATGACTTTGAGTTTTGTAATGTTTTGAGATGTTTCAGTTTTGTTTGGTTTTTTACTTGTCACAATTCTGTACATACAACACATTGCGAACTCTGAAAACATCTGTTACTGTCAATTTTAGATTCTGAAATTTAGCCAAGCTGTAAGTGAAATTAGAGCTGGGTGGAAATGTCATTAACGTCTTCTCTTTTCATTTAAACCTCATTAGAATATGGGAAGAAAAATCTGTTTGACCACAGACCGTATAACAAAACATTGGATTGTTTTCAAAAGCAGCTCCCTGCACTGTAATTAAAATCAAGCCATGCAGTCACCAACGCACCAGTGGATTTTTTTACCGTGCTCTGGGGCCAGCTTCATACTTACCGTGTCTTAGCTTTATTTCACAATTCATTACACGTTGTGTGAGCTGTAAAGCATGATGACAGTGGAAAAGTTATATTCCTTCAGTCTTTGTTTTATTAGCACATGGTATTTCATGTAAATCTTAATGTGTACATCTAGATATACATTGAGTATTAGACCTTATGTCATTAATTCAGATATACCAGTGGCCTCCACAGTCTGAAAATGCACTTAAAGTGTACCATAAAGGCATAGTTTAAACTTCCATGATTTAAAGCTCAATACATCAAATTGTCAGTGAATGTGTCCACCAGAGAGAGCATATTGTTGATATATTGTCCATTTATTAGTTAGCGGCCTGTGAGTATAGTTTGGCTATTGTTGAACATTCATTATAAACATTATTTTGATTTCACAGTGGACTGTTGCCTTAGGATTAAGCATGTGGATTTAATAAACATTTGATGTAATGAATAACATTACAATGTCTGCTGTGTAAGAAAGAACTGAATGTAATGTAATGACATGATGCATTGACCATGAAGTGCCAGTGGGTTCCTACAAACAGCAAAAACGTTTTAAAGCGTAGAGTTTTCTGTTCATTTAATCTTGCTTTCTGGTGATATATTACCATTTCCCAATTACGCACTTGGAAAGCATGCCAAATTCATCTGCTGGAAAGTGCCGTCCTTGTTTTCATGTTTTCTTTTTTTCAATTTTGATTTGTATTCCTGTATATGGAAGGGAGCATGATAATTATGAGCAACAGACTATTCATTTGTGTGGAAAAATGGATTTGGTAGCTTACTTAGGCAGCGTAAGCTCAAACATTAACCGTAGGATGACATCGGGTCGCTGCTGTTGGATTGATGACTGTAATTGGTGGACTCCCATTGATGCTTTTATTCACGATCAGGCATGTGTCTGGCCGGCTGTGCTAAAATACCTTCCCCACCTGAATTCATTCACTCAGCCTGTGCTGTGCCTGACTCAAATCGGCCCACGAGAAAACGACAGCTGTTATTTTAGGAGAGACTTGAGAGTTATGTGTCTGCTTCCTTCTCAACTGGAAGCTATGAAATTCAGTACGCTCGGAAATCACAACGCAGAAGAGCTTCCTCTCGTTTTGGGGTTTTTAGAGGTAATCGCATTTGTCTAAATGATCCACTGGGCAACTGCTAAGGATGGGACTGTAAATAACCTACTATAATTTGCCAGATAATGATTATGGAGAAACTGCAGCCAGCAAAAGTCATCTTGTGGACTTAAGCAAGGCTAGATTGTTGGATAATTAACTAATTAGCTCTAGATTATTTGATCAAATCGAGTCAGTGTATTATTCCTCGTCAGGCCTAAGAAAGACGTTTATTTGATGCAGGAAAAATAACATTATTCGTTTAATTAACATTTAATTAAGTATAATCATATTAACCTGCTTTCCTAATATTTAGAAATTTGCAAGGTTGCCAAAATATATTTTTGATTGATTAGATTTTTCATGTCAAGCCTAAGACCAATAAGCCATGGAAATATAATTTCATTTTATTATGAATTATTCCTTTTGTTATTATAATTATTCAAATTCTGCCATCATTTAAAGGGATAGTTCACCCAAAAATGAAAATTACCCAGTGATTTACTCAACCTCAAGCCATTCTAGGTGTATATGACTTTCTTCTTTTGGACGAATACAGTCAAGTTGTATTTAAAAATATCTTGGCTCTTCCAAGCTTTATAATAGCAGTGAAAGGGTGTTACTATTCAATAGACCAAAAGAAGTCCAATAAAGTGCATCCATCCATCATAAAAAGTACTCCGCATGGCTCCAGGGGTTAATAAAAACCTCCTGAGGTAAGTCGATGTGTTTTTGTAAGAAAAATATCAATTTTAAAAACTTTCTAAACTGAAATCTCTAGTTTCCTCTAACTGTTGTATGGCATTCATGAAACAGTATTGTTCCAGGGGATGACGTAGGACGTAGGCATAGCATAAGCTCCGGTGAGAATATGCCAGAAAAACCAGAACCAAGTTTTGTGTTTTGTGACATTTTATGATGGATAGAGGCACTTTACTGGACTTCAAATTCTCAACACCTATTAACTGCCGTTATAACGCTTGAAAGAGCCAGGATATTTTTTATATAACTCCAAGTGTATTCCTCTAAAAGAAGAAAGTTATATACATCTAGGATGGCTTGAGGGTGTGTAAATCATGGGGTAATTTTCATTTTTGGTTAAACTATCCCTTTAAGGCCCATTTACATCAAGAACTATAACATTCTGTTTATTTTAAACAAGCTTTTTAAAGTTGTTTGAATTCTGATTGGCTGTCAGTGTTTTTATTGTTCATTCATCAACTGCAAAAAAATGCTTGGAAAGTAATTTCTCTGTTATTGTTAAAGAGGACTTTCTTATTCTTAGAATTAGAACAGTTATTAATACTTTGTAGTTATAGTCACTTGTTGTGAACAGCCATTTACCAAAAGAAAATCACAGAAGATTATATTTGGAACAATGTTGGTAACCAAACACTTTTGGTGACCTTTGACCTCCATGGACAAAAAGTTCAAAATATCCTCTTTTATATTCTAAAGAAGTCGTCACACAGATTTGGAACGAAATGAGGGTGAGCAACTGATGACTTAATATTTATTTTTGTGTGACCTGTCCTTGTAAAATAACGGATTTCACAGGACCTATTGAATAGTGTCTTGGAGCTGATTGTTGCTATTGTAATATAAATTCAAGTGCCTTGAACATGAAGTATTAACAGGTCTCCTGAAACACTGAAATCAAAATGGGTCTGTGAGGACCATTTGTAAATCACACGTGTGCAAAACATTTGTTACAGTGTGATATCAATGCCCCAGTTGCATTTTGAGAGTTTTCTTTAGCGCAGACCAAATTTAGACATTAAAGCTAAATTTATGACACTATATTCCTTTACGAGAGGCTCGATAGTTGACAGTCTCCTAAACACCACTGTGCTATCAGTGAGGTATGTGCCAGTAGAACCATTTTCCCCTTTTTGTTCATTCTGCACATCTGGACAACAGCTGAACGTTGTTCAGCGTCTGTTGCGGCAGAATCGCTAGAAAGACGGATGAGATGTATGTGTGCATCTCTGTACCATAAAAAAGCTGCTAACCCCTCCTTGCATCATAACCCCCACAATTCCTTGAGCTAATATTTTATCAGGTAACCAAACACAACCGAGCCAGCCAGGCCAGACAACTGTGCAGACAGCTCCCTCTTATTTTTAGCAGGGCTGAAAGATGGGCCAGCAGACGCAGATGATCATTCAGTGAAATGTAGGACTCCCAGTGCTGCTACGAAGAGCTCTGTGGACGCCCTGCATGTCATGAACAGGAACAAGAAGACTGAGATGATGCAATGTGAGATGCTCTACTGGATATCCAAAGGTCACGCTATAAAAAATGAGGTGTTCGCTAAACTTAAAAAATGAAGGCAACAGTTGGCAAGGCTTTGTGGAGTTGAATTCATCTTATTTAAGTACACTTCTTGACAAAAGGTGAACTGAATTTAAAGCTGTGTTAGCTTAACAAGCGATTTAGACAGAGTTCTCTTTTTATTTATATGGTTGTTGAATATTATAAGCTTCTCACTGAACACACACGATACATCAAAGCTTGGTAAATACTGGTCACAGACACAGAGATTTACTTTAAACTTCACCAAGCTGATTACTCACTAAAAACTCCCACCGATCATGTTTCAGGCCATTTTAAGTCTTATTTTGACGTAACAAAGTGGTTGTATCTAAGTGTGCGCGTTGTTTACTTATTTATTTAAAGCAGTAGTTCACTTCCAGAACAAAAATTTTGAGATAATGTACTCACCCCCTTGTCATCCAAGATGTTCATGTCTTTCTTTCTTCAGCCATAAAGAAATAATGTTTTTTGAGGAAAACATTTCAGGATTTCTCTCCATATAATGGATATCTATGGTGCCTTTGAACTTCCAAAATGCAGCTTCAAAGGGCTCTAAACAATCCCAGCTGAGGAAGAAGGCTCTTATCTAGCGAAACGATCTGTTATTTTCTAAAAATAAATTTACAATTACTTTTTAACCGCAAAAGTTCATCTTAGTATAGAACTGTGTGTATTCTGGTTAAGGACAGTTAGGGTATGTCAAAAAACTCCCATCTCATTTTCTCATCCAACTTCGAAATCACCCTACATCGCTGCAGAAGTACCGACCCAGTGTTTACAAAGTGAACATGCAAAGAGGATCAAAAGGCCTTTACAAAAAAAAGGTAAAACAGCAATGTAGGACAATGTTGAAGTTGGAGGAGAAAATGAGATGGGAGTTTTTCGACATACCCTAACTGTCATAAACAGGAATACACACAGTTCATGCAAAGTTAGATTTTTTTTTAGAAAATAAATAAGCGTTTCACTAGATAAGACCCTTCTTCCTCAGCTGGGATCATTTAGAGCCATTTGAAAATGCATTTAAACTGCAATTTTGGACATTCAAACTCACGGGCACCATTTAAGTCCACTATATGGAGATCATTCCTAAAATGTTTTCCTTAAAAAACACAATTTCTTTACAACTGAAGAAAGAAAGGCATGAACATCTTGAATGACAAGGGCATCAGTACATTATCTGTAAATTTTTGTTCTGGAAGTGAACCACTCCTTTAATTTGTCTTTCTATTAACTCCATTATATTGTTCGTTCAGACTGATTCACGAATGTGGAACGTGCACGAACACAAAAGGCGAGATTATCGCATGAACCAGTCACAACCGAACATAACCAGTCATATCCAATCATATCGCGATGGAGGCATTGCCTCCTCTCATGTGACTTTTTCCCCTCATTTATTCTCAATTACCCCCCGTAAAACTCACCGCATGCTTTAGGGGGTCTGTTAAAACTCAATGGACTCAGGGGAGGCGAGAGAGACGCGGACTCCTGTTGTAACTTTACCTGCTAGTTTCGCTGTTGGACAATGTTTCTTTAGAGATTTATACACTTTTTAATGTTATATTTTGTAATTTTGGTGTTGTTTTTTTTATGCACACGTGTTTTTTTCTCATGCAATATTTTACCTCCCTTGCCTCTTTGGAGGAAATGCTCCTAGCAATAACAGTGCTTGGGTTTTTAGCATTATTCATCTTTTTTTGGTCACAGCTGTTCATAAATCTCAAGGTCTGTTTATTTATTCAATTATTTATTTAGTTTTGTTCTGTAGAGCATATGCATTTTGATTGCGAGCATGTGTTGAATATTTACAGATTTATGTGGCATCATTATCTCCGATTTTCTATCTAATCTGATTTGCCACAACATCACACTTAAACAAACTGCAAGTCAAAAAATGTGTTATTTGGTCAGAAATACAAAACAGTCCTCGGAATGGCACAGATTCACAGAAATGTTTTCTGAACTTCCAACAAAGTCTACATGATTAAGTGGTTTTAAATGTTGCGTGTTGGAATCATGGTGACTTTTTCCACATTACTAACATAGTTTTGTCCAAAAATGCTGAATTTAGACCTCGCTCAACCCTTACAACCTTTTAATAATCGCTTATAATTTTTCAAGATTGTTGCTTTATCATTTCATTAGCAATTATTGATTATTCTAGAGATTGTATTCCAACTAAATGGGAGATTTTAAAGTACTTGGATTTATGAGGGAAGCCAATATACATACTGGTGAGCATTATAGGTCAATGGCACCAAACTGACCCATGGGAAATTTAACATAGCACATTATTTATAACACTTATTAATGCATCTAAGAGAGGGCCCCATTCTAAGCAGCCCTGCCAGATATGGGACCTCAAATAAGCCTGCATACCAGTTTAAATACCTCATGTTATGCATGCATGTGCCACCATGCATGCTATAGACAACCAGGCTCCTGAACATGGGAACGGAAGAGAAAGAACGATTCAAATCAAACGAACAAGTCTGCGATATAAATCAAAGGCCACTTTGGATGTTGTGTGTTTTATTCAAAGGGATCATTCTCAGTTTTTATAGCAGCTTATTGAAGGGTAACCATGGGAGCAGACATTAAACATGTATGTTTTAGGCTGAGGCCTCTTTGAGTCTGTCATCATCAAGTGACGGCCTTTGCTTTGATTTCCTGTACTAGTCCCATGCTTCATGGCGCATGCATGCGCGATGATTTATTTAGAGGTCAGCTGCACCTATAAAAGATGAGTGACATGTGAGAGCGTTGTTAGCTGGGACCACAAACCTCTGGCTTCAGCTGAATGTTTCTAAAACACATACTTTACAGACTTAAGAAGAAAAAGAGAACAGGGTTTGATGTGCTGATGATTGTCATATAGCCTCGGGAGATGGGAAGAAAATGCCCTACTTTTTAAATGACATTCAGCTGATGCTGTTTCTTTGTAGGAAAGTCACGTAAGCCTGATGAACGATCATTTATTTTCATTGTGGATTGTTTAAAGTCAGACAAATAGTAACATCTCCACTCTTTTGTTGTATATGAGTTGCAGATCTTCGCTTTACTTTGAAGTTCTTTAATTTTCTTGTTTTTTTGATACATTTATGCAAGATTCATGGAATGGGCTGTCATTTCATCTAGATGAGCAGCTACAAATCATGAGAATCAATCAGAGCTTGGTTATACAACCTCACAATGATTCTCAGCCTCTCCTGCTGTCTTCCACATGTGCGTTATGGGTAGGATGCATTATTTGTTTCGTTTTTAACACACCAGTGGGGGGCTTTCTTCTCAAACCCCAAAGTATTCACATGTGCCCGGTGCCTCTTGTTTAAATGAACACCTTCCTCTGCGGGGCCGACAGAGAATGATTTCCTAAGATTGTGTTTGGGCCCTCTAGGGGCAGGAAACAGGAAATGGAGGTCGGCGGTATGGTGTTAAAGCATTGCTCTGACAATAACGCTTAGTGACACTTGGCAGGGCTTCGAGTGCAGCCGTTAATGCGTCTTTTCCGTGTGGTATTTGTCTTCTCACAGACAGACGGTTGATTAGCGAGCTAAGATGATGACCGATAAGAGCTGGGCAGAGAGGACTCATAAAGCATTCTCCCATCACAGACTGGCCTAGACGTTTGTTCAACCTTTGCGCACTCTGAAATCTACACCAGTCTCACATGCACTTGCACTGTTCGCATGAACTCAGGAGAAGGTTTGAGAACAAATCCCACATTCCCACATTTTTTTTTTCCCCACAGCTAGACAAACACGATTAAGCTTATTTTCTTGTATTTTGCCTCAAAAACCAATTATTCAAGTACCCCGTGACTCAATTACTTAATTTCGTGCTAAATGAATATGAATGATAGATAACATATATTACCTGGGAATTCAAAAATGTGGTTAGGATTGTCTGTTCTGCTGAATATTGCATAGCTTCAATGGGCACTAAGGAGAGAGAATGATTTGGATAATGTACTAATTTTATATGTAATTTAGTGAAATGTTTGCATAGTTTTAGATTAACTTAGTCGCTTTAAGGCAAGTCATTATGTTTAAAACATTTCAAAAACAAAAAAATCTGACAATTGTATCATGTTTGTTAAAAACACTTTATTTTTTACTTTATTTGTAATCAGACTGGTCCACCGTATATGAGCACCTTGAATCGTTCTACAGTAAACTGTATCAAAATGTGGTTGGCTCTTTTAACTGAAAGGCGGGACTTATATCATGGAGTGGATTTTTTTTAACACATTCGTAACCCTGGACCACAGAACATATCAGAAGTAGCACAGGTATATTTGTAGCAATAGCCAAAAATACATTGTATGGGTCAAAATTATATTTAAATTAAATTATTTTTCTTTTATGCCAAAACTCATTAGGATATTAAGTAAAAATCATGTTGCATTAAGATATTTTGTAAATTTCCTACCATAAGTATATCAAAACTAAATTTTTGATTAGTAATATTGCTAAGAACTTCACTTGGACAATTTTAAAGGTGATTTTTTTTTCAATATTTAGGTTTTTTTTTTTGCACCCTCAGATTCCAGATTTTTCAAATAGTTGTATCTCAGACAAATATTGTCCTATCCTAACCAACCATACATCAATGGAAAGCTGATTTATTCAGCAGTTTATTCAGAAAAATGACTAGTTTTGTGCTCCTGGGTCACATTTATTTATTTATTTATTTATATATATATATATATATATATATATATATAGTTGTTCTTATCAATGTAAGATAGGATTATCTAGTGGTGCTATTTTTTGTTAAGAATAAAAAAAAGTACCCAGGTTCTATTGCTGACTTTTACATTGTGTTATATTGAAAACAATTTTTTGTCATGGGGGAAAAAGTCATACAAGTTTGCAACAACAAAAGGGCGATAATTATATAACTGAATTTTCTGTTAGCATTTACCGTCTATGATCTTACATACAGGAATCAAGTGCTTCTTGATTTTAGTAAATTTGCATTTGAAGTCTGCTTAAAGAGGACATCAGATGCCCATTTTCACAAGTTCCACAGGTATGATTCTTTAGGGTCTTTATAAAATGTCTGCAAAATACTTTGGTATAACTCCTTAATGGTCGTGTAAAACAACATCCTTTTTACCTTGTCAAAAACAGTTCTGTTCACAGCAACCTGTTTCGGTGCATGTCTCTTTAAATGATAATGAGCTACTGTTCACTCCACCCCTCTCTTCTGTGTTTTGTGTATTTGGTGGCACAATACCATCAAAAACAAAACTAATCCACTGCTGCCTCAGTGGCTCTGATGTCAGGAGAAAATGAAGACTCTTTTATTCACTTTTACATCCAACTACAAAACACCTAAACTGTGTAAGAGATATTGTCGCTACAGCTGCTAGAGCATAGAAAAAAATTGCAGACAGCGTACAACTGGCTAAGGGGCAGAAATATGCTAATACGGGAAAGTCTGTCAGCGCTTGTGGGCTGGGCATGATCAGTATGATGTCATATTGCCTACCTGGTCTCATGGCAAAAACATATCTGGGGGCAGTTTTTTGCAAGGCGCAAAATACGTACCAGTAAGTACATATCATGGCAGTGATATGTGATATGTACTTATGTACTTTACTGCCACTAGAGGCAGTAAAACTCCAACACATTTTATTCCTTTTCACACAAAGTATGATTTACAGAGTTTTGATTAATAAAGTGTAATGTTCGCACAATTACTTGAAGAACATTATGTTATGACTTGAGAGGTAACGAGCTCTAGTACGAATCCCGTGGAACTACGGTTGGACAAAACAGTTCAAATCTGCACACAAAGAAGATTCCCAAATGGTACGTTTGTGGCAACAAATGCATTTTTATACCAGTTTTGCATTTGTTGTACACTACCTGGTAGGTTTAGGGTTGGGTTTGGTGTAGGGCATATTTCTAACACGATAGAGCATTAACTTATGAGACTGGGTTGCATACTGCTCTGAAAATCAAAACGGCTTGATAATTGATTATTAATTTATCACTGTAGGGTGGTTTTGTCCACACACTGCTAGGACAAATTTATATGCAAACATCATGTAAAAGTACATTTTGCATCCAATGTCCCCTTTAAATATCAGTGTCTGAACAGGCATGATGCTACTGCATGCACATAAATTGCAACTGAAATGAGTAAATCTGTCTGTTTTTATTAGTTTGAAACACAGTGTCTATTACTGTTGAGAGCTGAACTCAGCCTTCTAGCACAAAGACATGTGCTGAGAAAATAAACTAGCTTGTTAGGAATCATTAGTTAGCCAAATAGTTGTGTATACAAGAGTCATGCCAGAGTGTGTGGTGTCCATGCAGAGTGAATCTTGTAGGAATTCTCTGCAGCAGAGGTCAGTGATTCGGTGTTTGGTTTGGTGCGACACTGTGGTAGAACAGTATTCTCAAACAGTCCCAGCAGATGACTTAAATATTCAAAATATGTGTGTCCAAAGTGCATTTGAGTTCAAATTATTGTGTCTCCTTTCATCAATAATAATCTGTTTATTATTTCTAGAGCCGTGGTTATTATTTGGGACATTCCAAGGCATCTCTTCCCCCACGCTTGCTAATATTTGTAAATGTTGATGAAGTATATGATGATGAAGTGAACAAAGCACAACATGAATTTTATCCTGTTCCCCGGGCCTATTCCAATCATAAAAGAATGGCCGGAAGAGATGGCTGGATGAGGAATGGCTTTTTGAGGGAGTGGGGGGAAAAGACAAGCAGTAATGCTGAAACTCTGTAATTGATGGTGTTTGATTTCCACTGTAATTAGCATTCCTTTGGATATTTGAATTTCCAACCTGGGCCTATCTTATATCCATGCTGCATTCCAAAAATGGCTGGCTGGCTTACAGCTCCTCTAAACTGCCCGTGAATTGAGTTTTGGATTCTTGTGTATTTAGCGTAACAGGCACATTTCTCTCACACTCACACTGTATGACTTTCTTTCTAGTCTGTGGAACAACGGAGATGTTCTACAAAATGTCCAAGCTGTTCTCTTGCAATAAAAAAGGAAGTAAATGGGGAACAGGATGCAACAGGTTTTTTAAAAAAAAGGACAAAAAGCACCATCAATTGCTATAAAAACAGCTGTGGTTCACCTAAATTTCTTCCTTTTTTGTTCCACAGAAGAAAAAAAGAAAAAAGTTGTGTGGATTTTTAAAGAAATGATGGTGACGGTGTTTTCGTGTTTGGGTAAACTATCCTATATTTCACACTTCTTTCCCACACATGGTATCTTGGCTTATAAACATTAATATTTGGACGAGAGTGAAAAGGCTTTGTTTTGGTTTTATGGTGTTTAATAATATTCTATAAGAAACATATTTTCACCTTCAGTCGTCCAAGGACAAGCTTACATTCTTCCCTTTTCCACGAGTCTTGAACTTCTGCGAGTATTTAGACGGCTTTCTCTTTTCTCTTCCCAGGGGCGGCTAGATAAATATTTAGCATGTGCCCAGTCCAAACTTGTGTCCTATCAAAAGCTTTTTTTCGAGAATGTTCACAGGTGCTTTTCCAAGTTCACAGCTTAGGAAATGTTTTGTTTTGTGAGGTTGATCGATAGGGCAGGAAGCAGAATGGACTGTAGCCATGGGCAGGGAACCATTCTGAATTTGGCCATCAGCAACGACTGCATAAAGTTCCAGGGCAAAATGATCTATTTCTTCCTTTTGATCAAGGGAATGAGAATAGATTGGTCTACATCAGATGGTATTTTTCTGTTAAGGAAATCTGCCACAAGGAAATTAATGAACAAACCTGAATAGCAGAAAACTGAGCTCATTACCCTAGATTTTTTACTCTTACTTGTTTAGTTTGACAATTAACAGAGTGAATATACATGCATTACAGCAGAATCCTGTCATTTTTGTCCTTTTTTTTTCAGTTCCACCAGAGTGTAACTTTAACCACATCTTGAATAGTGTATTGTGCTTCTTTCATTCTGTGGTTGAACATTTTAGACAATGTTGGAACAAACTAGCTCCATTTATGTGCACTGAAAATACGTCATTTAATAATTTTGTGGAAAAACTGTCTTGTCTTTTTTTTTAAAGGGCTGTAAATGATCATTTCCACCCAGTGAATTTTGAAATGGTTTATTTCACTTTTCTAGAGCATTTAACAGTTTATCTTTTTATCATCATTATACGTTTTACATTAAAAATGTTAAAAATGTGAATGAAAATGAAATCTAAACAAAAAAGTACTTGAAAAGTACCAAAGACACATGATAAAGGCATAATAAAACTTTCCAAGAGTGGCCATTGTTTTAAATTGATATTTAACCCCTGAGACATAAATGTATCCAAAGTAGAAGAAACACACTTATTGAAATACTCTACCCTATGTGCAAAAGTGAACTCATTTCACAACACTTCAAAGTGAAATTTCCAGTGAGTGGCACTAGAAGTGTGTTCACTTCTGAAACAAATGGAAGTTCAGAAATGGAAATGTGTGGTTAATGAATGGTGCTACAAGGCGAATGCTTTATAGCATGTGAAAATAGCATACCACTTACAGCAAACCTATCTACAAAAGCAAATGTGAGATGATAAAGCTTCTGCTGAGGAAACAATGCAATTTTACCTTGCTTCTACAAGTCTTTCAGCTTTTTTGGGGTTTCACGGGACTCATACCTAACTGTACAGCACGTCACATATTGATGCTTGGTCAGGACATCATTTTTCGACATGCAGGGTCCTCCACTGCTTTAAATAAGAAACCCTTGCCATCAATATGCTGACATGAAAGGTATTGAGAATTTTATTGTCATGATCAAATTATATATTGGGTAATCATTCTGCCATTATTGTATGTTGGGGTGTGATTTTCCAATGTAAACAACAGTTTTCATTACACTATTTACACATTTATGAGCACGTAATCCAAACCCTGCCCCTAAACCTAACCATTTGTTAAGAAAACACAGGAAATATGACAACTACAGTCATAACGTATTCAAAAAAATTAGTATTCCAAGTCTTCTAAGGCAAAACGATTGATTTGTGAGAGGAATAGACGTGATGACATCTGTGCGTGAATTTAAAAAATCTTAATCAGAATCAGAATTAGCTTTATTCGGCAGGTGTGCGCAAACACACATGGAATTTGCTTTTTTTTCGGGCTTGTAACCGAAAGGTTGCGGGTTCGAGTCCCAGGTCCAGCAGGGATTGAAGGTGGGGGGAGTGAATAACCAGCACTCTCTCGACCATCAATGCCATGACTGAGGTGAGTCCCTTGAGCAAGGCACTGATCCCCCAAATGCTCCCTGGCGATAGCAATATGGCTGCCCACTGCTCTGGGTGTGTGTTCACGGTGTGCGTGTTTTTGTTCACTACTCACTACTGTGTGTGTGCACTTGGATGGGTTAAATGCAGAGCACAAATTCCAAGTATGGGTCACCATACTTGGCCACATGTCACGTCCTTTCCTTTTCCTTTCCTTTCCCATGTCTGACATCTAAAAAAAAAAAAAAAAACACATTTAAAAAATGACTTAAATAAATAATAATGTGTAAATTTGGAACAGAAGATTTATGTACAGATTTCAGCATTATTTAGCCTATACAGCTGTATAAATGTATTTACATAATACATGAGAAAAAGGCAATAATGCCGCCAGAAGATTGTGAAGGTTGTGAAATGCCATGGTCTTGTGAGTCTCGTGACCGATTGCGTCATGCTAAAGTTCGGGAGTATCTTTTTGAATGAGATGTGAGAGCATTAATGGAGTGGAATCATTTTTAGCGATTAAACCTTTTTTTTTAGTGTTTTTTAAAATAAAGAATGAAACATGCCTTGTTTGTAATGCTTTTTACTGCTTGTTTATGGTCAGTTTTTGCAATAAATACCTGTGAATGTACTTATATTTGCCTGTTTTGTGTTTTTTTCAGAAGTGGGTAGGTTTAGAGTAGGGGCGGGGATGGGTGCTACATTAAAAGTATAACTTTATATTAAATGATTTATATTTTTATGCATGCAAACCAATAAATTAAGGCAAGTAATTGAAAACAATGGAGGACCCTGCATGTCAAAAAAGGATGCTAAAGGGATTAATATTTAACAAGTTGGGAGTGAGAACGTGTTGATACCACCCATAGTGCACTCATATCACGTTGTACCAAGTGAGCCACCGAGCAAGTTTACTACACCGGAAAAGCCATACATATGGAGTTGGTTGTGTGATGCAAACATCAAAATGCCAAGTCCTGTCATGAAACTCTAGATGAAGCCAGCTGATAGGTTGTTAACACGAACTGATTATATTTACACACACAAGGTGATTGGTTCATGTTGCATACGCAGCCAATGAGCCTACTGCTTTACATTTAAATGGCTGGTTAGCATTAACTAGAGCAGTTCGCAGCATGCTTTTAAAGTTCCCCTGAAACCCCCCCACCTCCCCAGCTCCACCTGTATAGATCTACTATGGGTTATTACACAGTATATATTATTTGTGCAGCAGCAGTATGTCTTAAATACTCACAGCACCATATCAGAGTATGTACTGGCAATAGCAATTTCCTGTAATTGCTTTCCAGCAGCCATGCAAAACTAAGTCTTTGTTAAATAATAATCTGCCCCTGTAATTAGAAATGTGTGAAAAGGAATAAAAGTTGTTGGTGTTTCAGTGCCTCTAATGTTCATTTCAATCGGAAACTGCATGTTTATAGGTATACACATTTGTAAATTTTCAAAAATGTGGGTAGAGGCACATTTTTTCCAATGAGCCTGTGTTGAAAATGTTTGTTGAACACTGTAAATCTGTATTTTGTGACGTTGCTCCCAGTTCTCCAGGGCTTTCCTTAAGCCAGGTTCAAGATTTCTCAAATAGATATGTTTTTTAGTGCACGTGTCTCTGTAAGTCATCCTCGTCACATCTGGTGTGGAGGAAATCTATCCCCCAATATTACAAGTAATGTTGTAAATTTTTCTCAAAAGGGCTTCTCTTGCCTATGCAAGTGATGAGGCTAAGCTAAACCTTATGTTTATTCAGGACATTCAGGAAAAACCCATATACTGAAACACCAGCTGCCCTTCGCCGTTTTATTTTTTAGCAGGTCTGAACATTCCCAAACCCATGCTACCTCAACCATGCCATAATACTTTCCCCTTTCCCATTTTCAAAAACATTTATCCCTCTCTCTGGAGTTTATATGACTTGAAACTATTGCAAAAATGTGTCTGTCTGTTTCCTTTTTAGGACTTGTGAGACATAATCCCCTTCTGTCTTTTTCATTCTTGACTAATGCAGTGGGCACCAAGACACATGTCTGGACTCTTGTACGTAAAAGTCAAATAAATCACGTTGGGATACATTATGCTACACCGACTGTTAAGAGTGCCTATGAGATGTTTGTAATAGTTGGCATTGTCGAGAGTGGAGACCCCCAGAGTCTATACGCACAATAAAATAAGGTTCCAGTTTCCCAGTCTGGCACATTTCCTTTTGCAAACACCTCTTTTCATGCTCCCCCTCTGCAGACCCTCATGATGTATTGACTGTGGTACTATCCATGCTTTTTGCTCCAAACTTAAGGGTGGTAGGGTGAAATACTCCTACTCCTGAAGATCGTATATTCCTATTATGTGATATAGTGAAAAAGTTGCTTTGTTCTAAATTATACTATTTGGAAGCCATGGTAAACTATAATACAGGAATAATTCACCCAAAAATGAAAATTCTGTTATTAATCATCAATCAATCAATGTCATTTCTAACCCATAAGACCTTCGTTCTTCAGAACACAAATTAAGATATTTTTAATGAAATCCGAGAGCTTTCTGACCCTGCAGAGACAGCAACGCAACTACCATGTTCAAGGCCCAGAAAGGTAGTAAGGACATCGATAAAATGCATTTCAGTAGTTCAAGTAGTGTCAGTCTTTGACATGCATTCACATGTTCCTTAATGTGAAACTTTTGATATGCGTTAGGTTGTATTAGTGCTAAAAAGCTTACTGTGATATATTCCTTTTCTTTACTTGAACACACTATGTAATTATGATTTCCAAACTATAGATGTATGGACTTCCTAGGAACGTGGTATTTGACTTGCTTGTGAAGAAATGTACTCATAACTGCTTAGATATCCAAAAATATTTTACCTCAGTTCACCCTATATCTCCTTACTTTTCCTATCTTGAAACTTGTCAAATCTAATAAAACCGCCTACTTTTAATCACCACATACTGTGATGTGAGTGACCTTTCTATGAGATATAATGAACTATTTTAAACTGATGGTATGCATGGTAACACAAACTATAGTCAACATTTTTAAAAAACAAGCAGTAGCTTGTGTTTGTGTATTTTAACAGATGATACTGATAGGTATACGTGTTTTATGAGACTTTAGAGCAATAAAAGGACCCTCGTTCTTGCTTCTTAGAAAACAAACCAGAGCTCATCCTTGAGGCAAAGGTCACTGAGAGTTTAGATCAATCGAGCGCCAAGAATATTTCTTTTAGTAGAACTATTAGGCCTTGTCATGTCACCACATTAATTTTTAATATTGCTACTCATGACGTTCATGACAACTGGTTTGTTTGTACGTGCAGTATTGCATGGCTTCCAGAAACTTTCCTGATGAAATGTCCTTCAGTATTGGCAGTGTTTTGACACAGCAGCAAACAGTATTATAAACTGTCTGACTCTGCATTTGGCTCTGCATCACACTGACAAGCATGAGCTTTATAATTACGTGTATTATACTGTTTATTTTAACATTAATCTCCACTTGCAGAACCCTGAAAATGTTCTGGAATTTTACTGTGGGTTCAAAATTCCACATTATCTCCACTGCAGATGGGCTGAACTTGAAGTCGTGTTCCAAGCTTAATGTTCTACATTTATATTTTATTTTATTTTATTTTATTTTGTGCAGTGTCCTGACTCTGGGGGACATTGTGATATAAAAGTATTGAAGTATATATTTTCTCATATTCTTTTCATCACCATGTCCCATTAGGTTCTCCATATGATTCCATGGTGTTCCTAAGACGACTAAAGAAACAAACTAAAAGTTCTTTACATAAGTTGCACCACAGTGTAATGTCTAATAGCCATATACTAGTCATATATGGTTTCAATTTCATGTTTGACGTTTTACCATTTTATTAACATAAACATGAGAGTGAAAAGAGGAAACAATGAGGCAGACCTGTGGGAAGGAAAATGAAAGGCTGCATTCGAATTTGGTTTTCCACTCAAAAAACATGTATAGATATACATTGTGACCTGATGTGACCTGGTAAACCTCCCAACACAAAATTCTCTGAGATGACACTCCTCACCTTCTCATGCACCATATGTGGTTTGTTCTCTGGCGAGCTGGCTGTGATTTCTTCCATGGTGTAAAAGACTTAATACACGGCCATACCACATTAAAGGTTTGAGTGTGAAACCAAAACCCTTTAGTATAAATTGAGATGCCAAATGTCATTCATCGTGCCTTTGATCAGCCATTTTGATTGTTTTCCACTGCTTTACCTCACAAATTCCTGTTGTTCGAGTGCCATCAGTGTCTCTTTGAATATTACAGAGAACACCGGCTCCTATCCCAGTAGCACACAGGCACAGCAACCGACATTTGGAATTATTTAACTCTTCAGTTTTTCTCATGACTACAGAGAGATCTCATCTCATCTCCCGCTCCTCCTCCTTCTTCCATGCACATGGAACAAGTCTGAAGAAAACTGAGAAGAAGAAAAATGTGACAGGTTTTTGAGAAAAACTATTTTCTGTCAATCATCTTCATAATGCATAAAGCAAAAGTTCCAAAAAAAAATTCTCTTCATTTACTCACCCTCATGTCATTGCAAAACTGTATGAGAAGATATTTCGAATAATGTTCAGCTGTTTTTGTCCATATTATAAAAAGTCTAAAATGAGAACAAACAGCCATACAGAGAGCATTTGAATTTTGGGTGAACTACAACTTTAAAGCAGCAGCAGTCTGAAAGTATTTGAATATTGTCCTCATAAGAATTTCCCACCAACGTTCCACTCCTACGCACATGTGAGCGTCTCTGGCAAAGCACACCTCTGTTTGTCTGTGTCTACGCAAGAGTGTGTGTGTGTGTGGTCCAACAAGACCAAAACATGTGGACACAGTTAGAGATCAATTATTTTCAAATGTTGAATGATCAAAAATATCTCAGAACTCAGTTCACCGCCCTCTTCAGAGGCGAATGGATTCTAATGGCATTCCCTGGATTCTTGGGGAGCAGGGCCGGTGTTTCCGTATTTTCACGGATCTCAGTGGTGTGACAAACGCAATCTTCGCTGGAATTCCTGGCAGGGAGATCAAAGGATGTGATTTATTGGGATGTACTTTCTGTATCATCGGGGGGACTGGAAAGGCAGCAGAGGCAGCCCCCTCTGATAGAGTGTGTGCGGAGAGTGGGGGTCTGCTGCTCCCCTTAGCCTTGATTCAGCAAAGTTGATCCCTCTGGGGGTTTGGACAGGCTGAAGCACGTGCCCCGTGTCACTGAGGTTAATATATTACCCTTAAGCGCTAAATGCTCTGTTTAACATTAGCATTGTGTTACTGTGAACCTCTCCTGTGTTCTTCTGTGGTACACCAGAGAAAATGTAGTATACATTGTTGCTCGAAGCCTGTTTCATCTTTTCAAAACTACTTGCTGTTGTTCAAAAACTTAATTTTGTTCTTGATTTAGCATTGATTCTTTCATGGCTTCCTCTATGGTTCAAGCTTCCATCGAATTCCTAGAGCCAACTCAATTTCATCTATAAACCTGTGTCCAAGAACACACAGCCAGTTTTTCCTTTTCTTACTGTTTGTAGTCATCTGATGTATTATGTGTGGTTTGTCAAAACCCAATTTACAACAGAGACCGGAATGGAGACTCTTAATATAATATTTTCACTTGATGTATATCTTGTTCTATATGGAAGCTTGTTTTTCGCCTGTTTTTGTATTTGTGAAAAGAAATTTAAAATAAGAAATACTTTGTAAGATATAAAGCTGCATGTCACAATTATGACAAACAAAGCTTTATGCCTCCTATACGCCCCCTATTTGCCCCCATTGGCATATAGGGGGTATATATGTGGGCATATAAGAGGCATATAGAGGGTGTATATAGATAGTATATAGGGAGCATATAGGGGACATGTGGGCACATATAGAGGGCATATATGGGACACATAGGAGAAGTATGGGGCAAATAGAGATCACATAGGGGGCATATGGAGGAGTATAGGGGCATACAGGAGGCATATGGGGCATATAGAGAGCATATGGGGATACATAGAGGGCATATAGGAAGCATATAAGAGGGTGTATAGAGGAAGTATAGGAGGCATATCGAGGGCATATAGGCGCATATAGAGGGCATACGGAAGGAATATAGGGGGCATTTAAGAGGCATATGGGTGCATATAGAGGGCAAATGGGGGTATTTAGAGGGCAGATAGGGAGCATATAGGAGGAGTATATGGGGTGTATAGGAGGTGTATGTGGTGTTTAAGGGGCGTATATTGGTATATAGGGGCATATAGAGAGCATATAGGAGGAGTATGGGGACATGTAGAGGGCATTTAGGAGGCATATAGAAGGCATATAAAAGGCATATGGGGGCATATAGAGGGCATTTAGGGGGTGTATAGAGGGCGTATAGGGGGCATATAGGAGGAGTATGGGGGCATATAAAGGGCGTATCGGGCATATGGACACATATAGACAGCATTTAGAGGGTATACAGGGGGCACATAGGAGGAGTATAGGGGACATATAGAGGGCATTTAGGAGGCATATAGAGGGCATTTAGGAGGCATATAGGGGGCATATAGGGGCTATATAGGAGGAGTATGGGGGCATATAGAAGGTATATAGAGGGCATGTAGGAGTTTTTTCTACAAGGTCCAAACATTAACCAACATTTTTTTGTTGCTCAAACTAGAGCATAATTCTAGCATTGTGAAAGTCGTGGGTTTGAGTCCAGGGAATAAATGAACTAGCAAAATGTTCCTTGAATGCAATGTAAATTGCTTCGGATAATGCAGTCGTGTTCCATTCTGACAAATGCATAAATAAGACAATGATTTGATGTACCAGTCAATTTAGATCATACCACAATTTGTAAATTTTGTAAAAACTTTTTTCTTGTACTAAAACAAATATGCAAAAAGTTTAACAGCATCTTTTTTCAGGTCTTTGAATTGACGTGGAACCACTTCATGTCTCTACATGTGTGCACTCAGGTTTATGGAATAGCAACATCAGATGGAAAGCATATTGTTTTAAGGGCCTCTCATGCACC
The DNA here is from genome assembly GCF_022985175.1 of Labeo rohita. NCBI lineage: Eukaryota > Metazoa > Chordata > Actinopteri > Cypriniformes > Cyprinidae > Labeo > Labeo rohita. The sequence continues at coordinate 14,005,635 of NC_066887.1, read as the reverse complement.
CACTTTGGAACATTACTACGACCCTGGTGCTCCCGTTCGGAGAACGCTAATGAGAGAACCTTTAAGGCCAGCCATTGTGGGCTCTGAATTTGAGTTTGAACTCTTGCCATTCTCACCACAAAAGCCTGAGCCAAGTAATTCTGTGATTCATTTTTGGCAGTCCTGATACCGAAATTTTCCCTTCTTCTCCCATAGTCTTTTTCTATTGATTTCAGTGTTCCTCTCCTTGTTTTGCTAACGTGACCCCAGAGACCTAAAGTGTTTGCTATGCTCTGAGACAGTGTAGAATCGAGTGTTCTGGAATGCTGACTTGTGGAGGTTTTTGGGTCGATCCATTAGGTTCTGATAGTCTTTAGTATTTACATGTGTTTTACATTGTAATATACTGAGCCAGGCAAATGACATGTGGGCATCAAAAAAACAAGGGCTCATAGCCACATTGTACTAATTTGTTCCCTTGTTTAACTTAAATTGTGGCCACAATTTAACTAAACTAAAACAAGGGAACAAATTATTACAACATGGCCTCAAATTAATAAGTCATGGGAATGAATACTTAATTTATAGCCACATTTTCTTCCACATGTCATATGCAGGGCTCCATTGTAATGCAATGAGAGTAGTGTTCATTTCACTTTTGGCAAAAATATTTGTTTAATGTTTTTTGTCTTGTGCACACAAATGCTGCATTTATTTGATTAAAGTAAAACCCAAATACAGAACAAACAATATTAATATCAGTAAAACAGCAATATAGTGAGTAGTTGATTCTTGTGATGACAAAGCTGTATTTTCATCAGCATTTACTCCAATCTTCAATGTCACATGATCTTCAGAAATTATTCTAATATGGTGGTTTGGTATATAGGGATGTGGAAACTATGCAGTGTAGTAATGGCTGCTGATTATTTAGCTTTGCCATCACAGGAATAAGAATAAATGACATTTTAAAACATATTAAAATTGTAATTGTAATAATATTTCACAACATTACTATTTTTCAATAAATAAATGAAGCCTTGCTTTAGATAAGTACAAAAATATATTAAAAAACCTTAATTTTTATCAACTTTTAACAAAATGTGCAATAAAAAATGTTTCTGACAAAACTTCCCGAAATAACATTGTACGTTGCCCATTTTCCAAGTGTTGTTATGGAAATGTGACTTGTGCATTCACCTCAAATTGTGCATATGCAAGACGTTATATTAAAATATGTTTATTAAAATATGTTTGTTTTGTATACTGTATATCTGATACAGGATTTTTGGTTGAGTTAATTAACCCGCTATAAAAGTGCATCACTTCACTTCTCAGTTTAAGCGCAAGTGGGACAATCCACAACATTAAGATTACATTTAGATTTTTCTTCTTAAAAACTAATTTTTTCTAATGTCACATCTCACTTTATATTTTCATCACTGCTGACAAGGTCAAAAAATCCTTTATTCGGGATTTGGTTGACATGATAAAGAGAGGTAGCCATTGCCATCTATATTTTCATGGGATGAGAGAAGAGGACATAGCAACATGAATGGGTGGCCAGTTCAAAAGAAAAGGATCCATCTGTGTAAACAACACCTCGTTGAGGGGAGTTATTAATTAACCTCAGTCATTTGCCAAGGATTTATCTGATCCCCCTCCCTCCATCTGACTCCAGCTGACTGCAGGCATTCAGTGTGGTAAAAACCGCATGGACGTGTGCCCTGTCTGCAGAGGGCCTACGACCAAGTTGACCATAAATCTCTCTGACGCCCACTTACAGCGTAGACTTCTTGCCACAACCACCAGCCGCCCCCACCCTTGTCTGAGAAGAGAAAGAAAGGGCCAATGTGGTTACAATTTATTATTTCATCAACATACTGTCAAACAAGAACTTGCGCCTTTTTATCCGTTCCCTGTAAAGTTTGGGAAAGAGGGGTCCATCTTTTTTTCCTGCCTTCAAGAATGTCAGCAATGCTTCCCAAGAATCCCATATTGTTGACTTTGGTATAGGATGAAAGGTCCAGCTTCTCTGTTCTCTCTGTAGATCTTAAATGCGATTAGATGGCCTCGACATGATCAGATGCACAGAGGCTAGGACAGATTATGTGCTTCTATGCTTCTGTTATTTTGAGGACACAGTTTGCAAATAAGAAAAAGGAAAATGTAGAGTGAGGTATATGCTTTTTGCCCAAGGGTAGCAAAAGTTCAGTCCTGATAGGATGTGCCTTCATTCATGGAATCTTTATGCACATTTATGAGATCCATGCTGTCTCAGACAGGTGATGTGAACCACACTTCTTTGTTCACAGTCTAGTTTCTTACTACTTTTGAAACCATAAGTCACAAATATCTGTTTGGTTCTACTATAAATTATTTTAAGACTTATATGGCTTAATATACTGTAAATTATGTCTTTTACTAAAATATGTAGGCGAAAACCCATCAAAGAAAAAAATCCATATAGTTAAATACATATTTTGGACTATGGGGGGGCACCATTATTTCAATGACATGAAATGGTTGAGCACAGACTTAAAACAAATGCCATACCATCAATTTTTCCCCAAAAGGAGTTTAAATGACCTGGATATCGAGTGAAATCCACACTGAGAAACTCCTTCAGTGCCCGCCGAGTCGTGACAAGCGTCGGCATGTTTACATCCTGCCAGGATGGCATCTAGCATTTCTTATCTCTGCCATTTGTAAGCTCTTTCAGCAGCTGTGGTCTCTAAAAGCCTCAAAATCATCAGGGCTGTGAAGAGAACAAAGAGGCGGGTTTTTTTGAAGTTTTAATCATCCATTGGCATCTTCCTATTTTTTCCTCCTCTTTTTAACACTAGGAAAGTTGTCAAGATTTACATCACTTTTTTTGTTGCCCTTCAGTTGAAAAAATTTCAACTAAAAGCCGCACAATGTGGCATCGTATCAGTATTGTTGTCTTTTTCAGAGTGTCTATTTACACTAAGTGCAAATAGCCTGCCTTGTTGGCAGAGGCTGTTCACACTATTTCTGTCCACCAACATGTGATTGGGGTAGTCAACATTACAAAAGACGACTTTCAAACATCAGCTCCAGTGGTGTATAAGGTAAGGCATGTGCCATAGTCATTTTGACGCAATCGACCCAAATTCAAATCCGCCTTTCACCAACCTTGTTTTTCTCTCTTTTCAAATCTCATATCACATCGAAAAGGCATTCATTTTCAACAGAAGTATTGGGTACGGTTAGGGTAGATGTAGGGAGGGCTTTATTGTCTCAGTAAGTTGGCATTCATCTTAATCATTTGAATTAAAATGAAAGTTTACACTCAATACTTTATTACTGCATACTGTTTTATAATGTACTACAATACTGAGGTGCAAATAATTGCCACTATTTGCAATAGGTATTACCAGAAAATCCTGCTATTTTAACAGTGTAAATAGAATCTATTTCTATCCATCTATCGCTAAAAAAATACTGCTATTTCCACTTAGTGTAAATAGACACTGCCTGTATTTTTCAAGTTGTGTTAGCAACAAGTAGCACCAGTAGCTCACCAATTGCAACCATTTTACATCATCAGAAAAATGGTATAGTCCAAAATATGTATAAAACATGGATTTTTTGAAAGTTTTCTACTACATATTTCAGTAAGAGACATCATTTACATTATATTTAGCCTTAAAATATTACTTTTAAAGGCATTGCTCTCTTGAAAATGAACTTTCATTTGCACACCTGTATAACTTTCTTAATCTTGATTAGAACACAGTGAGTTGAAGTCAGGAATCAGTACACTTCATTAATGAATATAGCAAAACAAATGGGGGAAAAAATGCATAGAAACAATTTTTTTTACTCAAAATGCAGGAAAATTTCACGCATAATTACAAAAAAAAGGCAAGTAGCACTGAATTAAAACTTATTTTGAAGTAGAAAGACTGAAATAGTATTTTCTTGTAAAACATACTCTAATAATCTTTATGTACAACTTCGAAAAATCATTTTTTGCAGAGTAGCCTACAGCCTACTGTCATTTGTGAGTAATTGCAAAGGTTTGACTTAACAGATTGAGTCATTCACAAATCAGACAATATTACTTCTTTAATGAACTTTAATGGAGCTTTTTTGGTCATTTCATAGCATAAAAGTATTCATTTATTTTCATTAATGTGATAAATAGAGTTCTTCGAAATTTGTTAGAAAAAAAAATGTACAGGTTTGGAACGACATAAGGCGGAATTTTCATATTGGGGCAACTAGTCCCTTAATTAATTTTCCTTAATTTTCTAAGGAAGTTTAATTTTCTAGGGATATTTCAAACTAATTTTCCATGAGTACTACACCTCCAATACAAATAGAAACACTGACTGTCTGACTTTTGCCAATATTAACATTCAAAATGAGCAGGAGAAATTCAAAGGCACTATTGTTTCACGCTCCATCTTTCTTCTTTTTTCTCTCTCTCTTGCAGTATCGAACTTTTTCTTTTAGAAAAACACAACAGCAGAGTCCGAGACATGTGGAGATGCTACCTTTTCACCAAGCAAGCGGGGCCCACCCAGAATGCTTTGACATGGAAGCTTCTGCCACCATTAATGGAGACAGATACGTTACATTCTGAAGTATTTAGCTCAACCCACCTGCTTTCACTAAGAAAATAAAGCTTGGGAGAATTTCCTTCTCTGGATAAATGGGCCATTGAAGACTTGATGTATTATTTGTGTTTAAAAAAAGGATACATTTTCACCATTTAATTCTACTGTAAATTAATAGTGGTGCGCTGTTGGAATAGCATCCTCCTTATGTTGCTAAAACCATTTATTATCAAAGGTCTGATCTGGTTGGCTTTCAGCTGTTATTCCAAAAGTCTATCACTGCTAGTATCAGCAGTGTTTAGCTTTGAATGTGAACCATTTAGCCACGAGTATCTTGGTAATTTAGTAATAAGATTACATTATAAGCGATTCTCGCTGAGAACTGAAAGCGTGGTTCACAAGTTATGTGAAGATTTTATGAGTAAAGCACTTTTTTTCTTCCTAATGCGGTCTGATATTTGGCTCACGTGCAAATACAATCTGACCCAGGCAAACTAGAGAACATTTTTCTCTCAGATCTGTATTTTGAACGAGGTTAATTAAATTTCTTGCTGTGAATACCAAGCGTCCCTCTACGTTTTAATTGGTGAGGAAGAACAGAGTCGTTTCCACCAGGTGGGGGTTCAGGTTAAGCCATTGGAAAACCGGATAAGGGATGTTTCATTAGAGGCCTATAGATGACTCAAACCGAAGTGGGTACAAACTAAAGGGGTGTATCAATATGGCCATTGTTGCAGAGGGCGTAACAGCCCCGAATGGAGTCTGTGACCCTAGTGCAGGATTTCACACCCCCTCCAGAGCGTTCACACACAGCCTGGCGTCTTAGCAACTGCACAGGAAGATTGAGAGCATGTCAAACGACTTCCATCAGCTGAGAATCAGAGACAAATAATAAGATGTCTTGCTGCTCCTGCAGCGGTTTCATTAACATTTGTTTGACTTTGGTGGAAACTGTGCCTGCCTCAAATTTTCATTTTTATTTATGCTTGTTGATTCTGAGGTCTGCTGTTGGAAGCATGTTTATGTAATCATCTCGTTTGTTTGGATTTTAAATGTGATTCATTTTCATATTCTTAAGATTGATCTATGACAATCCTAAGTTAAATGTGTACTTGCATTGGCTGTGTGAGGGAAAATATGAAATAGCATATGCTATAAAGTTGTCATACAAGATAAAGAGACATAATATTCAAGCATTTGTGTTTATTTTTGTTTTGTGAGTTTAACAGAGAATAATTACACATAATGACACATAATAAAGAATAAGAAATGTATCACCATACAAGCCGCCACAAAAACTATTTACATAACGGCTACATCAGCGTCTTAATTCACTCACTGGTTCTCAAATTTGAGATGTGGTTTTCAGCAATGAATGAACAAGTCAAGGACGTGTTTCACCCCCATATTAGACAATGTTGTATATATTTAAACTGTTCTGAAAGATAGGCAGACAGAAAGTCAGACAGCTCTGTCTGCCAAAAGGCCTTGGGTCCACATTTATACTTATTTTCATTTTGCAACAGAAATATACAACATGAATGTCTGCTAATGTTTGCAGGCCTTCTGGAAAATCATCTATCCTTATTTTCCGTGTGCTAACATTCCTTAATTTACAGCTTTCACAATGAGGAATCACACATCATTTCTGTCTCACTCACCTTGTCACTCAATGCAAAAAAAAAAAAAATGCACATGCTGAGTTTAAAAATTAAAAATTTATTAACAGATAGTACTAAACAGATAGTTCACTAAAATAAAAATTCTGTGATCATTTACTCACCATCCTGTCTTCCTTCCTTTTGTTGAACATAAGATATTTTGAGAAATGTAGACATATAGTCCACAAGACTATATGTAAAAAAAAAAAAAAAAAAAAAAAAAAACAGCTGAAATTATTAACCCAAGGGGTGGGGGGTGAAAACTTTTGAACAGGATGATTATTTTGTTTTTCCAATTAGTACTGCCCTTCAGAAGCAAAAGAAGACACTTGCATGTTTCCCCAAAGACAAATTAAGCACAATTTACCTTCAAATTAAAACATTTTTCACCCCCCGGCTCTTAATGCATCGTGTTTCCAGCATCTTTTGCATTTTCATTATCTGTAAATTGTTGTTCTGGAAGTGGAGTTCTCCTTTAATACTGTGTGTGGTTACCTGGATGATCTACAACTGTTTTTGTTTTGTTTTGTTTGTGCATGAGTCCCTTGTTTGTTCTGAACAGTAAAACAGTTAAAACTGTTCTTCAGAAAAAATCCTCCAGGTCCTGCAGATTCTTCAGTTTTCCAGCATCTTTTGCATATTTGAACCCTATCTAGTAGTGACTGTATGGTTTTGAAATCCATCTTTTCACACTGAGGACATTTGAAGGACTCAAACGCAACTATTAAAAAAGGTTCAAACATTCACTGATGCTCCAGAGGGAAACGCAATGCATTAAGAGCCGGGGGGTGAAAAATTTTAGAAGGTAAATTAAACTTGTCTTCCAGAAAACAATCAAGTATCTTCTGTTGCTTCCGAAGGACAGTACTAATTGGAAAAACAAAATGAGAAAAATGTGAACATCTTCATCCTGTTGAAAAGTTTTCACCCCCGACCCCCTGGATTAATAATTTCAGCTATTTTATTGGTCTTGTGGACTATGTGTAAACGTCTTTTACGTAAAATATCTTACTCAGGCCAGTACTAAATAAAAAATAACATGCATTTTGTATGATCTCTCTTATTTTGTTAAAAGTATTCATAGTTTCACAGATTCTGCAAGGGGTTCCCAAACTTTTGCATAAAACTGTATCTTCTGTTGAATTCCACAAGAAATAAAGTCATACAACAAAATGAGGGTGAGGAAAGAATGACAACATTGTCATTTTTGGGTGGACTATCCCTTTAACAGCTGTTTGGGTTTTTTTTTAATATTGCCAAGAGGTGAATTATGTTGGTGTCCATAGCACAATGGACTTCAATGTTAGAGGCTAAACAGACTAACTCCAATATTTTCAGTTTAGACTCACAACTAGTGAATCTTTAAATAGTGTATAAAGCACTCATTTACGTCTGTTCCTTTCAGTGAAAAATTCAAACAACAGAATTCGCACTAAACTAAACAATAAAATAAAATAAAAATTTTATCAAACGGTTAATGATTCAGTCTGAATCATTCGGACAGAACGTTCAAACCAAGAGTGGGATGAATCGTGAATGAATCACTCTTTTAAATCAATTCATTTAAATTCATTAGTCAAATATGTCAGCAAAATAATCTAACCGCTTCGCTAATCACAGTTATTAGGACAGAAATGCCCATCGATGATTCATAAATGTCAATGAGTCGGAATATCCACGGATCGAAGATTTCCTCCGATTCGGTTCGCGATTCAGTTTGATCAAGTTCTCTCACTCATTGACTGAAATGTTTGGAACGGCTTTTTTCAATAAAAACTATCGGATAGGCCTACTTTGTAACCCCGAAAACAAGAACCACATGGCGAATTGGATTGAAATCAAGTGAAAGCAGATCATTTTCAGCAATGACGACGGACTTTATAAAGTTCAACACCTGTACATACATCTTGTGGATGCTTTCGGTAAGTATCTTTAACAGTGTATCATATCCAAACATTTTATTATTATACAAACACCAACATTACAATATGACTTGACATTACGTAGGCGACTATTGTAGAACCACAGTATTATCTAATTTGGGTAGAAGTACCAGATAATTAAATACCAAAATACGAAGTAGCATAATGTGCCTGTTACTAGGTTTCGAAATATTAGGACTATATTTAACAGTAAATTTTTTACATAGTGATTCTGTTGAAAAAAACACATTGAATATAGAAGATTGATTTATTAGTTAGCCTTGTGCTTAATGGATTGAGGATTTCACAGAAGATATCCTGTAATGAACAGTTGCATTCTGTCTGTCGTTGTTTAAGAGGATAAAAAAATGCTTTAGAGGAAGATTAGGGTTGGCTGACCTTCTGCTTGCTTGCATGCCTACCTCAGTAATTACAGCTAATGGGTCTGTCATTCAAGACAAGGACTGTTAATATAAAGCTTGGTTATTGTACCGATTCTGTATTTTTTTAGTTTTTTTTTTTTTTACCAACCAGTTCTCACCAGTTTTCATTTACCCAATGCTGTTCAATTGAGTTTATTTACATAGGACTTTCACAATACATATTGCTTCAAAACAGCCTTAAGGAGAATAAAGTCAAGCCAGATATGAAGTAGCTATAGAATACTGACAATATTGTGTTAAAATTATTATTGAATAAACATAGTAATTGTTGGTTTAAAGTCAATGCTGAGAAAGCTGGATGTTTGTCAAATTACTTTACTCGTAGACCTGAGCTTTGTGACTTTATATAATGTTTTATAATGGAATTAAAACCCAAGAGGTGCCAAAGTGATGAAATTGGCTTGGCATGCTCAGATTTTCCAAATCTGGTGAGACCTCTAGCTTCTGTATTTTGAACCACATGAAGTTTGTTTATGGAAACTGTAAGGCATCTTTCCATCTCTTTGATACACTTGTGCATAGTGGCACTGGTTCAGGGAAGTGTAGCGGGGAGACACCTACTGTCTGGACAAGACTTTATACAAAACTGAAATGCATAAATTCCAAACATTTACAGATAATTTAATAACTGTATGATGTTAGTTATCTGCTGATGGGGAAAACATGTCTCCTACTGCATGATTAGTGAGTTCATTCATTGCTGTTTGCATCACATAACTTGCTCCATGTGTTTGGCTTTTTTGGTGTAAACTTGCTCGGTAGCTCACCCGGTACAGCGTTGCTCTTACAAAGCAAGTCCTGTGAAACATGAATGGTGATAATTAGAGTTTAAAGACTTGTAGAAGCAAACTAAAATGGCATGGTTGCTTTGCTTTTGTTAACAGTATCGGGTTTAGGTTTTGGTTAGTGTGGGTGGTACGTAATTAGATTATTAACCTTTTAGCACCACTCATCAGTCATTACATTTCCAAAGTACCATAATTGGTACAACAATGTAATAAAAGATTGCCCAATTCACATTCATCAGTTTCAAACAAAACTGAAAGACATTTCATTGCCAAAGGCACGTATTTCCTATGAACCTAGGTTTTTAAAGTGACTTGACTGATGGAAATGTAACAGGCACTGCACACAGACCCAAATAATGGATAATTAAATGTGTTGTTTATTTCTCATTGTCAATTACTAGCAATTTTCTTGAATAGTTGTTGAAGCTATATTAAAAACATAGATTGAGGTAGGCCTATCCCAGTCCCTGCATTTCTAGGAAGCTCCTATTGCTGGAAAATATGTAATTGTGGTCATCGAACAGAACAAGAAAATGTGAACAGAGAAAGAAATGCCCTCTGAATTTGAAGGGTAATTTTTAGCAGCCCTGTATATTTTCACAAAGCCAACTAACTCATGTAACATATCGCTGTGCTGCGGCTATGAGCGCATGAACATTTTTCATCCGAACATTAGTAGGCCAAAGTACACAAGACAGTTATGCTGCGTTCAGTCTCTTTAGCTGTATACACAGAAAGCAAGAGGTTGAACATTTTCCACCCTTTAGAACACTCCTATCCTCCCATTGTCAGCTGAAAAGCAAAATTATCTGTCCTTTTTTCCTTTAAAAAAAAGTATCATCTCTTCCTTGTTTTTCTTTCAGACTGTGAAAACTCTAGGAAGAGATTAAGAAGAGAGAAAATGACACAGGATGTGATTAGAAAAGACCTCCCGTTTATGATTTTGTATTAAAAGTGTGCCAAATATTTTCTCCATGGAAGGAATGTTGTTCTAACCAGTTCCATGTGAATGGTCTGGAGGGGAATGCAGTCCAATGGTTGGGCTATGGATTAGGTTTTAAAATGACTGGGAAAGAAACATGTAGAATGAGTGAGAACATTAAGGTTTTTGTCTTATTTAAATGTGTTAGAAAAGTTCTAAAAAAAAGTTAGAAAAGTCAGCAGTGCAAGAATCTGGCCAGATCTTGTTTTGCTGCCTAATCTGAGGTCAGATGTTATCCATATATTTGTATTTATTTAATAGAATGAATAAATGATAGAATATGGTATGTACTCGTACCTTCTTAGAAGTGGCACTCAAGGTCATTCAATTGAGTTTAGCCAATGAAATGTCTTTCAAACTGGTTTATGAAAGTCATTCTTTCAAGTCAAGGATATTGCTTGCTTTACAAGTTATTTACACAGACTCGGCCAGATGAACAGAGTACAGATAGATGCAGATGAAAGTGTTTGTTTGTGCTGGCATTTGGCTGTGTTATATCCCCGTTCCTGGTTTTTATGCCTCTTGACATCAAAAAGACAACACAATCTTCTGTATCTCTACAGCATGCCTTGCACAGGAGGTATGATAATAGCTAAAGTCTGTCAATTGGGCATTAGAATTAATGATGTTTTAACATACGGACAAAGAATTAGGACAGATAACCCCTTGGACAGGACAAAACAGAAATTTTGCCACATTAGAAAGCAGTAATGCCAAAAAACCTTTCAACAGCAGAATGTTTTTGGCTTTGCTTTGAAGTCGCTGTTTTAACAGCACAGTGGACATTAGCTAACAGGAGCTTGTTCGTTTTCTGCCCACTTGATGACAGCGATGTACACAATTCAGAAATAATGTCTTGAAAATGTCAATGGCTTGAAATACATTCTTGAAATTGAATTGGAGTAACAAATTGAATGCAGTTTGAGTCCAGTTGATGTCAGTTTTCAGTTCATTTGGTAGGGGTCAAAATGGGTTCAAATTCAGGTGTGCATTAGAGAAAATATGGGCAGGAATATGAACTTTGGTACAATTCATAAGAAAGAAATCCATCCTAATTCATCAAATTGAACTGTTGACGTGTCATATAATTTGTATCTTTGGATGCTCCTAGTCACACTAATTATAGCATAAAGCATTTCTCATAGCTGCTTGTCTCTGAATAAATTGGCTTTGGAGAGCATCTTGCATTCTTTGAGTCTCTTGCAGTGCATCTACTGCGATTTGTGTGTAAAGTTCTGGGGATGCAGTAAATCCAAATGGACAAATACAGGGATAGTTTAGAATATTTTGTTAATTCGGTAACTGGACAACATTGATAATTCATAGGGGAAGACGGTCAGCTGGAAAACATGCTCTAGACAAATAAGACATCCCGTAAAAATGATTATCCTAGTATTCTCTCGGTATCCAGCTCATCCATTTCAAAATGCTAACTGAATTTGTGTAAAGGGGATCTCACCAATTTAATTTTCCAACTGAGGTCCTTTCAGGTTTGTCAGAGCCCATGCAGATCCGCTCTGACAGTGAACAAAAAGAATATTATAAGAGTCCTCGTACTGTGGTCGGCTTGGTCATCATTGTGCCGCCTATTCAGTTGACCTAGCTCCATCTTTAGTCAAAATGCCTCTGTGAAATCTCATTTTGTCTTGGTAGACAATGGCTTATTTAATGTTCAGATCTCAGGAGAAGATATCTGTGTTTGTTATTGCTCTTACTCATTCAGAGCTAAAAGAACCTTTGTAGTCTCTAGTCTCTAAACTTCTTAAATGATCAACAGTTTTTTCTTTTGGTTTCAAGTAGTCTGCAAGTTTAAAATGACCTTACTAACAATTTTCATGCAGTGTAAATATTTGAATATACTATATGGCTTGACCATTGTCTCCTTCCCTTTGTATTCCAAGCTTTAATGAGGTCTTTTGAGAGATAATGTATACATACCTATCTCCATCTACAACTGACCTTATGTAAATGTAAAGTTTAGTCAGCTTGAATTTGAATGGTGAACCAGTTCTGCATTACTAAAGCCGCAAAATGTACAAATTTGTGACCATATGCAATATTTGTGAATTTGTGAAGATCTGTATAACAAGAAGATGAAGATCCGTGCACTAAAATAAAACCATTTTCATTTCAGAATTACTGAGTGTACACTCTCAGAAGAAAAGCTTGGATTGCCCTTTGTATATGGTTCATACATGCACTAGTGATATCTTTAGTTTTTTCTGATGCCTTCCAGATGTTAATTGATTTGAGTACAGAGCATTATCTTCTTGATAACAAACTTCAGACCCAGAGTAATGTTTGTCTCTGAGACATCTAAATCTACTGTAGGAACACTGAGGACCCCTCATCCATCTTTGAGTCTTTGGTAAAGTACTCAGTGCGTGGTTACTTGATCAGAATGCTTCTGGGTTCCTGGCGCCAAGAATGTCAGATGTTCCTCATACTGCCTAGTTAATCAGGAGGGGTACGGGCTGCAGATGAGATCAGGTTAACAGCCAAGGATATCCTGAAACCATCAGTCTGAATCGTAACCATTCTAATCTTCCTGCCCTTTGTCAAAAAGATAGACACTGGCATTTTGGTTTTGACAACCACTATTAAAGCCTTCCTTTAGTATCACTACTGTATTTTGACTTAATTGTCTTCCTAATTACTCATGGAGAACGGCGAGGATTAATCAACAGCTCTCAGCTTAAAAGTTAGCGTTCTTCATACTGTTAAGGAACTTCAAACCTGAAACCCGTTACGTTTGCGGTGGCCGTAGTTCAACGCTGCCAAATACTTTCGGAGAGAAAACCACCCTGAAACAAACAAACACGGTCTACAAATGACTGTGTTTGTGGCTAGAAAAGAATTCAACAGAAATCTGCTGATTTCTGTGCGTCACAGATTTCATAACATTGAAACTGTGGTTAAATCATGTGACTTTTAAGTACATTTTAATTTCTGTGAAAGTTTTTTGTTTTGTTTTTTTACTTTTTTTATGGATTTGCGCTACAGTATCTCATGATGCTCTCAATCATGCTTACAACTGAAGACTTTATGGAGACTATAAATGTGATTTGCTTAAACTGTAATGTTTACACATTTATATTAAAGTGATAGTTGATGATGATTTACTCACCCTCAACCCATTCTAAGTGTATATGACTTTCTTCTTTCAGAAGAATATTTAAAGTTACGTTAAAAAATGTCCTGGCTTTTCCAAATTTTATAATGGCACTGAATGGCTGGTGAGATTCATCCATCCATCATAAAAAGTGGTCCACATGGCTCGGGGGCTAAAAAAAAACTCCTTTTGAAGCTAAATAATGCATGAGTGTAAGAAAAATATCAATATTTAAAACTTTATAAATAATGTCAAACTGATGCACAGGTTCCTTCCCAGTCTTACATACAAAAACATACAAAAAAGGAGGTGTACCCATATACACAATATCATGTGCAAAAATTGTGCATTTACAGGTACAACAGCTTGCTACTTCAAGGGTTACTTTGGTACCTTTTTTACCCCTGAAAAGTTCCTAGTAGTATCTTATATATGTTACTACTTCAGGGTACTAATATGCACCATTTAGAGATAGATAAGGTACAAAGTCGTCTCTTTGTTGACCCAGCTGATGCAGCCCTAAAGGTAAAAAAAATATTTCGTTTTGAATGACAAAAACTATGCTGAAAATCTATTGACATTTTTGTCAACTAATAAAAACAAGGCGAAAATGTTGGGAGGTACGATTTGGGAAGAGATTAGTCCAGAACGAATCTCCTGTGTGGTTAGGAGGTGCGATGCGTATATTTGAACTGTATCAAAGCCTATTGATCTATCTGGCGGGACATAAGCTGGCATACATTTGCTGCACTTCTCATAAAATGTTTAAATATATGTCAATATTTGGGAGTAAAAGAAGAGCAGACATTAGGGCTGTCACTAATGATTATTTTAGAAATCAAGTTATTGTTTGATTATTCTGATGATTAATCAAATAATCGGATAATTAATTAAATTCTTTCGTAGTAATAAAAATAAACCTAAGCAAATTATAGCCTTTAAAATGACTTAAAATACACATATAATAGCAATGAGGCAATAATATGTAGTTTAAATAAAGCAGTGGTTTTCTGTCTCCCTTATCACAAACACCCAATTCATGTTGTGCAACCTCTACTAACGAGCTGATGAGTTGAATCAGGTGTGTTAGATGAGGGAGACATACAAAATGTGCAGGGCAGGGGTGCTTCCAAGACCGGTTTGAAAACCACTGAAATAAAGCATCAAAAGCAAGTAATCATGGCTTTATAGATCAAATCTGTTAAAATACATACTGTATTATAAACAAAAGAGCTAACTTACATTACCCAATATAACAAATGCCTGCAGAGGGCGGCAACTGCCTGACGATTGTTTTTACGCTTTACTGCACAAACTAATCCTTGTTTAATATTGACTCAACAAACATTTAAGTCAAATGTCACCTTATTCTTTAATATTCAGCCATTTCATCATGACAAAAATGCTACAGCCACTGTAATTTCTTGAATATGTGGACATGAAAACATGTAAACTTGAGCGAGGGTTTAAACTTTTGTTTTGAAATGAACAGTTGAACAGTTAGCATATTGAGAAAGATAATTATGTATTCTCCTGTGTTTGGGCAGGTTTATATATAATTGACCTTACAAATCTGATGAAATGGCGCACATTGCGTTCCCAGATGGATTTTGAGACGCTTCGGTTTAACTGAATCGTAGTATTTGTAAATTCACAATAGCAGTATGCTGATTTTTAAATGGATTATTAATATCGTGCAGCCTTGGAAAACTGTCTAATAATGTGTTTTATGGATTCTCGTCCATGGAATGCGCCACTTCCAGTTACTTGACACGGGCAAAAAAGCAATTTAAGTACTCAAATTGAATCAAGGAATCATGACAGCCCTAGCAGACATATGGATAAATTTGACAACGCAAAAGAGAACTCAATTCGATCCATTTTTCTGAGCGCAGACACCGAAGCATACAGACACAGAAAGTGACACAGCATAAGAGTACTGTTTTGTGACGCATGAATGGAGAAATACACACAGAATTATGTAGAATTGTCCATTTGATGAGTACTCATATAAACATAGTCGATTATGTCTTAAGTGAACATAAATAGTAGCGAGAACGTGTTTCAGTACATTGAATCCGTGCATTTGGTTTTAAAGAGAAAGCAGCCTAGTTTAGGTGCTATTGTCTGAGTCGTTGATGTTAATCAAACAACAAAAGTAAAAAAATGATGGAGGTGCATCAGATGGACTTGCTGCCCCTCTGAAATCACATTGTGGAGTGCCTGTGTTTGTTGTCTTAATCTTCATTTTTCTGTAGCACATAATATGCAAACACGTTCAAAACGGGTTAAAGCTATTGTTCTGATTCCAGTGGGCACTAATTCGTTAAGTACCATGAGTCAGGCCCTCCTAATTCAATCATGAACTCAAACCCTCAAATTGAGATGGATAACACTGCTGTACACTGTAGATGATGTGCTCATTTGGAAAACCACAGCAAATTTCCAGATATTTCACCCAGCTTCTTAACCTTGTACTGGTCACAGAAAGTCTGCCTGGGCTCATTTGTAAGTTTGCCACCTCCATGGGTGGTCTAAAGTTCATTTTTTATGTTTGGTGCTTGCGCAGTGTTGGAGCACTTTGTTTTTCTGGCATGTCTTTCACAGCTCTCAACAAGCAGACTGGCGGGGGTTTTCATTTGCACAGCCTTTTTCTAAAGAACAAATCTCTGTTTTCAAAAATGTTCCTTTATAATGTCAGCCTCGTTCTCCCAGCATAAAACGCAGGCTGTTGGCATAGCTTTTACACGTATGTTGACAGCGCAGAATTTATTCAACTTTTTTGACAGCCTGTTTCAAGTAGTGCACATATATATTTCTGTCTTCAAATCACTTCTGTTTTTGACTGAAATATAAGTTTAGTTAAAGAATTCAAATTGTTTTTCTGGGGTCTGTTTCAAACCAATTCCTTTTGCTTTACTAATTTTCCATGGCACATTGTATTCTTTTATTCCTCATTATGGAACAACTTCACTAGCTTTTGAATGTTCGTGTTTGGATACAGTTTCATAAATGACAAGTGAATTATGTTGGATTTTCTCTATCCTAGACAATCTGAGGATGAAAAAAATCTCCAGTTTTGGTAAAATGACGTTAGTGGAAGCAGCTGTTTAGGGAGGGATTCCTGTTGTCATTGAGCCGGGGTCATGTTGACATAGCTTCTCAGGAAACCAGGTGAGACGGGGCACCGCACTTGGATGAATGTTGATGGATTGTTACAGGATGATAATCTTCCAAGGTTTTTGTCAGCCCATTTTTCTCCCAGTGGGTCATTGTGGTAAATTGCATTGGTTGTATGATGAGGATGCGTGTCATGCTTTTATTTACTGGTCAAACAAAGCGTCTCAGTGGATATTGATGACATGAAGAATGGACTGTAAGAGCATGCTTTTTCTTAACATCTGTTGCTAGTTTTGTTGCCCTGATTTGTTCTGTAGATAATTTTCCATTTTGTTTTCACATTTTTTGGTCATTTTTGTTGTTTACTTGGAGGAAGTTTTTTTTCTGGGCATCAGAATGGTCCTACTGCTTGCATTATTGTTGAATGTTTTTCAAAAATGTTGCCCCCTTGTGTGCAGAGTTCAAACCACAGTGCTGGTGCCTGCGATGTGCTTTTCTTCTGTCTTTTCCACACTTGGAAGTTTAATCATAAGCAGTAAACTAAAAGCTGTGGCCCTTAAAATCCATCCATGTAAGGAATTTGGAATTATGCCTGGGATTTTTAACTCAGGGAGTTTACCTTATTTATTCTAACTTGATTGTTTGGGTTTTTGGATTTCACTGCCCCTGCCGTGGAGGAAATTGCTCTCTCGCCTGCTGGTTTGGAAATAGAAATTTATTTTTTGAAAGAAAAACAAAGTAAATCTATGATTTCACTTTTTTTAGTTGTTGAACCCTTTCAGTCGTAATTATCTCTTACGTCTGCCGTTCTCATCCTGTGTCGCACGTGAATAAACATTTGAGGGTAAGAGAAGCCGAAACATTCAATGCTCTGAGATAACAATCAGTGAAAGTACAACTCTTATCGGCAGCGTCCAGACAATCACAGTTTATGTGCGCGCCTGCATGTGAGTACATGCGTGTGTGCTTCTGCCTGTCAGTCATTTTCTGTGTAGTAGGCAATCATTTTTATTTTTGCGATTATAAAGTCTAGTCATGCTCTGCTAATTCGCTTTTCACTGTTCACTCACCCATGAACCAAATAACTCAACAAATAATTTTATTTGCTTACAGTTATTGTTCTTGTGGTAACTTTGAGTGGAATATTGCTTAAGATTAATAGTCTAGATCAGACTTTGCATGCAAACAGACAATAATATTGTTTTAGCCCTCATATTTGAAATTTGCCAATAACCTCCACATACTTTAGTGTTTTGCTTTTTTGTTAAAGGGATAGTCCACCCCAAAATGAAAATTCCATCATTAATTACTCACCTTCATGTCGGTTTAAACCCGTAAGACCTTCATTCATCTTCAGAACACAAATTGAGATATTTTTGATGAAATCAGAGAGCTTTCTGCATAGACATCGACACAAATGACATGTTTAAGGCCCAAAAAGGTAGTAAGGACATCAATAAAATATTTCATGTGACATCAGTGGTTCAACCTTAGTATTATGAAGCTACGAGATACTTTTTGTGCACAAAGAATACAAAAATACTGACTTTTATTCAACAATTTCTTCTCTTGCATGTCAGTCTTCGGCACCAGTTCACGAAAGTACCACGATGTGAAATGATGTCCTTACTACCATTCTGGGCCTAAAACATATGTGTCAGTTGCATTGCTGTCTATGCAGGGCCAGAAAGCTCTCATATGTCAACAAAAATATCTTAAAACATCTTAAGCTGTATTCGGACAGGACTAGTTTTCTAAACTACATTTGAGTTTTGATTCTTATCACCCGACGTCTGCGATTTTCTTGTACCAGTTCAGTGTATTACAGAGGTGAGAGGGTCTGTTTTGTACATCTGGGTGCATGCATTGTGTATAGTTATTAAGATTGATTACCATTAGTATAACCAGTTTTACTACAAATACCATGGTTAAGCTACGGCTAGTATGGTAAAGCCACGGTTAATTTGTGGTTACTTAACAATTTAACAATTTTAATTTTTATTTATTTATAGTAAAACCATTTACGTTTTATTTTTGTAAAGATACATGGATAATTAAAACATTATGCAGCTGAGTAAATAATCTCACCTGACACTGATATTATAGTAGCCAGTCGTAACAGTTTACGTAATCTGTCTTATGATTTTATGTTTCATTTTTTTATTATTTCTTTGCCAGCAAGCATAAATATCAAAAATGCGTGAAGTAAGAGCGTCTACGGTAGTTAAAGGGGTCATATGATGTTGCTAAAAAGAACATTGTTTGGTGTAATGCAATGCGATTACGTGGTTTGAGGTTCAAAAAACACATAATTTTCCACATATTGTACATTATTGTTGCTCATCCTTGCCCCACCTGTCTGAAACGCATGGTGTGCTCTGATTAGCCAGCTATCTAGTGCTTTGTGATTGGCCGAATACCTCAAGCGCGTGACTGAAATGTTATGCCCCTTACCATGTTGTGATGCTGTGTCCCAGCGCGACAAGACAAAAACAATAAAACCCATTATAAGTGAGGACATAATTACTGATTATTATGACTTACACTGTCTTTTTATGCGTTACGCTGCATTTGCGACCCTAAAAACAACAAACAACCACTACTCTACACTGCTTAAAACTTTTGGTTGAATAGCCACTAGCAAATTCTTTAAATATGAAAATGTACTTACAGGCTGTGAATCAGAAGCGGCAGACAGTCCTTGCAAAGTTGGAATTTCCCCACTTTATGGAAACAGCATTTGTGCACAGCCAGCATTGTAGGCTACTCTCACAGGTTCAGGAAACAGTCCTCCAGAAAAAATGTGCTTCACACACTTGAATATTTGCACTGTACTGTTCTGAAACAATGTTGTAATTATAACATAACAACTGATTTCTAGTTGTCTATACATTTGGAAGACCAAACAGAATACTTTTGCTTTCTCAACAAAACGCACATTGTCTCCGCAACATGGCAGCTGCAACAATACTACAGCGCAAATAAAAGTTACACCTTCGTCCATTGCGTATACATTTGGGCAGTGTTATGCAAATGTTCCCACACTGTAACATAGACATGTGAGGACATGTTTGACTGAGCCGTTTTAGGTAGGCGTGGCTGAATCTTAACTTTTATAAAGAATATCTCTTTGGATTTGAGACTTTAATCTTTGCAACTTTACAGATCTTACATATTCAACTTGTAACACTCTAAAGACAAAGGAAAACATGAAATCGCATCATATGCCCCTTTAATGTTGGACAAAACGCACAAGGAAACGCACAAGGAATATTGTCGGCAATCCCAGACATTTACATTCGGACTGGATTCGTTTTCTCAGAGGATCACTGAGTTTGCTGAAAAACAGTAGATAATTTGCTCTGGAATAAATGCAGAGGTTTTGTGAAAAAAACACAGACGTGGCAGATTTGGACGGGATTAAAATCGCAAAGTACGTCTGTGACACATATATTTCTTTAACGACCCCCTGTAAAACTAGTCCCACCCGAAATGGGCTTTAAGGGGTTGGAACGACATGAGGGTGAGTAATTAATGACAGAATTTTCATTTTTGAAAGAACTATTACTTTAAATTCATTCATTTTAAATGCTATTGTAAAATTGCTAAAGATTGCATTTAATCATTTTTTAGTGTTTTAAAATTCTATTTTAACTGATTTGGTACATGATATGGTATTTGTTGTATTTACATTTGAACAGCTATCTTATCAGTAAAAATGCATAAAGTGTAAATAGTAAGTATATGTGGCCTCATGGTCAAGTGAGGGTCTCTTTTGTTGTCTAAATGCTCATTTGAATGTTTTCCATTTAAGATTAACTACAGAATAGCTGGTCTTAAAGATGGCAACAAAGTGCTGTTTGTCTTTTAGTATATCAGACTCGCTGAAAGTAGGCTTTTAGTGCAATCGGCAGTGATGTAAACTCTCTCCTTTTTCCCCTCCCTTGTTAGGAATTCCCTAATGGTTCCTGTCATCTGGCCATAGTGCTTGTTTCCTCTTTCTCATCCAGCCAGAAGTGAAGTTTACCTGCCCGCTCTTCTAATCTCTATCGTGCACTTCTAACCCAGAAAGAAAAGACAGTGTCCCTTCTGTCCTCCATATCTCTCAACCTCTTTAGTGCTCCTTTTATCAATGTAAAATAATTACCTTGAGGAAACATGACTGAGGTACAAGATGGGTCAGGCAGAGCATCACTCTTCTCTTCTCCTGTGCCAGCCAGAGCCCTGGCAGTCTCATTAACTGTACATAAAGGAATTTCTTGGAGAACTTTATATCAGTTTCAGTGGCCGGCCAGTGCTTATCGCCACCCCAGACCCCTTTCATCCACCTCTACCAGCACCACCAGCTACTAGATGCCAGGCATTCCACTTTAAGGTTATAGGAAACAAAGGTTCCATCACCCCAATAATATGTCACTTTGAAACTAAGCCAAGTGCCAGGGGCTTATCATGATATAGCGATGGAGAGGAACTGAGAATCTGGGTTAATTTATAATAATTATAATGATGTGAAAGATTACTACAGTTTCACATGTTTTATATTTTAAACAAAGAAAACAAAAATAACAACTTTATGCCTCGTGGTACGTGAACGTGCATTAAGGACTGACACAGAGGAGAAGAATTGAATAAAGATGTTATTTTTGTTTTCTTTGTGCACCAAAGGTATTCTCGTAGCTTCATAAAATTACGGATGAACCACTGATGTCACAAGGACTATTGTAACAATGTCCTTACTACCTTTCTGAGCCTTATCAGTTGCGTTGCTGTCTATGCAGGGTCAGAAAGCTATCGGATTTCATCAAAAATCAAAAATATCTTAATTTGTGTTCTGAACCTTACTGGTTTGGAACGATATGACGGTAAGTAATCAATGACAGAATTTGAACTTTTAGGTGAACTATCCCTTTAAATGACTGAGGACTTTCCATCTTGGATTTGATTCCCGATACATATTTGAAGTTCAGTGGTTGACTATCACCTCTAGTGGTGTGGTGGTGTCTGCCTTTTCCTCTGGTTCCTCTCCTAATAGCTCTGCTAAGAGGTAATGGGCTGTGAAAGTGCTTGGTTCCACCCAAAACATATTAACATACAAGGACACAGTGGGGCCTTCAGTAAAACACACACAGGGCCACACATGAGCTCTGGTTCAACAAACTGGAGCTTTGGGTGGAGTGTCAAGCGTCACAGGTGTCACAACTTACTTTTAGCCCCTGGCAGACGTGTAAAGCAAAACAGCTTTTCTGATGCAATGCCGTGGCATTCAGATTTGTGATGGCTGTTTATTTTTATATACTTCACTCACGGAACATAACAGGGTTAAAGAGGGGGGGAAACTCTTATTACCAGGAGAGTTTCCATGGGTCGATTTCACCTTGTAAAGGCTGGGTGGAGGTGGTGAGGTCAGTTGCTTTGTGAATGAGCTCCAGTGGCAGGCGCCCCTTCTCCTCGCTGATTTCTCACTTCACTGAGATGTGTAAAAAAACACCCTGACACCTGGGTGTGAATGGCAGCCTACAACTCAAAACCGCACACAGGATACTATTGATGACATCACAAGAAGACGCCCGGAAAACTCATCCGTTCCTCCATAAAGTCTGTAAAGACTGTAAGGGTCTCTTCAATGCAAGTAAGAATTTCCGATCTTACATTTGTTGACAATGATAATTACGTATGATTAATGAGCCCAGATTATGACAGTTGTTGATTCAGGATCCTTAAAATAGGATTCAGGATCCTTTTTTTCCTTTAAAGTTTTCTTAGACAAATCTGTTATTCTGTTAAAGTGGTGGTTGAGTGGTTCTCAGCCCTTTTGAATTTAAAGGGATAGTTCACCCAAAAATGAAAATTTTGTCATTAATTACTCACCTTCATGTCTTTCCTAACCCGTAAGACCTTTGTTCATCTTCGGGACACAAATTAAGATATCTTTGATGAAATCCAAGAACTTTCTGACCCTGCATAGACAGCAACGCAACTGACGTTCAAGGCCCAGAAAGGTAGTAAGGACATTGTTAAAATAGTCCATGTGTTGCTGTACTCTCATGAATAAACATCAAATTGCAATTGAAATTGTTAAATAAAGTTATTTTCTGGATCTTAAATGTAGTAGTTGCATTACTATCTTTCCAGGGTCAAAAAGCTATCTGATTTTTCTCAGATTTTCTTTAAAATATCTTAATTTGTGGAATGACATGAAGGTTTACTTTTTCTGGTTAACTAGTAGTATTTAGTCTTTAGTAGACTTTAATTGCCTACATAGCCTGATAAGTGCTTAAAAAATCTTGCCAGGACCTTCCATCATGTCCCAAAGCAAACAACATGCAGTGCTAATATAAGCCTACACTTACAGTGCTGTAATACTACTGAAATTCATGATATTAGCCTTTATCTCCATATCAAGATATTAGTTGCCCAGACACTGATTCATCTTTTATATATAGTTAAAGTATTAGTGTCTATGATGCCATCAGCCAAGTGTACTTTTAAAGTATCTTTTGTGTTCATTTGGCAGAATCTTTCATTTTGGGGGCAACTGTCACTTTAACAGCGACACTAAGTAGTTTTATAGGTCCTATGAAACTAGGCATACTACCCCAGACATTTCTGTGGACACTGAAGTGATGGGAATCAAGACCTGAAGTGGTTCATTAAAGGATCTTTGACTGTTTACATCGGTTAATGGCATGATCAGCAGCTAAGATTAGGGAGATTATTACGTTGGGGAGCAAAACCGAGGTCTGTTTTCCCTTTGCAAAGCACTATTCATACTCATTTCAATATCTGATAATCTTTGAGTGACTCTCATTGAGAAAATTGCCTGGATAGATCAAACAAACCAGCAAAGAACACGAAAAGCCATTGCTATTAAAGCTTGTGGCTAATGATGGTCTTCAAAGCCCCCCAACCCACTGAGGAGAGCAGTCATTACAAAAATATGCTTGTCCTCATAGGAAACAGTTCACCTGGTCATGAAAACTAAGAGCTTAGTCTCGCCTCACTCCTTTTAATCACGCACACGCAGAGGTAGCCAACAACATCGCTCAAGAACACAATAGGTTATATTTATCCAGCACTAGTAAAGGTTCGAATTCACACGAGAGCGCTAAATCAACTCTTAAAGGAATATTTGGGTTCAGTACGAGTTGACGGCATTTTTGCCGTAATGTTGATTGCCACAAAACAATCATTTAAAAAAACGAGAGAGAGAGAGAGAAAAGAAAAGTTGAGGTTATGGCGAGGTGCTGACAATGGAAGGAAAGGGGGCCAATTTCTGGAGGATTTAAAAGAAAGAAGTTTTTCTAGGTTTATTAATTATTTATTAATCGTTGGTTTTGGATGGTGCTTTTCTATCATATTCAGGCGATTAACACCTACACAAGTTTTGTCGAATTGCCGTGTTGTCAAATTGCTGCGCTTGTTTTGCAGGTTGTTGAACATCTAAGAAGTGACATACTGTAATCTGGTGATTCTTGGCGCCTGTTGCCACAGTGTGAATTAGCCTATAATTTTGCTTCATCACTATCAGGTTTTGTCAAGACCCAACCCATGGATTGCATAAATGCAAATGTGTTTTCTTCGACTTCCAACATTCAAAGCCTGCCATATGAACGCAGTGCATGTAAACAGGTCAGTAATTAGCCGCGTGCCTCTTTATCGTCCGTTCCATTACTTACGAGACACACAAACTCAGATTAGCATCTGATAACGCACCTAATATCCAGCCATGTCAGGGGATGCATGGATGGAAAGTATCCAGTGGCTAGTCTTAGCCGTAGCTCCCTCCGAGCACAATGCCCCACTTGTTGCTCCGTCTCCTCTGGCATGATCCGAAGCCATATCAGGCCCTTCCCGAGGCTTCAAATCCTCCATTTTTCAGTGCGCGCTCAATCTAATCTTGGGTTTATGATTGGATATTACGATTAAGTTGGCGTTGCGAGTTATCTACAGATCGTATATGTTGCACAGTGGCTAATTGGAAGTGAATGAGCTCATTGTTTTTAGATCAGCATATCAGATGAGGAGCAGAGCACCGCGGTGATGGTTAATTTAGGTCTAGATAAGAGATTATGTAGCGGTGCTTGTTCTTACACACTCTTCACATAATTATGCAAGATAATCGAGGGATTTTTATTCCTGGAGAATTCGAATCGGGTAATTGGGCTATTAACTGTGCTAATGCGTATCTCCGATTGTATCCTCGAAACGCTACTTTACACATTCTGAATTAAGCATTTGTACATATTATCGTACCAATTCATCCGGGAAAGGTTCCACTTGAAAACTGTTGCTAAGTGGTTCGCAGTCTAATTCAGTCAGCCAAGAAATTTAATCTCGTCTCATAAAACTGATTGGTTTAATTGGCTGAGAGTCTGGCAAGATTACACAAAAACAGACGTCCACTGTACTTGCTGCTGCATACGTGCTCATAATTGTGTGTTGGAACATTTGGGACAGCAAATTTGAGCCGCTTTGTGAAAGAATGCTCGCGCTGAGGTGAAATCGATGCACTGCGGGCTGCGCCAGCACAGGCTGAATTTTCCAAAAGGTGCTTTCTGGGAAAGATTTGTCTGTTTGTATGAGTGCAAGCATTTGTTTGCAGATGTTTTTGTTGGAGGTGGGAAAACAAGGGCTTAAATGGTTACCGGGAAAAGAGGAGGGGTGCAAATCCATCCCTTTACTCCACCTACCCCACCCCATCCTCTATACTGCTTCCTTATTCTGCCCGGCCACAGACACTTGCCTTTTGTATGGAGGGAGCCAGAGAAACAATCCAGTCTCTCTGTTTGGAAAAAAAATCATTGCGAGAAAAGAGACCGGGAGCTTCCAGGTGCTTCGCCCCCAGTTAAAAAGCCCTGTAAGAAGGTGCTCTTATTGCCTGGAGTCAGGAGAGCCACTGCCTCGTGAAGTCGTGCACCCTGCCTCTCACATTCTCCCTCTCCCTCTCTCTCTTTCTTTCTCTCTCCCTCCTACTTTCGACCCTGTGAGAGTGCACAGAGATTCAGAAGGTGCGTCTGAAATCTGCTTGTATCCAGGCTGGAGACAGCACCACAAGGACTTTTACTGCGACAAGCACATGGACTTAATTTTCACCAGAGACAGAAATAAGAATAAGAAGCAGACTGGCACCTGCCACTGAGAACCAGAACTTTCTCTAGAGTTGTGTCGGGTCTTTCTGCGCGTATGTAAACAATATTTGACTGCGACCAAGTGCCAAGACATTCCCGAGACTTCCCTGTCCACTGGGATCCCATCGCATCTTCTCAAGTTATTTCTCCAGAGATGCCTGTCTGAAGAAGGAACGCAGAAAAGAAGCCACCTGACCTGCAGAAGTTACCTGCCTGAGTAATTGAGGTGAAGCAGAAGGGTGAGGTAAGTTCATATCTGAATCTTTCATTTTCCTTCCCCTCTGGGTGCAGGCATATGTCATCTCTGAAAATGTTTTTCATATCCCGTTGCTTCACAGCAATTGAATCCAAATGCAAGACAGGGAGAGAGAGAGAGAGGAAAAACAGTCGGGTTCACATCTCAATCATGAGACCAACATAATTCTCAGCGCACTGCTACACACAAGGCAGATTAACAGAATGTTTTAGTGCTCTGCCCCCCAGTAATCTCTGCAAAATATGTGGCACACTTTTCTAAACAGAGCCATGTGGCTACCATTGCATTTACGCTGATGCTGCTTGTTTGTGTGTGTTTGTGGTTTGTGCGTGCTTGTGGCTGCGTAGGTTTTGTGGTTCAGGTAGCGTGGTAGGTCCCACAGCTGTTTTGGAGTTGGAGAGGGAGAGAGTTATATAACTGCAGCAGTCTCGCTCTCGCTGACACCTGGGACTGTTTGGTCTGCACTCTGTTGCGCACCAATGCCACTCACTTAAATGTAGCCCCGCCCACAGTGTTCTGAAGTCCACGCCCACTTTTCAGCTTCTGAATGCGTTTCTTTTTGACCTGTCAGACATAGTCCACTTCAGACGTTAAAGTGTCACATTAAATTGGCTGTTTTGAAGGCAACATGAACCAAAAATGGCCATTATTATTATTATTATTATTAATAATGGTGTTGTTGTTCATGTTCTGAAAACTCTTTGATATTTTAGAGGTCTAAATCACATTAAATAAGATCTTTTAAAGTCAACATGAAACTGAAATGAACCCTATTTATTATTATTATTATTACTGTTGTTGTTCTTAATCTGAAAGTGCTTTAATATTTCAGGTTTAAAATTACATTAAATCAGATCTTTTAAAATCAGCATGAAACTGATATTAACCCTATTTATTATTATTATTATTATTAATATTATTATTGGTGTTGTTGTTCATGTTCTGAAAACTCTTTGATATTTTAGAGGTCTAAATCACATTAAATCTGATCTTTTAAAGTCAACATGAACTAACATGAACCCTTTTTATTATTATTATTTATTTTATTTTTATATATTTTTTGTTTTATATTATGAAAGTGTTGCGTTTTGATCTCTCAGGCATAGTTCACTTCAGAGGTTAAAATTTCAAATTAAATTGACTTTTAAAGTCTTCATGAAAACAAAATGATCCCTATTTATTATTATTTTTATTTATTTAATTTTTAAAAAATATTATGAAAGTGTTGCATTTTGATCTCTCAGGCATAGTTCACTTCAGAGGTTAAAAGTTCAAATAAAAATGGCTTTTTTAAAGTCCTCATGAAAACAAAATGCACTTTATTTATTAATAGTAATAATTAATAATAATAACGATGATGATTGCTGTTGCTCTTGTTGTTATTAATAATTATTATTATTGCTTAACATACATTTCTTGTCCTATTTTGAATGACTCGTTGGTCAAAATGTTACATTTAAAATAAAGTTTTATGTTCATAGTCATTCCGCAAAATATAATAACTTGCTCCGCCTCCAATGCTGATGCCACAGACGCCTATTTTTCAGCCACTGCAACAACTTGCATTTGTTCTTTGTGATGCCAATCAGGTTTTGATGGATGAAGCCTTGCTGTACTTTCTCTTTAAATAATCTTAAAAATATAAAATGCCTGATTATGACACGAAAGGCATTTCATGTTGACTTGAATGGCAATATCCAGTGTTGTTTTTCAGCATTTGATGTCTCTTCGTTAGCTGGGGCTTCTCACCTCTGTTTTGTACATGCCGTTTTGTCATAAAATGTCGAAAAAGGTCTAAAAGGGCTTCTTTGTAATGTTTTTCCACACATAATCAACTACTGCACATGGCATGAGCTCCGTGCAGCAGTCTTAATTTCAGACGGAGAGCGAGAGAGCACTGTGAGAGAGAAGGGAATGTGCTTTCATAATACATTCTTCACCAAGAGCACTGGGGAATAGTATTCAATAATACTTTTTTCTCGTCTGAGTAGCAGGGCCCAGCTTCTACAGAACTGAAACAGACCCAGTCTGGAAAAGACGACATGCTCTCCTCTAAAAACATTTGGCGCCTCAACATGATGGCTTTCAGGAGGAGAAGTGGTTGAGGTCTGACTGCGAACCTGTGCGTCAGTGCCGCTAGCGCTACCACATTACACAAGCCTCCGACGTGATCTGAACCCCTGAGTGGAAAACAGAGGTTAGAGGAAATGTGTCTAAGACACTCCACAGATAGAGGGCCCGTCATCCTCACACACTTCTGATTCCTCTCTTTGGAAACGGTCCAAAGCTTCGAGATGGGATGCTGTCTGTGCTTAGTTCAGAGGACAGGAAAGTCAGCTGTGAAGTATGATGTGATTTTATGATGAATGTGTCTCATCTGGTCCTGTTATCAGGAGATGCAGCAGACAGCGTCCCACCTTTCTGACTGCGAGTACAGCGATAGCTTCAATCCACCAAACACCTCACTCCTTCTCGCACATACTTTGACCCTTCTCCCTACATGCACATTTCAGTTAGGTAAAGCCAAGGAGATCTGTTTTACCTGCTGAAAGCTATTTCTATGCATTAACAGTTTATTTTTCAATTCCAAATCAGACATTTTTGCACATGGGACCAGCCATTCACCTGAGCTGTAAATCTAGCAAATCACTCCTGGAGCTGCAGGAAAATGACATCATGACTAGTCCATTTCACGGTTTTAAAGGGATAGTTCACCCAAAAATGAAAATTCTGTCAGTTACTCAACCTCGTGATCTTCCAAACCTGTATGTTATTCTTTATTCTGTGAAACAAAAAAGAAGATATTTTGAGAAATGTTCCAGCTGTTTTTTCATACAGTGAAAGTCAATTATTTATATACTATTATAATATTTATTAATATTTAGATTAGGGCTGTCAAACGATTAATCGCATACAAAATAAAAGCTTTAAGTTTGCCTAATAGATGTGTGTGTACTGTGTGTAATTATTATGTATATATAAATACACACAAATTAATGTATATATTTAAGATAAATAATTTATGTACAAAATATTTTTATTTATATATAAATTATATAAATATTATAATAAATACATATACTTGTAAATATTTCTTAAATATATACATGAATGTGTTTGTATTTATATATACATATAAATTACACACATTATATTAAACTTAAACTTTTATTTTGTATCTGATTAATCGTTTGACAGCCCTAATTAAAAAGTTTTTTAGTATTTATTTTTCATTTTCAATTTTAATTTAAATGTAGGTTTTAGTATTAATAAGTGCTTTTGTCATTTTTATTAGTTTTGTTTCTATTTATTTCTTGGTTATTTTTATTTATATTTTAGTTTTGTGAAATGTTAGTTCTTCAACTTTTGTTTTCATGTTTTATTTTAGTTAGTTGTTAAGGCAACATTTCTAATTTCTACTAATTTTTTTGTTTTTGAGTAATATCTATATTTTATCTTATTTCAGCTTTATTACAGTTCATGAAAAAAGATTTTTAATAGTTTTAGTTTTAATAAAAAATATTTTGACAAAAATATTTCATTGACAAAAATAATTTTACAAATGTTTTTTTCTGTTTAATATTAGAAAAAATTATTTAATATTAGTCAAAATATTGAAATTTATATATAATATAAATTAAATAAAAATTATAATAAATACATATACTTACGTAAATATATCTTAAATATACACATGAATGTGTTTGTGTGTGTGTATATATATATATATATATATATATATATATCACTCTATATATATCATATACTAAAATAATGAAATATATATATATATATTTCATTATTTTAGTATATTTTGCTTGTAGAAAAAAAGTAGAGTTGTTTTGTTGTTGTTTTCTAAATGGTGTAGTTACAGTATCTACCAGCAGGGGATAACAGGGTCGTGCTAACCACCCAATTTTTGACTTTTTTGCTTGGGCAAAGTGCACCAAGGCAAATACTTTGGCAGTGTGAAGCCATAATGGCGAGGCAATGCTGTAACCATGGATGCCCACTTTTAGGATGGCCCAATAACTCTACTGACTGCTTTTTATGATGTCGGTTGGCTCTGCCAGACTGGGCCTGATGAAATGCATTTCTTTCTTTATTACATTACATGACTCCAACCGACCCGACGGAGGCTTTTATATATGGACCATTCATAATTGGTGCACGCTTATTGGTTGTGCTGGTCAGTAAGCCTTTGTCCGTGTCCAACCATCTGCCTTGTTAATTCTGGGGCAGTTTTCACTCACTGAATCTTGTTTATAAGCTCTTAAAGGTTCATCATTGACATTGAAAACCATATTTCCCTGTGCTTTAGATCCCTTTATCTCAAAGTGGATGTAAATGCGTGCACTGGAGAAGCTATATCTGAGAATTAAAAAGAAGGAAAGCCTGTATCCAAACCATTATAGATGTCTCTTTTCATTCAGCTTGTAATGGCTTGCTGCAGATTCAATTCGCATTTGAGTTTTTTTTTGTTTTTACCGTGCAACGGAGGAAAATGATACGAAATCCATTACACATGCTCAATCAGTGAGAGAGACTAGACAGAGAATCTGGCCCAATGCTGACTGAGAAGCATATGGGAAATGTTGGACACACCAATAGGTTGAACTTTTACTTCGGGTTTATGAGAGGCGATGTCTTGTATTGTGGCCAGCGAACCCTCACCAAAGGTGAAGGAATAAATGTATATGCAGGACAGAATTGAGTGTTAAACTTATAAAGTATGTTGATTGCCAGGTACTGTCATATGAAGAATCTTCTTTTCTTACATTATTCATAAACCTACTGATGCTTGTTTGCCAACTGAGAAGTGTTTTCCTTCTCTGGTGAGAAGACCAGTAATCCATATGGGGTTTTTTTTTTATGTAGTGCCACTAGAGGGCAGAGTTACTGACCTTGACTGTACACCCACAAGCCCTGTTACATGGGAATGTGAGGAACACACACAGGTTCACAGTCTGTGCCACTTTTTGTTGGCTTTTTATGTAATATTAAAGCATTTAAAAGATTACTTGACACTGCATAAAATATTAAAGAGATATTTCATCCCAAAATGAAAATGTTGTCATAATCACACGTCATTCTAAACATGTATGACTTTTTTATTCTGTAGAACATGAAAGAAGATATTTTTAGAAATGTCTCAATCGTTGTCCATACAGTGGAAGTCAGTGGTAAAACCAAAACTGTTTGGCTACCAACAAGTTTTCAAAATATTTTCATTTGTATTCTCTAGAAGAAAGGCCTTCATGTTTAGAACAACATGAAGGTAAGTAAATGATGACAGGATTTATTTTTTGTGTGAATTATCCTTTTAAAGGGATAGTTCAACCAAAAAAATTAAATTACCCCATGATTTATTCACCCTCAAGGCATCCTAGGTATATATGACTTAAATCTTTTATACAAATACTATTGGAGTTATATTTAAAAATATTTTAAAGTTATATTTAAAAGTTGTGGCTCTTCCTAGCTTATTTATAGCAATGAAGGACATTCGAAAAATGACGCTTAAGGGGTACCCTGTGTGTCAAAAAGTGACGCCAAAGGGTCCTGACCAAGCGTCAATGTGTGATGAGTTGGGAGTAAGAATGTGTTGCATTAACACCCTGGAGCCATGTGGGGTCCTTTTATGATGGATGGATGCACTTTATTGGGCTTTACAATCTCGACCCCAATTCACTTCTATTGTAAAGCCTGGAAGAGACAGGACAATTTTAATACAGTGGCATGCGAAAGTTTGAGAACCCCTTGCAGAATCTGTGAAAATGTAAATAATTTTAACAAAATAAGAGAGATCATACAAAAGGCATGTTATTTTTTATTTAGTAATCCTGTGTGTTTTACATGAAAGATGTTTACATATAGTCCACAAGACAAAAAAGTAGCTGAAATTATTAAAATAACCACCTTCAAAAGTTTGGAAACCCTTGGTTCTTGATACTCTGTGTGGTTATATGGATGATCTACAACTGTTTTTTTGTTGTTGTTGTTGTTTTGTGATGGTTGTTTATGAGTCCCTTGTTTGTTCTGAACAGATAAACTAAGCACTGTTCTTCAGAAAAATCCTCCAGGTCCGGATTCTTCAGTTTTCCAGCATCGTATTTGAACCTGTATGATTTTGAGATCCATTTTTTCACACTGAGGACAATTGAGGGACTCAAACACAGCTATTAAAAAAGGTTCAAGCATTCACTGATTCTTCAGAAGGAAACATGATGCATTAAGAGCTGGGGGAAGCAACAGATGATACTTGCATGTTTCCTGGAAGAAAAATGAAGTACAATTTACCTTGATCTTCAAATTCAAAAAGTTTTCACCCCCCCGGCTCTTAATGCGTGTTTCCTTCTGGAGCATCAGTGAATGGTTGAACCTTTTTTAATATGTGTGTTTGAGTCCCTCAGTTGTCCTCGGTGTGAAAAGATGGATCTTAAAATCATACAGTCACTGCTGGAAAGGGTTCAAATATACAAAAGATGCTGGAAAACTGAAGAATCTGCAGGACCTGGAGGATTTTTCTCAAGAACAGTGATCAGTTTAACTGCTCAGAACAAACAAGGAACTCTTGAACAACCATCAAAAAACAAAAACAGTCGTAGGTCATCCAGGTAACCACACACAGTATTAAGAACCAAGGGTTCCTTTTAAAGTAAATAATTTGTATTTTTTTTGTCTTGTGGACTAACTCAGGACATCTTACTCAGGACAGTACTAAATAAAAAATTAACACGCCTTTTGTATGATATCTCTTATTCTGTTAAAATTATTCACATTTTCACAGATTCTGCAAGGGGTTCTCAAATTTTCGCAATTCTGATTGTGTTCATCTGAAAGAACTAAGATACACCTAGGATGACTTGAGGGTGAGTGAATCATGGGGTAATTTGCATTTTTTGGTGAACTGCTTCTTTAAAGGAGAACTCCACTTCCAAAACAAAGATTCACATATAATGTACTCACCCCCTTGTCATCAAAGATGTTCATGTCTTTCTTTCTTCAGTCGTAAAGAAATTATGTTTTTTGAGGAAAACATTTCTGCATTTTTCTCCATATAATGGACTGATATGGTGCCCCAATTTTGAACTTCCAAAATGCAGTTTAAATGCGGCTTTAGACGATCCCAGATGCGACTGTAAACACTCCCAGCCAAGGAAGAAGAGTCTTATCTAGCGAAACTATCGGTTATTTTCATTTAAAAAAATACAATTTAAATACTTCTTAATCTCAAACGCTCGTCTTGCCTTTCTCTCCATGAACTCAAGACAGTTAGGGTATGTCGAAAAACTCCAATCATATTTTCTCCCTCAACTTCAGTCATTTCAAAATCATCCTACATCACTGCAGAAGTACTGACCCAGTCTTTGCAAAGTGAACATGCAAAGAAGATCAAACACCCTTAACAAAAAAGGTAAAACAGCCATACAGGACGATTTCGAAGTTGAGGGAGAACATGAAATGGGAATTTTTCGACATACCCTAACTGTCATGAGCCAGAAAAAAACAGTCCAAGCAGAGTAAGACAAGACGAGCGTTTGGCATTAAAAAGTATATAAATTGTATTTGTTTTATTAAAATAACTGATTGTTATGCTAGATAAGACCCTTCTTTCTCGGTTGGGTTTGTTTACAACCGCATTTGGGATCATTTGAAGCCGCATTTAAACTGCATTTTGGAAGTTCAAAATTGGGGCACCATAGCAGTCCATTATATGGAGAGAAAATGCTGAAATGTTTTCCTCAAAAAACATAATTTCATTACGACTGAAGATAGAAAGACATGAACATCTTGGATGACAAGGGGGTGAGTACATTATATGTGAATTGTTGTTCTGGAAGTGGACTACTATTTCTTTACCATGAATACAGGTGTATTTTGTCTTACTGCGCTAGTGC
This sequence comes from Labeo rohita, assembly GCF_022985175.1. Lineage (NCBI taxonomy): Eukaryota > Metazoa > Chordata > Actinopteri > Cypriniformes > Cyprinidae > Labeo > Labeo rohita. The sequence goes on along the minus strand of NC_066887.1, from coordinate 13,971,757 downwards.
ATTTTTACCTAAAAGTAAAAAATCTGTGCGGTAAAACTAAATACACTTGTATTACAGATACATTCTCGAAAAATAAATCCTAAATTAATCTTGTTTCAAGAATTTGTAGATATTTTTACTGGAACATACAACAGAAATACTCTTTAATGTGATTTTTAGCACTGTATAAATGAATTATTAATGTATTATGAACAATAGCACATTGTTAGTTCATGATACCTAATGCATTGCTACTATTAATGAATTGAAATTTACTGAAAAGTGTAACCAATTCGTCTTTCGTGTCTGGCCTGTGACTCTGTTATTTTGAGCCCATTAATATTGGCAGAAAGGTTCTTCTCATCAACGGTGTGGTAATCTTCATACCTCTTTTATTTGGTGTACACTTTAAACAGGAAATGAAGGAGAATACCACTCATGCTCTGGGAAAAGCATATGCCCGACTGCGTTACGTTCCAGGAACTCACGCCCCCATCTCTCACCATTACCATTTGTTTCTAGATGTTTTTCGCTCACCAAGAGTGAGGAAAAACAGTCCTGTTCAATGGTGCTACAAGGCAAGCGGCGCATTCTTTTGAGGAACTGTGCTTTTACTCAAAGTCTGTGCGATGGGGCGCTGCAGGTTTCTTTCCTTCCGCCCGTTCTCCACTTAAGGTATGACGGATAAAAGAAAAACAGCGAATGAGGAATTACTCTCAAAGCTGTCGGAAACAGCGCTTTGGCATAAGCGGCCTCTGCAATCAGCAACGTGCTTAGCCTGCGTCGCCGATTAGACGAGGGTGCGTGCCTTTGCGAGGGAGTGTGTGAACATCTCAGACCTTAGCAAAAAATGCCGCCGGTCGCTCAATCAAACATCCTGTTGCATAAGGCTTCGTTCCAGTGGGTTGTGCACGAATTGGTCTGGACAGGAAAAGAGGTGCAAACACATCCAGGAAAGGGGAGGTTATCTGCGAAGGCCAATGGGTTTATTCTATGGGCGCTAGGGTGTGAAGATGTCAACCGCTTGATTGATGGAATGGAAAGGTGTACTGCCCTGAACAGATGGGTCTGTTTTGCTATTCTCACTAGGACACAATTGAACACATGCTTGCGGAAATTAACAGCTTTAATTTAAGTCTGATGAATGCGGCACAGTTCTGGGCTTAGACTCAGGGCTGATTTGTAATATCATAAATCACATACAACTATGTGAATGCAGTGGAGGGGAACATTTTTTTTTTAATCAGGATTCTTTTAATCAAGACACACTCTCTAATAACAATTCTTTGTTCAATATTTAGTATATCAAATACACTACCAGTCAAAAGTTTTTGAACAGTAAGATTTTTAATGTTTTTTCTCTTTTTCTCAGTCTATTCTGCTCACCAAGCCTGCATTTATTTGATCCAAAATACAGCAAAAGCAGTAATATTGTGAAATATTTTTACTATTTAAAAGCTGCTTTCTATTTGAATATATTTGAAAATGTAATTTATTCCTGTGATTAAAGCTAAATTTTCAGCATCATTACTCCAGTCTTCAGTGTCACATGCTCCTTCAGAAATCATTCTAATATGTTGATTTGCTGTTCAAGAAACATTTATTATTATTATTATTATTATTATTATTATTTTTGAAATATTTATAACAGTTGAGTACATTTTTTTTCAGGATTCAGAAATATCCATAGATCAGCATTTATCTGAAATAAAAAGCTATTTTTATATTAGAAATTATAGAAATTAATGCTTTATTTAGCAAGGATGCTTCAAATTGATCAAAAGTGATGATAAAGTCATTTATAATGTTACAAAAGATTTCTATTTTTAAAAAGATTTCTAAGTTTTTATTCATCGAAGAAACCTGAAAAAAAAAAAATTTTCAGCATATTAATAATAAATGTTTTTGAGCAGCAAATCAGAATATTAGAATGATTTCTGAAGGATCACATGACTGGAGTAATGATGCTAAAAATTCAGCTTTGAAATCGCAAGAATAAATTACATTTTAAAATATATTCAAATAGAAAACAGTTATTTTAAATAGTAAAAATATTTCAAAATTGTACTGTTTTTGCTGTACTTTGAATCAAATAAATGCAGGCTTGGTGACTTTAAAAAACATTAAGAAACTTTTGACTGGTTGTGTATACATTATCTTATAATTACATAAGGAATATTAAAATTATATAATTTTTAATAGTAAATAAAAACTAATAAAATGTGCGTATGTGTATATATATATATATATATATATAAGATAAGATAAAAATTAAGAAAATGTTTTGCAGTGCATTTGTTAGTTTGTTTGTTCTCCACAGCGAGTAACCAGAATCTTACAAAAATATAAAAATAAGATAAAATACTAATATAAACTATTAAATTAATTAAATTAAATAATAAATTAAATTAAATTAAATTAAATTAAAAAAAAAAAGAATAAAACCATAAGCAGCAGCTCTCCTTTCAACCTTTGTTACTTAAGTTATACTTTTGGCTTCCCACTAATCTTGCAGTTTTACTAAATTTCCCTTCAGGGATCAATAAAGTTGCTATCTGTCTTTCTATCTATCTATCTTGTCTTCCTAGTCTTTCATTTTCACATTCCCCTCTTCACTGCATTCCCTCATTTGCTCTCCCCTGGCTCTTGAAAATGCACTGGACGTGGATGAGTTTTTCCGTTCCGTTGGCAATAGAAGGAAATGGGGAAGCTTGGCAAGCGGCTGTTATTATTTTTCCTTTTGCACAGTATCAGCTCTTTCAGCAGCCTCTCTGTCATTCAGACCCAGCAAACGTCTCCACAATCACAATCTCAAGCTGTCTTATCAGCATCGCACTTCCAGACAGACCGAGCCCACTGAGAGAAAGACAATCGAGGCATTTTCACACCAATACTGAATATTAGTTGCAAATGTTAATTGCGGACAACAGTGTAAACAGAAATGGTATGTTTTTAAGTACGGATTTGCATCCAACATACGTTCTGATTTATTTTATTGTCTAAGGTTTCAGTACGATTTTTGTTTCAAAAGCAAATCATTTTGTATTGTTTGTGTAATGGTTGCCAGCTATTGATTGCCATGGTTCTTCTGGACCAAATAGCAAAAGTCTGAAGAAGGAAGATCTAAGCCATTATTTTAATGCAGATTTATGTTTGATCTTCAGTTTAACCCGCCTTTTAATGACTCATTTCTCATACTACAGTTTATTTGATGTTTGTGATGAAACAGTGGCTCATGGTTTGGCACACTAAAAACAAAAAATGCCTTTGGTCGAATTCTGTGTCTCAAAATATTATATGTACATAAGGAAGGAAGGAGAAATCCCAAAAGCCTCACAGAGGACTTCGGAAAACTGGTTTTGCAGAATAAAATCTTTATTTGCATGCATGATGTTCCTAAATCTTGCAGTGCATTTCTAAGGAAACTTTAGAAAACGTTGACAGAATATCAAAATAAGAGCTGAATGCAGCTGGAGGCACTTACGGCCTTGTTTGGTTTAGTTCTACCTGCACAACCGAACCCAGTTGAATCATAATGGGACATCAGATGGGCTTTGAGGTTCAGAGGGACTTGATTTCTTTTAATTGGATGCTGGTGGATTTTACCGGCTTTCTCATTAGTCTCTTGTTCGGCATCTGGGAGCCAAACTGATGAGGGACTCCAAGACTTCAGGAAATACGCAGAGCAGTGCCAGTTCCTCTCTGGGTCAAATCCTTAAAATAAAACTCCAGTTATAACTTTGTTTTTGTCCTCCCAGGCCAAGATTTTTTACCCTCTTTTCTCACATTATGGGAAGGGTTGATAGATGGTCTGCAACAGCAGAGATGGGAATAGGGCTTTAGAGGTTATTTACTTCGGCTTAAGTCTTGGATAATATTTCTTTACACGTGTTCCCAGTTTTTCCTCCGACAACTTCTTAGGGGAATTGAGAACACTACCGACAACAGTTCCAGTTGTTACCCTTGTACTTTTAAGTAAGATTGTTCCAGAAGTTTATTAGTAACATTACCCATACTCATCATCATCCAGCTTCCATCAGATTGTCGTAATGATTTGTGGTTCTGTCATGGTGATGGTGTCTTTCAGTGCAGGTAGTTGATTAATAACTTGTTTCGATAAAGCTTATTTTGGCATATTTTTGCATCTTTTACTTCATAGACAACATAAATCCTTAGAAAACTACTGAATTGTTATGTAATGAGCAAAGATGGACAGTTGCATCAGGCCTTAAAGAGCAGGTCATATTTAAAAAGTCCCCTACAACAGGTTTAAATGCATCTAAGGTCAGAAAACATTGTAATTTTCTCAGAATATACATTTAATATTAGAGTCATTTCTCAATGATTTCGAAATGGTTCTTCTGATTCAGTTCTTGAGGTCTATAAACCCCTCTCTTCCATAAGCCTGCTCTGCTCTGATTGGTCAGCTGGCCAAGTCTGTTGTGATTGGTCTTTCCATATACAATGCAAGTGAATTGTGCCCACAGTTTTACCTGCTATACTGTAAACACTTCACAAAACAATAATGGTGGATACGTTAGTGAAGTGCTAACGTGACTAACTGATGAAACAATGCAATTTGTAAATCAAAATATGTCTACTGTAATGTCTAAGGAATGACAGACAAAAGACGCCCGTGTCTTAACTTTTAATCAGAACGCAGAACAGCTGTATCACAGGCGCACTAGCCTAACACGCTCGTCTGTCTCTGCCGGGTCTTTTACTCCCTGCATTAACCCTATAAACAATGCTGGGCATGTTGCTTTAAAAAAGTAATTAGTTATAGTTGCTAGTTACTTCTCACAAATAGAGAAAAAGTTACATCATCATAAAAGTAACTAATTACCAAGGAAAGTAACTGTTCAGTTATGTCAAATAACTTGGATTATATGTATGGAAAGCTTGAAATGGCTACTTTTAAATTATGTCATGTCGAAAACAAATATTCTCTGATAAAGTGATCCGTATGATACCAACGCAAGCTCCAGTTTTTTTCGTCTGAACTCATTATCTCAAATGTAATCATGCCCATGAGCAGCTCCGCTTTTCAGATGTTAAACATCCATGTGAGAAGCTCGAACTTGTAGGTAACCTCCGTAAACAAAAGTGAACATTCATCAAGTTCATCTCGGCTACTTTTTGCTTTATGGAAGAAGACAAACTGAGAGGAATAAGCCAGAATTGACCTCAGAAGAATAACACAGTTTTCTTTATTGTTAAACGAAGTAATTAGAACAACGACAGTCTACATTAATTAACACTTTTAGGAAACAGTGGGTTCACAGCGAATTATCAGAACTTTTTCAGCAAGACAGTAATATTGTGGTTTACCTGGAAACCTAAAGCTGCACTAGATATACATCACATATTAGCACAAACAATTTGATATTTTGAGCACTCAGTTGAGAATGTACACATAACGTATCAATCAGCCTTACAGGTTGTGGTTCGGAGACGCTTGTAAGTCAGAATAAAGGAGGTACGGATGTATCTTTCATTACGAATCTGATGTTGAACTCTCCAAAATTAGAGAAGCAGTACTCTGTAAAATGGCAAGCAGACAACAAAAGGTTTGAATTGTATTGCTGTGGTATCATGGCAAATGAATTTTAACTACTAATTCTTCACATCATCCACTTTTGGCAATGAAAATACAACAAACTTGCTTTCACAGAGCAGAACTCAGCATCTTTTCGACACGATGTAAACATACTAACTAGCATTTGTAGACAGGTCAGACTGTTCGAAATTCAAAGGCAGGGGCTTATGCTATGTATTTGATGTAACAAAGTGGTTATATAAGTGTGTGAGTTGTTTACTTACTTTTTTTTAACTAGTCTTCCCATTAACAGCATTGTTCATTCATGTTCATTGTCATGGACACATTAAGCATACGAAGACAAGAGGCGGGATTAATTGCATGAACCAATCACACCCGATCATAACCAGTCACATCCAATCATATTGCGATGGAGGCATTGCCTCTTCTCACATGACTTTCCCCCATTCATTCTCAATTTCCCCCCTACCAAACCCACCATGTACTTTAGGGGGGTCTGTTAAAACTCAATGGGCTCAGGAGAGATGAGAGACGCAGACTGCCACTGTAACTTTATCTGCTGGTGTTGCTATTTGACAGTGTTTCTTTAGAAAAACAAGTGATTTATACACTTCTTAATGTTCTGTTTTGTAATTCTGGCTTTGTTTTATTTTTGCACGACAAAGTTGGACATTGCCTCCCTTGCCTCCTCAGAGGAAACACCCTATATGCCCTAGGGGTGTAACGATACATGTATTCGTACTGAATACATGTATTCGTCACGGTACAGGCATGTCAGTTCGGTGCATGAAGCCTTAAAACGAATACAGGCAATTCACCCTCAATCCGCAGTAATGCAACGCTGTTTGATAACCGCCAGCAGAAGAACAGCGAATGCCAGGAGTTGCGCACTTGAAAACAAAGACAACTAAACGGTGATCATGTGGTGATTCTTAACGCATCTCTGACAAAGGCTTGCACACTCAACTGTCTGCGAAATGGAGCCTTTTGCTCTTGTTTCCTACCTCTTTCATTCGGCACAAATCTAAATATCCCATAATATTTCCATATTTGCAATGCATCCAAATGCTAAACTATTATTTATTATTTAAATTGTAGACATTGTACTTTTGTCGCAGCGGGCACGCTGATGTTTGGTTCACTGTGTTTTATTTTGATAAAGTACCAATAGCGCTGTCAAGTTAGCAATGCTAGAAGCCTGGAACTGTTATGTTCAGCAAAATCAACTTAAAAAAAAAACAAACAAACAGAATGTCACTTTCTGCCATTTGAGTTTCCTTTCTGTCACAAAACTGAACTGAAACTCAGCAAATATAGACTACGTTACGTGTCGCATCGTTTTTTCCCTTGTCTATCAGTTAACTAAAATATATTTCAAGTATTTATTCCTTGTATGTATAAATGTACTGCAGATTTTATAGCCAAACTTGTATATGACATTAATTTGATATAATATTTAGTATTTTCACATGTAGGTGGAAAAAATTGTAATTTGTACTACTGTCTGGTTAAAATAAATGAAAGAAACCTAGCATAGTAGATTTTTTTTTTTTTCTGTTGTACCGAAATCGTATCAAACCGTGACCCTCGAACCGAGGTACGTACCGAACCGTGACATCTGTGTATCGTTACACCCCTAATATACCCTATAACTTCCCGTTGGTTCTCTTTGAGAGCTGATTTTGACCTTGTGTTTTTTGTGATTCCGTTTGCTAAGCAGTGGTTCAGCTATCACAGACCGTTTTAGTAATTAAAAGCGGACATATTCATCATTCATTACAGTCTTATTTGGTTTGTGTCAGCACTCGGTTGCTGTAAAGTCTTATTTCATGTTATCCTATCGCATCCTGTTCTAGAGGTCCCACTTTCATACGCATCCAAAACGCTGACAATTATCATTTTAAATTCCCCTTCCCTCCGCCTCATGATTTAACGTTGCCCAGTAAACTTCGCATCTCCGGGCAGTTTGGTGTGACAGAATGAAGGAGGAGCTTGACAAGCTGGCCAAAGATGAGAGCGCTCAAATGGGCCGTGCACCATCCAACTCCCAAGCACAACAGAGCGCTTGTGTTCTCCCTTAACCACAGCAAGGAAGAGATTCATGTTAGCATGGAGAACTGGCTCCTGATGCAGCGTGGTTGACCTTTCACATATGCTAGCACTTGCTGAAGAAAGATGGAACTTGATGACTATAAATAAGTTGGTCACTATGTTCATCCAGTGATCCCTTTAAAAGGTTTCCGAAACTCTGAAGTCATCCGATGTAATTTCTGAGCTGTTTATTTGAAGACTGATATTGCTTCATTTAGTTTGATGCTATTTTCAGTTTCTTCATTTAATTACTTTGTTTTTCATGAGACTTGCAACTGATTAAACACTCTGTCCTCATTCTCTCTTTCCTTTCATTAAGATGTATCCATTAAAACCCGTTTGCTAATGCAAACCAGAGCGGTTGTTAAATCTGGCTTGCCAATAAGCGACACTGTCGTACCTGATCCAAGTGCAGCTCACCAGCACTTCCTGCCCTGTGGTCAGTATTTTTTTATTCTTTACAAAAATGTAAGGAAAAAACTTTCCCATGTGTTATGAGACTGCATGATATTCATCTTCAAGTGGCTTGATGCCTGTGCAATAATTTTGCTGGAGTGGCTTTCACGCTTTGATCAGCAGGTTAGTACAGAAATGTACAGGCTTGCTAGTTTCGCCTCTAGCTGGAGACTTTTGCCTGATTAAGGAGACCGTCCCACCTGCAACCTTTGTTTCCTGCAATTTGTTTGTCTCGTCTTAGAATGTCCCGTGCCTTGCACCGGTTGTGCAATCAAGATCAGTGTGCTATTTGTCTAAATCTCAAAGGCCCACTTTCTTTCCTTCATGTAAAAGGTACACTGTATCCCATTACCCCAGGGAAAGCTGCTGAAAATGTAGAGAGGAAAGGATTTGGGTTTGTCACTCTCAGAGACACTCCATCCTTACTCACATCCCTCCTGTTTGATCATAATTAGATTCACACTAAAAGAGATTTTGACTTGATTATAAGACAACATATCTACATTTTGTTTCTGCAAAAAATAAATAAATAAATAAATGCTGTTGTGAGATGAAGTTTTACAAAGTTTCAAGTTTTCAAGTTTCAGCAAAGATGCTTTAAATTGGTCAAAAGTGATAAAGGCATTCATAATGTTACAAAAGATATCTGTTTTAAATAAACTTTCTATTCAACAAATAATCCTGAAAATGTTAATAATGTTAAATATTAAGCAGCACAACTGTTTTTTAACATTGATAAAAATAAGAAATGTTTCTCAAGCACCAAAATCAGCATAATGATTTCTGAAGGATCACATGATACTGAAGACAGACAATTCAGCACAGGAATAAATTATTATTAAAGGAAACTTATTTTGCCCCTTTTTACAATATGTAATATAAGTCTCAGGTGTCCCCAGAATGTGTCTGTGAAGTTTCATCTCAAAATACCTGACATATAATTTATTATATCATTTTGAAAAGGCCTATTTTGAGTGGAAGCAAAAACAAGCGTCATGCATGTCTCTTTAAATGCAAATGAGCTGCTGCTCCCCGCCCCCTTTTCCAGGATTGGGCTGTGCCTTTACAGCTCCCACCTCATATACTAAAAAAACATCTGTTTGGTTTTGATTATCATGTCTATCGCGTTGAAAACACGTGTTTTAAACCATATTAGTTTAAACTTCTGATATAGGGTTTTCTGAGCGCACACACACGGAATGCAGCTGTCACAAGTCATGTGAGTACTAAACTAAGTTCTCTTTCAAGTCTTATTGCACTTAAAATGTCAGATACACACACTTTTATGTTAAAACACACATGTTTGTGAAGGTAAACAGCTGGGAAAGAAATTACATGTTTATATTAGATCTGTTTGGTAGCAGCATAATATACAATAAATAAATTAATAAGTCCACTGCTCTCTTGTCTCCTCTGAGGCTGGGACTCTAAATAGTGTCCTGTGCTTGTCTGTGTAGCCAACAACAGAACAGTTAGCATGCTTTGCTTGAAATTTCGCCATGGCATTAGAACTGGTACACCGTTGTCACTTGTGAAAACGCAATGGTAGCACTGTGGGTGGAAACGTGCAGATTAAAGGGCGGCAATATTATTATTAAGTATTATAAAGAAATATCCTTTTTCACGATTATAGGATTTGAACACAGAAGTCGTATGATCATGATATGTCACCTTTAAAATACAATTTAAATATATTAAGCCAGTTAATCTACTTTGAAATGTGCGTTCTGTGTCGGAATGTCTGTATTTGTTTTGGTCTGTGTGACTCCGCCCACTGCTAATTCACCCGATAGTATTTCAACATCCCGGTTTGCCAGTTGGCCAGCAAATGAACTGGATCAGAGATCACAGATTCTACCCGATCTAAAAAGCCTCGGCATCTGTCTAAAAACCTTTATAAACTAACTGTACAGTTTACAATGTGTAAGGCTCGTAGCCTTCCAGTGTCAATTCTGCTCGTTCCCCTTGCGTCTTCTCAATTTGGCAACCCACTTGATCGTCGAGTCTGAGAACAGGGTGGGAAAAATGCTATTTTGAGTATCAATATCGATTCTTAAATCACAATCGATCTCTTGGTCTATGCTGTTTTCAGCTAATGAATGAACAGTAGTGCGTCTTTCTTCCAATAAATAGCAATAGGCTAGGATTTCTGTCACTTTTGATATAAAACAAAGTCTCAGATTTCAAATTCTGTCCATTTCCTTAGGAAATTCAAGCAATGAATACCGTTTTGGCGCTCTTTAATGTGGCGTGATAGATCGTTGAGGCTTCTGTGTACTCGCCTGTGCGTAATCAAAAGCATAGGAAAACATTCGTGATAATTTTGTTTTTGTTCTGTATCCTATTCTCTGCTGCCAGACTGAAGCGCATTTGCCAGCTGGAGAGGGGTGGGAATTACAGCTACAATTTTACAATGGAGCACCCTGTAATCTGTCAAAATGACAGACGGCCTTCAAATTTTTCCGTCACTGATAATAAATTTCCATCAATGATGGAGAATTTTGGTTAACGCGACCTCTGGACTGCAGTACCTATTTCAATCACTATCTGTCAATACTGCAACTTTAAAATAGGAAGGAGATACTTTAAATTTTAATAATATTTCCACAGTATGTTTACTGTGTTTATTTGGATGCTTGGTGAGCATACAAAGCTGCAGTTATGAAAAATGAAATCACTGTTAGATATAAAATCACCTGTGAAAGTTTACGATTATTATATTTCTCTGGTGGAGACAGACATCCACACAACCCTCATATTTTTTTTCATTTCAAGTTTTTGTGTAAATTGAGAGGCCACCTGTTCCAAATAATTACAACAAGAGGATTTCTTCTGAACTTCCTGTCTGAGCCACATGTCTGGAAAAGCTGCTAACTTATGCCTGCTAAGATGAAGTTCATCCTCAGCTTATCCACTCAGCTTGCGATGCCCAGTTTCTGACAAACACATAAATCTAAATGATGCCATGAAGTGAGTGAAAGTTCATGAATATTCATAATCATTTGTAAAAGTAGAAGTCATCTTTTTCATTTTGTGTATTAAGTGTCTCATTACCTGGTAATTAGATTTGATATAATCCTAACATCCAGATGTCATCATCATATCCTTGTTGAACTGATGAGAAATAAAACCAAGGCCATCTTGAGTTCAAAGCGGCCTGTAATACAAAGCCATGACAAGACAAAGACCGAGTTGTTTCTGTTATCCTGCACTGGCGCTTCCAGTTCTGTCCTCTCACTTGAATACTGTGCTTTTTGAAGATGACCCAACTCTAAAGACAATGCATGATTTCCTTTGGTCCAAACATAGTTATCCCTGTCACAGATTTATTTTCCTGGCATAGCTAGAAAGAGTCGAACTATTACGCTTGTTTGAGTGGAACTCAAGTCTCTAGGAACATGATCCAGCCTTCATAGACTCATAACGTTGCAAAGACTCCCTGTGGGGGTTTCTATCTGCTTGCCCAGTCGAAACAATACAAAGTATGACCCCTACAGAACTAATCCACCTGCTTTTACCAAATCTAGGTGAATCAGAATTTGAGTTCTCCCAGTGCACTGTGGGTCATGGACATGTGTGTCTGAGTCCAAGTAGCAACTGCTAATCCGTGTACATTCTACCGAGACTCAATAAGAGGATATTAAATCTGGAGGGTATTGTGTGGCAGTTCTTAAGCAACCAAACACAATTTCTGCATCCCATCATCCTCTGCAGACTAGAGGCGGTGAGCATGACTAGAAGTGCCACCATATGCTTGGGCAAAGCATTTGGCAGCTCATACGAGTGTGTGGGTTTGACAGTAATTGAATTAGGAATGATTCTGTTTGCAAATAGCTGCATTGGTCACACTGTCCCACAGCATCATTGCATAAATCTCTCTATTGGCCATTCATGGAATCCAGATGAGCCTGCAGGGGAGTGTTTTCATTTAGCCGCATTATTGGTATTGCAGTGATGTACCAAAGTTGAATAACACATATTTACATGTACCATTTAACAAAGGCATTTAACCAAAGTGACTTAATGAAAAGCACAATCATGTAGGATGAACAATGTATATATATATACTGTATAATATTATCATCCACAGGTAAGAGGTTTGCAGACATGGAAATGATCTGACAGGGACAAAATGCTCTTCATGAAATCCACTTACTGTTTTTGCTTCCAAAAACTCAGATTATTCAGTAAAAAAGGACCAGAAATTGGTTACGTGCCTTACTGCTGACTAAATTGTTTTGAATCCCATCAGACAAAACAGTACCTCTGCTGTCCTTCGACTGAATTACTGCTGCATAAAAATGATCATTAACTGGACTGCAAATGTTCTGCTGCGGTATTAATGACCGTCTTGTGTCCTCTTAGGGCCATGCTGATGAAGTTCAGTAACCCAAACAAAGCCATGTGTTTCTGAAAAATACTGGAATTTAAGTCACCCACCCACAAACTGCACGAATAACTACAGTCATTGAGACAAAATGAGGTTCGAGCAAATTTAATTCACAGACACAGGAAGCTGGGAATGAGCAGTTTGATTTACAAACAAATTTGATCTCATTGGATTCCTACCTTTCAGTTGGGGATTCACGAAATACACAAAATGAGAAAAGAATACAAACTGTACTTTATTTATTTACTTATTTATTTATGGGGAAATCTGTTTATGTTGTGTATTTCTAGGGAGTTTTTCTTTGCTATTGTCTCCTACTTCTGTAGCGCATTTTGGTGAAAGCTACTTGGGAACAATATTTATTTAAAATATTAACTTAACTTATTAGAAAGTACATATTTTTCATCAGAAAATGTTTTAATGATTCTTTCACGCAGTATAAATGGGTCTTTATATGGGCCATTCTACAGAATTGGTGCAAACTGCTGTCCCACAACCAAAAAAACACATTTAAAAAGCATTTAAAGGAGAAGTCCACTTCCAGAAAACCATTTACAAATAATTTACTCACCCCCCTTGTCATCCACGATGTTGATGTCTTTCTTTCTTCAGTCATAAAGAAATTATGTTGTATGAGGAAAACATTTCAGGATTTTTCTCCATTTAATGGACTGATATGGTGCCCCGATATTGAACCTCCAAAATGCAGTTTAAATGCGGCTTCAAACAATCCCAAATGCAGTTGTAAATGATCCCAGCCAAGAAAGAAGGGTCTTATCTAGCGAAACGATCGGTTATTTTCATTTTAAAAAATAACATTTTTATACTTTTTAATGCCAAACGCTCGTCTTGTCTTACTCTGCTTGGACTGTTTTTTTCTGGCTCATGACAGTTAGGGTGTGTCGAAAAATTCCCATCTCATGTTCTCCCTCAACTTCAAAATTGCCCTGTATAGCTGTTTTACCTTTTTTTTAAGGGTGTTTGATCTTCTTTGCATGTTCACTTTGCAAAGACTGGGTCAGTACTACTGCAGTGATGTAGGATGATTTTAAAATGATTTTTGAAGTTGAGGGAGAAAATATGATTGGAGTTTTTCAACATACCTTAACTGTCTTGAGGCAGAATACACATACATACAGTTCATGGAGAGAAAGGCAAGACGAGTATTCAAGATTAAAAAGTATTTAAATTGTATTATTTTTATTGTTTATTTTGATTGTTTCGCTAGATAAGACTCTTTTTCTTCGGCTGGGATCGTTTACAACCACATTTGGGATCGTTTGAAGCCGCATTTAAACTGCTTTTTGGAAGTTCAAAATCGGGGCACCATATCAGTACATTATATGGAGAAAAATGCTGAAATGTTTTCCTCAAAAAACATAATTTCTTTACAACTGAAGAAAGAAAGACATGAACATCTTGGATGACAAGGGGGTGAGTACATTATATTTGAATCTTTGTTTTGAAAGTGGACCTTTCATGTCACAACCAAAACAGTGTATGTTTTCTATTGGCTAAGACTGATTTTAACTACACCCCTACATTTATGATCAGGAAATATTTATGTGCCCCCCTCTCTCATAGCTATAAGGTGTGAGTAGATATGTCCCATCATTTTGAGGTAAATGTGTTCAAAAGTATGAAAAATCTGTGTAACTTTAAGGAACGTTACTGTTTGGTTCCAGCAATTAAGCACACTTTTTTGGGAGTCATTCCATAACATTTAGTTTTTATATGTGTACAACTGTGCTAGCTTACCATGTACTTATTAGCATCTTTGAACTAGGTTCAAAAGTATCTAAAATTGTCTCTACCGAAACATTTGGTGGTTATCCTATAAAATTGTCAGTACCAAAACAGTCACGACCAAAACATGTCATCATTGTTTCAGTAGTGACAAAAGGGAACACATAATCCTTTATTTGGGGGAAATAAACAAAGTTTTTTTAGTATGCAAGTTAAAATTCTGTAATGTGATGTGGTCACTACCAAAGCATTACTGTCACCACCAAAAATGTGCATGTCAAAAATAAAGAATACTGAATTATCAACTAAGATATTTATGGTATTTTTTGGCTCAGTGTATATTCAAACTAATGAATCCTTAACTTTGAAATCAGTATGATCAACTGTTTGCCTTTTACAAAGAAAAATTGGATACAAAATACAACAAATCTCATAAATCACACTTGAAATATTGTTAAAAATGTAATTGTTGTTGACTTACAATGTTGAAAAATGTAAATAAAATAGCAAAAAAAATATTTACAACAAATATGTAAGCAAAATATAACTAGGTCAATATAATTATTCAATTATTATTACTGCGTTTTGGTAGCGACAAATTTGGGGAGTGGGACAAAAATTCCAAAACTTTCTGAAAATACAATATGAGAATTAACTGCACAATTACTAGAAATGTGTACCTTGGATATTATACAATTTGTATGCATACTTTTTTTTTTTTTTTTTTGGAAAAAGACATTTTTTCCAAGATGTTTCCAACTCTGACTTTGGACCAATTCTGTTTTTTTTTAATTTCCCATGTATGAAAATATACAGCTGCCTTTTTATTTTAGGCTGACGGTTCCTAACAAGAGATCATCATACTGGGGGGGTCCTTGTCATTAATGAGTTTCCAAACCCTGCGCTAGTGAGCTAAGCAGCTCGATGAGGCCTTTAGAGTACATTTATAGTGAATTATTCATCTTTGGGGGAGATATGGGGGATGAGAGTGATTTTGGCATTTAGCATGGAAATAGATCTTGAACCATGGTGCCCACAGACACTAGTACAATCGTCTCTCGCCTGCCTCTCTCTCACTTTCCCATCACAGACTCTCACACAAATCATTAAAATAGCATTTTAAGCACTAGTTAAGTCATTCCAGCAGAAACCACAGTCTCCTTATTAGGCAGCCTGCGATTCAGCAAATGGCACCCGGCACAAGAAAAAGATTTTGGAAAAGCAAAGAAAGAGTTAGACTGTGTTTGTTTTCTTGTCTGTCCTCTGTGTCTATTTCCTGTCGGTTTGGGAAGGCGTTGGATGTCGTTGTCTAGATTTAGGGATTTAGACTGCGTAGGAGGGTGTGAAAAGTTCATACTTTCCCCATTCTTAAAAATGCAGTCTTTATTGCTTTTTTCCCTCAGGGAACACTAATATGCTGTATCACTAACATCATTTTTTTCCCTTTTTTGAAGCATTTTTCTCGCTGAGACGATAAAACTGTATGGAGGAGTCTTGTCTAGACCAGGCAAGTTTTTCAAGTGGGGTTCATCTGCTTGATTCATGGTCTCAAAGTCTCCTCCAAACCCAGTAACAACACACACTTGTATAGCCGAACATTCCAGCGCTATTATTTTTGCATTATATTCCTATTGCTTGAAACACAGAGGCAGTTATCTGCTCCATTAGCTCCACACGCCATACAAATCAGCCTGCTGTTCTCCTCATCGTGAGGTTTATACATTAGCAGGTAACTAATTTTCTATTGATAACACACTTCATCTTTGTCTATCATATCCTTTCTGAAGGGACCACCTTAAAGCCTTAATATACTCATGACGAATTTGTTCTTTTTTGTTCTTTGCTTAGGAGTTGGAAATCTGAGCTGCAGTAAACTGTTAGGAACCTAACATGTAAAGCTAGATTGCTTTAAAGCAAGCTTCTTTACTGTATTAAACAGTGTCAGTGCTGCTTTCAGTTAAAAATACAATTTCAGTTTCTTCTATAAAGCAGCTTTTCAGTGTGTTCATGTTTTCACTTGTGCCTGACCTTGATGGCCCGAACACAAGAAATGAACCAAAGAAGATTTCCACGTCAAAGGCAGAGCCCCAGTGTACACCTACCTATTACATATTCGCCACAGATCAGCGGTAGTTCGAAATGTGCTGGAGCACATTTTTCCAGAAACTTCCCTTTGGCGTGCTTTTTCGAACTTCTGAAACTCCAAACAAAGTTCATTTTGGCCTGATTTTGTTTAAAATGACATTGCACCAGTCTGTTCTTTGATTTTTCCTGAAGTATATTGGAGCCTTTATTGGTGCCGGTCCAGCTGTGTTATCATACTGTCAAATACTTCAACCAATATAGTCTTTAGGATGTTAAATGTTTAGGACGTTAACCTGTAGTACTTTCTTTCTTATGAGAAAAACAATGTTGAATTGGATCCTACTGATTTTCACTATACAGACAAAGCTTTGTGTGTCTCTTGTGTTTTGCAGAAGAAAGTAAGTCCAACTCTTTTGGTTTGGCATGAGGGTGTGTAATTGACAACAGAATTTTTATTTTTTGCTAAAGTGTTGCTTTAAAGGGATAGTTCGCTCAAAAATGAAAATTCTGTCATTATTTACTCACCCTCGTGTCATAAAAACTGTAAGACCTTTGTACATCATCTTATCATTATGAAGCTACAGGAATACTTTTTGTGCACAAAGAAAACAAAAATAATATTTTCAACAATTTCATGTATTAATTTGTGTTCCAAAGATGAACAAAGATCTTACAGGTTTGGGATGAGTAATTAATGACAGAAATGTAATTTTTAGCTGAACTATCCCTTTAAAGGGGTCCTATTATGCTCTTTTACAAAGTCTTGATTTTGTTTTGCAGTATACTAGAACATGCTCTCATGCTTGGTCATCCATAAAATGGATTACTTTTCACATAATTTACATTATTACCATACCTTTCTACCCAGCCTGGTACAAATGGCTCGATTAGTTCCAGGATTGATGAAGGCCCGCTTTCCGAAAAACAAAGTGTGTTGTGATTTGTTAGCTGTCCCACTGCATTGCAATTGGCGAACAAAAATGCATCGATTCGCTACAGAATGCCTTTATTATCATGGATTGATGCACTTTTTTGAACTTGTGTTGGAATGATGAAAAGAAACACCCATCTATGCTGTCCTAAAGCTTGGGAGTGCCAGGATAATTTTTAATGTATCTCCAACTGCATTCGTCTGAAAGAAGGAAGTCATATACACCTAGGATGCATGGAGGGCGAGTAAATAATACGCTACAGTAGTGTTGGGTCCTATCATCAGCCTGCGAGATCGCCAATACATAATATTATCGTGCTTATTTATTTGATTATTTACATACTTAGTTTCATTGCCCGAAACCAACTCCAGTATAAGGCTAAAAGCAGCCTAATGTTTTTAATATGACTTAATTTGTATTTAACATGACAACAATTGAATAAAAACATTCTAATTACTAATTATAAGGCTTGCATTTCCTTTTTATTCAAAACTACAGAACTATAACTACAGAAAACAAGCAAAGTATATTAACATTATCAAAGAATGTATGATGAATAAATCTCTTACCACACACTGCACACGTCTGCGGCACGGCTCCAACACGGCCACCGGAGATTATCATGGCCACTCTAGTCAATGCTTGTGTTTACATCAGCCGCACCTCCGTATGTGTTTCGACCCCCTATACTGCACACGTCTACGGTGCGGCTCCGACATGGCCACCGGAGCTGATCGAGGCCACTCTAGTCAATGCTTGTGTTTACATCAGCCGCACCTCCGTATGTGTTTCGACCCCCTATACTGCACACGTCTACGGTGCGGCTCCTACACGGCCACCGGAGCTGATCGTGGCCACTCTAGTCAATGCTTGTGTTTATACTTGCAGCGCTGCAGCTTGTTAAAGCATACTACAAGTGGCTTTCTGCATTGCATCGCTACAGTTAGACTAACCTTGTCCCTACCCACCCCCCAACCATTCGAATTTTTGTAGGCGGGATTTATTTTAATGATATTCTAACGGTCCGCATTGTGACATCATAACACCTGGAAAAGAAATACTGTAATCCAAAGGAGCCGTTTGTTGTAGTTCTTGAAAAGGGAGTTCTTGAAAAGAAATCTCCCTTTGGAGTGGACTTTTTTATGCCCAAACATACACACCACACACTGACTAAAATTTAAAAGGTGAAAAAGCATAATAGGACCCCTTTAAGACTTTACGTCTACCACTCTAGCAGCCAAAACACAATATATGCAGTAGAAATCAAACACTTTTCCATGAATATCCATTGCTTTGCTTCAAAATGTGATGTGGTATGCTGTTTTGTAGCCATTGTCCTCAATGAGGTGTCGCCCTAACATCTGCCCCATAGATTAGCGCACACACGCAGCGGTCTGCTTTACTTTGATATATTATGTCTAAGCATGGAGGCTCCTTAGTCTGCGTCTCAATAGTAGGTTTGTCGAGCTCCAGGGTGTCTATGGATACATGCCCAGTCTGAAAAGATCTACAAAGCCAGACGAGAGGACCAAAGAACCCTTGTCTTGTCCAAAAAAGGGGCATGAGTCCAACAGGGATTAAAACGGCATTCCTCTGCCACCCCACAGAAGCCACAAAATGGTGGTTGCATGGAGCGAATTGGAATGCCTCGTCTATGACTTGACTATTGGCTTCGCTTGAAAGAGCGAACATGGCAGTCACTAAAAAATTGCTTATAACCATTAAGCTCTCCGTGATTGGAGCCATTTCGGTTCATATGATCTTTCATGAGCTTTAGAGCAGGGAATGGTGTTATTTAGTGTGATATTTTTATCTTCAAGCCGCAGATTGTTAAAACAGGAAGAGGAATATTAGACGGCTACGCTTAGATTTATAATTCATTTGCCTACTGACAACCCTTTTTACCCTTGTGCTGTTTGAAAGTTGGTCTTTGTGGTGTAAAATGCTATTTTCTGCCATGATGTTGATTTGCTATGAAACTGCTAATTTGTCAGATGCAGTTTCATTTCATTAATTCTTCTCCCATATGCATGTAAAAACGGATTGCGCCATATTCAGTGGCAAGGAGTGGTTTTCTCATAGCTTTTTCCCTCTGTGGCTGTGGTCCATTGATTTTAGCCCCCTTTCCCTAAACCTAAGTAAACACATTCTTTTCCAAACCATACTAAAGAGCAGAGCTCTTGGTCAGCAACTCATGAATGATTAGAGAAAGGGCTGTTTGGGTAATTTGCATGTACTTTACTTTGTGTCACGAAGAGCTCATTTACAGGCTGTGGCGTTGACTTCAGCCAATTAATTATCCTTGGACTCAATGGAGTAGCACGTTCTCACCTTCTGCTTTGTGTCATGTATTTGAATCCATGAGACATACATAACACTGCTTTTCTGCTGTCGGTTAGTACATACATTCATATCACTTCCAAATGTTCTTACACGCCTTCTGCGTGTTTGTAGGAATTTCAGGTTTTTGTCTACAGATGTGGATCTTAAAGGAACAGTTCAGATATTTTGAAGACTGATCTGATTGATATTTTACATTTATAGTGACCTCAGTTGTTAGATGGTAATAGAAGATAATCAGTGAACAACAAAGCAACAGTGTGGTTTCAGACTTTAATGATGGTAGACTGGATAGTTGCATCCTGAAAAGTTTTTGAACAGTAAGAAGTTTTTAAAGAAGTCTCTTCTGCATTTAAACCTGCATTTATTTGATCCAAAGTACAGCAAATCAGTACAATTTTTAAATATTTGTATTATTTAAAATAACCCTTTTCTTTTTAAATATATTTTCAAATGTAATTTATTCCTGTGATCACAGCTAAATTTTCAGCATCATTACTCCAGTCTTCAGTGTCACATGATCATTGTAATATTCTGATTTGCTGTTCAAGATACATTTATTATTATTATTATTATTATTATTATTATTAACAATATTTAAAACAGTACATTTAAGGATTTAGGATAAATAGAAAGATCCAAAGATCAGCATTTATCTGAAATAAAAAGCTTTTTTGTAACATTATACACTATACCATTCAAAAGCTTGGAGTCAGTATTGGAGTTGGTGTTAAAGTAATCAAAAGTGATGATAAAGACATGTATAATGTTACAAAAGATTTCTATTTCAGATAAATGCTGTTCTTCTAAACTTTCTATTCATCAAAGAAAATTGAAAATAATCTACTCAGCTGGTTTCAACATAATAATAAATGTTTTTAAGCAGCAAATCAGAATATTAGAATGATTTCTGAAGGATCATGTGAATGGTGTAACTGGTGCTAAAAATTCAGCTTTAAAATCAAAGGAATAAATTACATTTTAAAACGTATTCAAATAGTAAATAGTTATTTTGAATAGTAAAAAATATTTCAGAATTTTACTGTTTTTGCTGTACCTTGGATTAAATAAATGCGGGCTTAATGAGTAGAAGAGACTTCTTTGAAAAACATTAAAAATCCTACTGTTCAAAAACTTTTGACTGCTAGTGTATGGGGGTGAATAAATATCGATTGTTTCAATTCGATTTAATAAATAGAATTAAAACTTGATTTGAATGATAGTGTAAGTGTTCGTATATATTTGATATAAGACATTCCTATATATTGGATTAATGCTTGCATTAATGTTTTCTATGTACAGATATGAATGATGAATGAGAACAGACTGAATTCAATTTCACAGAGGCTGTTTGGGAAGGTTATGTGTGGTCTTTTTCACCTCCGTGTTTCAGTCCACATCAAGGGCTTTTCTATAGCTGTTGTGCTGCATTGATAAACAATGGGTTGTCTATTTAATGGAGCTCCAGCAGTGCCCACCCAGACTTCTAAAGGAATGTGCCACCGTTCATAACAGATGGCAGAGACCCCAGCGGCGCAGTATTCAGTACTGCAAACCCAGAATTCAAGAATCCAAATGAATAGTTTGGAAAAGTGATCATCCAGAATAATTATTCTGAAATGTAGCAGAAACTTATCTAACCGTTTATGGCTCACTAATCAAAGGCACAAAGTAAAGCCCCTGATATGGTGTCGACAACAGACTTTCTCAGCTGTATTCCCCTCTATAGACACCTGCTGTCACGGAGAGCATGAGGGTGACCCCAGTGCTGGTCCACAAATAGGCCAAATACACCCAGTGAAAGAGAAATAGAAAGAAGGAATGTGTGCAAGGAATTTTAACAGACTTCCCCCTTTGTTGAGTCTCTGAGACTAATGGCCGCTCCTTACAAAGCAACCGTCTGAGTAAAGTGTCCAATCAAAATGAAAAGCAAGAAAGGGAATGAGTCAGAGAAGGCCTGCACCACGGCTCATACCAAGATGCAGGCGTGTAGTTTGGCAGGGACCAAGGATTTCCATTAAATAGCAGGTTTCAGGAACAAGATAATTGTTCTAGCAGAACTGACCCCCTCTCACCTATTCCTCATCCCATCTTTTTCCTCAACTCTTTCACTCTACTCTCTCTCTCTCAGCCCATATGTGGTCTGTCTCTCCTCTTCCGAAACAGAGAGCTGCAGGAGAGAATCCACAGGTCATTTTCACACCTTAATGAACAAATACAACAGACTTTGCAGCATAAAGCGACAAGCACCATGGTTAAAAAGTCATGAAATTAATAGTATTTACCCTAATTTATAGATTAAAACTGAGATGTTTTTGTTGCTGACCTTCAATGATCCAATTAAACCATACTGATAAGCAAAAAGTACTCGTGATAAACTAACATTTGTTGTTCTTTTCTTTTTTTATTGCTGAAGAGTGTTGAACTTTCTTCTTCTGCATTCTAATGTACAGATGTGAGTTTGCTTTTCCTTTAGCCTGAAGCTTTTGGTGTGAAAGAGCTTCTACATTTGCCAAAAATATAACTTTTTATATTACAAACAAACCAGCAAACTCTGTCAAAATGTAAAAAGTAATGGAAAAGTAACATGGCATATTGCTTTCCATAAAAATTAACGAAGTAACGTAATTAGTTACTTTTTTAGGAAGTAACGCATTATTGTAATGCATTACTTTTTAAAAGTAACTTTTCCCAACACTGGACTCCCAAGACTCTATGATAAATTGTGATTCTGTACTTTGTCAACTACACATACGCTGGGTTTCTATCCAAAGCTGCGAATTTAACTTGTGTGCAAAACTAGAATATGGCATAAAACATTTGCGAATAAGCAAATTGGATGGAAAATTCAACGAGTCAAAGAGAACAAAAATATCACTTCCTGATAAACTGGCAATAAATATCACTAAGAAAAGTAGGAGAAGCCACTGAATATAATAAGTTTCATATATAATAAATTACTTGGGCCTCAGAGCAAGCAGACAATAAATGCACTCATTGCTTTCAGAGGTGGATGTCTGCTTTTTGGGAATGCAGTCGTGTAAGACAGTTCTGGGAGACAATTATACAGAAATACTTTGATGACAGACTTTGCTCAGGCATTTAAGAATTGGCCTGTTAGTTAGTCAGGTTATGCCGTCCAATAGTGCAAAGTCACATGACTTTTTTTATAGGGCTGGGCGATTTTTTAGATTTTATAGATTCATTTGAATGTAATGTTTTGCCATGATTTTATTTTTATAAATCGAAAAATCACGATTTTTTATGAAACATTAGAATTAGACACTTTGACAATACAACAATGATAACAGTAAAGAGAAAAAAAAATTATCCTACCGCATGTTGGTGCACATGATTAACCGCTACATGTGATGCACTCATAACGCTAGGCGGCATTCGCACAGAATAAGCTTTTGTGTTGGCAAAGATGCAACGTGGGCAGTGAAACAGGAAAAACATGCAAGAAGATGGGAGTGAAGTTCTTTTAACTTGAGCATCGCATTTTTAGAATGCCGTTTCATGCAAGAGACGTGAGTGCAACAGTCAAACGCATCCATGTTTACATAAAAAAATAATGGAAAAGCAGCGCAATCGAAAAAAACCTACTACTGTATGTCTAATTTTTCATGTTCGCATCATGATGACAGGCTAAAAGCTGCAGTTCATTGTTTTTACAGAACATTTATAGTTAATAGTCTACTGGTGTTATAGCCTACCTTCTGTCATTTTGATTTTGAATTACCTTGACTTTTGATATTTTTTAAAGCATTTTCCGTGTATTATTTCTTTACATATAATAGACAAGTTTGTACAAGATGTAGTTGTAGTTCATGCATCTTTTCTGCAAAGATATTTAACAAGTGATTTGTTTAACATTTACATTTACACATGTTGACTTCATGTGTGGTACACTTGGAATAGAATTTTATACTAGAGAGTTAATAAAGAAAAAGTTACTTGAATCATGTTGTAGTTACATTTTCAAACTGACTAGTTAGAAATCAAGAACTGGTCAAACATTCTGAAAACATCAAGATTTACATTTTCTTGTCATATCGCCCAGCCCTACTTTTTTTGATGCGCTTGGAAGAGAGGGTTCAAGAGGTTCACCTCAAGAGAGGGTTTTTTTTGCGAATTAAAGGAGAAGTCCACTTCCAGAACAACAATTTACAAATAATTTACTCACCCCCTTGTCATCCAAGATGTTCATGTCTTTCTATCTTCAGTTGTAAAGAAATTATGGTTTTTGAGGAAAAGATTTCAGGATTTTTCTCCATATAATGGACTTCATTGGTGCCTGATTTTGAACTTCCAAAATATAGTTTAAATGCAGCTTCAAAGGGCTCTAAACGATCCCAGCCGATGGTAGAAGGGTCTTATCTAGCAAAACGATCAGCCTTTTTTTCGAAAAATAAAAATTTGTATACTTTTTAAGCACAAAAGCTCGTGTAGCACAGGCTCTGGGATGCGCATCCACGATGCTATGAATTAGTGATGGGTCGTTCTTGAACAATTGTTTTCTTTTGAACGAATCTTTAATGTGACTCAGGAAGAACAAGTCATCTCAGGAAGTGATTTGTTCAGTCGCGCATGCGCAACATCCTATTAGGTTCTGTACTGCAGTTAGTTCACCTGTTTCGAGTCGTTCGTTCATCTTATGTGGCTGTCACATGATGAATGAACGACTCAAACCCGAAAACTTGTCAGATAAGAGGTGAGTTGAGCTAATCATAGACTAAAGACCCAGGTAAACAATGAATTAATCTTTTCTGTTTCTTATAGTATTATAGTTTTGTCTTGTTTGTAGTGTGATCAACGTTTGTGTAAGCAGTAGATGTGTTAGGGAAGTAACACGTAACATTTTAATTATATTTTGCTAAAATGAACGAAATGACTCCAAAAAAGATTCGTTCATTTTACTGAACGAGACTCAAAGGTCCAAGTCGATAAAATGATCCGAACTTCCCATCGCTACTACGAATCACGTCTAAGTTCATCGTCTGTGTACTGAGTATGGCGAAAACTCCATCTTATTTTCTCCTACAACATCGATGAGGAGGACATCGTTGTACCTTTTTGTTTGTAAACAGTGTTTGACTTACCTGCACATTCTTAGTCTTTGCGTGTTCGCTTTGTAAACACTGGGTCTGTAGTTCCACGTGACCTTTCGACGTGATTCAATAGTACGTAGCGTCGTGAACGCGCATCCCAGAACCTGTGCTACATGAGCTTTTATGCCTAAAAAGAATAAAAAGTTTTATTTTATGAAAAAAATGACCGATTGTTTTGTTAGATAAGACCCTTCTTCCTCGGCTGGGATCGTTTGAGCCATTTGAAGCTGCATTTAAACTACATTTTGGAAATCGGGGCACCAATGAAGTCCATTACATGGAAAAAATCCTGAAATGCTTTCCTCAGAAAACATCTTCACGACTGAAGACAGAAAGACACGTACATCTTGGATGACAAGGGGGTATGTAAATTATTTGTGAACTGTTGTTCTAGAAGTGGACTTCTCCTTTAAGGGATTTCTTTCGAAATTTGGCATTTCCATCACTTATTTCTGATGCAATACTTCAAAATGCGCATAAAAACAGGGTGACAGAAACAGCTGTAGTCATGTATTTTAGTTTGAAACCATGGTAGCTAGTTGTAACAAGAATAAAAGTTGCAATTCACGTTGACCTGAACTAGTTTAAGCAAGATGTTTTGCCAAATTGACCTCTGTACTTGAACATGCTATTACTTGGTTCCAATTGCAGAGGTCTTTCTTTGGCTTACATTGGAATGGATCTTGTCATCTATGGTGAAAACAGGCCGTGCCTCGGAAACCTGTGTGATACACAGTCTTCCCAGGACCTTTTGAAGAGAATAAGGCTGATCATAATCTCATTAATAGTGACTGGCCTGCACATTCTATGGCAGTCTGTCTCCACCCGAAGTTGCACAACAACCATCATTCATCCCTCCCCTGAGAGGCGTGCTTTGGCTGGAGCTTTTATTTGGGTGGAAATGTGTCTGTGGCATTTTATCTTCTGGCTTATCAATTGTTGCTCCGCATGTGATAGGAGCTCAAATTATTGTTAGGCTTCCCAGACTGCGAGTTGAAGGGAGGAAGATGTAAGGAAGAGGAAGGAGGCTGTTCAAGGGAATTTAAGAGGAGCTGAACTGTGTAAGACAGAGCGGTTTTTGACATGAGGAGTGAAGGCTTGATTTGTTTTTAATTGGCTGTGCGGTGTCGGCATTGAGTAACGGCGGTGCGTTTATGGCCTCATTATTTTAAAGCTCCTGTCTAGATGAAGTGAAAACCAAATGGAGCTGTTCTGTGTGAGAGGTGGAATCCAGACCACTTTACCGGGTATAAAACAGTGGCTGACACCACAAGCGCTAAGGAAAGGTGTCATTAAGCCATTAGTGTCAGAGAACAGCCAAGCAGAATCCAGTATTTGGAACAGATGTCTTGATTGCACATTTTTTAACGTTTTAGCACTCAGCGTGGATTAGGGACGAATAAAAATCCCACCAATTAAGTAAAAAGTATTACCATATTTTCCCCTTTGTGTGTACATGTAAGTGTGCACATCTTAATCAGTATTTTCAAAGTAAAAAAATATATTTTTAAAGGTTAAAAGTTATAAATTAGTAATTAATGTAATGAAAATGTAAATGTAAAAAAAGTCATTAATTGATAATTAGTGTAATGTTAAAAAAGTCATAAATTAAGTTTAAAAAGGTAATTAATTAGTAAGGTTTTACATTTAAAAAACTGTTTTTGTATTTTATTTTATTATAATTTATTTTAGACAGTTATGTGACCCTGACATTTTTACTTTATGCCCCCCAAAATATTAATAAAATTAATTTATTAGAATTAATAAAATTTGTTAAAAAAAAATCAAAATTAATTTTAAATCAGTGTTAAAAATATGCTTATAATGGATGATGTCATAAGTTAGTAATACATAAATATTTTCATAATATGCGTTTTTAGAGTTGCGCCAGATGACATTTTTAAACCTGTTTTTGCATTATTTTATTATACTTTTTTTAGACAATTGTATCACCCTGACATTTTTTACTGTATCCCATCAAAATATTAAAATAAACTTACATTCAAAAAATTTAAAACATGCTCATTATTTGTGACATATGTCTTAAATGAGTAATTCAAAAATATTTTCAGAATATAAGTTTTTGGAGAGTTGCACCAGATGACATTTTACTTCCTGCCTTTTTAATTTATTTCATTTTATTACATTTTATTTTAGACCGCTGTGTCACCCTGACATTTTTAACTTTATGTCCCCCAGAAATATCGAAATTAATTTTAATTTTAAATTAAATTATGCTCGTCATACAAGATGTGTATTTAAATAATTTAGCACAAAATTAAAATTAACTTCAAATAAATTTAAAAACATACTCGTAATGAATGACATCATGAATTAGTAATTCAATATTTTTTCATAACATACATTTTTAGAGTTCTGCCAGATGCCATTTTAAAATCAGATTTTTATTATTTCATTATACTTTATTTTAGACAGTTGTATCACCTTTTACTTAATGTCCCCAAAAATGTAAAAACAAATTGAATTCATAAATATTTTAACAATATAAGTTTTTAGAGAGTTGCACCAGATGACATTTTACAACCTGATTTTTTCTTTATTTTATTTTAGACAGTTGTATACATTAAAAACCTGATTTTTTAAAATATTTTATTTTATTACACTTTATTTTAGACAGTTGTATCATCCTGACATTTTTGACTTTATGATGTGTAATCAAATAATTTAGCAAAAAAAAACAACAATAACAACAACTTTAAATGAATTTTAAAACATGCTCATAATGGATGATATCATGAAAACCTGATTATTATTATTATTATTATTATTATTATTATTTATACTTTATTTTAGACAGTTGTATTACCTTGACTTTTTTTTTTTACTTTATGCCCCCAAAAATCTCAAAATAAACTTGAATTAAAAAAAATTAAAAACATGTTCAACACTGATGACGTCATAAATTAGTAATTCATAAATATTTTCATACGGTTTTAAAGTTGCACCAGATGACATTTTACAATCTGATTTTTATTTTATTTTTATTTTTTTTATTTTAGACAGCTGTATCACCCTTACATTTTTTTTTACTTTATGCCCCCCCAAAAAATCTAAATGAATTTAAATTCAAAAGTTAAAAGCGCGCTCATCATAAAAGATGAGTATTCCGATCACTGAAATCATTCTTGTGTATTTCACATTAAATTTTGTAAACAAGAAAAAAAACAACACAACATCCTTATTTGATTTGTCTTTATTATTGTATATATATTTTTTTTAATTATTTTATTTTATTTTAACTACCTCCAGTTGGCTTCATGGAAGGTTTGCAAATGTTTAAACCAATAAAATGTAAAGGTTTCGTATTTATCCTTTGTACTTGATCTCGGCTATCATCCTGTTTTTAACAGTGTTTCTAAGGAGAAGAACCTCCTCAGTGCTAGCTGGCCTGCTGACCTCTTTAAGTGCTTTGTATAATTACTCCCATTTCCCAGGTCGGCTTATGTCAACAAGTGCATCCAGTGGGTGGTGCGCCGTCGTGATGGTCTGATGCTGACAGGTATTTTATTCGCTGAGGGCTGGGGAGTGATATATATATCTACAGTGGAGGCCAGGCCCAATAATGTGTAAAAAATGAGCTCCTCTCCAACTCTCAAGATGTTATAGGTCACATTCCTCTGACCGTCACAAGCTCATAAAACTCACACAGTTCTCAGAAATGTTTCCAGAGAATACAGTATGGGGGAAACACACTTGCATAAATAGGCCACATATGAGAAATATATATTTTTTCTGCCATTATGGAATGCAAAATCTAATTCAGTGATAAGCAACTTTGTCATATCACAAAGGAATTCTTTTAGGTCGGTCAGTGACATAATCTATTTTTTTAAAATGTGAATCTATGAATCTATTCAAAAATACATTAAAAATGCAGTTCATACATAGAGTGACTACATGAGCATGTTTTTAATTTCTGAATTAAATTTGTGTTCGAATATATAAATCCCTCATTTCAAATCAAAGAGGGAAATTTTGGAAATGCACAGGGTGGCAGAAGTTGTAAGAGGTATTATTCAGTTGTGAGATCAAACAAAATGGCTTTCATGTCACTGCCCACAGTCAGTAAAACAGGCTTGTTTTTCTCGCACAGAGTCTGCACTTTGTCAGCTGTGCTCCACAGTTTCTCTTTTTCTTCCTTCTGTTTCTTTGTTTAAAAACAGACATGCTTTTTTACTCCTAAATCGATGGCAAATTAACTACTTCAACAAGCTTTTTGAGTTTAAACAGTACACAATACACATACAGTCCTGTCTTCTGTCTGGTTATCTTTAGTCATAACTGGCTACTGCTGCTCTCACAGGACACATTTAAAACGGACCACATGTGCCCCTTTTCCAGGGTGCTGGTGCCCAATCAGGAACAATTCTGTTTGTCTCCACCGAATCCGGCAAAGGAAAAAATTGGCTCTGTTTCAGAGTTTTTTCATTCTCCATTGAAATCGATGAACATTTACAGAAACCCTTGATGTGTTGATGCAAGACATGTTCATTTTACAGCAGAGCAGCCAAATGATTTATCACCCCCATCTGTCCAAAATAAAATATGATATTTAGAAATAACACTTACTACAGGGCTGTTGAATGCTTGAATCTGACTGGCTGAGGAACGTTCTAAGGTGTGCAATTATTTTCTGGGTTAAAAACAACCCAACTTGGGTTATTTGGCAACCCAGCGCTGGGTAAATATTGGACAGAACACATGCTGGGTTATTTTGACTCAGCTGGTTGGGTCAAATGTTTTACCCAACATTCTGTGTAGTTTTATATAGTTAAGTCAACTATTAAAAAAAAAAAAATTATATTACTGGCTTAAAATGGCTCGGAAATTAAGTCACTGTCACAGTCCAGTCCAGAAGAGGATGAAGAAAATAGTCCAAACAGGTATTCAAAAACAAAAGGGTCTTTAATAAACCGAACTCAGAATAATCCACATGCCAGAAGACAAATGTAACAGTGTGTCTTAACACAGACAATACCAGATGGCAACTGAATGAAAAGGAGAAACTTAAATACACTCAAATAATGAACTCAAATGAGGAACAGGTGACAGGCGGGAAACTTGAACAAAAAGGAAAACAGGCCATACTGCAACAAAATGAAAACTGAACCAAAACAGGCAGTTTGTGACATAACGCCCCCCCTCAGAAAGGCGCGACCTCGCTCCATAACAGTCTGACTGTGGAGAAAAGGAGGGGGCTCTGGAGGTGGACGATATTAGTAGGAGGGACCAGGGTGGATTAGGCAGAGGAAGAGCCCTTGGAGGAGCAGATGGTGGAACAATCCATGGAGGAGCAGATGGAAGAATCCATGGCGGAGTAGGCCGCCGATGAGAGCCCAGAGCAAAGCAGGAGGCAGCCAAGATGAGGATGACCCATGGCGGAAATGATAGAGGGAGGAGCCAAGGATGAAACTTGAGCCTGACCGACTGAGGTGACGCAGGGAGACCTGGCAACGTGGAATGGACACCAAGGTGACCAAGGTGGAGATAGTGAGGAGGAGCCTGGAGGCCGGTGGACAGAGGTGACACAGGTATGAGCGAGTACCCTGGTGAAGCCTGTGGGATGGAGAAGCCAAACTGAGCTGTAGGGGTGGAGGGATGGAGCACAGCAGACACCCCCGGAAGTCCATGGTGATGGTGTGGCAACGACTGACCCAGGTGGAGCCAGTGGGACGAAAAAGCCCAGAGGAGACGAAGGGACGACAGTCCCAGGTGGAGCCGTGAGTGCAAGGAGCCAGGGAGGAGCCAATTGGTAGACGGTCTGAGGTGGAGCTGAGGGCTTAGAGGGATGAGGCAGAGCCAGGGAATCCACATGCCATGCCAGAGCTGGTGACACGAAGTCCCAAGGTGGATCCAGGTTGTAAGGAACTGTAGGGCTGAGGGGAGCCAGCAGAGGCAGGGTCGAAGGAATGGCTGGCTCCGGTGGAATAAAAAGAAGAGGAATATTGGGTGCAGAGACAGACTTGGAAAAGTACTGGGATGGTAGCAGCGAAGACAATATTGTGCTGGATAGGGATTCCAGCGATGAAAATGATGATTTATTGATAGGAATTTTAAACTGCAGCAGAGGTTCGTGGATGGGAAGCAGGGTGGGAAGCATTACCTCTGCACTCCAGTCGATTAACCAATCATTCTCCTCCAGCTCCACTAACACTCCTACTGCCATTGATGTGACAGCCAGCTCACACACCTGGTCAGCCCGGGACCT
Source organism: Labeo rohita (assembly GCF_022985175.1). Classification (NCBI taxonomy): domain Eukaryota; kingdom Metazoa; phylum Chordata; class Actinopteri; order Cypriniformes; family Cyprinidae; genus Labeo; species Labeo rohita. The sequence continues at coordinate 13,940,838 of NC_066887.1, read as the reverse complement.
CAGGCTTCTCTTCCACAATAGACGACGATGCTGGCTCAGGCTCGGTAGTGGGCATAAGCTGGGTCTCTCGGTCTGCGGTGGGTTCTGGCTCCATATCCACAGTGGGTGTACGTGCTGGGTCTGGGGTGGTGGTGGATGGTAAGTGGGGTTGGACACTGGTGGCGGAATCCTCTTCTACCTCGCCCACCGTAAAAGAAGATCCTTCCACCCATAGTGCAAAGTTGATATACTCAGCCAGCGTCCAGCAGGAGTTTCCTCTTGGCATCACCATCCGGCTCTCATCATCAAGTCCAACCCCGAATCTCTCCATGAGCGTCATGTTACTGCAAGTGGCACAATAGCAGATGCTCAAAAACTCCCTCATACTCATACTCCTCCATGTCTCTCCGCTCTGCCTCAGCAGCTGGGTTGTTTTGTCAGAGACAGGAAAAATTTAATAACCCATTAAAAATGACCCAGCAGCTTAGTAAACTACCCAGCACTTGGGAAAAAAATATTAAAATAACCCAATAAAATGACCCAACCAGCTGAACCCAGCATTTGGGTTTAAAAAAACAACAACATTTTTTTAGAATGTAGAAAAACTACCCAGCACCTAGGTAAAAAAAAATATATATATATATACAAATAACCCATTAAAACAACCCAACAAACTGAACCCAGCATTTGGGTTAGAAAATATCCCAGCATTTTTTTTTTATGAGTGCAGAAAAACTACCCGGCACCTGGGTAAAAAATATAAAAAATGACCCAGTAAAATAACCCAACAAGCTGAACTCAGCAGTTTGGTTAAAAACCACAACCCAGCATTTTTAGAGTGCAAAAAAAAACTACCCAGCACCTGGGTAAAAATGTTGAAAATAACCCAATGAACTGGCCGAACAAGCTGAACCCAGCATTTTTTTTTAGAAAAAAGAAAACCCAGCATCTGCGTAAAAAAAAAATATATATATATATATATATATATATATATATTAAAAATAACCCAATAAAATTACCCAACAAGCTGAACCCAGCATTTGGGTTAAAAAACTTAACCCAGCATTCTTTGTGAGTGCAGAAAAACTACCCAGCACCTGGGTAAAAATGTTACAAATAACCCAATAAAATTACCCAACAAGCTGAACCCAGCATTTGGGTTAAAAAAAAAAACAGCATGTTTTAGAGTGCAAAAAAACTACCCAGCACCTAGGTAAAAATATTGAAAATAACCCAATAAAATGACCCAACAAACTGAACCCAGCCTTTATTTAAAAAAACAAATAAATTACCCAGCATTTTTTAAAGTGCATAAATGATACAATATGCTCTCAAAATTCATAAAACTAGCTAGTCTTTATTTACCATATTCATCTGTGATTTTATTTGTTACAATTGGTGATCTCATAAAAATGATCTCAAACAGTTTTTTATATGTTTACATGTTTTGTTTTAAATGTCAATAAGCCTCGTAAACCAAACCCAATGTGCTGTGTTCGTTTGTTGGCAGGTTATGTAGTAGTGCAGTCATTTACTGCATCATTCATCTCACCAGCCAACTACCAGCAATATTTCCATGGAAAAATCAGGTATCTGTCATGTGAGGCGTCTCCGGTCGGCTCAGTCTTTCTATACAACATGCCCTTGTTTTCTAGACCTTGCCTTTAATGGAGATACAGGATGTCAGCAGAAGTGTAACTTGGCACAAAGTCCTATTTAAAGCCATTGAAGAGCAGGTTTGTAGGCCAGCACTGCTTGCTCCAGGTGGCTGACATAGGTGAATCATATTACGGGAAGGGTATGAGAGTCTGGCCATGTGATTTACCATGTTTGGTCTCTTAAATCGCTCTTCACATCATTGCCATTTTAGCTATTTACACAAACAACACATGGCAAATATGACAAGTACATTCCACTCACTAATTCTCTGTTCCACAATAACAAGTCTCAAGAGTTGTAGTTGGAGGTCAAGACCTCTTCTGAATGTCTTTCAGAGTTAAAAAGTTGTGTCTGCCCACATTTTTCTGTTACACTGAAGTAAGTAATGAGTTCTCGAGTGCAGTCTACACATCCCAGGTGCATTGCTAGACTTCCAGACTTCTGTTCAAATCAATGTGGATGCATTTACGCTCTTAATTGAGCCAGCGGTCAGAGTTTTGCTCCTTGTACTTGTTAGTACGATACGATCTGATACGTTGGAAGCATTCTCCTCCGGTCAGCAGGCACTTCTTTGTTTTCCGTCAACATTTGGATATTCTGTGCATGAATAATCAGACAGTCATTACGTCTAGTCGGGCCACACAAGACACACAATCCTTTTTAAATGGTTTGGCAAGACTGCAGGAATGCAATCGTACAGGTGGAAATTAGTTCTTGAAGGTGTAATTGTCTGGGTTTTGTCCATTTGTCCATTTATATTTTTTGTTTTTTGTTTTTCAGTTGTGTTTGGGAGAGCCCCAGATCTTTAAACAGCCCATTAGCCATAAATTTGCTTTAATTCCGGTCTGTTTATGACTGGAACAGATGTGAAAATCATTCCACGTCTGCCTTCCTCAAATTAAATCGCATTTATGAGTTCTGTGGTAATTAGAACCGAGCATTGCTCACCTTCTCTGGCAAGCGTTGCCTCTCTATGCTTTTACAATGGTATGCTATTACATCGTAAGTCATTTACGGAATCAAACGGTGTCAGACTTGTGACTCGAATCATATCATGTTGTGACATTCCCGCTCCATATTTCATCCACAATGAATGACACGAATTCCTTGTTATGAGTTACAGCTGAAATGAGCCACTGCCAAAGTTAAAGTGTCTCCAGGCTTATTTCGTCATTCATTCCCTCATTAGGTGGAGGCAGAAGTGGACCTCGCCATAGAGGAGGGCCAGGAAACGAAGATGTGAAGGTTGTGAGAAAATAGGAGCACAGGATGCAGATGAAAGTATGGACGGAAGTATTGCGTTAACCCTTCCTGTCGAACTCCAGGCCTGGCTTAGATTTACGCCCCTCCTTTCCTCTCCATCTTTTCTCATATTCATGGTTTAGGCACATCTGGTGCTCTGCGCATGATAGTGAAGGGAAAAATGTGCTCCGTCTCTCCTTCCTCCAGCTGTAGAACAGGAACAAGGTCTTATTTTGTATGTACTTACCAATAGAGACTTTGATTGTCAGTAATGAGGCCTCTGCTCATGGTTCAGTGGCAATGTACAACTTCTTGCCTAGTCATGTTTGTTTTTCCTTCTGAAATCTGTAGAGTCTGATTATTCATATGGGGGTTGTTCAGGGCTGTTGGCTAATCGCTATGTCTCGCTTATGAGAGACACCCACCCAGCAATGCGCTGCCAATAGCGCTGCTGTTATCTGAAGTCTGAGAAATTGCCTAAAAAAGGTAAATATTGTGTTTGTAGTTAAATATGCAGGCCATCCACTGCTATATCGAATATCAGTTATGTCTCCAGTAATAGATTTCAGAGACTCATCATTGAATGTTATTGCTATTCCACTCATCCAGCTTTTTTCTTGAAACCCTAGACGTTAAAGGAATAGTTCACCCAAAAATACAATTCTCTCATCATTTACTCACCATCAACTTGTTCCAAATCTGTATGAGGTACTTTTTTCTGTTGAACATGAAAGAAGTTATTTGGAAAAATGCTGGTAACCAGAAAATACTAAGGAAGTCAATGGCTACCAGCCTTTAAGGGTTCATCTGACATCTGCACTGCCAATATTTAGAGCCAAAGTCTTAATAAACTTATCCAAACCCTAAAACAAAAGTTACCAGAGAGTGAATGTTCACTTTTTCCCTCACAGAGAAATGCATCGTCTGAAGCAGCATATCATGAAAAGCTTTAGCACACAGTTGAGGCCTTTTCAAGAATACTGCATTTACTATAAGCCTGTTTGAAGACCTTTGACATTTACACACTAAACTAGCCTACTTTGTGATACTCCACCTTACCTGTAGAGGACAGTAGGGAGTTGTGTCTTTCTGTTTTACAGGATGAAGTAGTTAAGGCATCTTTATACTTTTCAGTTGCGCAAGGAGGTCAGAAGTGCACATCCATTGTTGTTTCTTCCTGTTTTTCTGATGTATTTCATCTTATTTGGCTCGAATTTGATAGCAAAGGCTGTCTGTGAGCATCTCCACCTAGTGGACACACTAGTCTAAAATACTAAGCAGTTTGGGGTTGGTAAGATTATTTGTATTTTTTCAAAATAATTATCTTATGTTCACCAAAGCTGCATTTATTTAATCAAAGTACAGTAAATGTTGTAACAGCAACATTGTGAAATCAATTTGCAATTTAAAATAATGTTTTAATGTATTTTTATGTATTTTAATGTATATTGTATAATTTAATCCTGTGATGGTAAAGCTGAATTGTCAGCAGCCTTTACTAAAGTCTTCAATGTCACATGATCCTTCAGAAATCATTCTAATCATATTTAAAATGTAAATTATTTTACCAAAATAAGAGGGATCATACAAAATGCATGTTGTTTATTATTTAGTACTGACCTGAATAAGATATTTCACATAAAAGACGCCCACAAGAGAAAATAACATTTGAGTTTATAAAAAGTAACCTGTTCAAAAGTTTACATACACTTTATTTTTAATGCTTTGTTGTTGTTGCACTGATGCTTCTGAAGAGAAAATCATGCATTAAGAGCCAGGGGTGTCAAATTTTGAATGAAATGAGGATGTGTACATTTTTCTTATTTTGCCTAAATATCATATTTTTTCATCTGCCCTTCAGAAGCTACAGAAGACAAAATAACTTAAATTTGCCAGCCCCGGCTTCTTTTTCCTTCTGGAGCATCAGAAAGCGTTTGGACCTTCTGTAATGGTTGCGTATGAGTCCCTCAGTTGTCCTCAGTGTGAAAAGATGGATCTCAAAATCATACAGTCATTGTTGGAAAGAGTACAGCTACACAAAAATGCTGGAAAACCAAAGAATTTGAGGGACCTGAAGGATTTCTCGGAAGAACAGCAGGCAGTTTAACTGTTCAGGACAAACAAGGGACTCATGATCAACTATCACTAATCAAAAAAAAAAAAAAAAAAAAAAACAGCTGTGGATCATTCCGGTAACAACACAGTATTAAAATTCAAGTGTATGAAAACTTTTGAACAGGGTCATTTTTATAAATTCATTTATTATTATTATTATGGACTATATGTAAACATCTTTTATGTGAAATATCTTACTCAGGTCACACATTCATTAATGTGTGTGCTTTAAATAAAGCTATTAATCCTTAAACATCTTATTTACTAGAATATTAGAAGAAAAAAACACGTTTAGCCTACATTTATGTCTACGTTTAGCCACCAACTTGAAAAGATGTCCTATGATTACAGTCGTGTGACATTTATTTACATTTTTACTCATGTTAATTTATTTAATTTCATATCAGTACAGGACTTCTTTGATCCCTAAATCAAGCCATTCTTATCGTCAGTACACCTGTAGAGATTCCCACTGTGAAGGCCTAAACACTCTAAACACTACATGATTCCCTGTAGAAAGCACATTTATTACATTTTATGGTTCTTTTCCAGAGAGGCTGCACATGCTGGCTGGACCACCCTGCCATCATTCAAAGTTATTGTCCACAATTGTTGCTCCCTCCCTTGTGGACAATTAAAGATTAAGATCCCTCCATCTTCCCTCTTCCAGCAAAGATGTTTCCACATTTTACATCTCCCCATTGTGACTCTGTTCCGCCTGTCATCGTAACAATATTCAGTAAATAACCAAAATGGCAAAGTGCTTTCAGTGATCCCTGAATGTTTCTCATTCCCCGTCCTCCTCTTCATCTCTCACGCCCCGCTCGCCATCCTACGTTTTTTCCTTTCACTTGCTTTAAAACCCCACACTGTGTCTGTTTCTCTTTTGAGTATGATGGTGGTAAGATTTCATTCCTCTCGCTGTTTACACAGAGCTTTTACAGGCCTTTAAGAGTCAGGGTGAGGTCGGGGCTAGACGTGTTGTCTTACACAACGTGCGCCTCGGACAATGCCGTGCCTAATCTTCCGAGGGGCGCTGGACTGGGATCGGGGATCTCTTTTGACAGGACTGGTCAAGGGGAATCCCTAGTCCCAACTAAAATGATGTATTGGTGTCACGATAGGTCAAAATAGCTAAAGCCTGTTGAGGAAATTGCACAATTGCAGAAGTTAGTCCGTGAAGAAGCCTGGCATTGATATGCTGGGTTCTTGTAAGCTAAATGGAAGTCAGAACAACAATTAAAGAGCTGGAACAGTAACGTCTGGTGTGGGATACCGGCCTCTCGGGATCTGTATTTGTTCCACTTTCCAGGTCCAACTGGCAGTTAGACTTTTGTGCTGGTAACAAACCCACTGTTTTTTCAATTGCATCTATTTAATCTCAAGTGGAGGTCCTGTGAAAGGGTGAGGTTTAAGAGCAGAGTGGGAATGAAAACCTCACCTTCAGGAAATGGAGGAGAGAGTGCAGATTCCAGAAGCTTGGGGAAATGAGATGTTGATCCCACACCGTAGCTCGAAGTTTCCTCTTACCGCCCGATCCGGACAAAAGTGTCAATGATCAGATTCCCAAAATGGAATCTTGACCACTCACACACTCTCTCTCTCACACACACACACACACACACACGTGTGAAAACATGTTTAAATCAAGTTTTGGCACATGTGGATGGCTAAACCTTTCTCCAGGAAACACTGAATAGCCAGCTTCAAACGAATGATGTCTGACATGGACCTCTTTTCTTTTGATCACTCTTTTGGTCAATACTGTATATGTGCACGGAGGTGAGAGCAAACTATAATTCATACCAAATGCTCACGCACAGAGTCCCACCCCAGACCACAACGCCCCCTCACACACACACAAACGCTTTGAGAAATGGGGCTCACAGTCTGGTGCAATAATCCTTCATACATTCGTTCCTGTCAGATGGGTGGGGTGGAAGGTGTCAGTCAAGTTACCAACATATAAACCCTTGTGGGCAGAAATAATGTGAACCTGTAAAGCTCTGCTTCTCTTTAAGTGTATCTATCATTCTTTCTGTTGTTCTTTATATTGGTTTATCTAGCGATTCTGCATTAAATAAATTCATGCTTAAATGTTTCTCTAAGGCCTTTGTTGAAACCCAGGCTCATGAAAATACGTGCCTCTATATACATTTCTGCACCACCGTAATTATGTACCTTACTGCATGTTTTGCTGCAGTTTCAAAGTGAAATGTACAGAGAGTGGCGCTAAAACACACGTTCAAGTGACCGTGGCACATTTTTATTACATCACTCCAGGCACTTATTGCTGCATTTTTATTATGCTGCTTGAGGTACTAGTGCAGCTGTTCAGAATTCAAATATCCGGTTAGTGTCGCTAAAGGTTAATGCTCTATCGTGTTGGAAATATCCTTTAAACCAAACCCAACCCTAAACCTAACCGATACAAAGTTTGTTGATGCAGCCATGCTATTTTAACTTCCTTATGCGAATTTGAGCTCTATTGTCGAACCAGTTTCACAGGATTTCACGGAGCTACTACGGAGCTATTAGAAAACGTATGCATATGAAGCTGTATATTTGACGACAGTTTTCAAATTGTGCAGGATGTTAATATTGTTTTGAAGCCATAATATAATATTCTGCAAGCAATTTTGTGAAAATTAGGCTTTATTAATTCAAGCTCTATGTGTAAATCACACTTTGTGTGAAAAGGAATAAAAGTTGTCAGAGTTGTACTGCTTGTAGTGTTCATTTCAACTGGAAACTGCAGTGATTTGTAGGGCTGCCCCCTAATTGTCGACTAATCGTTAGTCGATGAGAAGAGGCTTGGTCGACCCAAATTTATTAGTCGCTTACACTGTAAAAAACAAAAAACTCAATTTGTTGAGTCAGCTTAAAATAATTTGTTACCCTGCTGCCCTACATTTTTAAGTTCAGTCAACTCATATAAGTTTAGTCAACCTGAAATGTTAAGTTGTACTAAGTAACAACTTAGATATTTGTGTTTGTTAAACTTAAAAGCTGGGTAAGTAACCCAGCTGCCTTAAAATTTTAAGTTGAATCAACACAAATATCTGAGTTGTCACTTAGTGTAACTTAACATTTCAAGTTGAATAAACTTTTTTTGAGTTGACTGAACTTTTAAGGCAGCTGGGTAACAAATTATTTTAAGTTGACTCAACAAATTGTTTTTTACAGTGTAGGTGCAGAAAAAAAACACAGGAAGTGGTGAAGTCATGCAGTCCATGGCGGACACATCGTTAACGGCTGGTCTATGTTGTAATATAGTACATTGGGCTGATTCGGGGCAGGACATCCAAACGTCATTCATCAACCTCAAATATGGCTTTTCATCTGAAAGATGTATGTAGTAGCAACTTTACATGGCAGCTCAATCTAATATTAACATAGAAAAATGTGCGCTACAGAAGAGTCTGTGCAGAGTGTAGAAGCTGAACAGTGGCACGCTCACTGCATGACAGATGGAGGCACCGGTGCGGTCACTTGCTCTTAAAATACTCTGTCATTTTTGGACATACGGATAAAAGTAATACATCTTTCGAATCTGTAAAGACTCTACGTTTATTTATGTGCACTCACTGCACAACAATGAAACGTTGCGCTTTTGTAAAATAAACGCTTTTGTAAAATAAAGACTTCATCTCTTAACCCAAAAACAACGAAAGCATTAGTGTATCAATAAATTATTAAACACAGTCTCCTTGCTGTTTTTCCCTGACACATTCATAATTATAATATCTGCCGGTGCGCTGTGCTAAGCTTTTTTTGCATGTGTTTGAACGCATATTAGGCTATGTAGGCAATTAAATGCTCATTATTATGATTTATATGGTTTATTAATAAACGTGCGACTGATAGTCAACTAATGCTTAAAATAAACGACTGCTAATCGTGAAAAAAATCTTTAGTCAAGGTGATTCATATAGGTACATTTTTTCAATTTTGCAGAAATGTGTATATATATGCATGTATTTCCAATGAGCCAGTGTTGCTTTTTCTAGTACAGTGTTGTGCTCTGACAAACAGTTGAGCAGCTTGAAAAATCATTCTGTGTGTTCTTGGACTCTAGAAAGTGTTCGTTAAGTAGTAAGATGTGTCAGCATCCTGCAGTGTGCGGTTTCCCATATTTTTCTCCCTGGGAATGATGGAAGAGGCTTCAGAACAGTGTATCCCTACCTCAGACAGTGGCTTTGGCTGTGGTTTGCGACCTGTGATGCTTATATAGCTGGCCTTTCATCCCTGTGTCAGAGGAGCAGACCTGTCTCACCGTCTGAGATCCTGCTGTCTGCCACAGAACACCACATCTTTTCATCCCCTTGAGGGGGTTTGACAAAGATTTCCTGGCTCTTATTAAATTATAATCCCCAAACTCTCTCACCCTTCACTCTCATCACAGAGCCTGAGTCCTTTTCTCTGCCATCCAGACTGTGAGAGAGGATTGGTGGAGGATTTCCATGTGTCTTGGATACCCATCAGACACAGTGATACAGTGATTGTAAGTAGTCATTTACCAGACACTTTTATCCATTCCCCCAGAGCAACTTGGGATTGAAGGAATAGTTCACTCATTCTGTTACTGTTTTAATGTCTTTCAAAACCTGTAGAACTGTCTGTGTTTCTCCAGCATACTTGAGTTAATATAGCAGATTGTCCAGGCCTCTCTTTTCCATACAATGAAAGTAAATGGTGACCATAATTCACCCAACAATGAAAATTCTGTCATTAATTACTCACCCTCATGTCGTTACAAACCGGTAAGACCTTCGTTCATCCTCGGAACACAAATTAAGATATTTTTGATGAAATCTGAGAGCTTTCTGACCCTGCATAGACAGCAATGCAATTGACATATTCAAGGCCCAGAAAGGTAGTAAGGACATCACTAAAATAGTCATGTGACATCAGTGGTTCAACCTTAATTTCAAAATCATTTTAAATACCACTTAAAATTTAGTCTGTTCCTCACACAAAGCTGTTTTCAGAAGACTTAAAATATTGTGCATAAGTGGTATTGGACTACTTTTATGCTGCTTCATTATGTTTTTTGTTCTTTTCCGGGAATAAAAGCCCTGGAACCACATTCACTTTCATTGTATAAACATAAACATAAACATAAACATTCTTGAAAGCATCTCCTTTTGAGTTTGACAGAAGAAAGCAAATCATACAAGTCTGGATTGATATGAGGACAAATGAATGATGACAGAATAACAACTACAATATTTAATAGTCATGGTAGTTTAGCAAGGATTTTAACGGCATGCCAGCAATGGATCAGAATTTCACAATAGAAACGAACCTGCAGGTCACTTGCTCTCCTTCTGGAAGCGATTCTCGCTTGTGACAAAATCGGAATTTTTCCAGCGCTAGAGAACAGTGAAACTTTGGATTAAGTGTGATTTCCCTGGTGTAAGCCAATTATTTGGTACTCCAGAAGTTCACACCCTGCACAGCTAAAACAAGTCTCAATCCATGTAGGCATTGGCCCAGTTTCCAACATCTAATTGTGCTTCCTTATACTAAAAAAAACTTTGTCGTTTGTGACTGGATGAGCTGAATGAAAAATATTTGGATGATCTGAAGAAAGGGCAAGATTTAAGTACGCTACTCATTTATCATTCCTAATGCACACTGGAGAGAAGGCGGGCTGTGCCTTGTTCTGTAAGAATCTTGGTGTAATTTTAGCTTGACAGAATCCTGGGGCCCACATCAGACATAGGTATGTACATGTTATGCATCCAAGGAGTTCACCTACACATGTAGGTCTTGCTCCACTGACGAGTGCCACCCACATGGAGGAGTAGAGCGGGCCATTCGTCATTCGGGCTGAATATATGGCACAAGCAGCGGAGACAAAACACAGCCAGCTGATGACTGGTCTTTAAACGCTCTGTCCCATCTGCCACCACACACGCCAGTGTTTTTCTTTCCTGCATCTATCCATCGATACTTTACTTTCTCTGCTGCTTCTGTTCTTTCTGTACCACCCAGGGACAATGTGTGTAAACCATTAGCAAGTGTCTGTGTTTAATGAGAGAGAAGCATCATCAGGCCTCGGCAACTTTTCTGTAGGCTTTTTTCTGGTCCACATTTTTAAAACGAGACTTTTTTTGAAGGGATAGTTCACCCAAAAATGAAAATTCTGTCATTAATTACTCACCCTCATATCATTCCAAACCCATAAGACCATCATTCATCTTTGGAACACAAATTAAGATATTTCTGAGGAAATTCGAGAGCTTTCTGACCCTAAACTACCATGTTCAAGGCCTAGAAAGGTAGTAAGGACATCAATAAAATAGTCCATGTGTCATCAGTGGTTCAACCTTAATGTTATGAAGCTACAAGAATACTTTTTGTGCAGAAAAAAAACCAAAAACAACATTATTCAACCATTTCTTCTCTTCCATGTCAGTCTTCGGCGAGCTGGTGCACTATCCTGGTATTTAGAGAAATTAACTTGAATTAAGTTTCATTAAGTTTCTTTTTAAGCATTTTGTGAGGTTTGTGCTTAAAACAGATAGAAATGGAAATTTTAAGCGTTTAGATATTTGTAACAGTAAATGAGAAAAAAATCCTGACTACGAATTATTTTTGTAGAGGAAAAGCAAGAGAGAATTCAGAGAAAAGGAAAGGGAACTATGAAGTAGAGAGGAGTGGGACAGAGACTGCCAGCTCAACCTCAAAAAAGACGTATAATAGGAAAGAGGAGAGAGATGTTGAGAGAGAAAAGGAAAGGGAGATAGAAAGTGAGAAAGAAAAAGTGGTAAGGGGAAAAACAGAGACTGTTGACAGAGCAGGTGAGGACGGACTTGAGGATCAGATTGTGTCTGTGTCTGGGGAGAGAGGAGGGCAGACAGACCCAGACACATTCAGCAGGGATACAGCCAGAACACAGGTCATGCCAGTCAACCAAACAGTGCTCCCAACTCATATTTATTTACAAATCAAATTTTTTTAGAATTGTGATTTAGTATTATTATATCTGTAATTGTTTGTTTATCATTTATTTGTGTGCTCATATTTAAGAAATTGGAAAGAAACAGTTTACAAATATATATCAAGTATCTTTTGACTTTTTCTCTCTGCCTTTTTCGTTATCCAATTACTGAATTTTTCTTTTTGTCCAAGAGTTTAAACCTTCATAAAAGATGAAACTATTACTTTAAACTGAAATATATACTTAAAATAAATACATACACTCAGGTCAATTTATGATATGCATGCATTATGCCAGAGGACTATTTTTCCAGACCAGTCCATTTTGTAAGAACAGACATTAAAAATCCTAAAAATATATTTCCTCTCTGTTTGCCTTCATTTTATTTATGAAGTATTTGTTCTAAGAAATACTCTAAGACACCTTTCCCTCCAGGTATCAGTTCTGATTGCGGCGCCTTTAAAACTCGTTTTTCATATTCATGTGGAATAGGAAAGAATGTGAGCATTTTCCTGTAAGCTAAGCAGATTTTTTAAGCTCACACCTGGACTGTATTTGGAGCTGTCTTAATCAGATATTTCTCCACAATTAACAAAACAAAGTGCCTCTCGGTTGGAGACTGGGCTTTATTCTTATTACTACTTCTTTCTTCACAGACATTTTTCTGTCTCCTAAAGTGTTCAACATCAATATTGACTCAAATACCCTTCTTTGTTTTCCATCATGATGGATTCAAATACAGAATATTTTAAATATATAATGAGGAAAAATGTCAATTCATCTTACACAACAGATCAATATGTGACAGAAAAAGAGAGGGGCATTAGGTTACTCACCTAAACACATCGATCCTCCACAAGCCCCTGAAGAGATGCGCTCAGCCAGATAGTCTTAGGGTTATGTTCGCAATCCAAAACATATCTGAATGAGCCTTGGAATCAGAACTCAATTGGTCAAATCAAATTATGAGGACGCAAAATGAAAAATACTTCAGACAATGGGCTGATCTAACAAAACAGAGCAAAGTGGAATGCTATCTCCCCATAAGAATGTAGGCAAAATACCTGTCTACCATGACCAAACATAACTTATTCCTCCAGAAAAGTACCTATCAGGGTGTTTCTTCTGAGGAGGCAAGGGAGGCAGTGTATCCTCAAAATATTGGATGAGGAAAAAATTTGTTGTACAAAAATAAAATACAGCGAATATTAAAACACTACATTAAAAAGTGTAAAAATCATTCAAAGACTCGAAACAGGTGAACTAATTCCAGTACAGAACCTAATAGGATGTTGCGCATGCGCGACTGAACAGATCACTTCCCGAGACGACTCACTCGACCCGAGTCACATTAAAGATTTATTCAAAATGAACGAATCGTTCAAGAACGACCCATCAGTAATGAAAAATATAATGGCGTTAATGGGAAAAAATGGCGTTAATGGGAAGAAGTAAACAAGTCTAAAACAACACACTTAGATACAACCACTTTGTTACGTCAAAATGTGAATAAAAACATGATCTGTGGGAGTTTTTAGTGAGTAATCGCTTTGGGTAAAATTTAAATTTAATGAAATTTAAAGCCGAAAAATTCAAAAAAGTTAACTATTAAAGAATCGCTAAACATACATTAACAAAATAAGATACATTGTTTAAATTGTTGCGGCCTTAAGTTATTATTTTGGAATAAATGTAAAGTGCTTAAACACTAACTTGATGAGATTCATAATTGGTTTTAATAAGTAAAATATTGATTACATTTTTAATGTAAAAATATATAATAGAATTATAGAATAAAATATTGCCAGAATTACATTCATTTGTTTCAGATCAAACTGAATGTGCTTTAGCATAATTCACAGGACATTTCAAAAGTGTTGCGAAACGTGCAAGAAGCAACGTAACATCATTTGCCTAAATAACACCAGTATGTTTTTTTTTTCCCAAGGAGCCTGGGTTGAACTTGGATCATGCTAACTAAATCTTGATTGTTTGTTGAACACAGACCTGGCTAGGAAAGGAAGACAGGCTTGTCTCTTTCAAAAAAACGCCATCCCTGGTGAAAAAACCAGCATATGCTGGTAGGTTTTGATGCTGGTTTAAGCTGGTCCTTAGCTGGTTTATGCTGGTCCTTTGCTGGTTCATGCTGGTCCTTGACCAGCAACATGACCAGCAACATGACCAGCAAAAACCAGCAAAGGACCAGCTTAAACCAGCAAAGGACCAGCTTAAACCAGCATCAAAACCTACCTAACCAGCATTCCAGCATCAAAACATACCTACCAGCATATGCTGTTTTTTTCACCAGGGATTCCAGTACTATTAGCAGAATAGCTTGACAAATACATAGTGTCTTTTTAATTTCGTGTTTGTTGTATTCAGCTTCAATGTTAGTAGTATGCTGAATTGTTGCTGTATGTAATCTTAGCTAATGCATTAGCAATGCAATCCCTTGTTTATTATGCTAAAGCTTTAAATCTAAAGAGAATAAGCAATAAGAGGTAAAGCTGAGAGGGGAGACTAAAACATATGTTCAATGTGGTCTCAGATGAGGCACTCCAGACACCCTAGTGGCCCAATTTCTGATTAAACCTAAACAGAAAGCCATTTCTCCATAATAGCCCAAGCTATAGGAGCACCTGGGCTAATGGTCCAGCTGGTGTAACCTAAACACACTCTCGTCTCGCGCATGCTACATGTGTGTGTCTGTACAAGAAAACGCATTGCTGTACTCCCAAGACAGCGAAAAGTATATGCATCGTTCGCATGGCCAAGAAATCGAGACAGCTACGATGAATAGTGTCTGTTATTTACTGTGTCTAAGAGAACATTTCCTCTGGGGAAAGCTAGAGGGAGCTTCATCTGAACTACCTAAGAAAAACATGTTCCCACAGTATCCACAAACCCCATTTGAAGACATTAAACAGTAGAAGTGCGGCACTTGAATTCACTGATTATCTGTCAGTTAACTTGACAGGAGTGTTAGCTTTAGGGCCATTGCATAACATCTATGGGGCCCTCGGCGCAGACCGGAGGCCCGTTGATGGAAAAAAGTGAACAAAATGGCAGCGTAAACAGCTTAAGTCACACCCCAGCAGGACCCTGACAGCATTTAAATGGATGATTTATTGAACGATTCTGTTAAATGTTGTCACAGCAGGGTTACGGCTGCATATTACCCGTTGGCTTTTGAGACTTGCTCTGTAGGTCAATGTGTCTGAGAACTGCTGTCGAAGAGCCAATTTAGCCAAACCTCCATTTTAATATCCACACTGGGCGCAGGTCACGGTAGCTGCTAATGCACCATGCAATCAGAGAAAGTAAATGTGCAGTGTGTTGAAAATAAGCACCGCGTTCCTAAATGTTTGCGCAGTGCTGTAAAGTTACTAAGGTAGCCGATTACATAGGGGAAAAAAGGAGCGATATAAGATTGGCAGACGGGGAGGCCGTTGCAGGTTAAGCACCGTTTGCTCCCTCCTGAGGTTTAACTCATGCTGAAAAGTTGATTTATGGAATAAAACTCTCAGACCCAATTTCCGCCTCTCGTGCTGACTCCATAAGCATGGTGCCTATCAAACAGACATGTGGCTATACTGTGCAAACACACATACGCGTAATTCTTGCAAGCCACACACAGACACTTTTATTTACATTAACATGCCTCTGAGTTCATAAAATACAATTATTTGTTTTGTTTGATACTCAGTTTTTTGTTGTTTTTTTATCATTCCAAAATGTATTATTTACAAATTCATACATATGTGACCCTGGACCACAAAACCAGTCTTAAGTACCACAGATATGTTTGTAGCAATAGCCAAAAATACATTGTATGGGTCAAAATGATCGATTTTTCTTTTATGCCAAAAATCATGAGGATATTAAGTAAAGAAATGAAAAAGTAAGTAAATGTCCTACCATAAATGTATCAAAACCTAATTTTTGATTAGTAATATGCATTGCTAAGAACTTAATTTGGCCAACTTTTAAGGCGATTTTTCTCAATATTTCGATTCGATTTTTTTTTTTAAATCAGATTCCAGATTTTCAAATAGCTGTATTGGCCAAATGTATTATTTACTTGTGTATTTATTTATTTTAAAATTGAAATGTAATAGTTTGTTATTATTATTACTTTGTTGTTGTTTTTGTATTTCATACACATATTATTATTATTATTATTATTATTTATTTACAATACATTATTTGTTTTCATTATGTTTATTTTTTACTTTTTATTTGTTTGTTTTAAAATTTATTTATTTATTATTATATTTCATATATTTCATATTTCACATATATTATGAAACAAATAACAATCTTCTTCACTGCTTATTAATATTTAAAAACAAATACATTTTAATTTCAACATTAATATTTGTCTTCTTTTTAATGCTTGTTTTTTTATTTGTTTGTTTGATTGTTTTAAACATTATTATTATTATTATGAATTTTAAAAAAATAACATCTTCACTGCTTATTAATATTTAAAAACATACATTTTAATTTTAACAATAATATTTGTCTTCTTTTTCATTCTTGTTTTTACTTATTAATGTATTTATTTAAAAAAAATATATTATTGTTATATTTAGTACACATTATTATTATTGTTACTTCTTTACAGTTTAATATTTAAAAACAAATACAATTTTTCATTTTAATGTCTTATTTTTAATTCTTGTTTTTTGTTTGTTTTAAAATTGTTTATTTATTATTATTATTAATAATAATAAGAAGAAGAAGAATAGTAAATTTAAAAAAAAAAACTTCACTGCTTAATATTTGAAAACAAATTTTAGTAATATTAATTTTAACATTTTAAGTCATTTTAACATTTTACTGATTTAAAGGCACAATATGTAAGTTTTAATTAAAATATCCAAAAACCACTAGAGCAGTGTTATATATTTTGTTGACTGTATACTTACATTATCCCAAATGTTTCCAAAAATGTTTAAATCCAGAGATATAAGCAATTTTAACTAGTAGCCTATTCCTTGTCAATGCTTTGCCTGCCAATGACATTATACACCCATTGATTTCTGAAGAAATACACCAAAGACGCTTTAATATGTTATCTGCTTTATTAGCCAGGTGAAGAATGCACAGAGTAGCATTATAACAAAACTTTCAACACACTCAGATGTATCTAACATGCATAACAAAAGAGCCGTGTATCGGGCTCGTCACTCATTAGCAATCGCTTCAGTGGCCTCGTTTTACTTCAGCGGCTTTCAGCGCCATCCTGATTCATAGTTACTACAGTAACATTAATAAAAAGTTTAATACATTAACTCATTAATAAACATAATTTCTGCCCAAGTCCTGTCGGATTCATCCTGTGGGGATGAAGATAACTCCTATGATTCCACACTCAATCAAGGCGTCATCAAACTACGCGTTTGTTTCTTTGTTTGTGTTGAATATGCGTTCTCTAGTGGCGAAAATTACAAACTGTGTTTCATGCATGTTATTATATAAGTTAAATAAGCTTTTTCACCTGAGAGGTCTTAGCCCCCTGTGGGCTGTTTGTGGGTTTTAGCAGAGAACCGAAGTGTAGATTTCACAACCATTAAGGAAAAAGCCATCTGTTTTAAGGTGATGAAAAGTGGAAATAGCTTCCTTTTGAGCTATTTACTTGTGGCTCACTCCGTTTTGGTGTCTTGGTTACCACCTGAGCTGCCATGTTGTTTTTAGAGATTACTGCTAGTAGGTTTTGGCCCCTGCAGTGTTTTGCCTAATTTTCCGCCAGCGTGCAGAAAGAGTAAGTGCTATAGTGAAAAGTAATGCGTTATGTGTTTGTTTTTTATGTTTTCGTACAAGGACCTGTATGAGAACATTCCACTTTCTGATTGAGTTTCACAGGTCTGGTTAGACATGAATTACATGGATATGCTTTTAAAGCTCATTTTGGGTCTTGGCGAATTATTATTCTCTGTTATTTTCTGATTTGGAGGCCAACTCACTATGGGAAAGCCATAAAGTTTGTAATGTCTGGTACGAATGTGCGCTTATTTCCCTTTCTGTTTTGAATTTAGGTAGCTGTTACCGTAAATTCTTATGCACAACTGATTTCAGTGCTTCTTTATAGATCTGTTTTAGATAAACCATCACCAGCGTTTGCCAAATTGCTCCTTTTTTATTGTTTTTTTGGATGGTTTTACCTTCAGTGGATGTGACTGGCTTTAGTTACTCAGAAGCTCCTTGTTTTTCGTGTTATAGATGTTTGGCAGTCGCCCATCCTTGTGTGCATATCTATGTTTTAGACCTCAGCTGTGCACTGTAAACACAGAGAGTGCGCATACATGGTCGAGCGCTTGGCCAGACAGATTGCGTGAGACTTTTTTACTGCGTCTGCAGAGCTTTTCAAGAAAAACATTAGATAAACAGATTGTGCCGGCTTATGGAACAGGGGTAATGTCTGACTCTGATCGTTTAGAGTGCTAAGACGCCTGCTCAGAGCAGGGCACATGGTCAAGAACGTCTAAATTATCCTTCCCACAATACCACAACCCCCCAAAAAAAGGCTCAGCCACCCGCCCCCTACCACCACCAACGACAGCCAACTATTCAACAACTAACCAAATTGGCCGTACCAGCAATGCTCTCATTCGCTTTCTGTTTTTGCCCGTTTTATGTTTGTCTGACTTTTTCATTCTCACTCTTGGCCTCCCTGTTTTCTCCCTGTGACTTGTGATCGTGTTTTTCCTGGAGGGGGAGATGGCTACATGTGAGAACGAAGAGGAAGTGAGTTTTTTATCGAGTGCAAATACAGATGCTCACACAGACGTGACTAATTATACAGGCTCGCTCATGGTTCTTGGGACTTGCACATCCTTACGCGGCAGTAAAACAAGATGGCAACCGCAGCACTATAAGCTCACGGTGGCAAAAAAGCATCACACTGTGCTATACTCCGTAGGAGGGCTTCAAGGCCGGAGCAAAGCCCAAAATTGTCCTGCTGAAGCCCAGCACAGCCCCGAACCCAAATTCCAGTAAGAGCAACAATAAAAACGAAAATCGAAAATGATAAAAGAGGGAAACGCCAGTGAACCACAGTGAATTAGGCAAAGCAAACAGGCACAGAGTGCCCCGTTTGGAGTCTTGCTGATTGGGAAAACACAACGAGGCTGAGCATGTCTGGCTTTTTTTCTCATCTCTCTGGCCAGCTAGTGCAGGAGCTGCAGTTGGACCAGGTTCCCTGCAGATGTGGTTTAACATGGACATGTGCTCTGCCATACTTTTCTTTTTTGATTTCCACTGATGCAACACAGGCACAAACTAAATGTTGTTAACTTTCCATTTGCATTCTGCCTTTGCAGACTTCCTTTGAAGTCAGCGCAGGCATTTCAAGTATCTGACACTTCATATGAATACATAATACAGTTTTATTCATTTTTAAGAATTATATGTGCATTTTTTGGTGTTATATGTTAGATAAACTATTATTTAATATAAAAACTTGCCTAGCATGAAAATCTGCTTCTACAGTTGAGGTCAAAAGTTTACATCCCCCTTTCAAAATCTGCAAGATGTTAATTATTTTACCAAAAGAAGAGGGATCATACAAAATGCATGTTATTGTTTATTTAGTACTGACCTGAATAAGACATTTTGAATAAAAGATGTTTACATATAGACCACAAGAAAAAATAATAGTTGACTTTATAAAAATGACCCTGTTCAAAAGTTTACATACACTTGATTTTTGTTACTGTGTTGTTACCTGAATGATCCACAGCTGTGTTTTTTTTTTTTTTTTTTGATACTTGTTTACGAGTCCCTTGTTTGTCCTGAACAGTTAAACTGCCTGCTGTTTTTTTAGAAAAATCTTCCAGGTCCCACCAATTCTTTGGTTTTCCAGCATTTTTGTGTATTTGAACCCTATCCGAACAATGACTGTATGATTTTGAGAGCCATCTTTTCACACTGATGACAACTGAGGGACTCATATGCAACTAGTACAGAAGGTCCAAACACTCACTGATACTCCTGAAGGAAAAACCATCCATTAAGAGCAGAGGGAGTGAAAACTTTTTGTATTTGAAGATCAGGGTAAATTTAACTTGTTTTGTCTTCTGGGAAACATGTAACTATCTTCTGTAGTCTCTGAAGGACAGTACTAGAATAAAAAATATGATACTTAGGCACAATATAACAAATGTACACATCTTCATTCTATTCAAAAGTTTTCACCCCCCGGCTCTTAATGCATTGTTTCTCCTTCTGGCGCATCAGTGAGTGTTTTCTGTAATAGTTGCATATGAGTCCCTCAGCTGTCCTTAGTGTGAAAAGATGGCTCTTAAAGTCATACAGTCATTGTTGGAAAAAGTTCAAACTAATAAAAGCTGGAAAACCAAAGAATTTGTGGGACCTGAAGATTTTTCTGAAGAACTGTTCAGGACAAACAAGGGACTCATGAACAACTAGCACTAAACAAACATGCATTTTGTATGTCCCTTTTATTTTGGTAAAATAATTAACATTTTGCAGATTTTGAAAGGGGGGTGTAAACTTTTGACCTCAACTGTAATAATCGCCAATTCTTAAAGCTTAAGGACCTTCTTTCACTGACCATTTGTTGAAAACAACAAAAAAAGACATTTTAAAATGTTTTAGACATTACTTCGTATCCTATTCATGGAAAGTATCTGAAAAGATTACAGTCTTTGATATGGTCCTTACAGGAGCCTCTTACTGTTTCAGTTGTGAAAGGGTTTTATATTTGAGAAAGGTGCACCATTAACCTTTGGTTAGAATTTAAAGAGGTTCTTGCTGAGCTGTGGCACTGAGGAGAAAGTTGATCTGACCTGTGGGTCTCATGCTTGCAGATGCAGTCGGGCTGACTAGTGGGTTTCTGTGTTCAAACCTGCGGTTACGAGAGAGAGTTCAGCTGTCACAGCACATTGAAATAGGAAGTGAGGTAGGTTATGAATGTGTCTTGGCTTGGCCAGGTCCACTGAGAACGGCAAACCAAAACCTGTGAACTGTGAAGGCCACGGATAGGATGTCCATGTGCTTTTGGACAGAATTTAAGATCAGCAGACTTTAAGCTCCATCCCTCAGGCTTCGCAGGTTCAGCACTCTTGGGAGAACACAGTGTGCAGAAAATAAAGGACTGGGAGATGATTCAATCAGTAAATTACCTGCCATATTGCATCAGACTCAGAGCACAGGACAGCTCATCCAGGTGTGATATCAAGTCTAGAACAGACCACAACTGGTCACAAATGAGTGGTAGGTCTGCAACCAGATTCTTAAGATAAATAATCTAATGACATATAAAGGAGAAGTTCACTTCCAGAACAAAAATGTACAGATAATGTACTCACCCCCTTGTCATCCAATATGTCTTTCTTTCTTCAGTAGTAAAGAAATGATGTTTTTGGAGGAAAACATTTCAGGATTTCGCTCCATATAATGGACTTCTATGGTGCCCCCGAATTTGAATTTCCAAAATTCAGTTTAAATGCGGCTTTAAAGGGCTCTAAATGATCCCAGCTGAGGAAGAAGAGTCTTATTAGTCCTACATCGCTGTTTTACCCTTTTTGTAAAGGCCGTTTGATCTTCCTGGCACGTTCACTTTGTAAACATTGGGTCAGTACTTCTGCAGCGATATAGGACGATTTTGAAGTTGGAGGAAAAAATGAGATGGGAGTTTTTCGACATACCCTAAATGTATTGACAATACTCAGAGTTCACACAGAGCTAGACAAGACAAGCATTTGAGGTTAAAAAGTAAAAATATGAATAATAATTTGTGCTTGATTATATAATTAGAATTTAATTCTCTATACAAGACTTACAAGACTTTTATTCACTCTCATGTTGTTCCAAGCATGCGACTTTCTTAAAATAAGATAAAATGAAATAGTATAAAGAATGTTTTTGTTTACACAAACAAAGTCAATGGAGAGCACATAGTTCAGGGGAAAAAACTTGGGGTTGACCGATGTGTTTTTTTAGGGCCAATGCCGATACCGATTATTACAGATCAAGTAGACAGATAACTGATATTTTGAACCGATATATATGTCAGGTGTAAAAATGAAAATTAATGTCAAAATTAAGAGTAACAAGGGCTCTGACAAAAACTTTCTTAAATGCTTTTAAATAATTTTATTGGCAAATCGGTTTTGAAAATGACCCATACCTATAACCATAAAAATGCTTAATATCGGCGCCGATAATTGGCAGGCCTACAATTAGTCGACCCCTAGAAAAAACATGTATTTCAAACCGTTTTATATTCTATAGAAGAAAGAATGTCATATAGGTTTGGAATGACTATAACTGTTTATTTGTTAACATCTGTCAATGATGATAAATGTTACTTTTTGGCTGAACTAGCCCTTTAAGAATGTTTCGAGAATCAGCCCAGTTCTGAAAGTTTACAGGAAAAATGCTAAATGCAACTAAGCATATAATCATGGATAATTAAGATAAGAAAATGAGTCTGCTTTTAAAATAGTTGAGAAAGCACCAATTGAGATCAACCGGTATGTAATCCATGAAAGCAGGTCAAAAAGAGACTGCTGATGTGGATGTTCGACGTTCAAGAGAACACAAGAGCAGACACTAACCCTAAGACCCTAACTTGATGCCATCAGCACCCCTGTTCTCCAAGCCAGTGGACTCTCCCATGCACCTGATCAAATCTATGTAAATATTTGGTGCGAGTAACATGAGGATGAAATTATCATTCCTTCCTGCAGTAAATTAAAGCAAACAGCTGCAGCTGTCTTGGGGAACGACTGGTTAAACAAACGCTGAGGCACTGAGCCCTACCTAGGCCTTGGCATCCATACCTCATCGCCCAGGCGTAACTTGTGTGGGGTCAATAACTCTACCCAGTGACCCGTCTGACAACCAGCCGTGTAGGAAGATCCTCTTGGATCTTCTTGTAAGCATCTCTGCAGGCCTTCGAGTGAAACTGCTTGTCTACACCAAAAAGCTGAACCCATAGATTCTGTGATTTTTCCACAAAGTACTGAAACAAGGCCTAAAATAACATTTCACTTCTAAAGTTTAACGTGAAGGGCTTTACTTTTGCTTTTTCAGTTTTGGACTGGTGTTAGGGGTTATTTTCTCAGTGTTTTGTAGCCTATGTGGTAGCCGAGAAGAACTTTTAAGTGTTGTATCCCATGCCAGGCATCACTGATCAGGCTAGCACATGGAGAGCTGTTTATGTATGCCACTGTCACTCAGTATTACACCTATTGGCAGTAATGCTGACTTGCGTAGGACTTTGAAATCCAACCGAGCACCTTGGTAAAGCCAACATAAACGGGAACGTGAAAGGAGCGCTCGTTTGGGTATCCAAAAAATGATTAGGAGTAAAGAACATGGAGTAAAGAACTCAGTCTTTGAAAAATTATCCAGTGAGTAACATATGTCTGCTATAACACCCAGCAAAAAGATTTCTAGGGCTGCACGATTTCCATTCGTGGGTTTCCATCAAAATAAAAGTTCAAATTAAGAGGGCCATAAAGATTAGTACTGTAATTGTACAGTTGCAAAGTTAATAACACTGCCGTTCAAAAGTTTGGAATCAGTAAGATTCTTAATGTTTTTTTAAAGGAGTTTCCAACCTTGTTATGCTCATCAAAAATCCAGGAAAAAAAACAGTAGTATTGTGAAATATTATTTTACTGTAAAATAACCATTTTCTATGTTAATCTATATTTTAAAATGTAAATGTCATTTCCCCATCATTACTCCAGTCTTCAGTGTCACATGATCCTTCAGAAATCATTCCAACTTGCTGATTTATTATCAATGTTGAAAACAGTAGTGCTGCTTAATATTTTGTTGGGACCTGTGATACTTTTTTTCAGGATTCTTTAATAAATATAAAGCTAAAAGGAACATCATTTATTTAAAATAGAAATCTTTTGTAACAATATAAACTACCATGTTTTCAGTAAATTTTTATTCTTTCATTTTTTTAAAGAAATTAATAGTTTTATTCACCAAGGATGTGTTAAATTGATTAAAAAAAAAAAAAAAGTGATAGAAAAGACGCACATTGTTAAAAAAAAATAATAATAATAAATGCTGTTCTTTTTAACTTTTTATTCATCAAAGAATCCTGAAAAAAAGAATCCCAAGTTTCAGATATTAAACAGCACAACTGTTTGCAACATTGATAATAAAAGTAATAAATCAACATATTAGAATGATTTCTGAAGGATTATGTGACACTGAAGACTGGAGTAATGGCTGATGAAAATTCAGCCTGCATCACAGGAATAAATTGTATTTTAAAATATATTAAAATAGAAAATCATTATTTTAAACTGTAATAATATTTCACAATATGACTTTTTTCTGTATTTTTGATCAAGTAAATGCAGCCTTGATGAGCATAAGACAATGTTTTAAAAAACATTAAAAACTCTTACTGTTTCCAAACTTTTTGAACACCTGTATGTATATATATGTATGTATATATATATAAAAGACTAACTAAAAGACTTATTGTTAAAAAAGCAGTGAATCAACAATCTTTCTCTCTGCAGTTTGAAAGCCCGTGACCACAGAGGCCAGTGACAATGCTGACAGTGCTCTGTGTCCTGCTAACGCTGGGGAGTCATGCCCTGGGTGGAGGTTACGCCCCCATGCCTCAGATGAAATATGTGCAGCCCATGATGAAGGGACCTGTTGGGCCACCCTTCAGAGAAGGCAAGGGCCAGTATCTTGGTAAGTGTTTGTAATTAACAAAATCATCCATCTATCCATCATAATATCTATCTAGTTTTCCCATCCATCCATTTTCAATTAATAGTGTAATTTACTGTATATTCTCACTAAGGCTGCATTTATTTGATCATATACACAGTAAAAAAACAAATTGTAAAATGTCTGGATATATGCCTATTTATGTAAGAATTAGTTCTGGTCAAACAGCACTGATACTTTTGACTGTATCACTGTATCAATATGTGTCTGTGTTTTTTCAAAACATATTGTCAGTGTGCATTAGTGGGAATTTTTTAGGTGACTCTTTCATGCAGGATACATTGTTAAACCAGCAGGTGGCACCAAGTGTTTTGAGTGAGTCATTTGAATTATTCATTCAGCTGATTTGTTTAAAAATACTGATTAATTCAGGAGCAAAATAAGTGACTGTCTTTATGAATGAGTCATCTGAATGAATCACACGATTGATTAAAGAACAGCCACTCACTTATAAAGACACCTGTTTCGTCAATGAATGAATTTGGCTGATTAAAGTGGATTGCAGGAGGTTAGTCAGTAAGACTCAAATTTTTGCACTGAAATACAATTTCATTTTAGTTTAAAATCTGATACACAGTTATTGCGCTAAAGTGGCACAATGGTTTAGTGTATGCACCCTTTTAGGCCCTTGATGACTGAGATTCTTCAGGCAAAAAAAGAGTCAGCAGGTTTTGCCAGAAGTCTGTCAGACTGAAAGCACTCGAGATGAACAATAAGAGAGGACAAGAATGGTTTGCAGTTTGCTGACTCCTCTCTGCTCTATGATATACGAGAGGGCATTGTGAGCATGTCACAGGAGAAGAAAGAAGAGGAAAAACAGTGACAGGGTGGGGTGAAGTCACCTCTATTCTGAGCAGTATGTCACAGGTCCATATAGTCCAAACCTGAAGGGAATCTAAGGGTGTGTCAAAACAGTGTCAGAAACAAGAAGGAAGGGTCAAGAGAGTCTTGGGCTGATGAGAAATTAAGGGTAGGTGTGAAACGGAAGCTGTTGTAAAGTGTTTAAGATACATAAGAGGTCTCTGTTTCACAGGTAAAGAGAAAATGATAAAACACAGCAAGGAGAAAAGAGCAAGAAGTGGCAAGATAGATTTTCCTATGATGTGAGTGGTTTACCTGTTACTGATAGTTCAGCTTTTGGGAAAAGTTCACTCAAAGAGGAAAGTTTGGTCATTGTTTAGACTTGTATGGAGACACTGTTGTGCAAATGAAAGTCATACAGGTTTGAGCAACATAGGGGTTAGTAAATTATGACTGAAATTTTATTTTGTACACGTCACACATGGTTTATTTTTAAAGGAGAAGTCCACTTCCAGAACAGCAATTTACAAATAATTTACTCACCCCCTTGTCATCCAAGATGTTCATGCCTTTCTTTCTTCAGTCGTAAAGAAATTATGTTTTTCAAGGAAAACATTTCAGCATTTTTCCTCATATAATGGACTGATATGGTGCCCCGATTTTGAACTTCCAAAATGCAGTTTAAATGTGGCTTCAAATAATCCCAAATGCAATTGTAAACGATCCCAGCCGAGAAAGAAGGGTCTTGTGTAGCATAACGATCAGTTATTTTAATAAAAATAATACAATTTATATACTTTTTATTGCCAAACGCTCGTCTTGTCTTACTCTGCTTGGGACTGTTTTTGTTCCGGCTCGTGACAGTTAGGATATGTCGAAAAACTCCCATCTCAATCAATCCCAATCTCCCAAGTGGACTTCTCCTTTAAGGACTTTTATAAGTATAGAGAGACTAATAGTATCTATCAGATAAACTGTCAGACATATACAGTTATATCACAATTTGATGTTTTCTAAACACAGAAGTGTTAAATTTTGTGTTCTGCATTCTAAATTACCAATATCAGTGAACTGGATGTGGTTTATTAGTGAGGTCTTGGCCTGTCTATAGCCTACTGATGAAGAGTGCTTGTGATTGGCCATTTTAAAAGGATTGTGTCTCTCAGAATCTGGTAACTTGTGTTTAATTCAGTTTTGTACATCTGTGTATTTGTGTATTTGGACCCATACAATGCAAGTTTTTATAGTTTTTCTTGGTATTTGGACATGCATGCAGTTTTCTATTAAATCACTTAAATGCCTTTGCACTCTGTCAAGAAGAAACAGGTCATTAAAACAATTATTGTGCTTAAAGTTTGAACAACTTAACTAAACTAACGTTATGTGTATATAAGACCTTCAAGATGAATTAAGACTCAAAACGTATCTAAAGAAAAGCTGTGTGCTCACTACCATCTAGTGGACAATGGAAGACATGCACTGAAACACAGAGTTTGTTTGAGAAGTGTCTGTAATGACACATTGCTTATCCAATTGAAACCTAAGACAATTTTTATTAAAAAATAAATAAATAAAATAAAAATAAGCTAAATGGTCGTATATTACCAACCTCTCTAAAATACAGAGCCAACATTTCTAAAACAGTTTGAGAAGTGTCTGTGATATGATGCATTGCTTATCCAGTTGAATCCTAAGACAGTTTTTATTAAAATAAATAAATAAATAAATAAATAAAAATAAGCTAAATGGTCATTAATTACTAACCTCTCTAAAACACAGAGCCAACATTTCTAAAACAGTTTGAGAAGTGTCTGTGATATGACACATTGCTTATCCAGTTAAAACCTAAGACAATTTTTATTAAAATAAATAAATAAATAGATAAAAATAAGCTAAATCGTCATATATTAACAACCTCTCTAAAATACAGAGCCAACATTTCTAAAACAGTTTGAGAAGTGTCTGTGATATGACACATTGCTTATCCTGTTAAAACCTAAGACTATTTTTATTAAAATAAATAAATAAATAAATAAATAAATAAGCTAAAAAAATACAGAGAATTTCTAAAACAGTCCTCCCATAAACATTTGTGCTTAAACTATTGAGAGTGATACCTGGCTATTTTCCCCCTCCTGACAATTTCTAAATTCCACTGACTTCTGTCCAATACCAGCTGTATGTATTTTAGGAGATTCCCTGTCTGTTCATTTTGGGGTTTGAAGTTTAAGGTGGTACAATGATGGTATCAGATGGATAATAGCATTTATAGAACAAACACAATTTTGTATTGTGTAATTTTGTATTTGTATATATAAAGTGCAATGATCTGAATTCTAATAAACCAGCTGAGACATTTGAGTACTTAGGGCTGTGCTATAAATCAATTTACCACTTGAGGGCGCTTCACAAATAGAATATACTATTCTGATGCATTTACAAATGAGAATATAACAAAACTTTTTACAGATTAGATGGAAAGATATGTGGCATCTATGACATAATAATGTTAGAGCATATTTCATTTTACTAATTGTTTAAATCTATTCCTCAAATAACTTTAGAAATGTCATATGCTAGAAGTCCAATAGTTTGTGTTTGTGTGTGTAATGGTTTCTGAAGTGAAAAGCACATTTTAACATTTTAACTAGTTTGGCTAAAGATTAGGCATAGAATTTGGCTCTCTCATAGTCAATGTCACATGGGACACATCTGTCATAAGGACAGTGAAATGGACCATTTTAAAGGCTAAATGTAATGCACTGTTAATTCTGAACTCATCCCTCAAAACATTTATTGAGAACTGAATGAAGGCATCTTTGCAGTGTTTTACTGACTTGCATTGTTTGGTTGTTCCTAGTACAAACATGGCTGTCAAACGACATCACTGCAGTTCCCCTTGCTGAAATTCCACGGAGGTCAAATGCTGTTGAGAATTTTGTCCTTGTCCTTTGTTTATGTTTTATCCATAAACACGTTCATTTTTCCCTGTAGGCCTTCATTGCATACCTGTGTAGCTGCCATTGAGCAGACACTTGAGCATAATGTTGAGCAAGCACAATGTATGAATGTAGTCTCACTTTAGGGTCCTCTCTACATAGAAAAAAAACTATATTTTTTGATGGCACAGAGATTAATTGATAAAATGTGTGTCTGTAAATTCTCACATTGGCCAACTTTTCTTTTATGAATTTAGTTATGAAGTTGTACATTTTTCTTTTTTATTGCAGAGTTTCCACCCACGATGGACATTAAAGGAGAGCCAGGTCCTCAAGGGAAGCCAGGACCAAGGGGACCAGCTGGGCCTCCTGGATTACCAGGGAAACCAGGTATAGGAAAACCTGGTCTCAATGGTCAAACAGGTCCTCCAGGGCCTCCAGGATTCCCTGGGATTGGAAAACCAGGACTACCAGGTTTACCAGGAAAAATAGGACCTAAAGGACCTCCAGGACTCAATGGTGAGGTTGGACCTCGTGGAGAGGTGGGTCTACGTGGACTTCCAGGTCAGCCAGGACCACCTGGACCAGCAGGTCTGTCGTTGAATGGTAAACCAGGGTTACCAGGAACTAGAGGCCCACCAGGGACAAGAGGTGAGCCGGGGCCTAAAGGCGGACGTGGTATTCCTGGTGAACAAGGACCTAAAGGGGAAAATGGCAATGGAAAGCCAGGTTTAATAGGTCCCAGGGGACCCAATGGCCTTCAAGGACCTCCAGGAGCTCCAGGAGTTCCCGGGATAGGTAAACCAGGCATCGATGGGCTGCCCGGTCCAGCAGGTCCAAAAGGAGAAAAAGGACTTCCAGGAGTTCAAGGTGTCCCAGGGGAATCTGGTCCCCCTGGACTACAAGGTCAGCCAGGAGCAGTAGGTGTTGGAAAACCTGGACTTGATGGTGCTCCAGGTAACCCAGGCCCAATAGGTCCAAAGGGTGAGGTTGGCCCCAGAGGAACTCCTGGGTTTCCTGGTTCCCCTGGCTATGGTAAACCAGGGCTTGTAGGACAGAAAGGAGACAGAGGTCCTACTGGATTACAAGGAGCCCCTGGTGACAAAGGACAATCTGGGATGGATGGCCTACCAGGAGATTCAGGGCCAACTGGACAGCCAGGGCTTCCAGGTCCACAAGGTCCTATGGGTCTTCCAGGGAAACATGGGATGCCTGGTCTAAAAGGAGAGAATGGCCCGCAAGGACCTCCAGGCTTGCCAGGGCTTAGAGGAGATCAGGGTCCTAGTGGGCTCCCAGGAAAGCCTGGCCTTCCAGGGGACAAGGGTCTTCCTGGTCTCAACGGAGCCACAGGCAAACCTGGACCCAAAGGTGAACCAGGCCACATCGGACTCCCAGGTAATCCTGGTTTGATTGGGGGACCAGGTTCAAAAGGTGAAAATGGGTTAACAGGACCCCCTGGGCCACGTGGCAATTCAGGGATTCCTGGACTTCCAGGTCCCACCGGTCATATGGGGCCTCAGGGTGTTCCAGGGTTGAAAGGCGAACAAGGTCCACCGGGCCCCCAAGGAATTGGAAAGCCTGGAGACAAGGGTATGCCTGGTCCACAAGGACCTCCAGGAATAGCTGGCTCCCCTGGACTTAACGGTATTCAGGGCCCTCCAGGTCCACCCGGACCTCCTGGGCCTCCCGGCCCGTCGAATGGTGACATAAATCAGTTAGCGGTTCAAGGACCAAATATCGTAGGAGAATCTATTCCAAAGCCAAATGGTGAGAAACCATATTTTGGTCAGGCCGAGCTCTCTGCCTCCATGGCTCCTGCGTTTACTGCCATTTTGACGACACCATTTCCACCATCGGGAATGCCAATCAAATTTGACAGAACTCTGTACAACGGGCAAAATGCTTACAACCCTGCCACGGGCATCTTCACAAGCCCATTGCCTGGAGTCTACTATTTTGCTTATCATGTACATGTAAAGGGAACCAGCCTGTGGGTGGCACTGTATAAAAACAATGTGCCAGCCACGTACACCTACGATGAATACAAGAAGGGCTATATGGACCAGGCATCAGGTAGTGCGGTACTGGAGCTGAAAGAGAACGACCAGGTTTGGGTGCAAATGCCCTCTGACCAAGCAAATGGCCTCTACTCCACTGAGTACATCCATTCGTCCTTCTCAGGGTTCCTCCTGTGCCCCACATAACGGTCCGTCTCAGCAGAGAATTGCTTGCTCAAGTGCCCTGCAGTAACATCTGTGATAACAGCGACTCGATTACAAGAAAGACTTGCTGAACGACGGAGAGGCTGAGTTCGAAGCAGAGGATGGAGAATTCATGCTGTGTCTCTGTTTTCACCCTCTCTCTCAAATGTCTGATTTGATTATTGTTTTACTTTCAAGTGTTGTCTTTTTCTGCCTATATGATAATTTTATTATAACTGTTATGTTATTTTTGTTGATGTTGATATAATGGTGTTATTTTATTGATGTTGTTGTAGTTGTTGTTGTTTATCGCAATCAGACTATTAAGTACTTTGCAATGTGTAGGTAACCGTTTAAAGACTTACCCATGTGACTGCACACGTTGCCAAATGTTCTGACTCCCGTCGAGCTCCATCACGTTGACTCTGGGGTTGTGTGTTCCCCTGGTTGCAGTCGAATTCACCTATATCCTTCCCTCATATAACACAGGCTACTTGATTTGTGCCACATTTCACTTTTTAGAATGCAGACATTCTATACAGCATTTGTATTGTATTTGTATGTTTAAATACATCCGTAATTTAAAGAATAACCTTCAGTTCCATATTGTTTTTTCTTATTAATGCCGGACAGGTGAATATCTATCTGCTTTAGTCATTAGGTATGTATGTTTTTGTTTGATTTACTGTGTTAAAGCAAAAATTATGTGCTAATCTGTCTGTTTCTGCGACTTCTATGTTGTGTTTGAGAGTTATTAAGAAAATTACTTGATGATTTACTGAGTTCTTTGCTCAAAACATGGCAGGTTCAAATCAGTAGTGATCCTGAAGGCCTCAAGAGGACTGCTGTACAACAGTGCCTGCATTAACAAAACAAATATGCAATTTCTGACACTAATTCCATACACTCTCAGAAAAAAAGGCACAAAAGCTGTCACTAGGGCGGTACCCTTTCAAAAGGTACACATTCGTGCCTTATTTCCCCCATATTACAAACATTTCAGTGCCTTAATTCAAAAAGTGACATCTTTTGTACCTTTATTTCTAAAAGTGTACTTCAAAAATCATGACATCAAAGCTAATACATAGCGTATAGCTTCTCATCAAAATCTTAGGAGAGCCTAGAGTTCATTGGTGAGTAAGGGACTACTAATAGATTGAGAATATGAAAATATAATTCTGATTATCAGTTCTCCAACACAAAATCCAAACTACTGCATTGTGTACTCTAAGCGTTTTACATTATCTGACGCGTTTCTAATTGCTGCTTTAACAGTGACACAATTAACTGATTGTTTTTTACATTCTTCTGAGACTTGTAATTACACAGACATGATTGACACTAACAGGAGTCAATGCATGTCCTAATCTTTTACATTTTGACCAAAAAGTTACCGCTCCAGTGGTGTTTATGAAAAGTTAACATGTAAACATTCTCAAACAAAGAAAATTGTTCCTTGCACATTCACTGAAGTGAGTACAAAGTAGTAAATGAGGCTTGAAGGCCCTCATAAAAGACATTTTCTCACTTGTGTTTGTTTCACCAACATGTAAAATTATGAAACCTGAATCAGACTGAAGGAGTGTCAGTACTTAAATGCGCTCACTCGCTGTGGTTGCCCATTCAATACCCCGCTGCATGACATTGTTCAGATTATTTACTCTTGAATGATGTTTTGGCATCAGATCTTTCCTATTCCAGCATGTATTTGACCTTTTTATTGTATATTAACACTGTGACCAATATTTTCTATGCTGAGTGTGTATTGTTTATGTGCAATGGATTGAAGATTTGAAAATTCGTTGTGCTGCAGTTTCTTAAAACTGCTTAGACCTTGTTGCTTCTTTTTGTCATTCAAAAAAAACTAGGAAGAAAATCATTGATTCTGTTCCACGGGATATTTATTCATGTTCAATCAAAATTAAAAGAAACAGCCAATCCCATTTGCACATGAATTTAATGAAGGCATATTTATACATTTGTAGGAACGTCCATCTACCGAAACCTTGAACGTACAAATAACCTTATATTTAACAGCAATGAGGAGTTTGTAGTACACACTACCATTGTTTTTCTTTCTTTCGTTTATGATGTATCTATTAATCTATAGGACTTTTGTCGTACTGCATTCACTTTATGCAATCCGTTTTGGGTATTAAATGCACTCTTTGATTGAACATATTTTGTCAGCTCGTACAAAATCTACAAGTACTTGACAGTACTGATGCAACATCAATAAAGACTTTCTTGATTAAGGGTGTCTTTTATTGTTCTCTTTAACTAATAAAACCAAAGCTATTAATAATGGATGTAGATAATTGTCATAAATTCATTTCATAAACTTCAGATGAACCACAAGAAGTAAAACCTCATTTTATTACCAGTATAATACTTGAGGCCACATATTTACAGTATGTATGTTTTGTTAGGGTGAAGAATATGAACTATGAACAAAACTTATTCTTTACATAATTTAAAGGGATAAAATGACAATTCTGTCATTAATTACTCACCCTCACGTCATTCCAAACCCCTTCGTTCATCTTCAGAACACAAATTAAGATATTTTTAATGAAATCCAAGAGCTCTCTGACCCTCCATAGAAAGCAAGGGTCCTACCTGAGTCAAGGCACAGAAACACAGTACAGACATCGTTAAAACAGTCAATGTGACATCAGTAGTTCAATTGTAATTTTACGAAGCTACGAGAATGTGTGAGCAAAGAAAACAAAAATAATGACTTTATTCAACAACAACTTCTCTTCCATGTCAAGTACTGTCTATGCAGGGTTAGAAATTTTATCTAATTTGTGTTGCGAAGATATTATGGGTTTGGAACAACGTGAGGGTGAGTAATTAATGACAGAATTTTCATTTTTGTGTGATCTACCCCTTTAATCATCACATTCAGTTTACAGAAATATGTGACTAACACTAGGGGGAGTGTGCATCCGTTTTAGAGTTGCTTGCAGGGCCACCTGTGATCATATAAAGATGGCTAAAAAGCTTCACAAGTATCACACCTATTAGCATTTATCCACCTTTAAGTATATCTACATTTTGTTAATATCCCAAATCCACATTAGGTGGTCACACTTTTATTTCCTTGGATTAATTAATTAATATTTAAAGTTCCACAAAGTATTGGAATAAAGTCCTCGTAAATATGTACATTCCTAGATTAAATAAACAATATTTAATGTTCCACAAAGTATTGGAATAAAGTCCTCGTAAAACGTCAACAGGCTCTTGCGCAAAGATGACGCAGTCATCGTCTGACTCCTCCCTCTTCAGTTCGTCTCAATTCAGCTTTCACTGAGCGGACGACAAATACGACTTCACCCTCACAGCGGTTACGGCTCTACGTGCACTTTCTCCGGGGTTTGCCAAGGGATTTCAATGTTTGGCCCGTTCGTTGTAAGTATTCCTTATTATCACTCGCCTTCCGCCTCTAATGTACCAGGAAGACGTTAATAACGACTACCCGAGACGTTTGTTTGACCGTTTCTAGCGTAGCTGTGAAAGCTCTCGCTTCAGCCGGTGAAGGAGCTCGCTGAGCTCGCGAGGGTGGCAGCCATTTGCCCGCGTACGTTTGAACGGAAACTCCATACTCGGATGTTTTATTCGTTTTGACGGCTAGACGTTTTTTTTGGACGGGGTCGGAAACAGTTTGTCCGTCGTTGCTATATTTGTTGTCGATAAATGAAGGGTCTGTGGTTTTCCTCAGGCTGTCCCACTGTCCTGGACTGCGCTGGCTAGCTACTTGCTAGCGGTCTCATCACCAACCAGAGACCGTGTCAAGAAGTTACTCAGACAGTTTATTACCCGCTGTAGCTGTAGTTATAAATTTAGATAAAAGGTTAATTCTGTGTCTGGACATTAAACACAGTGGTCACTTGGTCATTTTTCACCGTTTGTCCGGCTGTGAGGGTCAGAGAGGGGGAGATTGAATTGTTAGCCAGCGAGCTAATGTTATAACTGTCAGTTCAGTCAGATAACACTTTATCGTCACCCTCCAGAATGTTCCTGATTTCAGTGGTTCAATGGTTATGCAAAGCGTTGAAGATTACAGTCAATTATTTTAGTTTCTTTTTAATGTACCACAAAATTTGCCACACAAGCCTTGCCAGTTCACGACGTGTCTGTAGTTAGTTTCTTGTTATTCACGTTTGCTTCATTTTAACTGTGAATCTGACTTATGGTTTCTCTTTGAAGCATGGTCGACTTGTGTTTTTGATCATTCCCATATCCAGCACATGGTTAAACTGTAAGCTGATGACCTAGCGTTAGACCCAAACTGCGTAGTAAATTAGCTGTTAAGCCAACAGTATTTAAACGCCATGCTTCTAGAATAAAAAAAAAAAAGATGATGTATGGCTGGAATCTGATTTCAACCGGTTTCCTAAATGATGGCACGACATGTTCCAAAATGTGGTATTCAGGTGCCTTGTGTAGTAACTGATGAGTCACCTGGCTTCATGCTCCACCTGTTCTCATCCTCCTTCTGTGTAATTAATACAATGAAACTCTACAGGTGTGGGTCAGTGGCTTATGCCTTGTTGTATCTGAGACGGACATGCAGGCATTCCTGCCAGAATCTGGAAGTTGTAAGATTGCCAGGTGGGAACAAGTCAGGGCATGTTTTAGAGCTTGAGGTATCTGCATAATATAAGGAGTGATTCCACCTGACATGACAGGTATTGTTTTGCTGTTGTAGGGTGAAGCTTGTTGTTTGTAGTGCTGAAGCTGTGACAAGGTTGCTTTTTATTGCTTTGACCTTACATTATCTACAATGGGCATATTTATTGGAGAGGTAATTTGTAGGTGTCTAAATATGATAATGCTAATTATGTTATTTCCGCACTATATAATCAATGTTATGTACTTTATTGTTACATTGGTAGGTTGACAGAATTTTTGTGTTTGCTACATTAGGGCCATTTTTAAATAAGTGTGAGCAAAATAACCTAAATATAGTTGCCTGTTAGATCCTTTCTGTGAATTTTCTTAAGGGCCAACTATTCTTAAGGGTTGAAGTGACCAAATTTGTATTTTTTAAATCAAAGATAGCTGACATGATGTGGTAATACAAATATACTGAAAATTAAGCTCTTCGCTATATGTTATTCAAACGTTTATACGTTTTCTTAATCTTCATTGTGTTATCTACCAATACAGTGTTTTTATCTTTCTACATTTTATTGTTTTTTTATTAAAATATTGTTACAAAACACGTGCAGATCTGTAAGGCTACACATTGTCCCATAAACAGTTAATTTAAGTCTCATGAACCTAGAATACACAACATATCGCAAAGTTATGATAACATGATCATATAAGTCAGATGATAACTCCCTTTTAGTAACTGATCTAATGGTTTCAGTGAATGATTTGTCGGATTGATTCAGACCGATACCAAGTGTGACTGTTTTTGAATTTGGTTTTGATTCATTAAAAAAAAGGTACTTGTAAAAGTTTTGGTTATGAATCATACTATCATGCATAATAGTATTCTGTGTATATAGTCTAGAGGCTTTCTAAAGTTCAGATCAAAACTCTAAATGAAACTATGTATGATGTATGAACAGCTTCAGTTGTGTGTGTATATATATATATATATATATATATATATATATATATATATACACACACACACACACACATCTCAGGCTTTAGTTGTTCAGTATGGTTCTGTTCAAGTCTGCTGAAACCTTTCTCATTATTAACTAATATAAAGACTGTGTCATACAACCTTTCAAAACTCTGAAGTACAAACATGGCTTTTTAGGCCTGTTTAGACCATATTTATAGCTTGTTTGGCATTTTGGATGAACAGAGCTGTCAGTAGCCACTCTTACTGGGCAGCATGTTAAATGTCACTGGTAGCAGTAGTTCACAGCTTGTTAACAAACATGGATCGAGTTGTGCTTCACAGCAGGCTCTCCTAAAACATCTACACAACTGGCAACAGCATGACTCCCATTCCTCCCACTGTCTTTTCAGCTTGTCTGCTTAAATATTGAAGGAGTTGTCGTAGCCTTTGAATTGGCATTGCAAGCCCAGCAGGAGCGCTGCTAACCCTTGATGAATGAGCACGGTGCTCAGCACAGTCTCATCCTGACCTGACAGACATCTGCTCCCTCTGCATGGCTTCAATAGAAGCTGCATGATGTGGCCTTTGAGAAGACAGTCAATCTTCAAGATGTCTGTGTTGAATAACATGAACTGTCTGTCTCGTTGTTTGAGTCATTCTATTAAGTTTACAGTCACAGTGCTGTAAGCATCAGCTTGACAGGAAGTGGGCAGGTTTGTGGCGGCATTTACAAGAGTCCCCACCCTCTTAGCGGAGTTTCCACTCAGTTGCTGCTTGTCTTTTCTCAGCGCTTCTTCATCACACTAATGCAGTGGTTGGTGGTAACATTGTTTTTTTTTGGACCTTATTTTGCACATTAGTTTTGTCATTGTTGCAACTTGAGTTGCACCAGCTGATAAAGAGTAGGCTTCATTTATGGCTAGCTTTTGTACATTTTGTTAAGAGTTTTTTATTTAGACATAGTTCTGGCTCAAGTTTTAAGAAGATTACAAAGTTGATACTGAAGCACTTAGGTGATGGCGGATGTGTTAGCCTAAATTAGTCAATTCAGTGCATCTCTAACTTGACCACAGGCTGTTGCAAGGTGCATTTGCTCTTGTAATTCTTTTTACTGTTTCCAAAGCATCACTTCTTTCTCTTGGCCATTTTTTAATCTAATTGTTTGACATATGACTGGGAAGCCGAAAGCGGCAGGTGCATGAAACATATATCCTAGCTTATTGAGTTCATTCCCTTTTGAAATGGCTTCCTGTTTTTGAGGAACATTGTGACTATGGCAAAGCACAACACAAGAATGATGATGGCTTCTGGCTGCACCTTATTGCCTTGTCTGTAGAGTGAGATTAGCACTGCACTGAGCCCCTGGCTTTGGCAGCAGATTTCTGTCTTTCCAGCACACTGCTGTCTTTTTGATGCACATTTTCATACCACCTGCTTTCGGCATAAAATAGATAGACCCCTGCTTTATTTCTGGAGCAAGGAGCTGACCTCAAAAAATGATTAGATTTGTGATATTATGGCTTATCAAACTACTTTGATGCAGTCAGAAACAACACAGTGTTTCGTTACAGTATTTGTATAATTTGTGTGACTGCATGATGCAGTCGTTGACATATTAGTTGTGCTGTACCTGTGTTACAGCGTGCAAATTCACAAATAAGATTGTGTATAAACCAGCATGTCTTTTTGTGTTCTGAGACTGACGTAAACACTGTTTTAACCTGCATTTATTTAAACTACTTTCAATGTTACAACTCTTTTGACCGTTTAAAAATTGGTTTAGACAAAATGGGTATACTGTCAATTCTTTATTATATAGCACGAGGGCTTGTGGCAAAAATGCCACCAAAATGAACAAAAAAGCCCCATTAATTGAAGACAAAGGGGCAAAAAAATGCCCCTGCACAATTAAGCAATGTATTACGTAGGGATGGGCGATCTCTTATCCTTTGCGATATACTGGTAAAAATTTTGTCCACGATAAGAATTAGTATTCTTGTGATAATAACAATAAAGTCTACCGTAGCATGTGTGGGATAGTTTTTTGTGTATGAGCTTGCTTACACAAACAAAGATATTTGTTGTCTAACAAAGATATCATTTATTGACATGCTTTTTTTCTAAATTAACTTCATAACATAGTGAAGTGTTTGAAATAATCTTTTGCGATCAGACGTGGCTTCATATCACAGAATGAGGCAGAAATCATACTATTTTATAGTATTATAAAAGCTATGTTGATTAGCATTGCATTATAAATATACTTTATCCTTATAAAAATACCCAAGATTGCTTGAAGAACACAGACAAACCATATATTGTAGTGATTGTATGTTTGTCAAGTTTTCTTAGTTAAAATTTCTCTGTCTGCGTTTTATTCAGCTACAGCAATAACTGGATTAGAGATTTCCTGGAGCGTCGTCAGTACTATTACTTCTGCTATACAGCGTATGTGGAGTTTCTGCGCAGGGGCGCCCTCTGGCTTCCAGTGAATTAAACAATCACACTTGTACTTGTGTACTCAGTTATGGTCTATTTTGGGTTAAAATAGGAAAGATAATACTTTTCTCTAAAAAAAAAAAAAAAAAAAACAGGATTCCCTAAATTATCATCACTGATATCGTTATCGCAATAATTTTTTCATTTTTAAAGCCCATATCACCCATCCCTATATAACGGCTGATTCATGATTCAAAAGAAGGTGATAATAAAAATTGCTCTCACAATTGTAAAAAATGCCCCTGGAAATCAATTCCAGGGGACAAATATATAAAGTTCATTTCTGACCCTGCTATATAGCTGTGTTTATAATGGGTGTCTACATATATTATGTATATAATGTATTTATCAAGCTTTGCTCAGTAGTCAAGTCTGAGCATGATAAAGGACATTTCTACGTAAAGGGAGTTGTCTTTTGGCATTGTGGGCTGGCCGAACGTCATCACTGCCATATTATCATATGATACATATATACAAAGCATTTATCCATGGTGAATAAATTAATCTATGATTCAGTAAGCGCTTCTCCAGGGCTCTTCTGAGAGACTGGTGAGGAATGCAGACAGACAGGCCTCAAGAATGTGTGTGGCATTCAGTGTGTACCTCAGGTGTATTTATAGGCCACTAAGTATGCTTTACACAGATTTTTATTTCTGGCCTTTATGAGATAAAGTGTGTCGTATTCTAAATTAGAAGGTCCTGTTTAAACAGCTAAATAGCTACTTCAACTTAATGACCGTATGGTCTATTGGTTATTTTATGCCCTTTGTCTTTTGTTACTTTCTGCATGGTGTGGTTCAGACATGTTAATTACGGGAAAGCGAGCTCTTAGCAACTTAAAAACACCTGAAGAGATGGGCCATTTATTCTCACACTGTGTTATCCTGTGTCAAAGCAGGACCCATATTTCCTCTGCTTTTCTGAGAATGGCACCGAATGGCCTCTTTAATGTTTATTAATACCCAGAATTCACACTCTTTAGTGGCTCTGCTCTAGCAGGCTGAAGGAGTGAAGTTCAACCTCTGTGTCTGTTTTTCCTGTGTAACATGACTTCTTGAACTTCCGGTGCCATTAGGTGTAAAATCCTAGTGATTTTTGTCAGTTCTCAGTTAGATATTTACTTGAGGAGCCTTCTATTTAAAGAAAAACAGTAATCTTTCAACCCAGGTCTTTGGCTGTAGCCATGGAATGAAAACTCACCTTATCTATTTTCTAAATGCATGTGGGTAATCTTACTTATATTTATTATATATATAATAAATATAAATATATATATATATATATGTATATGTATATGTATATGTATATGTATGTATGTATGTATATGTATATGTATATGTATATGTATGTATATGTATATATGTATTTACTTTCTTACAATCGACTGCATTCAGATCTGTGTCCATCCAGGTTTTTTTTTCCACCTTCTTTAACAGCTGTTGTTGCCAGGTAGATTCAAAATGATTAATATAAGAAGCAAAAACTGTAAAATTATTAACATTTTTCGTTTTTTACTTTTTCACAAATTTTTCATTAATATTCAGCAATATTACAATCAAACAATGCTTAATAAACAGCAATAGCTATCTCCATGTGTATTTGACCACAGTATTTAACATAAGAAATGTCAACAATTTTTTCCCAGAAACGGAATGGCCAAGTAAAAGGTGCATTTGGGTCATCAGCATATTCACAGTGTTTCTCAGTTTTATGTTCCCGGCAGAATCGTGAATATTCAGTGTATTGCTCAGCCCTTCCTGTATCTTATCAGCTGAACAACATTCTGTTTTTACTACTCGTTAAACAACGTGAATCTCTTTATGGCAGTACCAAAGATACAGTTACACCTGCCCAGCCAAACCTCTTTTTTTGATCTCACGAGATTGTCAACAGACCCACCTTTTTCATCTGTAATGTTCTGGAATCCAGCAAACAAAGCTGTGAAACTCATTGGCGGTTTCAGTTCAAGGAATCTAATTCACAAGCAGTTGTTGCTTATTACAGTAATCGGTAAAGGAATGTGTACCTCCTTTCCCATGTGTACATTTTGTGGTGACTCAACTTGATCCAACTTGCTTTTTCTCTTACACTCCATACCATTTTAATTAAAGCATCTTGGCAACTGTTGCGGTACGACTGCTTGTGGCATGGCCTGTGGAAACCTGCGTGACTCTGCATATAAACTTTTCTGAAGCTGGTGTTAAGTTTATTGCTTGTGGTATTTGCCCCAGATCATTCCCGTCTTGCTTAGGATGGACTTGAGCTTATCTTCTCTTATCTAGATGGAGCATTCAGGCATTTGCTATTGCGTTTTGAGCTGCCGCTGAACTTTAACACGTGGCCTCCACTAAGTCAGCACAGCATTGGTCATGCCAACAAGTCGTGCACATCTAAGCAGGTGTATCCTCACATTTCGCTCTCTCACTTCTTGTTATCTTTTGCATACTTAGTGGAAAAGGAGTAGAGAATGTGTACCAGCGGTGCGTTTTTTTTAAGCTGCGGAAGTTCTAGTGAGAGTGAGATGCAAGTGAAGCCTTTGCACTTGTGGTAAAGAGTGGTGAGTGGTAACACTTACACACTCTCATGTTCTCATACAGGATTCACAGATGATCAGTACGCTGCTGTTTTCGGCTTGACGGAAGTAGCAGTCGATGGCAAGTCTCCAGGGAATCCTTGTCACCTGAGGGACATTTTTCTTATGCTTGCATGCATCCGTTCTGTGTTTTTGGGGTGGGAATAGCGTGCGTCAGTGCTGTCAGGGGAGTTTTTCTGTGAATTGTCAGTGCATGGGTGGATGTTTGCTGTCAGCGGGGTGGAGTACAAATGTGTGCACCAATTATGTTAACACTGTGTCTTGATGAGATGCTTAGTCAAACATGGTCTGTGTTGCGGGAAGTCTGGAAAGTGTGTTGCATTTGCTCTTACTAAATGCAGCAAAAACATTGTTTTTGTGAAATATTGCATTTTAAATTAACTTTTCTATTTTAAGATATAGTTTATTCTTCTTATGTCAAAGCTGAATTTTTAGCAGCCATTCCAGTCTGCAGTGTCACGTTTCTTCAGAAATCATTTTAATATGCTGATTTGGTGCTTGAGAAACATTTCTTGCCATCGATGTTGAAAACAGTTGTGCTGCTTAAATGTATCATGGTTTCCACAAAAAACGGTATTTTTTTTCTTGAATGGAAAGCTCAAAAGCTCAGCAAAAACTTAATGTCTTTACTGTCTTATTTGATAATTTTTCTCCAGTTTCTCAATGCTTCTGATAGTATTTGATACTACTGTTTGATGTTGCTTTTTTTAGATTGTCTATTTTATTTGTCTCAAGTAATTACTGGAAAAAAAGTGACGCAATGTTTACTTATTTAAGATATTCTTGAAGGCTATATGCAGTTGCTGTAACTTGTTAATATAACCCTGGTGTGCGATATAGCCAGAGGTTTGAGCAAAGTATGAGCTGGCACAGCTCTTATCTTTGGTTCTCTCTGCATCGCTCTCTCCGTCCCTCAGCCCAAGGCCCCTGATCTCAAAGAGTCATCCTCTGACAGCTCTGAAAGAGAGAGGGAGGCCTTGCAATTGACTCTAATACAGGTCGAGTTTTGGGTCAGTAGCTTAGACTGAATTCTGTCACATAGGTACGTGGCACTGTGTTTGTCAGATTTTTTTTCTGTTCAGATGACTATCATTTCTAATATGTGAGTCAGTTTGTTGCTTTGAAGGAGTAGTTCACTTCCAA
Organism: Labeo rohita; assembly: GCF_022985175.1. Lineage (NCBI taxonomy): Eukaryota > Metazoa > Chordata > Actinopteri > Cypriniformes > Cyprinidae > Labeo > Labeo rohita. The sequence continues at coordinate 13,898,381 of NC_066887.1, read as the reverse complement.
AACATGTACAGACAATTAGATTATTCTAAAAAAACGTTTTAACCTCAAACAACCTTTTTTGCATGTTCACTTTGTAAACACTGGCTCAGTACCTCTGCAGCGATTTAGGATGATTTTAATGTTGGAGGAGAAAATGAGACTCCCAGTTTGTCAACATACCCTAACTGTCATGAACTGGAATACACAGAGTTTACGTAGACCTAGACAAGATGAGTGTTTGAGGTTAAAAAGTAGTATATAAATTGTATTTTTCGTTTTGCTAGATAAGACCCTTCTTCCTCGGCTGTGATCGTTTAGAGCCCTTTGAAAATGCTTTTAAATAGCATTTTGGAAGTTCAAACTTTGGGGCACCATAAAAGTCCATTATATGGAGAGAAATACTGAAATGTTTTCCTCAAAAAACATAATTTCTTTACGACTGAAGAAAGACATTATCTGTGAATTTTTGTTCTGGAAGTGAACTACTCCTTTAATCATGGCCTAGTTCTGTGTGTTCTGACTTGTTGTGCAATGCACATCCATACACCGACCTTTTGGCCCATATCTGCAGCAGGTTTCTGACTGGAATGATCATTAAAAATGAAAACACAGCCCCAATGTGCCTGCTGGATTTGTTACTCAAATCAGAGGGATCTGAAAAGGATCACTGCTTTGCTGTTGGCATATTAGCCTTTCAAAAGCCCCATAATCTCTTTCACTGGCTGAGGAGCATCCAGGCGATGTTGCCAGGGTTAGCGTGTTCTCAAATGCTGCATTTAGATGTTTTTGTGATCCCTAGCTCTCTTTTTTTCGAATGCCGTAAATAGTTAGGTTAAGTTATATGTACACATTCACACCCTTATTACCTTAGTGTTTATGTCACAACTTGAGTTACACTTTCCTGCAACTGTTCTTGCAAATGCAGTAATGCTAAATCCCTAAAATGTATTCAGCGTAATTCATTCAGATTCTCACCTCGGCTCTTACAGTATGAGATATGCTCAGTCATGCTACGTAAAACTGTCCATACCGCTTCTATCACCTGTTTGGGCTGCTGTGTTCTCAGATAGAGCGCTCATTATCACTATGTACACTGCACTCCTAGATTACGACAAGAGCAGCCGTATGGCCTTTCAAACTTTCCCAGCTGCATAGGGTCGAGGGAAAGGGGGCTCTGATTAAGGAAGGCATGGAAGAGCGCAAACGAAGAGATAGACAGACAGTGCTCTGTACCCAGTGACCTCTCCTCTACATAACAAGCAGCAGTATTTCACAAAACAGTGGGCAACATGAAACTGTCATTTCTGAGAAGTTTCCCTTTTTTTTCCAGTCCTCTGTTCGTTCATGCACAAGGCAGCTGATGTGTGTGAGTGTTTGTATAAGCGGCAGGGGAACTGAGCAGGGTGTACGTGTGACACAGCAGAGGCTTCACACTGGCTCGCCTCCGGTGTTAAAGAGAAACTGAATGTCTTACCGGACAGTTCCAGTTCTGCCTAGTTTAAACGTGTGACCTCTAAACGCTGGTGAGAGAAGATTGCAAGTGGTGCTGGCAGTGCGATTACCAAGTTCTTAGTACTCTGTAACCAAAACTTACACTTTTTTTTTTTTTTTTTTTTTTTTTTTCTCTCTCTCTCCCTTTCCCATCTGCCTTTTCTTTTCTTTGTGTCTCACTGTCGGTTACTTTGCGCTCATTTTTTCCCCATCTGTTCTAGTAGTAGCAATTACAGGAGTGGCTTGCAAATGTGGTTTGATTTGCATGAGTTCCTGGTAAAAGTAGAGCAGGAGGAAGTAGGGCCTTCATAGGAACACCATTTTGCACAGCTGCATCCCTGACTGCATGGCTTCTTATAGAGCTTTTATTGCCATCGCTTGCGCTTGGTATTTGCATGCCTTTTGGCAACCAGTGTTGAAAACATTTTGTATCTTAAACCACATGGTAAGAAATGCATGTGACCAAGTCTTATTTTTAGTGTAAGCGTGATCTGATGCGTCCCTAATAAGCAATCAAACTGCTTATCAATTAACGCTAAAGTAAAGGCTTTAAAATGTAAACATTCTTAAATAAAATAACTATTTGTAAGCAACAATGTACTGGCATTTGTGTGTGGGCTTTAAATACTTTTATTCAGCAAGGATACATGTATGTAACAATAAAGACATTTGTAATATAATAAATGATTTGTATTTTAAAGTAAATGCTATCATGGTTTCCACAAAAAATGAGCTGCACAACAGCACAGTTTAATGTTTTTAACACTGGTAACAACAAATTTTTCTTGAGCACCAAATTTGCATATTAGAACTGAAGTTTCATCTGACTGTAACTTGACACTTTATTTTATTTTTTATTTTTTGGATTGTCATACTGAGTTTTGTAATCTGTAAGTGGGTACTACATTAAAATGCTTTTATCTAGCATTACTTTTCCTGCTAATATTATTCATTAATTCATATAGAGTCATTTATTATATGCATACCAAACATGTAAAAGATTAGTTCACTTCCAGAATAAAAACGTACTGATAATTTATTCACCTCTATGTCTTCCAAGATGTTAATGTCTTTCTTTTTTCAGTAAAAACGAAATTAAGGGTTTTGAGGAAAACATTCCGTGAGTTTTCTCTATATAATGGACTTCAATGGGGATCAATGGGTTGAAGGTCCAAATTGCAGTTTTATTGCATCTTCAAAGGACTGTACACTATCCTAGCTGAGGAATAAGGGTCTTATGTAGTGAATCTGCCATTTTCTAAGAAAACCCCCAAAATATATACACACGTACTTTTTTAACCACAAATGCTCGTCTTGCACTAGCTTGACTTCACATTGGAAAGATCGCGCGACATGTAGGCGGAAGTACCGACTCAGTGTTTACAAAGGGAACATGCAAAGAAAGTCAAACGCTCTTTACAAAAAAGGTAAAACAACAATGCTGACGTTTTTGAAGTTGGATGGGAAAAGTAGTTTTTAATTTATTTATTTATTTATTTTGGGTGATGAATCGATAACCATAATTATCGTGCAATATAAATTTCCTTGATAAACAATAACGAGAGTTTGATAAATGTTCGATACAATGTTTATGTGTGCAACGATACAGTCAGAAGGCTTTTTAATCTACAACTTGCTGTATTGTTTACCATAGATTTACTGTAGTAGCACTAACCGCACCATGGTATTGTCAGAAATGTGAGTATTCTTGTCGATTAATTAATTAACTAATTAATTTCACTTTTTTTTCCTGAAATTATTCGTGATTACTCCCACCTAACATTACAATTTTTAATTATACTTTTATATTGCAAGAATTTCACATTCAATCTTTAAATTAATGTAGAAACAACAGAAAGGAAGTATATTTTTATTATTTGTTTAATGCCATCTTTTTTTATGACTAAAGGCAAGTATCGCTGAATTTTTTTCTAATATTTAACCATTGACTAGCCATTCAATGTTACAGTATAATTGAGAGCTTTTAATTTAACATTTATTAGACTTTTAATTTAAGTGAACTTAAAACAATCTAAATATAAACCCATTATAATAATGTCATATAGCTGTCTGTGCAAGAAAATATAGCCAAATTTAATAAAGTTATCAAACACTAAAATCTAAATTAAATAAAAGATAAAGCTGAAGTCATGCTTGACTTCACGCATTACTCAGTCATGTTGGAAAGATCATGCGTGACACATCACAGAAGTACCAACCCAGTGTTTACATATTGGACGATTTTGAAGTTGGAGAAAATGAGATGGAATTTTTTGCCCTAGACTACCTTTTTGAACTGAAGCACATAGAACTAACTGCGTGTGACCTTTCCGACATGATTACGTAATATGTGGACGCAGAGCTAGTGCAAGACAAGCATTTGTGGTTGAAGAGTATATACATTTTTATTTTTTTTTAGAAAATGTGTGATCGTTTTGGTATGCAAGACCCTTGTTCCTCGGCTGGGATTGTGTAGAGCCCTTTGAAGCCCTTTGATTAGTGGGAGCCAATGGGTTGAAGGTCCAAACTGCAGTTTTAAAGTCCACTAAATGGACACAAATCCTGGAATTTTTACCTTAAAAACCTTTCCTTCAGTCGAAAAGAAATTAAGACATGAACATCTTGGATGACATGGGAGTAAGTGTATTATCAGGAAACTTTTATTCTGAAAGTGAACTAATCCTTTAATACAGAAGCAGGTCATCTGTATAACCACAAACACTGAGAGCTGTATTTCTTATGAATCTTGTTTTCCAATGAATTGAAAGACTCCCAGACTTTGTCTGTGACACACTTCAAAGGAGACATATGTTAACACTAGATGTAAATGCTTTGGTCAGATCAACCAAGACTGATATTAATATCAGGTATAAATGGGGTCGTTGTCTCGTTTGCACCTCAGTGTGACAATAGCATCTCTTTCCACCCGTCCTTTTCCTTTGTGTGGTTGTGCTTCCGTGTGCAGCTCAATTATCCTGTCTGAACCATTGGTTTACCATCAGGCCCCAGGGGAATGTTTTAAAAAAGCGGTTGTGGTGTTCTCGTCCTGAGTGAGCTTTTTAGCTCTGGTCCTCTTTTGATAAGATAATCACATTCCACAGTCTTTCTGCTTTTTCTCTTTCAAAGAGGCTGCTTTCTTCTCTATTTGTTGCCATCTATTAAGCCTCATCTGTTGGATCTAGCATTCGAGACTGCCTCTTTCCTTCTGAGAATTGCAACTTGTTGACAGTCCAAGTCTTCTGATGTTCCTTTTTTTTTATTTTGAAACCGTGTCTGTCTCAACATGTCCAAGTCTCGTATCGTGAAGACTCGCATTGTGTGTGTCCTGTTTTTTTTTTTTTTTTTTTTTTTTTAATGTGGTTATTCAATCTGTTACAGAACAGGGAGCCAAGATGACTTGGTTACTTTGATGGGTGTCCTTTTAGTGTGGATGGGGGTGGCGAGTCGAGTAGAGAAGCGTGGGACTGTGAAACAGTCAAGGCTGTTTGAAGCCTTGCCTGACTTTAATCCTTACGAGTACTTTTGAGTTTTCCGAAACTCAGGAACAAGCCCTCCCTGTATTGTCTTTTTTTTTTTATGTCAGCTTTTCTCTTTTGCTCTTTACCCTTCTGTTTTATTCCTTTTGATTTGAGAAAGACTGCATTTAGGAGGCAGACGTGGCATTTGCATGACATAAGACATTGTGCTTTGTGCCACATCAGAACGTAGGTGTCTTGATGTCCTAGACTTGCTGTTATCACCTGCCTGCTTCAAATTGCCTTTCTCAATGGGACGAGTCACTGGCTTACGCGGCAGCAAGGATGAATCATCAGCCAGAGCTGAGCTGTAGTACTCTTAGGGATTTAAAGGAAGTCTAAATGAGTGCTCATTCAATGATGTTTCATTCTGCTCTAACTGTATCTTCTTTCTCTTCCTCTCTCTAGCATTTCTGTGTTGATTCGGATCACACATATATGGCGTTTGTGACCGTCTGCGGAGAGTTCTGCCAAGCTCAGCACCTCACCTTCGTGGACAAGTGAATCGCTATACCCCCGTTGGACTACGCAACCCAGAAGCCTCCCTGACAGCCAGCACACTGGGCCGAGTCTGTCTCTTCTATACCCTTTTGGGATCCCGTGTAGTCCTCAAACACGCCTGTCTCACTTCCTCCCTACAGCTTTTTCTCCCTGTAGCCAATCAGAAACTCTTCTCCTGAATGGGGTAATCTCATTTGTCTCAATTGGATGACTGAAGGATAGTCTCCTTTTTCTTTAGTTTTCCTTTCAAGTTTCTCATCCCTTTTTTTTTTATACATTCTTTGAACATCGTGGACTAGATTACCCTCTTTTTGACATTTGTTTGTACTTCTAGTAGTCTAGTGTCCACCCATCATTGCACCCAATATTTTTTTTTTGTCTGTATTTATTTTTTCATACTGCTGAAAACTGAGCCAAAGATTTTTTTGTAAAGAAACAAAGGAACAGGAATTATAAGTACTTCATTGTAATTGTTTTAAAGACGTCTTGCCAACATGAACCGCCCTGCCGCTGTTGAGATTTCCTATGACTGCATGAGATTCCTCATCACACACAACCCCACCAACTCCACTCTCAACAAGTTCACTGAGGTAGGAGAGACATCTAGATCTGTGAATAAGCTTGTCATCAGAGGGGAAACCTGAATATCCTCTCTTACATGTTTCATTCTGCCTTCCTCCTTAGGAGCTGAAGAAGTTTGGGGTGAACACACTGGTGAGAGTATGTGAAGCCACCTATGACAAGGCACCAGTGGAGAAGGAGGGCATCCAGGTCCTGGTGAGTAAATCTAATTGAAGATTTGAAGAACAGCGTTTAGGGGGTGGAAGGAAAGAAAAGGTGCTCATTTTGCCACACTGAATGACATGGTGCTTTTCTGCAAGATCAGCTGTCCTTGCTTGATAAAAAGGCATGTGTATGCCTATGCTACACTCTTGGGAACCCTCAGTGGTAATTCACTGACGCAGAAGGGCAACTAATAGTTTCTTCAGCTAGTCCAAAACTCCCACACTGGCCCCAGGCCATAGTTATTGTTAAGCCCTGTGTTTTACAATTTATTGTGCCTTTTATGTTACATGTTTGAATGGTAAATATTGAGCTCATATACACTGCTGTTCAAAAGCCTGGAATCAGTAAGATTTTTAATGTTTTTTAAAGAAGTCTCTTATGCTTATTAAAGTTCCATTTATTTAATCAGGAATACCAAAAAGAAGTAATATTACGAAATATTATTGCAATATAGTTTTTCTGGATTTTTAATCAAACGCAGCCTTGATGAGCAAAAAAAAAGTTGATATGGTTCTTTAGGGTCTTAATGAAAAGTCTATAATATACTTTGGTTAAAAATTCTCAATGGTTGTGTAAAACAACACACTTTTTACCTTGCCAAAATAAGCTCTGCAAAAATCATCTCATTCTGGTCAAGGCTGCCTCTCTCTTCTCTCTGTGGGGTGACAAGCTGCTTGGAGAGATTGTTTACTTTAGCCGCATTTAGCGCGTTTAGCCGCTAAACTTGCTAACTGGCACATTATTAGGAAAGGCGATTGCAAAGATTCATAAAAAACCCTTACACTCACTTCCGCTGTAAGTGACGCTGGATCATGAATGATTCGCGCGAACATAGACAGATATATGTAGTTCGGGAGGTGCATTCCCTTCACAAACAAACGTAATCTACTGCATCTTCAGTGGCTCAGATGTCGGGAGTAAATGACGACCACTATGTTCATTATTACATCCAGCAACACAACACCTCAATCTCTCAATCGGAGATATTCTTTCTAACTTGCATCCCTGCTCCGGCATCGAAACAAAGAGGGTGGAATGTGACAGCTGATCTGAGGTAAAATGCTCATGTCAATCAACTATTGTGGGAGCGGCCTCTGTGGGTGTGACGCCACAACGACAGGCATCTGAGAATGGCTCGATTTGAAAAAGGGGATATTACTTTTACAGATTAATTAAAAACCACTGCATGGATTTTTATCATTATAGGGTAAATTTGTACATACACTGCCAACACATATTAATGTTCAAACAACATGTGAAAGTGAACTTAGCATCCGATGACCCCTTTAAAGTAATTAAAAGTGATCCCAAACTTTTGAACGGCAGTGTACACTACAGTTCAAAGGTTTGGGTCAGGAAGATTTATTCATAAATACATTTTTATTTTCACATAGTAAATTGATCGAAAGTGAATGTATTTTAATGAATTTTTGTTCAAATAAGTAAGACTCAAAAAACATAAGACATAAGAAATCTTACTGACCTCAAAATTCTGAACGGCAATGTAAGACGACAAAGCTGTTTTGTCTCTCTTCTCTTAAAGGGTTAGTTCACCCAAAAATTAAAATTCTGTCATTAATTTCTCACCCTCATGTCGTTCCAAACCCATAAGACCTTCGCTTATCTTCAGAACACAAATTATGAAGTTTTTGATGAAATCCAAGAGCCATCTGACCCTGCATAAACCGCAACAATTTCAAGGCCCAGAACGTGAAAACTCATCAAAGACTGACATGGAAGAGAAGAAACTGTTAAATGACAATTTGTTGTTTTTGTTTTCTTTGCTCACAAAAAAGTATTCTCGCAGCTTCATAACATTGCGGTTGAACCACTGATGTCACATGGACTATTTTAACAATGTTCTTACTACCTTTCTGGGCCTTGAACGTTTCAGTTGCATTGCTGTCTATGCAGGATCAGAAAGCTCTCGGATTTTATCAAAACTATCTTAATTTGTGTTGTGAAGATGAACGAAGATCTTACAGGTTTGAAACAACATGAGGGTGAGAAATTAATGACAGCATTTTAATTTTTGGGTAATCTATCCTTTTAATTTTTAGTCAGATGTGCACAGAGATCTAAAAAAAAATTCCCTTGAAAATAGAAATAATCATAGTATTGTACAATGAGTGTTGTGATAACTGTGCAGTGATTGTCCTGTTTGCAATTGTAATTTTTGTGATCTGATCTCAAAAGAGGAACTGAATTAGCAAAATCTCAAACATGCTCCTTTCCCTCTTCAGATCATGTGTAGGTCGTTTCACCCAGAGCTCTACTGATGTCACCAACAAGTGCCGTATGCGGGTGTGTGTCTAATAAAGACACATCTCATTCGTAGTGGCCTTTGGGAAAAGACTTGCTCAGCATGTTGAGTCTTTATTTATGCTTGACACTATCTTGTTCTGACGCTGCTGGAAAAGCATAGATAGGCTTCCCAGTTTATTTACCATCTTTGATCACCTGTACTCTGCATGCTGCATTGGTAAACAGAAGATATATTAACATCTATAATTATATTAAAAGCCACTGTATCTAAAGATTTATGCAGTTTCTCATTTAAAAGAGGAATTTCCAACCCCTACCTTTGTTCTCTTTTATGTATTTGATTATTTTCCATGACCTGCCAAATGTTATTTGGAAATTATAAGGAAGGAAAGGTGTTAAAAGGGGAACAATATCCTTACTTCCCTAAAGAGAAGATACAGAGTAATTTAAACTTTACGGTCATGGTAGGGTTGTAACAGTCAATATACTGTGTATGTGTGATACATTTACCAAGACATCTGTCTAGCTGCAGCTGTAATCCAATACCTGCGTGAAGATCTACATCCCTGCTATTCAACACAGTGCACCTTGTCCATTTTTCTTTGGAAGCTGCTCACCCACAGTTGACATAGGGAGTAGCTAAATAAAGAAAGAACAAGGTTTGATGGGAAACAAGGGATTGCATATTTAAGGAGCATAGAAAGAGAGAGACGGCTGTGAGCTAAAGCTGTCTACGGGTCAGCAGGAGCACAGCGGCCCAGACAGCTGCATAGACATGGAGTTGCCAGCCAGTCCGTTTTCATTATCTGTCATACTCGCCCACACACGCTTTCTCTTTAATGTTTCCAAGCACCAATCTTCTCACGCGCTCACATCTTGGTATATTTGAAGAGGAAATGGAAAGCAGGCAGAGATAACTACACAAAACTGTTGATAATTAATGCTGTCCTAAGCTGTGTTTAGTGATGCAAATGGATTTACCAGAAAACCACTATACTCCCTTAGGATGATATTAGACTCATGCGTCATTTTGGCGAACCTGATACGTCTTGCTGCGAGCTTCTCTCTGTCCTCTCCACTCCGCCTGACGGCCCTGCTTATTGATCTCCCTTTTCCAGCCTCACGTTATATCTTAATCTCCTTGGTCCGTCCTCTCCTGCTTTGTCTCGGCATATTTCTCTCCTCTCCTCTCAGCCCTTTCTCGCTAGTTGTGTGGTTTGCCTGGGAGGAGGCCAGATCTCTGTGGCCTACTGCCCAAAAACAGTTCATGAGAACGTTCTGCTCTCCCACAATGCCTTGCTCCACAGGCAAATTCTGCGAGGTCTAATGTGAAACATCTCAAGTTCTTCAGCTGTTTTACTTTGCGAATGTTCCCTCTATTGCTTTGAGATGCACACAAGACATTAAATTGTTTCTGCAAAATCTAAATTGCTGTTTGTTTGTTTGTTTTTTTCATGGCTGCAGGACTGGCCCTTTGATGACGGAGCTCCGCCCCCAACCCAGATTGTAGATGATTGGTTAAACCTGCTGAAGACTAAGTTTCGAGAGGAGCCGGGATGCTGTGTCGCTGTGCACTGTGTTGCGGGGTTGGGCCGGTTAGTGTTTTTGTTATTAATGTGTGTTTTGAGATTAAAGCTCAAAGTATACTTCACTTTTTACGTGTTCACGAGTTCGCACATTGAAGTTATTTTGCAGTAATCAGTTGTTCCACAATGTGGCAACACAGTCCTGTACCATTGTTTCACAGTAGAAAACGAAACTAAAGAGACTGAACAAGAACAAAATAACGGAGACTGCAGCAACAGACTGCTGCATTGACAACCGCTTGTGAGTGAGAGGATATGAGACAGTTCAGCTTTGGTTTAAAAGAGTTCAAAAATATTTGTTATTGGGCATTGGGAAAAATAGAGCAGGCACTGGAAATGGATGAAGCTTTCTAGAGCGCATGTGTCAACCATCCGTGTTCATGCACAACATCAAATGGAGTACAAAAAATGAAGTATACTTTGGGCTTTAGTCTCTCTAATATGCAGTTTTGGTGCTAAAGAAACATTTTGTTATCTATGTTGAAAACAGTTGTGCTGCTTTCCTGCAGGGTTTAGCTTGTTTAGGTGTGTTTGATTAGGGTTGGAGCTAGTCAGCAGTTTAAGGATTACTAGAAAGTCACTGGCAGGTGAGTTTGTTTAGGGTTGGAGATAATGTAGTGTTTCATTTACCACCGAAGTCTGATGTCAGACATGGGAATGTCAAATCCAAGTGGACCGTGTTCCAGAAAGCCAAAATGGACGTGTCCATTGTTAGCTATACCAGTTGATTAAAAACATAAAAAGCAGTATTTTGCGCCGAAAACACCATAGTATAGGGCCCTATGGAATCCGTTTTATTATTTCCCCAAATTAAAAATTACTTTTTTTTTCCCCCATGTAATTTTTCTGGATACTGTTGTTTTTTTTTTTTTTTTTCCCCTAATTAATTGAAATCTTAAACAATTAATATTAAACAGCAATTTATTAGAAGTGTAAGAGAAATTAAATTAAGGCCCTATAATCAAAGGCATTTTTAATTAATTGATTTTATTTTAAAAAAAATGATGGTAATTTATTATTTTATTTATTTGCGTATGCATGTAATAATTGAAACATTCATTCATTCGCACAGAAACACGCAGAACAGGATTCATATATAAATGGTATTTTTGCGGATTAATATTCACAGACACTAGTCCATAGCACATTTTGATTTAAGTGTAAGTGACCTACTTTTGATGTATTCATCCAAAATGTATCAAATTCCATGACATTACATGTAATAAAGTAAATTCCATTTTTAGGACTGGATTCTGTGATTCCATCCGCATTGCAGAAATGATAGAGCCCTAATAGTTTTATGTCCACAAATAGAGGTTGGATAGAACTGTTTGCACCACTGAGTTCGAGTTACAGACAAGCATAAGTGCTAGTTCTGCGATTCTTCCAAGACTCAGATTCAGAACTCCAACTTGGGAGGGTGTTCCAGTTAAAAGTTCCTACTGGGAACTTGGAATTTTCATCTTCCGAGTACATATGGAACACAGCATAAACTCTGCAGGAAAATGGACTTTGAGGGCCAGAGTTGACAAACCCTGAGCTAGAATGTGTCTCATGTAAATGCTTACTCGGGGTCGTGTGAACCCAAAACCTGTCTGATTATACAGGGCTTCTAGTTAAAATGGATGAGTTGCTTAGTTGCTCAAGCAGCTCATGACTAGTCAAAAATTGGTTGTTGTGTAACCAATAGCGTGCATGTGAGACCCACTTTTGTTTTCAAACTTTAACACTTGCTAGCTTTTGCAAGTTTAGCACTCAGCCTCTTTCACCTCTGTATAAACCCACACACACACACACACACACACACACACACACACACACACATATAACAGTAACCAGTCTAAACTTGAGAAGGTAAGCATCTGTGACCTGCTGGTGTTAGTATGGTGTAACCAACATTGTGGGCAGTACAGTGCACTCTGTACTTGCATTCATTTTCCTAAGCTCAGTTTACACCAGATCCTTCAGGGAAAAACAGCAGCACCATTTAAAACAAGGCTGTGGTCAAGCTGCTCTCCAAGCGCAGAAGTGTTTTGTTGTTGTTGTTGTTTGTTCAGCGTTTTTTTTTGGGAGGGTGTGTGTGAGAACTCAACTACAGACTGCCTTCTCAGCTCTTGACCTCTTTACGTACACAAGCAGCTCAGAATACAGTTTTCTCTGTGAACACAAGCACACTTGTTTATGAGCTCTCAAAGATGGTACACTCTGATTTGATCATTGCTGACGCAGGTGTAATTTATGACTTTAAAAAAAAAGAATCTTTTGGAGTAACAGTGTCTTTATAATTCTTTTTTGTGTGTCATCAAGCTCTAACTTTTAAGTTGACTGAAAACATGCATTGTGTTAAATCTGTTTTCTCTTGTTTTCATAGAGCACCTGTACTGGTGGCTTTAGCCTTAATTGAGTGTGGAATGAAGTATGAAGATGCGGTGCAGTTTATAAGACAGTAAGTAGTGTGAAGAATTTCTCCTTGATATACATTTGCCGTTCTAACTTCTGTTTTAAGGTTGAAATACACTATACAAATGTTTAAATTAGTGCTGTCAAAATTTGTGATTCATTTTTCCAGTTTATGGTGTTAAAAATATTTAACGCAGAGGTGGGGCTAGGGTCGGCCATCCCACTTACAGCTGCTGCTTCTGTCTTTTTTCATGACTAGAATTGCGTTTATTTAGATACAGACATTTAGATAAACGTCTTTACAACCACATCAAATAAGAGACTTCGCCTCTGTGCCAGGCGCTAATCAGACGGGCACGGGAAAGGTACAGGTTATGAGGGAGCTTTAGTAGAACATCAGTGAACTGTGGTCAGATGAGATGTTGTCAGATCATATGTCAGTGAAAACAATTTTTTTTCTGTCCTGTCAGCTGTTATACTGTGCTCACAGCACGCACGCATCAACTTCACACACAAATATGGCAAGGTGCGCTGTAGCCTGTATCATTTCATATTAAAGCGCGAATGAAACTGAGCATACGCATCAGATCTGTGTCACATTCAGCAGGGGCAGCTCTTAAAGTAATAACAGCCAAATAACCAAATAACCCAGTTTTTGTGATCTCTAATTAACAAAGAACGAAAGAAAAAAATATGAAATCAGTAACTTTTGTACCTTTAAGAATTCATCTATATTTAATTTAGAATTTAGTGTTTCATAACTTCATTCAGTTTCTGTATGTTTCCTACTTGCTGAAGGGCACAGATACATTTATTATAATGGATTTATCTGAAGATTGTTTTAAGTTCACTTAAATTAGAAGTTATTTAGACGTTTAATAAATATTGAAATTGATAGCTCTCAATTATAATGTAGTTGAATCACTATAGTCAATGGTTAAATATTAGGAAAAAATAATTTCCTAGAGACATCAGTAGTATTGTTATTAGTGATACTTGCCTTCAGTCATAAAAAAAAAAGATGCCATTAAACAAATATTTTAAAAAAATAAATAAATACTGACTTTGTTTCTTCTTTAATTTGAAGATTGAATGTGAAATTATTGCAGTATAAAAGTATATTTAAAAACTTTAATGTTAGGTGGGGTTAATCACAATTAATCGTGATTAATTTCAGAAAAAATGTGCAATTTAGTTAATATTTTTTTTTTTTTAAACGCAGGGTTCATACAAAGTTTGAAAATAGCAATATTCCTGAAGAGGTACTTAAAAATTGCTTGAATTATTGAAAGACAATGTATCTATGAAATAAGTGTTTAATTTTGTCACGCAAAATTCACGCAATTCAAAAAATCATCTACATACCAAAAAACAATTGAGCTAAGCAAGTAGCAGTACTGACAGTGTCATGTAAACATGGCTGAAGATGCGGGAAAAAAAAAAAAAAAAAAAAAAGGGGGAACAGATGCTAGAAGACACATAAGAAATGAAAACATGCAAAATATTAAACAAGTTTGATATTCCAACTGAATAGAATTATAATCTGAATCTTAAAGGGGTCATCGGATGCCCATTTTCCACAAGTTGATATGATTCTTTAGGGTCTTAATGAAAAGTCTTTAACATACTTTGGTTAAAAATTCTCAATGGTTGTGTAAAACAACACCCTTTTTATCTTGTCAAAATAAGATCTGCAAAAATCATCCCATTCTGGGGGATTGTTCCTTAAAATGCAAATGAGCTCTGCTTGCCCCACCCATTTTCTCTCTGCTGCTCTGAGAGATTGTTTACTTTAGCCACATTTAGCGTGTTTAGCCGCAAAACTTGCTAACTAGCATGTTATTAGGAAAGGTGATTGCAGAGATTCATAAAAAAAAAAAAACTTCTTCTGTAAGTGAGTGCAAGTAAATAGAAAAATCGAAACAATGGAGATTAGACTGTTACAGCTGATCTGAAGTAGGACGCTCATGTCAATCAACCATCACGGGAGCGGCATCTGTCGGTGTGACGCCACACTACACAGATTAATTAAGAAACACTGCATGGATTTTTATAATTTTAGGGTAGATTTGTACATACACTGCCAACACACTTTAATGTTCAAACAACATGTAAAAGTGAAGTTTGCATCCGATGACCACTTTAAAAAAAAAAAATCCCTGAGTCCGTGCCCCTTATGCTATGCATGATCTATCAACTCCAACTGCCCAATATTTGCAGACTGTCTGACTTTCTGCTCCTAGCATTGCCTTCTCCAGACTGAAAGTTGGCACACAAATCTGGGCAAAAGTTGTTTATTCCGGCTTTTAGTGGATTTAAACTGCACTAATGTTTTTGTTTGTTTGTTTTAGGAAGAGACGTGGAGCCTTCAACTCCAAGCAGCTTCTTTACCTTGAAAAATACAGACCCAAGATGCGTCTGCGGTTCAAGGATGCCAACGGTCACAACTGCTGTGTCCAGTAGTGCGTCATTCTGTCAGTCATACAAAACAACAGTGGGAAGTTCAACCAGGGTAGAGGGGAGCAAGAGCTGTGGGTTATAATTGTGGTGATTTTTATGAAACGAATCATGGCTAATCGATCACAGAGATGTAATGAATGAAAGCTGATCTAAGGATTCACCAGCAGTATCAATGAGAAGGGTCAAAGCACACAGATGAGCCCACAACCTGGTTTGTTAACCAGCGTTAAGAGTCACGGGCAAGAATTTACACAAGTTCCCCCTGATTTCCCAAATTTCCAATCACGGGATGACTTTTTATTTCGTGTTATTTCAGAAAGAGTACTTTGAACCATGATGAAAAGATTTACATTTGCTGTCATTTAATTTTTATTAAGACTTTTATTGTTGGGCATGTTTTGTTTTTTTTTGTAATTACTTCCACACGCAATAGCCAATTTTGTTACAGAAACGACTCTCAAGTAGGCATATGATATTTTTGCACAAAACAACATTTTTAAGAAGTTCCTCTCCGATGCAGCAATTGCCCCCTTTGAAATCACTTTTAATTTAGGGTTAGCCTAGGTTTTAAATATGTCAGCTGTATTTATTCACTATAATTAGTGTGTCTTGTCAGGAGTGTGGGTGGGGTTAGGACACTTTTCTTTCTTTCATGGAGCCATGTTATTTTCTCTCGTTTTCTTTATCTCTGGGGAGTGCAATATTCAGTCCAGCTTAGAAAAGCCCTCACCCTTAGGACCGTCCTACATCCAAATTCAAACACAGGAGGATACTTGGCTTGTCTTAGGTACTCACTTACCATAGCTGCTCAGTAAAAAGCTTTACTGTTGGCCTGGCTGTGACACCCACACATAATGTGTACGCTTTATCTGTCACCCTACTGTTCAGCCCGCAGACGACACACTGAAGGAAGTGAGAGGCGGGAGACTGGTCAGCTCTCGGTTTATTTTATTTTATTATTTTTTTCCTCCTTTTTTTTTTTTCTTTTATCATTGTGCCCATTTTGAAAACGCCCCCACTTCATCTTGGTTTTAAGGCAAATAAATGAACTGAAATTGATTTGGTCTGTTTTCATTGTGTGTTCTTTCCTGTAATATGTCAGCTATTTACTGTGCTTGGCAGATGAGTCACTTCATGATGACTGATTTTTATGGTCACCTTCAAGATAACATCTGAAATTATGGAGGAAGGAAATGTGAAAAGTAATTTGGCGAAAGTGACATCTACTATCACCTGCGACTGAAAGGGAAATAAATCAATCTGTGTGATTGCTGTTCTATAAAAGAGAAAGGGAAAAATGATGTGTGTTTGTCCAAACAGTAGATGACCCAGAATGTACAACTCTCAATAGACGTCCAAAGACAAACCAAATATGACTCATGTGACTCCATGAGGCTTTTCCACACCAGGATTTTCTGGCCAGAAAGGTCCTAGCTGACCAGTGACTCATGTATATGAAGGAAACAGCTCATGTGGCATTTCTAGTGTGAAGAGTGATAGTGCAGATGGAAGATGACTAAACTCTTGAAATATTTAAGTCAGTCACATGGTAGAAATCCACAGGAAGTTGGGAAATGACCTATTTATTTTCCATCTCCACACCTGCTGACATAATCCGCTGGAGTCTGAATATGAAGAGTCAGATGTAGGACACGATGTTTTTTCATTGATGCGTGGAGTTCTAATGCATAATCAAATTAAACAGGAAACCGCAGCACTAAAGCGTTGGTCTCCTAAGTGATTGTAGTACAAAGATGGAATTCCGATGATCCAGATTGCACAAGTTCAGGCTGGCCTGTCTTTATCTACAGTGCCATCTGCTGGATCTGCACGTGTTGGAGAGGTGTCTAACCATCATGGTGTAAGTTAGTGAATAATGCTAAGTTAGATTTGATTTCTGTGTCGTCTAGCAGCTGCTGTTGCATTGTAAAATGTTAATGATATTATTCAGAGTAACATCAGTTGTCGATCAGTTGTAAATCGGGCAGCTTTATGCATAAGATCTACTACTAACTTCAGTAGCCCCTCACTGCAGAACACAAGATCCAGGGGCAGGGTTGGATTCGCATCTGGCGGGTCGGGGTGGGAATCTTCAGGCACTTCACGATCCGATCCGATTCCAAAACGATTCTTGATCTACATTTTTTCCCCAATTAATTCTTCTGCTGTGTAAATACGTCTTTACAACCATACATTTTAATTGCAGTTTCTATGCTTTTTGTTTATAGTTGGAATCTCGGTCAGTACTGCGATTTTAAAAGAAGAAGTGTGAATCTTCACTGGTTTCACGATTCAGTTCAATTACGATTTTCATTATTAACTCAATATCACGATGTGTCACATTCTCGGTTTTCAATATTACTGCACATAGCTACATTTTCATATACATTTTATATATAAAATTTATTTTGTGCAAAATTTACTTAATATTTTTTATTATATAATCAGACTAAAACAATTATTTAAAATAAGTATTCTTTAAGTATCCTAAAGTTTACAGACAATAGTTATGGGTTTTTCTTTTTCCTCAGAATTATTGCCGTTTGATTATTACTGATGAGATCACAGACTGTGGCAGCTTTAACACGCGTAGCCTTTCTAAGTAAACTCGATGTTGTGCGCGAACGCGGACGGTCGACACATGCGCTATAAACTTCATCCATTGTTTTTCCACATTAAGTTATGACTGATATCTGATATTTTTGAACTCTTTTAAACCATATCCTCTCGCTCACAAGTGCTTGTCAGTGTGAGCGTCTGTTGTTGTTACAGTCTTCTATTTTTTGTTGCTGTTCCGTCTCTTTACCTTCGTTTTCTTTTGTGAAACAATTGGCCCGTATGGAACGCCATTGGGGACAATACCTATTATATGAAACGCGAGAAATCTGGACGCATTAACACGCAAAGTTTGTACGTGTCTTTTTGGTACGTGTAAACGCGAACGTTTTGTACGTCTATACACGAAATTTTTTGTCGTGTTATTTAAAGACACGGTCGTTTGTATCGCCTTAACGTAACATTTTTGGCCGTGTATTTTTGTTACGTGTTGTTAGACGAACGTTTTCGTCGTGTAAACATGACATTTTTGAACGTGTAATATTTCTAAGTCTTATTTGATGTGCGACATACTAATTTTTCTGTTTAGTTGAACTGGTGATAATTTAGGGTCATTGATTAAATACACTCAATGACTGCATGAATTAACATTATATTCTTTTGTAACGTTAAAGGAATTTGTCCTGTAGGTAAAATGAGTGGTCTCGGTGATCCAACGACCACATTTCCCCTCTGATTAATACATTCGAGGTGTCCACTGCAAATAGCCTACTTGTTGGCAGAACTAAATACACTAGGCCAGTCTAACGTTACCCTATATGTGGAAGAAGTCACCTCTTTAGTCAGCAGTTTCTGTGGCGTAACGTGTAAAGGGAGACCGGGGTTCTATTCCCACTGACAGCGCTTTTTATTACTTTACAGTTAATAAACGCATTTGTTTTCAATAAAAATGATTTGACTTAAAATTCATTTTAATTCATAAAAGTTACATTTAGGGTAAGGTTAGGGGTAGCGCTCTTTAATATCTCAATAAGTTGCCATGATTTTAATATTGTTTTATAAATATAATGATTTACTGTCAGTTATATTCACTGATCTATATATACTGACTGGATCGCTCATTGCGTTCTAAACTGCCGTTAGGCAGTGAAGCCACCGGAAGTGTTCGATCCGCCATCTTACTATTCCCTACCGACAGAGAGCACCATTGACTCACAGCTAACCCGCTGACCTAAAATCACCCGATTTTAAGCGTATCAGTCACACAGGACTAGTTTTTATGATATGTGTATGTAAATTATTTTTTTCTTAAAATCTTATCTACAGTATTTATCGTCTTTTCAGGCAGGATAAGCGATGTTTTGAAATCGTTCAGGTGGGTGTGTCAGCTGCGCATTTGCCGACACAGTTTTGATCTAACACAAAATATATTTCTTAACGTAAGAAATTATGCAGGAAATAGTAAACATGAACATATATCTGGAATTAGTATCTAAAATTGATTCGAATATATAATAAAAAATACAATACTAGCCTGTTGTATTGCTCTGTGCTGTATTGAAATTCAAATCTTGGAAATAAAGCTTGATGTCTTTAAATCCATACCAAATGTAATTAGTCAGCGTTATTCCTCCAAGTTATGATGTGCATATTTTAATGTCCCTAAGTGAGCAACATCTATTTTAAACTCTTAAAGATCGCGCAAATTCTATTATATTAAGTGACCTAAATTACATCTATCTGACTATAACACTACCTGATTTTGCTCAATTTCGTCAATGGAAATAGTCTGAAACAAAGTCACAACTAAGCGGCATCTCTATTCAAACACAGCTGTGTTTGTTTATGAATGAACGGGCGTTTTTAAACGAATCTGATTCAATTACCCATTCATAAAGAGAGTCGCTTCATTCCTGAAAAATGATTCAGTGATAAAATCAGTGACTTAACACCATCTGCTGACAGTTTTACTTTCATTTAGTTAAATTTTAAAGTTTAATTTTCATTTTATCTTTTTAGTTATTTAAATCATTTTAAAATGTTATATTTAACATTTTTGCATTATTAACGTTTATTATTAACATTTATCTCAACACGAATGTTATGTAGGCTGAAGTAAACGTTTAAATCATTACCTGCTTCAGAATGATGTTAACGAAATCATTGTTGAAACATTCATTTAGTCTGTAACGTTACGAATAAAAATACTATAACAAAACAGCACAAACAATTATTAACTGTGCAAGGCAAATTATATGTATACAAAGCGTAAATCTTTCAGATTTCAGAATGAGCATTTTGTCATTTGTAAACATGGTGAACGTCCGATGTTTATCATGTTCATGATGTTCGCTACTGTAATGTATATTTTTAATAAGCAGAGGGAATTCCCGACATTAAACAATAACCGTTTACATGCTTAGGACGTTTGCGCTGTGAGAATGTTCAGTGAGACGTCAGATATGAAAACGCTGACTTGTTAGGTGATGTTTTCTCATTAAAGTCGTATTAGTTCCCATTCATTCAATAGAATGTTTGCGAATACTAGGGAATAGCAATATGGCGGCGCGGTGGCTTCACTTCTATGACGTCATGAGCAATCCAGTTCTCTATTATAGATCAGTGGTTATATTGCAGGATGTTTAATGCACAACAATACTGAGGAGCAAATAGTGACGTTATCTCTCACTATTTATAAGTAAATAGCATCTAAATGTCTACTGAATCCACAACTGTTGCTATTTACACTTGGACTTGTACTGGCTGCCCCACAGTTTACGTTGTATGGTCCGCCTGTTGTAGTGATTCTGTAATGTTTATGTGTCGTATGATTGTGTCTGGGTTTAAAGGTTGAATAAAGATTTGTGAATTGTCATAGGCTACTGGTGCTTTGTTTTCTGCTTTTGGATTTGCCTGATTGTTATAATATAATTGTTAAATTTGTGATTGTTACAATATATTGTTGTTATTACATTATTTTTATCTGACATATACAGTATACATTCAAGATATTTGTATTATTTCCAGTCAAACTGACACCCCAACTTCAAGGAGCATGTCTCTCATACCAGATTGATGCTGGCCCACTCGGAGATTACTCCAGTCATTTTGAAAAAAACAATAGCCACAGTATTTAGTATTTAGCCTTTGCTAATTTTATTATTCATTGTATTTATTAAAGTTGAATGATTTATGGCATTTATTGGCGCTATTATGTATAATTATTGACACCTCACCGTGGACCTCACTAATAATTAAACCCTGGCTATGGCCGTATCCAGTGTTGTATGTTCTATGTATGTTAATATATGTTATACATATGTGTATATAGCCTATTACATCACTTATGTCTTATATAAGTCAACTGAACGCAGTCTGTAAAAGTTCTTTGACAGTTTAATAAAAAATTTCTAAGAGCCATCATAGAGAGCAATCCACTTTTCCACGTTACCGGAGACAAAAACCTGCATGAGTACAAACGGGATGAGATGACACAGCACTGACATCACAACCAACGTATAAATGCATCATTGACTCTAAAGTTTAACGCCTGCCTATGTACATGTCAACGTAAAATTATGATCTCATTCACGAACAAATGTTACGTGTGACGTTTGCATAGGTATTTGCTTACCTAACAGCACGTCATCCCTCACGAAAAGAAATGTCGTCTGATGTTTATATACGTATACAGCAACGTGCCATCCCATCACAAATGCAAATTAAATCCTAAATAGAGCAACGCTATTTGCTGTTGTGCAGTCTGACGCGACACCCGAACATACACTTCGTATTTACGCGTACAAACTTTGCGTGTTAACACGTCCAGATTTCACGCGTTTCATATAATAGGTATTGTCCCCAATGGCGTTCCATAGGCCCGGACAGTGTTGCCTCCTAGTGGAACGACTGATTACTGAAAAATAACTTAAATGCGCATGTGCGACCTGCGCGTACAAAAATCGGGTGGTGCGCGTACAGTACGCGTGTACTGTTCTGATGACGAAATTCGCGTCACGCGCACTGTAAGCTGTTCCTCGCGTACGCGTAAAAAGTGAAGTATACTTTAGCCTTAATGCGCAGATCAATTTCGATATACTGTATCAGATGTTTTGTCTGTAAGTGCAAATGCAAGTGCATTAACTTAAGCCGCAATCGATCTTCAGGATAACAAACACAAAGCGCACGTGAAAGTCTGTTAGTGCGCGAGTTTCGTGCATCTAATAGTAGCCTACTGCATTCCAAACGGGATTAACCCTTTCAGACCTGAATTTTTTTCACTGGACAAATTTTTTTTTTTTTCCTCTTGATATTTGCTCTTCTCCAACATATAAATGAGTCTAAAAAAAAAAGATTTGTGCAAACTCATTTTTTATTAGATTTTTCTCATGTCCACTACAATGGATGCCAGGACTGAATAAAAAATCTGCATGTTTTAACCATACATAGTAAGTAGTGTTTGTGCACTATAGTTGAACTAGTGTTTAAAATTTTGAACAGAACACATACTGTAAGAATGAACAATGCCATAAGAATGTGGAAAAAAAGGTAAAATGATATGAAGTCTCAAAAAACTTGTTTTTTGGTTGAAGTGGGTGAATCTGAGTATATGTATAAATGTCTTTGTGTGTATATGTATGGGTTTATGTGTACTTGCTGATTGTTTTGATAAATATATGATTGTGTGCATAATAGCATCAAGGCATCAGTGTGTGTGGAAGTGGTGTGAGTGTGTGTGTTGCTCTGTATTCACTGATCTCATCCACTATGGCTGTTTCTCAATAAAACCAATGAAAAATTGACCTACAGATTATAGTCACTCTGAAGACATAAATGAAATCATATTAATATTAATTGCATTAATTAACATCAATGTTCATAAAACATTAACATTTGAATTTGTACCTCTGTATTTAGCTTTGAAATGCTGGCACAAATTTCTCAATCTGTTATACAACTAATACATGAGGTTCCTGCTAAGACCTGATGTCCATTGCGATGGACAGTAAATTTAAAAAAAATCCTGTGTTCTGCAACTCTGACAGATCTTCAAAATAACTTTAAATATTATCATTTTATAGTCTTAATTTTACAACTGGTGCAAGTTGATGAGTCTACCATTAACATAATTCTGCATATAAAAGGTAAAATATGGGGTTCCTCCTCTTCCTGTCTAGTTGGTTATCATGTCTCTCTTTTGTGATGTCTGTAGCTCAATCAGAATAAGTTAGGAGTCAGATCTTCATTGTAATTGGTTGATCAGGGACCAATCAGTGACTAGGCATTGCTCATACTTTAAAAACATAACATTTTATTGGTTTAAACAAAAAATCATGTGATGTCCATTTCAATGGACGCAGGGTCTGAAAGGGTTAATGAAAGCGTATCTAAAGAAAAACACGGTGGGTGGAAGCACACAGTCAAGCAATGCGCACGTATCTCACAGCGCAAAATCTGTGCAATGAAGCACGCCACGTCTCTAGCGCGCACACGTGCCATATGCGGAAAAAACAAGCTCAGAATCGATTCCGAAAGATTCAGAATCGTTGAAGAGAGAATCGCAATGCATCAGAGAATCGATTTTTTCCAAGTACTGCTCACTGCAGAGCCGAATGGCCTCCAGCTCCCCCTCTCTGGATGTCCAGCTCCACCTCTGTGTGAACTAATGGGTGGGGTTATGTTTAGGATAGGGTTAGGGTGTGGTTAGGTGTCTATCTCCACCCATTACCTCCAGCAAGGGGGAGCTAGAGCTCCAGCTCCTCCCATTTGGCTCTGCAGCGAGCACCCTCTCATTTTTTCTCCCACCCCTACTAGCGGGTGGAGATGGGTGGGTTTAGGGATCAGGGGGTGGAGATATGTAGACTTAGATATATGGGGTGGGAGGACTTGGATTCGGATCCAACGTCGCCCCCTGGATCTTGTATTCTGCAGTGAGGACCATCTCACTAACTTTGCATAGCCCATTTTATGTTGTTAAACTGCATGTAATCTGCAGGACTAAAATGAGAACACTTTAAATTATATATATATATAGTGTTGGGAAAGTTCATTTTCTACATGAACTACTTCAAAGTTCAGTTCACACATTTTAAAATGAACTAGTTCAGTTCATAGTTCATAATTCAAATTTTTTGAACTAAGTTCGCAGGTTCCAAAATGAACTAGTTCATAGTTCTTTTATTTTTTCCAGTATGTTGCTGAGACAGAAGTAGTGCCGCTGCCTTCATCGGATTTTGCCTCCAATCATTCTTCGCAATTTGATGACGCATGCGCGGTGCGACTCTGTGGTGGCTGGTGTTGCCAGATCTGGTCTTTCCCCCTATATAATAAGGCCCGTTTTAGATTGTGTTGTAGCGGTTGTAGCCTAGATATTGTACAGTCAGTGGTTATAGCCGGGATTTTGCCTGGCTCCATGGAAATCTGGCACTCTCAAGAACAAAACTGAACTACGAGAGAACGACGTTCATGAACGGCAGAATGAGCGCGTTCACGTTCACGTTCATCAGGCAGATATACAGCATGTTCAGTTCACGTTCACCCAGAATATGAACGAGTTCATGAACGATCGTTCAGTGAACTCGTTCAGGCACAACACTGTATATATATATATATATATATATATATATATATATATATATATATATATATATATATATATATATATGTATACATTTTATTTTTATTTATATCGCCTTTTCTCATACCCAAAGCATTCTCATACCCGAGGTATTACACAAAGCAATGAAACATTTCCAATATACAATAGACAATATTTACGAAATACAAATAACAATAGTACACTCATAGATGGATCTAAAAAGACGAATCTTTAAAGACTTCTTAAAAGAGTCAAGTGTTGGGGAATTTTAAATGTCCAAAGGGAGAGAGAGAGAGCGAAATAGAAATTGGTGTAGAGACATAGGCCGTAGGCGGAGGGTAAACCAACTCCAGGGTAAGGTAAAAGCAGCCAAATCTATTAACTACAAACATCATAAACTCGTCTTTTTAGGAAAGAACCAGACCTGGGTGTCATTTAGGCTAATAAAATATTTTTAATGGGACTAAACTTGTATTTAACATGATTACAAATTTCATAAAAACATTAGAAACTGGTAAATATGACATTTTATTTCCACGGTTATTCAAACAGCGAATAAATTATATACAGAAAGCGACATTATCACTAACTTAAATCTATCGCGAGTTCAAACACTCTCAAAAAAAAAAAATAATGATCATTATAATCACTGAAGCTGTCTACACTGTGAAATTAATCTCTTACTTACATTGTACGTACATCTGCGCTTCGTTTATGAGTTCAAGAGTTGCGCGCACTCAACAAAATTGATGAGTTTCAGCGGTGACTCATCTGAACGCCTCTGATTGGCCATTGCACTCATAAGCTCAACAGAATCGTATGTGATTGGTTTTAATGAGCAAACCGTAAAAAAAACGCCTAAAAATGATGCAACATGAGCAGATTTTAATTTAATGCCGCGATCGACACTGCTATTCATTTTCACTTTGTTAGCAACAGGCATAATAGATTTAATGTGTTTGTGCAGGGGCATTTCTGTCCAATTTAGTGGCATTTTGCCCCACTTCTCCAAGGCCAGCCTTACACACGCTCCGCCCATGGAGAGAGATATTTTTAATAACAAGAACTTTAAAAGAACAGAACTTAACAAGAACTTTATCACTTTGCAGGATATGTTTTCATTTTTCCATATAAAAAATACAGTTGTTAAACAATTGTACGTAATTGTTAGGAACAGGAAATGCTAACTATGTGATAGCCAAAACAAACTTTTTTTTTTCATTTTTTATTGCAAGATAAAAGAACGAGAAGAAACAGAACACTGGGCACTGAGTTAAGCCAGCAGTATAATAATTTTTAAACAATAGTTGACTTAAATAAAACAACCCGGCATGTTGGGTAAAAAGATTTAACCCAACCAGCTGGGTCAAAATAACCAAGTATGTGTTCTGTCCAATATTTACCCAGCACTGGGTTGCCAAATAACCAAAGCTGGGCGGTTTTTAACCCAGCATTTTTTGAGTGTAAAAAAATATCATCATAAACTTTAAGAAACTTGTTATTCTTATTATCAATGAGTTTAGGAAATTTAACAGTAGGCAAAATCTTGGCAAGAAAGACAATGAATCTAGGTAAAATTTTGAGAAATTTGTTTTTGTGAATAAAAAAAAAAGTACACTGCAAAACAAAGAAATTAACAACAAGATCAATAGCATGGTCACTGCCAGAAAAATACAGAAATATATCTTTCAGCAAAAATGTTAAATCATATTTTATAAAAGTAGATAGAACAATTTAAGTTCTCCCAAAGAGATTTAACCTGATTGGATTGACATAATAAATACGTTTCTTTCTCAACTTTGCAGAATGCACATAAGTTACAGAGATTAAAAAAAAAAAAAGCATTCTGGGAGTTTGTAAGACAGACATTATGAAAAATCTTAAAAAGTACCTCTTTTCGGATTTTGTTAGAAATGCAGCATTTTTCAGGGAGTAACCATGCTTTTTTTTCCAATGAATGCTATTAAAAAAAAAATTTAAAAATTAGTAAAGAAAAATTTACATCTAGGGTTAAAATGAATAAGGTAACAATTGCTTTATATATCTACTGTTACGTTTTTCATCAAGAGGACAAAGTCTGGGCATAATTGTTTTTCTCACATTAAAGCAAAGGTATGTTTTTAAAAAATGCACATAATTTGGAAAAAACGTTTGATGACAGAAAGATCTAGCTGTTAAAGGAAGACTGTGCAAAGTCAGAAATTCTTCATACTCCAAAATAGTACCATCATTTTTTAATAAATCCAAGACAAAAACAATACCTCTGTCATACCACTGGCCAAAACAAACTGCACACAGCTAATAACGTAAACATTACGTAATAACCCCCAATGCCTCAATCAGCGTTACAAACTAAAGGAAAGTACCTAGAATTTATACAAAAAAAGACATTTAATTAAAAATGGTAAACACTAAGAGCTATAAGATTTAGTGAACACGCAAAACGAAAAGGCAGCAAACTCATTAAACTTTAGCGCAATTTCGCTGATTTTAAACAGGAGTGTTTTGTATTGTCGAGTCTAGACCGGTTTGAGTTTGAGTAGAGAGAGTGAGTGGGCGTGGTTAAGTTATCGGACTGTTCTCTTATTGGTTCAGCTCGTGTTCAGTGACGTGTCCGCGACCGTTGGCTACGGCGAGAAGTGAGCAAGCTCTAAATTCAAAATTTTCAAACAGCTGAGGAGCGCGTGGCGTGAGAGAGAGCGGAGAGACTTTTACTCCCTCACCAGACAAATAAAGAAGGAAAACAAAGAGAATTGTGTTTTATTTAAGTCTATCGTAGTGTATATCAGGATGGACCCATTTACGGAGGTGAGTGTGCTTTATGTCAGCTTATTTAATCGTTTGTTTATTAGGGAGGGTATTGATATAAACTAGCACGTTCCACTGTTCACCATCTGCCATTACCTCGTCGTTAATAATTAACTTATTGTTTTATTTACTTATTAAGTTACGTATTAGCTTAGAACGTGTGGATTTACAGTTTTTAATTACGTTTTAATGTTTGTGTAAAGCTAATGCTTGATCATAATCTAGTATAGGAAAGCCAGCATTACTTTGACTAATTTACAGCAGAACTTAGACAAACTCTTGCTGAAAATATGTTTATGTATTTTTGTTTGTTTGTTTTTTACGTTACTTGCCTTTAAAAATGTACTTCTGTTATGTGTGTGTGACTTTTAATCGCTTACTATCCGTTAAGTCTTATTGTTTTGTCTGTTCTGTCTTTACAGTGCTTAACTGAGTGTTAATATCAGTGGTGCCCTTTGTTTTTTAAACGTTTATGTGTCAAAATGCCAAGTTGGCTCGGAAAAAGTGAATGTGCATTCAGTCCTTATGATATTTGAATTGAATATCTTTCTGCATCTAAATATCAGGCATTTGGATATAAAATGTTTTTGAATAACGAAAAAAAACAATAGCTGTCAGGGCTGTGCCCTTAACGTGTGGCTGGTTGAATACAGGAAGAGTGGTTTGACTCTAGCCAATAGGATTCATGTGTTGAGTCACATGACAAAATTCCATAGACATGAAATCCTCACTAACTGAAATTTCCACTCATTCCCTGGGAGACAGCCAACCAACAGCCACAATGCAGGAATGTGTTTGGTCTTGCTTAGTAACAGGGCTGTTAATCATGAGTGTGAGATGTTCTGCAAGAATGAGCCGTTGGTTTGTTCAAACGATTGTTCAAAAGATGAGCACCGCAGATAAACAGGGCCAGTGCATGAAAAAAAGGAACTGAAATTTGGACTTTTTGACACTTGAATGCAGTTTATGTCTTGCATATCATGTAGATCTCTGACATAAAATTAGTTTGCATGCATATTCTTGTCATGTGTTTTATAGATCTCTTTCTGTTTAGCACTGTCATATAAGCCCTATTAATGTAATAAACACTTTGCAATGATAATTTGTCATTTTCCTCACTCAGAAACTGTTAGAGCGCACACGCGCTCGTAGAGAAAATCTACAGAGGAAGATGGCAGAGAGACCAACAGCAGCCAATCGTCCAATGGCTAAAAGGACAAGGGAGCCACTTACAGACACAAACAGTGTCATTAGTGAGCCGACCATTGAAAAAGGTTTGGTTTCATTGAAATGAAATGAGATATGAACATTAGATTTCTTTCTTTCTGTAGCCTAAAAATAAGTTTTTCTTCTTTTTTGGACAGCACTTCCCTCCTCCAAGCCATCCCCCTCAAAGCGTCGCTGTTCAGATGAAAATGCTCTCTTTACTGGAGAAGAGAACAAACAACCGGTGGCCTCGCAAGTCATAGCCTCTGAGCCCATGACAGACAAGAAGCCACCACCAATGCCAAGCAGTGTTCGTTCCATGCCCCTGGAGCAAAGGCCTGCTCGTTGTACACCCGAACCAGAGGTGCTGCCCACTAGACCTCCTCCAGACACTGAAAAGATGATGCGTCCTCCTCAGTCTCCAGCAAAAAGCGCAGATATTGTAATAAAGCACTCCGCTCTAGATGGAGCCAAAGAGGCACAGAAAGATGCACCAACCACAGGCGTCTCTGGCATGAGATCTCGTCTACAGAGACTGGCTGAACAGAGGCAGTACTGGGATTCTGAGGGTAGGCAGCTTTCTCTCACATCCTGAATGCACAGAACTTAGTTAACAGATGTACAAACCATTCATTATATTGAGTTAAAAATGATAAGCCTAATATATTGGTTCAGGATGATTGATTGGTCTGTATTTGAATCTTCGCAACACAAATTAAGATATTTTTGATCAAGTCTGAGAGCTTTCTGACCCTCAATAGACAGCAACTTCTTAAAATTACGGTTGAACCACTGAAATAACATGGACTATTTTAACAGTATCCTTACTACCTTTCTGGGCCTTGAACGTTGTAGTTTGTTGCTGTCTATGCAGGGTCAGGGGCCAGTTGCATAAAAGGTTAAGACTAGTCTTAAAAGTAAGCCAGCTATTTTTTTTCTTTAAAGCTGGTCGTCATTATTTAAATTCAGTTACATAAAAATGTAGATTAGTCTAAGTTGAATCCAAAAAATAAGACTGATTACCCTTTGGCTAACTGCTAGCTGGTCAAACTAGCTCTTAAGACACTGTCTTAACATAGAGGCTAAGTTTATGCAACTGGCCCCAGAACGCTCTCGGATTTGTGTTCTGAAGATGAACGAAGATCTTATGAGTTTGAAGTGACATGAGGATGAGCAATTAATGACAATTTTAAAATCCTCATTTCCTGTTATATATTTTTTTAAACTAAATGTCCCATTAAAAGATATATATTTAATTTAAATAAAATTGTGTATCATGTAATTAAAATAGATGAGTACTGTAAAGCCTGTTGACCACTCTTTCAAATTATTTAAACTGTACTGTTTTTAATTTTTAACATCCTGATTAGTGCAAATATAATATATAACTATACATTTAAGGTCCTCCAGATGACAAAAATCTAGAAAATAAGTGATCATAGTATACACTATCAGTCAAATGTTTTTGGACTTTTTAAAGAAGTCTCTTTTGCTCACCAAGCCTGCGTTTATTTGATCCAAATTACAGCAAAAACAGTAAAAAATGTAAACATTTTTACTATTTAAAATAACTGTTTTCTATTTGAATATATTTTAAAGTGTAATTCATTCCTGTGATTTCAAAGCTGAATTTAGGATCATTACTCCAGTCACATGATCCTTCAGAAATCATTCTAATATTCTGATATGCTGCTCAAAAAATATTTTATTATTATTATGTTGAAAACAGCTGAGCTTTCAGGTTTCTTTGATGAATAGAAAGTTCAGAAGAACAGCATTTATCTGAAATATAAAATATATTCAAATAGAAAGCTCTTATTTTAAATACTAAAAATGTTTTACAATATTACTACTTTTGCTGTGTTTTGGATCAAATAATTACAGGCTTGGTAAGCAGACAAGACTTTGAAGTCTTTAAAAAAATCTTACTGTCCAAATACTTTTGACTGGCAGTGTATAATATAACTCTCAGGATGATAAATAAGCATCTATGTATTAAACATAAAATTCTGCTTTCAGGGACCTCAGAAACAATCCCGGAAAGTGTAGTTTTATCTCCCCTGAAGTCTCACAAAGTGGATCTCCCTCCTGCTACTCCAACAAACTCTGAGCTTCCAGTCGGAAGAAAGGGTAGACTGGCAAACCTTGCTGCCACAATCGGTTCCTGGGAAGATGACCTTGGACACCCGCCCACTCGTCGGGACAATGCACAAGCACAGCCTGGCACAGCCTGTGTGCGCCCACCAGTCGGTACAGTGATGAGTAACATTGCTAAGCCAAGTCCTGCTGTGGAACGACCTCAGTCTGTCCAGCCAGCTCCACACAAGTCTGTTGACAGCGGTCAGCAGGTGGGTCACGCCAACAACAGATTCTGTTCTGTCCTTTTTATTATGTAAGGTTGTATTGTGGGTTTACAATAGTTTGAATGTCTTTTGATGGTAATGGGGGGAAAGAATCTTTTTTTTTTTTTTTTTTATATATATATATATATATATATATATATATGTTTAAAAAGGTATAAAAATGTTTGTTCTTATAGCCAACAGTTTATTCTCCAGTCAAGTCACCCAGAGTGGTTCCCCCTAGTCCTCAGAAGACCGAGTTTCCTCAGCCCAGACCAGCTCAAGCAGTTCCCTCTCCTGTTTCCAGCCCACAGAAGATTTACCCCTCCAGTCCTCTTAAATCTTTGACAGCATCTCCTTCCAGTCCCCACAGAGGTTACGTTTCTCAGAGCCCCCTGAAGAACCAGGGCCCAACTAAGTTGAATTCTGGAGCAGCACTTAATTCAAGCCCTGCAAAGCCAATTTTGACACCTAAGCCCTCTTCTACTGCTGAAGTTTCCAGCATACATCAGAGTCGTGAGAGGTTTACCAGGGACGCGACACCCTTACAGCACAAAGGCCCAGCTGGAACTACTGGTCAGTGGAGTTCTTCTTCTGCTTGTTGCTTGTTGAAGTGTAGATCTGTGAACTTATGTTTGCTTATGTGGACCTTCAGTAGGTGTCAAGTCATTTTTGGAGCGTTTTGGTGAAAGGTGCCAGGAGCGCAACCAGAATTCTCCCTCCACATCAGGAGGTCAAGGCCACACACCTGTGGCTACTCCCTCTGCCACCCCCAAGTCCAGGCTGCTCCAGGAAAGGCTGGGCTGTGTCCAGGCCACCTCCAACACAGCCGTTCTCACTCAGAAGCAGAAAATGGCATGTATTTTTAAAAAAAATTTTAAGTGCATATTTGTTGATTTGCATATGATACATCAGCACTAATCTTTCGTTTATTTATCAATAGGAGCGAGAGGCAGAGCTGGCACAAATTCGGAATCGATTTCAAAAAGGCAACATGTTGAGAAGCAAAGAGGATCTCAGTGAGGTCAAGAATGATTGTGTAAGATTATAGTCCATGTTTTTCTATAATATATAGTATGGAAAATCAGTTATAGTAATATGAAATCCACAGAAGAAGAAAAGCTAAATTTTCTTGCATTTTTTTTAATAGCATAATCTCTCTTATCTCTATAATCTCTATAATAATTTTAGTTTCCTTTTTTTGTTTGTATTTTACATAACAGCCAAATACACTTCCAGTCAAAGGTTTTTGAACAGTACAATTGTTTTTGTTTTGTTTTTTTGTTTTTTAAAGAAGTCTCTTTTGCTCACTATTTGTATTTATTAGATCCAAAGTAGAGAAAAAACAGTAAAACTCTAAAATACTGTAACTGTTTAAATTAACAATTTTCTATTTGAATATATTTTAAAATGTAATTTATTCCTGTGATTTCTGAATTTTTAGCATCATTACTCCAGTCACATGATCCTTTAGAAATCATTCTAATATTCTGATTTGCTGTTCAAAAAACATTATGTTGAAAACAGAAACTTTCTATTCATCAAATAAACCTGAAAGAATTTATACTCAGCTGGTTTCAACATAATAATTGTTACTGTTGTTGTTATTATTATTATTATTATTATTATTATTAGTTTCTTGAACAGCAAATCAGCATATTGGAATGATTTCTGTAGGATCACAGGAATAAATTACATCTTAAAATATATTCAAATAGAAAAGTTATTTTAAATGTTAAAAGATTATTAAAAGATTTTTACTGTTTTTGCAGTACTTTGGATAAAATGAATGCACACTTGGTGAGCAAAAGAGACTTCTTTAAAAAATCTTTAAAAATCTTACTGTTCAAAAACTTTTGACTGGTAGTGAAAATAAAACTGCTAATATTAATTACACTGATACTAAAGAGAAATATACCATTGAATACAACTGGTATTTAGCAGTAATATAAATGATGACTTTGATTTATACTACAGTCTGTTGTGCCTATTTTATAAAACCAGTACTTAATTTTATGAAAGGATAAAGGAACCAAAATGCTTAATGTTGCTTAAT
Organism: Labeo rohita; assembly: GCF_022985175.1. NCBI lineage: Eukaryota > Metazoa > Chordata > Actinopteri > Cypriniformes > Cyprinidae > Labeo > Labeo rohita. The sequence goes on along the minus strand of NC_066887.1, from coordinate 13,865,832 downwards.
GTAATCATTTCAAAGTTACTTAATGTAACCATTTTTATCCTCAGGAAATTGAACTGTCTGTACAGAGTCAGACTTCTGTGCCAGTGCATGATAATGAGCCTACTGCGCCAGTATTCAACAGCCCTCCTCAATCTAGTGAAAAAGGTATTTATTAGGAAAAACGTATAATGTAGCTAAATGTCTTCTAAAGCATCATTCCTTTTTTTTTCTTCTTTTTTTTTTGTTCTGTTCAATTATGGTAATTAGCCATATCTGTCTTTGCCGTATTTTCATGTCTGACAGACTGTTGTCTTTTAGACAAGGAGTGTGTTCTTCCAAGCCCTGCAAAGAAAGTTGAAGAGATGCCTATAGTGAAAGAGCCAGAGGAAGTGAAAGGTATGGGGGAAAAAATCAGTTGATTGTTGTTTGCTTTCTTCATATTAAGTTTTTATATGAAGTGTTATTATTAAGTGTTATTACTTTATATATTTATAACTTTACTTTAACTTTAAGTTCCCATTACATGTTTTTGATAATGAACATTTTTGTTGACTTGTAGAAGTAGATGAAGTGCGTGAGATTGAGATGAACGTGGATGGTTCCGTTAACTCTGAGGTGATAAATGAGCTGTTTGATGGAGTCCTGGAGGAGAGCGAGGAGCACAGTGATGAGGAGGATACAGATGAAGATGCTCTGAATATCTCCTCCATGTCTCTTCTTGCTCCACTTGCAGAGACAGTAGCAGCTGTGGTCAAAAGCCCAGAAAGAAAGCCTATGGTGAGCTTTGAGGATGTGAGTCATTAGCTAAACGGTGATGATGTTGAATAATCTGAGAACTGATGTTACATGTCTATTTACCTTTTACTTTGGTTCAGACGTCGACACCTGCTAGCTCATTTATTGAGAAGACTTCCACTCCTGAGAGTGCATCCAGGTCCAGTAAGTTCCAGAGGACACGCATGTTACGAGCTGGATCATCTGACAGCATCGACGTCACAGATGAGCAGCAAAACCAGAACCTTCTCTACAGGTGCACATCTGCTTGTTCTCTTCAAGCAACATACAAACTGATTTGAGTGTGATTTGTATTTAATGCATGGTTGTGTTTGATTTCAGCATCGACGCATACAGATCCACAAGGGTTAAGACCGAGTCAGAGAGACCACATGTTAAACAGGTGATCGTGAGGAAAGAGGATGTGTCTCAGAGAATGGAGACCAATGGGAGCTCCAGTCACATCAACATCAAGCAGAAAATGAAGGTCTGTTCAAAAATGTTTTTTTTATTACAGGTTGGTCCTGCCAGTGTGTGTTTGCAGTCCCAAGCATAAGTCACAGGGCTCTAGGGGAACTAGACCTTCTAACAGCGTGACATATTTTGCCCTATTGCACACTGCAGTTTCTCCTATTCATAGTGAAGTGACTATGATCTGAAGTGAATTTATGATGCCACATTGTGTTCTCAGATGTTGACCAATGAGATGAACCTGCAGCAGACAGTGATCCATCAGGCTAGTCAGGCTCTCAACTGTTGCACAGATGAAGAACATGGAAAAGGGTCTCAAGTGGAGGCTGAAGCTGAGAGACTGCTGCTTATTGCCAGTAAGTGATGCTTTTCATTGTGTTCTACACAGCAGAATATCAGAATTATTTCTTGAACGTAATCACCCTTTTTCTGTTTGGCCTCAGCTGAAAGAAGGGCTGCCCTGAAGGCTGAACTGGACCGGCTAAAAGCAGAGGGTCCAACAGCCCAGAAGAAAAGCACAAGCAGTGCCCAGGTGGATATTGGCATACCTGCTTCTAAAGGGTCCATCTCACTGCTGGAGCTGCGACTCCCTCTAAAGGCTGACTTTATCTGTTCTTCTGCCAACAAGCCTGGTGAGAATGTTTCTGTATTAATGCACAGATACTTTTTGTTTGCCACCTTCATGCCAAATCAGACACTCACTCATGTCATAATTTTGATGCAAGAATGTGGAAACCATTACTTCTTTGTGATGATCCGTGCCGGAGCTGAGAACACAGTGGCGACTCCTCTAGCAAGCACACGTACTGGTCTAAGTGGCGATGCTTTGACCTTCTCCACCAAATTCACTTTGTAAGTGTGTGTTGTTGTTTTGTTTTGTTTTTTGTTTTGTTTTTTTTTACATCAAAGCACTCAGTGTAGTGTTTATCATATTAATACTTTTTCTGATGTGCAGGTCTGATGTCTCTAATGACTTTGAGATTGATATCGAGGTCTACTCCTTCGTAAGTACAACTTTTTAATTTGCTTTCAAGTACTATTAATGTATTTTGAATACAAATTAAACCTTTATCAAAGAGATATAGTAAATGTTTGTTTTTCTCATAGGTTCAGAAACGGGAGCTGAACCCTGACAAGAGGAAAAAGCCCAACAAGTCAAAGGTACACTCTTAGACTTGCTACATTAAAATGACTGAGTAAAAATAGAAGTGTAGCATGTAACACTTTAAAAGCTTACGGAGTTTAAATGAACGGCTACTCTAAAGCGCAGCAATCAGTCTGTCCAGATTCTCCTGAGACATTTCCATGACATGGAAGCATGCTTGTTGGTATGCTGTGTTTCAAAATCATCACTTGCTGGTGTGCAAGCAGTTGGTTAGATTTAAGAAAGTGTTTTTCTGAAAAAGTGCACGGTGAAGGGTATATTTATTCATTCCTTAACTAAAAAGGCCTTTTGTCTCAGTAGCACTCAGTGCTGTGTTTGTGTATACTATGATGATGCATAAGTATTGTTTGCTATATTTTAATCTGAAATAAAATTTTATCTCCACAGGCTATCACACCAAAAAGATTCCTTGCTATCTCTGTAAGTAGTCTGTTCACTTAAACCTCAACACACAATACTGGACAAAAGTGTTTTTTGTTTTTTTTTGTTTTTTTTTAAGGAAATAATTAATAGCTTTATTCAGCAGGTATACATTGAATAATAGAATGATTTCTAAAGGTCTTTATTCCATAGATCACTACAGTTACACTGTTTATTTATACAAATACACTCTGGGCCCTATCATAGACCTGGCACAATGCAAGTGTTTTTTGATAGTTTAATGTCCACCACCACATTATTTAAATAGCAAATGCACATGCTCACCTATGTTCACCTATGGGCATGCTGGTCAGAAAATAAGGTATGTTCAGGTGCATTGTTGGCGCATTGCTATATTGAGGCTGCTGGAAACAGTTGCACCATTGACTTTAGACCAGTTTTTAGTTGGTCAATTGCGCAACTGTTTCCAGTTGCCTCAATATAGCAATGCTATATATTTGTAAAATATATAAATATATTTTTTTTAATTTAAATGGCGTGTTAGTAATACGCGCCTATAGGCGGGTGCATGCATACACTCTGCTTATTTAGCTTTTTCACACACACAGGGATGCGCAGCAGCACACAAACATGCAGAATATTAAAAATGAAAAATATGAAAGATTGTGTACGCTTTAAAGAAGTCCACTTCTAAAACAAAGATTCACATATAATGTACTCACCCCCTTGTCATCCAAGATGTTCATGTCTTTCTTTCTTCAGTCGTAAAGAAATAGTTTTTTTGAGGAAAACATTTCAGCATTTTTCTCCATATAATGGACTGCTATGGTGCCCCAATTTTGAACTTCCAAAATGCAGTTTAAATGCGGCTTCAAACAATCCCAAATGCGGTTGTAAACAACCCTAGCCAAGAAGGAAGGGTCTTATCTAGGGTAATTATCGGTTATTTTAATAAATAATAATAGTACAATTTATATACCTTTTGGGTTTTAGTATGAATATGTTTGCAGTAAGGTTATCTATAAGCTAGTGTGCTCCAAAACAATGACAAAATTCACGTTTACAAGATATATGCGTTCAAAACTTAGTCTCTAACTTTCGCCAATATTGATGACAATGATTTTGATGACATTACCCTGCACTCTAGCTTTTCATCAAACATCCTGTCCAATCAAATGCTCTCTAGAATCCGAAGCGTCCTGGCCCCCTACACTATAAACAGACCCTCCAGCTGCATCCGAAATGGGTCACTTGTTCACAGAATTAGTACTTTCTGTACAGTGAATAGTACGCAGTGCACTATATAGGGGATAGGGAATGATTCAGATAGTGTAAATATGCTGTCCATAGGAGCAAAAAGAAGTCTGGGTTCGCGCTGTTACACGAACCGCTGCAGTGCGGAAGCACTTTAGTGGACCTTTAAGAGAATAGGTACAACCCTTTTGGACCATGCGCCTGGCGACTTTATTTATTTATTTATTTATTTTTTTTAACTAAATGCTAAATGCACCTGCGCCATGTGTTTCAGACAATGTGCTTGTATAGTTGAAATAGAGCCCTCTGTCTTTATGATCAGTGGAAGATATATGCAGCTCAATAATAATTAAAAACTGATTCATGTTTTAAATACAATTATTAATGATCAATGTAAACAGACTGTTGCAAAGTGATTAAAAAATGATCTGGTTCCAAGGCCAAATTCATTCTTCATCTTGGAAAATATCAATCCCTAACTTTCATCTTGATTTGAGGTTTTATGGCATTCAATCTCTGAAACCTAGACTGCACCATTTCTTTTATAAAATCTGTCTATGCATAAGCCTGCAGGGCCTCATCTATCTGTAATTTAAAGACATGCATGATTACTCCTTTTTAATGTAATATTGTAATGTAAATGTAAAGTTGACACTTTTTTTGTCCTCTCTATTTGTCTGTTTTAGAAGAGCCAGCTTCAAACACCTGGTGAGTATTAATGAGCTTTTAAAAGCAGTTCAATTCAACTTAAGTTTTCAAAGAGTTATTAATTTTAATTTTGTTTCTTTATTTTCAGTGGTGGCTAGCCCTGGTGGTCCAAATGCAGTGCGCACCAGTAACTTTGTACTTGTCGGATCACACAAGCTAACTCTAGCCTCTATTGGGAAAAACAAATTCCCGTTGGAGAAGGTACTTTCCTCTCTATGCATCTCTCTTTATATCATCATAACTTCCCCACAAATCAACTAACACCATCACCTGGCGAAACTCACTTGATGTGTAGAGGGTATGCATGTGACGTCACTGCGTTTGCACCCAGTGAGTTGCTTGTGAGTTTGCTTATTTCTTTGGCATCAAAATCAGATGTATATTAATGTTAGGAAACCCTATTCTTGGCCACGTGTCAATGTCCACTGTTTTTTTGGTAAGGTGTAAGGACCACTGTTGAGCCCAGCTGCTAGCAGCAGCCAAGTTGCAGGGTGTTTTGCCACTTATTCGGATTGAGTGGGCATGTTCCGTGACAAAAGTGACGTCAATGCATACCCTCCATTGCTTGCTAACGTCAGAGAGGGAGAGGTTTAACCACAGCACTACTGTTCACACCAGCTTAATACAGTTCTAACACTACTCACTTGTTTTTCTTGCACAGTGCTGCCATTTGCATTTGCCAGACTCTTTCACATGTAGACGTTTCTCTCTTTTAGATCAAATATGAAGGGGTTGAAAGAGAGCTGCTCAGTGACATGTTTCACAAAAAGGTTGCTATATTTGCTCTGTGTTGAATAACACGGGTTGTTGTGTGTCTGAGTATTTGGCTAACAAGGCTTGGTGTCTTTTCGGTCATACTAACTGTCACTGTAAGCCGTTTATTTACGTGTTTGTGCACATCAATGCCTTTATATTTGGGTGTATACTAGTTATTTTCATTACTCCTTCAGGCAAATGTGTAGCTACTGCATTTATGGCTCTCTTTTGCTGTACACAACGCTTCTTCTCTTGGATATGTTTGTGTTCTAGTACTTAGTGTCCTGTTTTGCTACAGGTACCTTTTCTTTGTCCTTTGGAGGGGCACGTATACCTGAAAATGCAGTGCGAGGTTGGCTCACGGATAGAGGAAAGAGGCTTCCTGGTGAGTTACTTACCTAATACTTAATACTTAAAGGAGAAGTCCACTTCCAAAACAAAGATTCACATATAATGTACTCACCCCCTTGTCATCTAAAATGTTCATGTGTCTTTCTTCAGTTGTAAAGAAATTGGGTTTTTTGAGGAAAACATTTCAGCATTTTTCTCCATATAATGGACTGCTATGGTGCCCCGATTTTGAACTTCCAAAATGCAGTTTAATTGCAGCTTCAAACAATCCCAAATGCAGTTGTAAACGATCCCAGCCGAGAAAGAAGGGTCTTATCTAGCGTAATGTTCGGTTATTTTCATAAAACTAATACCATTTATATACTTTTTTAATTTCAAACGCCCATCTTGTCTTGTTCTTACCAACCTCTGTTTTTTTTCCGGTTCATGACGTTGAAAAAAAAACAAACAAAAAAACTCATATTCTCTATCAACTTCGAAATCGTCCTATATCGCTGTTTTACCTTTTTTGTTAAGGGTGTTTGATCTTTGCATGTTCACTTTGCAAAGACTGTGTCAGTACTTCTGCAGCGAAGTAGGATGATTTTGAAATGATTTTTGAAGTTGAGGGAGAAAATACAATTGGAGTTTTTCCGTCTTGAGCCAGAATACACACAGTTCAGGGAGAGCAAGACAAGACAAGTGCATTATGCTAGATAAAACCCTTCTTTCTCGGCTGGGGTCGTTTACAACCGCATTTGACATCGTTTGATCTTTTTTTTTTTTTTTTGTTTTGTTTTGTTTTGTTTTTCGCGAAGACGTTTTTTTCTAACTCTGACTTTGGACCAATTCTGTACAATGGCCCGTACATCCAGTTAGAGGTCTGCCCGGGACTGTTTTTTCAGTCCCGCTCCCGCCCACTCCCGCGAGGTTTTATTCCGCACCCACCCGCTGCCGCTATATATTCACTCTTTGTTCACCCGCTGCCCGAATAGAATAATTTTCTTCCCGACCCGACCGTTCCTGTTAAATTTTTATCTGTTTCCAGAATCTCAAATTTAAACCGAAAGAGAGAGATAACAAAAAAATTGCAGGTCGTACAACAATTTATTTTATTTTTATTCTTCTTGTCAAGATGCTGTTAATACGGAAAGTGTGTTGCAGAAAAAAAAATGTAAAAAAACAAATGTACAAAACTGTAGCATATTTATTATTTTTATTCAAAATATAAATGTGACATTTTTTGTCAACACAGAAGCTTAGGAAAAGTGTAGCTGAAAACAAAAATTACATCTGCCATTTAAAATTATAAGCAAAAGAACAAATTCGTTGGCTTGTAGCCATTACGAAATTAAATCACTTTTAACCTAACAATTTATATATATATATATACATATATATATATATATATATATATACAACAATAATAACTAGTAATAAATGAAATTTCAAAATTGTAAGCCATTAATGAAATTAACAAAAATGTTTACTTACTTGCAAAATCACCTTTTCCAAATTATTTTAAATTAATTTAAATTTAAATTAATCATTTTATTTATTTGCGTGCAGCGCATGCATAACAGTAATGAGCGCAGGCTGTACAGGTGCTGGATAAGAATGAGTAAAGCGCAGATATGCTGTTCAGAAAGGACGTCGGGAATTATTAGACCGCCCGCTCCCGTCCAAATTACACCAGAGTTACCGACCACTACCGCGTTTTGTTTGTAAATGCAGACCTCTACATCCAGTCATTGCTAGATAAACTACATGAAGAAGTCATTGTAAAACACTTTCTTTTTATACTGTGGTGTTTTTGAGTGATGCTAGTGAGGGTGTTTTTTATTTGCAGACAATGTTTGAGGATGTCAGTGGATTTGGAGCCTGGCACAGGAGGTGGTGTGTTCTTTCAGGATACTGCATCTCTTTCTGGACCTACCCTGATGATGAAAAACGCAAGGTTGGTCTACTATAATTGTTTTTTTTTTTTGTTGTTTTTTTTTTGAGATGTGCATTGAAATTAACAGGTTACTCTTCCTCCCACAGCATCCAATTGGTCGCATTAACCTTGCCAACTGTACGAGTCGTAAAGTGGAGCCGGCAAACAGAGAGTTCTGTGCCCGACCCAATACCTTTGAGCTCATCACTGTGAGACCACAGAAAGAGGATGACAGAGAGACCCTGGTCAGCCAGTGCAAGGACACACTGTGTGTTACAAAGTAAGACCCATTTAACAATGTGAATTCATGTTCTTTGATAGAGAAGATCAAATCTTAAATCAGAACATCTCTTTGTAATTTTCAGGAACTGGTTGAGTGCCGACACCAAGGATGAGAGGAATCTGTGGATGCAGAAGCTCAACCAGATCTTGGTGGACCTGCGTATGTGGCAGCCAGATTCATGCTACAAACCCATGTAAGCCTGCTCTCATCAGGCACCCAAAGGCCAAAAGTATTCTAATCTGACTTTCACACTGACTGCGTATAGGTCTGATTTGGAAGTGCAATATGGCATCAGTTACACAGTGTTTACAGATTATAAATTTGACAAAAGTCTACAAAAAAGTCAATTAAGCCATAAATTAAGAGACATTTCAATTAAAGGACAAAATGCATTGCCTTACAAGGGTATTCAGGTATGTTTTTGATACTTTTATCTGTGTAATTTAGCAAGGATTGCTTTAAGACTAATGAAAGTGTGTTTGCTTTGTTAGACTGTCAATTTTTATATGTATATTTAAATGTCTTTTGCATGACTGCTGTCTGCTGTAGTCAGATTTCTCAGAATATTTGTTGAGCAAGACAGGAAGCAGTGTCCTGAATCTTTAAATGAACCACACCCTTAATTTCAGTACTTTGTGGTGACACAGATTTCCTTTTCATAGTCAGTACTGTTAAAACACATCTGTTTTTATATTTGTATATTTGCTGTTATATGGATGAACTATAGATTTTGCTCATCTGTCACGGGAATCAGAATTTTATTTGAATACAATTTTTGGGGGGGTTGGTTGGATTAGAGTTATGAAAATTGATAAATTTATATTTATGTATCATTTTCTTTAAGTACACGGTGGAGAGCTCACTTGGATAATGAAAGGGAATGGGTTTTTTCTTGTTGGTCTTGTCTGTGTTTGGAAAAACAACATACAGTTAGATCTTCCCGTATGTCACCAAAGCTCTTTTCAGCTCAGTTTCTGCAATAACACTATAATAGAGGATATATGCCTTCAAAATACTACATATGTAATTGATTTTTCTCCATAGAAATCTCCCTTTTTTATTGAAAAGGAAAATGGCCCAAGACTTTTTTTTTTTTTTTTTTTCCCCCTTTGGTTGATCCAGATGACTTCACAATAATTTGAGTTGAAATATTTATCATGCACATTCCCTATTTTCTTAGCTCTCTACACTATATATCTATTCTTGTGCATTTGCTTTAACTTTTATATGAACATTTTATAACTTTTTTTTAATGGTTCTAACTCACTTCAGATACATTTACCTGTATCCAAATGTGTTTGAATAAGTGACATTTACAAAAGCTATTTTTAATTTACACTAAATGTCATATTACCTTGACCGAAACCAATTTCTTAACTTTGTGATACACACACAATACCAAAATTCAGCCCCTGTCACTGTAGTAATCTTAAGGCACTTTAGTGTATGGCTGTTTTGTGTGTTATGGTATCTTAAACACTCCAAATGTGGCTTCCATGTATCACGCAGAGCTGCAGTTTCAATAAAACAAGCTTTTGACAACATACCTGTAACCAGTTCCTTACTGTTTTTGTTTGTTCAACTGCCCTCAAAGCTTCTCAGTGTGTTTAGACTAGAATGTTTAGTATTATTGTAGTATGGTAATGTAAGTAACATACAAAATTATCGTCATTACTTAAAAGCATGATTGTTATTGTTAAAACTATTTAAAATAGTTTTTGTACATTTAAAGTAAAGCTAAAATATAATATAGCTATTTCTATCATATTTCTGTGTTCAGAACTTAAATTATAAATGCTTAGTGTTGTAGTACTTGACCATTTTTGAAGATTTTAGTCTTGTCTTTGTCTCGACTGCATTTGCACTTGGTCTTAGAAAGGATTTGGGATCTTCTTTCAAGACTGGTCAAGAACAAAGGAAGTCACTAAACTGAATTACGTTTTAGACTTATTTTTAAACTCAAGGTTTTTTTTGTTATTTTGTCAACAAAATGCACTCCAAACAAATCCATAGCAGGGCTGTTGTGTGTTTCTGAGCAATTCAAAGCGATATTTAAAGAGTGAATCGTCGTCTTCGAACGAATCGGTTGAATAAATGATTCTGTAATTAACCTACTGGCAGGTTTAGTGTCATATTTAAAAGCATTGTTTTATATTTCCATCATATGTTCAAAATTTTATTTTAAAGGGGTCATCGGATGCCCATTTTCCACACGTTGATATGATTCTTTAGGGTCTTAAAGAAAAGTTTATAATATACTTTGGTTAAAAATTCTCAGTGGTTGTGTAAAACACTCTTTTTACCTTGTCAAAATGAACTCCGCAAAAATCAGCCCATTCTTACGGATTGTTCCTTTAAATGCAAATGAGCTCTGATCACCCCACCCCTCTCTTCTCTCTGCTGCTCTGAGAGATTGTTTACTTTAGCCGCATTTAGAGCGTCTAGCTGTGAAACTTGCTAACTAGCACATTGTTAGGAAAGGTGATTGCAGTGATTTATAAAAAAAACCTCACTCACTTCTGCTGTAAGTGAAGCTGGATCACGAATGATTTGCGCGAACATAGACGCATTTATGTAGATCGGGAGGTGCATTTCCTTCACAAACAAATGTAATCCACTACATATTCAGCAGCTCAGATGCCAGGAGTAAATGACGACCACTATGTTCATTATTACATCCAGCAACACACCTCAATTGCTCAATCTGAGATATTCTTGTCTAACTTACATCACAGGCATCAAAACAATGGAGATCGGATTGTTACAGCTGATCTGAGGTAAGACGCTCATGTCAATCAACCATCGTGGGAGCGGCCTCTGTCACTCACACTGACAGGCATCTCAGAATGGTTCGATTTCAAAAAGGGGATATTATTTTTACAGATTAATTAAAAACCACTGCATGGATTTTTATCATTATAGGGTAGATGTGAACATACACTGCCAACACACATTAATGTTCAAACAACACGTAAAAGTAAAGTTTGCATCCGATGACCCCTTTAAAACCTCAATCTCAAATTTTATGTTGGAGCCTTATGTTAAACTGCTTGAAATTACTTTTTTCCCCACATCTATTTACACTCCATACACCATAATGTCAAAGCACAAAACAGATTTGTGACAACTTTGCAAATTTATTTAAAATAAGACACTATTCATACCCTTAACTCAGTACTTGGTTGAAGCACATTTACAGTCTCAAGTCTTTTTGGGTATGATGCGACAAGCTTTGCACATCTGCATTTGGTAATTATCTACCATTCTTTGCCTCAGCTCTTCACCTCTCAAGCGCTGTCAGCTTGAATGGGGGCTTGCAGACATTTTCAGGTTTCTTCAGAAATTGATTTGCATTCAAGCCACGGCTCTGGCTGGGCCACTCAAGGACATTTACAGAGATGTCTATAAGCCACTCTTGCTGTATGCTTAAGGTCATTATCCTGTTAGAAGGTAAACCTTCTGCCCAGTTTGAGGTTCTGAATGCTCTGGACTAGGTTTTCATGAAGACTATATTTCAGTGCATTGAGCTTTCCTTCTACTCTGATTAGTCCCTCAGTCCGTGTCGGCCCCACAGCATGTGGTTGCTACCAGCACACTTTACTTTTGGGATGGTACCCTGCAGGTGATAAACAGTGCTTGGTTTCCTTCAAACATGATGTTTGGAGGTTCATCAGACCAAAGAATCTTGTTTCTCTCAGTCTGAGGGCAGGGGCGGATCTACCGGGGTGGCACGGGGTGGCAAGTGCCACCCTAAGAAAAAGCTGTGCCACCCCACCTGCCACCCCAGAATTACTACAGAATAAAATATAAATGTAAGCAGTTTTTCATATGCTACTTTTCAGCCGCAGCGATGACCGCGTAACGCAAAATAACTGCAAAACACACGTCTTTCAATAAAATGTGCAGGATAGTTGCACGCGCATGGAGCGCGCCCAGTGACTCTTATGAACCGGTTCGTTTTGAGTCAAAATCACAAAGCGCGGCCCAGTTCACTAACGAATTGTTTTACATTTGTTCGTGAATCTTATCATTACTGCTTCTCGGCTAACTCAGAAGTCCTCTGAGAAATCTAATCCCGTCCGGATATGTCTGAGATTCATCGCGTAATTGTTTTTTGATCCGACTCTCTGACAGCTCGCTCCACTTTCATCATGGATACAGGCCTTTTTACCGTATCCGACGAAACAATAATAGCATTAAATCAATAAGAAGATGCCGATCACGGACACTAATAGAAGAGTTAAGTAAGCATCTGGTCATATTGCGAGTGTTTTAACACAATGTAACTGATGTTAGTTGTCTTATATTCCCAAACCATTCATTCAGTGCTAAAAACAAAGACACGTTTCTCAAGAAGTTTAACAATAAGTAAGTTAAACATTAAGTAGAAAAACTGATGACACACCAATCAGAATCTCTGCATCCAACAATGGAGAGAGGAGAGAAATGAACGAAACATTTACATGGGTATTATACTTACACATACAGTATAATTATAGTACAGCACCAGTATATAAGATAATGGAAATTTCACTATTCTATATGTACAGTAAACTGTAGTACATGTTGTACACCTTCAGAAGTGTGACTGTCAAATTTTATTTGTAACCATTTTTTATGTGTAGTCTACTGCATTTGTGCAGAACTGAGAAATGACTACCTAGGGATATAGTCCTGTGTCAGGAGACCAAATAGTACTGTATACTCTAATGAAATATAGCCAAATGTGCAGAGGATGCTGACTTTAATTTTTAATTTTATTGTTTACTGTACTGTATTGTGGTGCATACCAAGTTCATATACAGCTCTTTGTTATTTGAACTTTTCTAGTGCTTTTCATCTGCTGCAAGATTATGTTACAGTAGTAACATGAAAATATTTTTTTTCCCAAAAGTTAATTGCTGAATTAGCAATCTGTAATTTAATTTATGCTGTATACTGTAATAGACATTGAGTTGCAAATTAATTCCTAATAAGACTTTTTTGTTAGTGTTATTGATCTCATGAGTGTTCACTGGGCAGGAGAGTCATTGTTGTATTTGAATTGTGTGTAATCATTTAAAAATACCTGTAATAACTAGATTGAAATGTTTGAAAGACAAATTTATGCTGGCTTGTCTTAAGACTTGTTTAAAAACATAAATAGTTTGGTCAGTTACAGATGTTCTATATGTTTGCTAAAGTGTTACTATTTGGTTGCTAAGATATTCTGGGTGGTTGCTAGGCTCTTGCTATGCAGTTGCTGGGATGTTGCTAGATTTTATGGTTGATAGTGTGTCATGAGTGAATACAGACATTCCCACCTCTGTTAATAACAGAAAATCAAACATTGTTTCCAAAACGGATCCAGTTTTAGTGCTTTGATATTATAATATTTCTTTCTAATGTTAGGAAAGTAACATTAAATCATCAACATTAACATCTTAAACTTGCACTAAAACATGATCTATACCATTTAAGTAGTAATTTAATAGAATCACATATCTTCTTTAGTGATACAAGCTCAGAAACATTTACTGTATAACCTGTTGAAGTTTTTTATATATATATATTGTTTACTGACTTGGTGCCATGATGGCCATGTTGTTATTTATTTTTCATTTTAAACAGTATAGATGATTACTTAGTGGCAATATTTGTGAACACAACTGTGTATGTCAGACTATAAATCCCCAAAAACTGTACATGGGGGCTTTCTTTGGAGTTGCCACCCCTTTGCCACCCTAAAAATTATTTTCTAGATCCGCCCCTGTCTGAGGGTCCTTCAGGTGCTTTTTTGCAAATTCCAAGTGGGTTTTCATGTGTCTTCACTAAGAAGAGGATTGAGTTTGGACACACCACCAAAAAGACCAGATTGGTCGAGTGCTGCAGTGATGTTTGTAAGTTTCTTTCATCTGCCTATATGATCATGGAGCTTAACTAGAGTGACCATCAGCTTCTTGGTCACCAGTATAACCAAGCCCCTTCTTCATCAGTTGCTCAGTTTGGCCAGGAGGCCAACTCTAGGAAGAGTCCTAGTTGTTCTAATCATCTTTCATTATGGATAATGGAGATTGCATGTTTCTGTGAACCTTCAATGCAGCAGATTTTTCTTTTCTGAACTCTTGCCCAGATCTGTGCCTTGACGCAAGCCTGTTTCTGAGCTCTACAAGCAGCTATTTTGACCTCAGGGCATGGTTTTTGCTCTGATATGCATTTTCAGCTGTTAGACAGTTTCTGTGAGGTGTGTGCCTTTCCAAATCATACACATTCAAATGAATTTGCCACAGTCTAAAGCCCCGTTCACACTACAAGCGACAGGCAGCGACAAAGCGACACAATCCCATTCATTTCAATGGAGAGCTGGTGATTTCCAGCGACAAGAGCGACATCGAGCTACAGCGACCATTGGCAACCGGATGGGGCGTGTCCAGCGACGCCACAAAGTTCAGAATCCCTCAACTTTATGCAAATGAAGAACAACTTTCGGGAGCGACAACCAATAGGAAACAAGACGGTAGAGCTCATGTGATCGTTCTCCTCTCAGCCGTAGATAAACATACGCAATGGAAAAATATAGGCTATGCTTCTCATTCGTTTTTGTTTGTATGTACAGATTTACTTTATATCTATATTATATTTAGTCTTTTCCCTCCAAAATGTTTGAATTTAGCGGCAAGAAACCTGATTCGCTGTCAAGGCAACCAGTAGTGAGAACGCCCACTAGCCATCTCGTCACCAGCCCCTGGCCACATGCACCGTCAGAAGTCGTTGCTAGTTTGAACGCAGCTTAACTCAACTCGAAGTGAAGTAACATCCAGGGTTGCCAGGTTTATACAACAAAACTCGCCCAACTGCTACTCAAAACTAGCCCAAATCGCGTTCCGGGGTATAAAATACACGTTTTTATGAGTTCCCCGGTAAATTCGTATTTCAGGGGCTAAATATGACGTTATTGGGGTCGCTTCAACCCGCGGCAACAGTGTTAAAGTAGCCCAGTTCCGCGGGAAAACCGCGGACTTGGCAACACTGGTAACATCTACAAGCGATATGAGTTCTCCTAAACTAAAGTGTCCCAGAAAAGGATATGAATACGTATGCAATGGAATAATTTCAGTTTTTATTTCTAATAAATTTGCAAGTTGTTAAACCTGTTTTGTGCTTTGTCATTATGGTGATAGAGTGTATTTTGATTTGGAAAAAAGTAATTTAAAGCAGTTTAACAGAAGGCTGCAACAACAAAATGTGAAAAAATTAAGGGGTATGAATAAAAGTGCTGGTTTGGTCTTGAGCTTGACTCAGTCCTGCCCTGCCTTGTTCTTATCTTGGTCTCGAATTTAGGGGGTCTTGACTACAACACTATGCCTAGTCAATAAACTGAAATTAAAGTTGAAATAACAATAAGGCTAAACAGAAGTATAAAAATAAATGACAAATGACAAAAACAAGATAGCAGATAGTTCAAAATATTTATAAACAATACTAATACTATTTATAATAAAAAATATAAGTATAAATATATATAATATGTATACAAATAGCACTATTAAACTATTGAAAAAAGTGCATAAATGCAATGAATGAAAGACCGTCTGTTAAAACAAAAGTCCGTAAAGTTCAATTTAGGGTGACCAAGACGGTACTTCTAAATTATGGTCTAAGGTTAATATAAAATTAGTCATCGAGTCGGAAGAACAAAAGCGGAATGACAACCTTTGCACAGTATGATGTAAATATTAATGTCATTTTAGATACGGATATCATATTTTGCATTATCTAAACTTTCACATCTCCTTGATGTGCGATGTGTCACTTCAGGCCAAATTCCGGATATTCGACGATCCTGAGGCCTTCGATTTTATCCAATGAACTCGCGCTGTGGATGACCGGCGTGCCATTGGCCAATCAGATGGACGGTCGTGAGCTAGAAGGCGGGGTTTTGAGTCCATACTCAGCAAACGGAGGCGTTTCCACTTCCTTTCTGAGTGAGTTTGCGGACGCGAAGCGTGTAGTGGAGAGAAGTGTGTTTAGTTCGTTTACAACCTGTAACCATGGCCCCCAGCACGCAAGCGGATGATACCGTCTCCGGTGTGAGGAAAGGCATCCGAGCCATTCTGCTCGGCCCGCCCGGTGCGGGGAAAGGCACGCAGGTGAGAGTTCATGCGAAGGGCCGCGTGGCTCATTCTGATTAAACAGTCCGACAGCAGCGGGGGAGATAGTACTGTGTTGTGAGGGGTATTAGTTAATCCAAAAATGAACATTCTGTCCTTATGTTATTGTAAACCTATATGGGTTTATTTTTTCTGTGAACTGATGCAGACACAATGCTGGAATGTTACATTTTTAACGACAGACTCGGTCACTGTTCACTTTCATTATGTATTTTTGCTATGCAGTGAAGGTGAATGGTGACTGAGGCTGTTATTTTTGTGTGTTCCATTGAATAAATAAAGTCATGTAGGTTTAGAATGACATTAGCTTGCGCATTTTGTTTAGCTGTTCATTTATTTGTCCTACACCAGATGTTATACCATTTAATTTATACCACACAAAGTCTTGCTGCCTCTTTTAACACCAGTGTCCTGTTGCCCTTGGCTTTATCAGATGCTTTCTACACAGATTGTTTAATCAGTGCAAATATGGAATGACTATTTAATATCCATGTCATTCAGATCAGTTGAGTTGATGTAACAATTAACACACGTGACCACTGGGAAAGTTGTAGACCTTTCTGTCCTGTTGGGTGACTGTGTAACTGAACAGACTATAAAGAATAGACATATCAGCTTACAGATCAGTCAGCTTGGTTTGCAATACTGAATGCTGATATTAAGCAATATTTGCTCCACATGTGTAATGTCAGTAAAACTTCAAACTTGGCTTATGAATGTGGTTACGACAGAATACTGATTGAGATTTATAGTTTCATTCATACAGACACTACTGTGGGAAGCTTTTAAGGTCTCTTATGCGCACCAAGCCTGCATTTATTTGTTTAAAATGACAGTAAAAACAGTACTATTATGAAATATTATTACAATTCTAAATAACTGATTTCTTTTATAATATATATTACCTGTGATGGACAAGCTGAATTTTCAGCAGCCATTGGCCAGCCATTGGGGGCAGTCATGGCCTAATGGTTAGAGAGTCGGGTTCGTAACCCGAAAGTTGCTGGTTCGATTCCCGCACCAGCAGGAATTGAAGGTGGGGATTGTGAATAAACAGCGCTCTTTCCACCTTCAGTACCATGACTGAAGTGCCCTTGAGCAAGGCACTGAACCCCAAATTGCTCCCCGGGCGCTGGAGCAATGGCTGCCCACTGCTCCGGGTGTGTGTTCACTTCTCACTGCTGTGTGTGTGCACTCGTGATGGGTTAAATGCAGAGGACCAATTTTGACTATGGGTCACCATAGTTGACAGTACGTTGTCACTTTCACTTTTTTTTTTTTCATTACTCCTGTTAACAGTGTCAAATGATCCGTCAGAAGTCATTGAAATATGCTGATTTGTTGTTCAAGAAACATTTCTTAATACTGAACAGTTGTGAAAATGAAAACAGTTGTGCTGCTTAATATTTATGTAGAAACTGTAATAAATTTTAAATAAATACTTTTTTTTTTTCAAAATTCTTTTATAAATAGAAAGTTCTAAATAAATTGCTGCTTAAAGGAAAAAAAAAATCAAAATATTGAGAAAATCGCCTTTAAAGTTGTTTAAATGAAGTTCTTAGCGATGCGTATTACTAATCAGAAGTTAAGTTTTGATATATGTATGGTAGGGCATTTATAAAATATCTTAATGGAACATGATCTTTACTTAATGCCATAATGATTTTTGGCATAAAAGAAAAATCTATAATTTTGACCCATACAATGTGTTGTTGGCTATTGCTACAAATATACCCATGCTACTTAAGACCGGTCCAGGGTCACATACAATATATATGTATACATTTTTTAATTCCATAATCTGTTTTATTTTGTCCTCAACAGGCACCCAAGCTTGCAGAGAAGTACTGTGTGTGTCATTTAGCTACTGGGGACATGCTGAGGGCCATGGTGGCATCTGGTTCAGAGCTCGGTCAGCGTCTTAAGGAAACCATGGATGCTGGAAAACTGGTAGAATGAATAGATGTATAGTTTTCATATATTTTAATATTTGGTTGGTGGGATAAAGTGAATCTTTGTTTTGTCATATTTCATTTAGGTGAGTGATGAGATGGTGGTGGAGCTCATAGACAACAACCTGGACACACCTGCATGCAAAAATGGATTTCTGCTGGATGGTTTCCCCCGCACCGTCAAGCAGGCAGAAATGGTGAGGACTTCTTTATTCTGTAAACACCTGACCCTCCATATGTGTCTGTTATACATCTGAGAACTATAATAATAAAATGGGTGCCCAATTCTGATCACAAAAATGCATCAGTCAAACTGTGTCTCTTTTTTCACATTTGTAGCTGGACGGCCTGTTGGAGAAGCGAAGTGAGAAACTAGATTCTGTGGTTGAATTCTCCGTTGATGACTCTTTGCTAGTACGCAGGATCTGTGGGAGGTATGAAGATGGGGGGTCCTGTAAATTCGGGCCATTGTATTATAGCCCACCTCCGCTAAATCTAATTTTTAAAAAACATGTTTTCAAGGTAGGACATGCTAGCTGTCAAACACTTTTGTTTCTGTAATATATAATGGAGGAGGTGGCAGGAAAATTTTCCTTGTGTGGGTTTTGATTGGATCTTTTAAAAGGAAGTGTGTCTCCTTACTTCCTCCTTCCTTTTAGTAAGAATTGTAAAGCATGACAGTGACTCTTTTGTTTAAATGTAAACATCAGTAACGGACAAATACTTGATGTGCAACTAAATGATACACAGATCAGTTACTTGAGTAAAAGTACAGACAGCCTAATAATATATTACTTCTGTAGAAGTATGTCTTAATTTTCATTTTTTCTTCTTAGTTAACTCCTTTACTTAATATGAACTAAGAATGAACAGTACTTCTACAACATTTATTAATCCTAATGTTAATTTCAA
Organism: Labeo rohita; assembly: GCF_022985175.1. Taxonomy (NCBI): domain Eukaryota; kingdom Metazoa; phylum Chordata; class Actinopteri; order Cypriniformes; family Cyprinidae; genus Labeo; species Labeo rohita. The sequence goes on along the minus strand of NC_066887.1, from coordinate 13,846,781 downwards.
CATTGACTAATGCATTATTAAAATCACCAGATGTGTTTGTTAACATTAATGCACTGAATTAACATGCACTAGCAATTTTTGTAATAAATGTATTGCTCAGTGTTTGTTCATGTTAGTTAATACATTAACTAACATTAATGGAACCTTGTTGAAAAGTGTTATAATTTATTCTAGCCTGCACTAGACAGGTTATTGCAGACATTTAATATTTATTTGTCTGCAAATAAGCAAACTTTTATAAACCTATACAGTATAAAAACATAAAATTTCAGTATACTCTATTATCAATTTAAGATTATGAGAATTCAAGTATGCAAACATGTAAATGGATCTCATATATACCATTTAAAAAAAAAAGGGAAAAAATTGTGCAAATATGTGGCACTAAGTAGTGTAATAATACAATGTACATGCATTCACATTTTAAGAAGAACGCAATACAAACATACTAGTTTCATACCATTTGAAACTTACAGCAGGGGAAGGATGCATGGGCGTTATTAGCATCATTTTGCCTTAAAAAGCATATCCTGTACAGACGGTGACACAAAAATGCAGATATGTCATTTTTTTTAAATTGAGATTTATAATTGAGATTTACGCATTAGCTGAATAAATAAGCTTTCCACCGATGTATGGTTTGTTAGGAATATGACAGTATTTGATCAAGATACAACTATTCTGTGTAACTATTATATATAAAATCTGGAATCTGTGGGTGGAAAATAATCTAAATATTGAGAAAATTGTCCAAATGTCCAAAAGTTCTTAGCAATGCATATTACTAATCAAAAATTAAGTTTGGATATACGGAAGGAAATATACAAAATATCTTCATGGAACATGATCATACTTAATATCCTAATGATTTTTGGCATAAAAGAGAAATCCAGAACTGTGCTACTTAAGACTGGTTTTGTGGTCCAGAGTCACAGATAACAAACTTTCATGATGGCAATATGATTTTAATTTACAACAAACAATACTAAAATCTCAGCCTTAGTCACTCACTTTATGCCATCAGTCAAGTGCATATTTAAAGGGATAGTTCAACCAAAAATGAAAATTCTGTCATTCTGTCATGACCTTCATCATCTTCAAAACACAAATTAAGATATTTCATAATGAAATCTTAGAGCTTTCTGATCCTGCATAGACCATGAGATCCATGAGGCATCAGTGGTTCAATCGTACTGTTTTGAAGCTACGAGAATGCCTTTTGTGTGCAAAAACTAAAAAAACAGCTTTATTTAACACTTTCTTCTTTGTGTCAGTCTCTGTCAGTAGCTTCATTAAATTAAGGTTGAACCACTGATGTCACATGGACTATTTTAATGATGTCCTTAATAACTTTCTTGGCCTTTTGACTGGAATATTGAATCAGTGAGTTGACTCGAGAACAGCTGCAGTCGGATCAGTCATTCAGTGCAATTAATGAACCTGTTCAACAGAGAATAATTAGTTTGTTCACAAATCCTACTTCGCTATTACCTCTTAGAGCCCCCAAAATTAGCATTTTCTTCAGTTCATGATTATTAGGAACAAAATGTTTTTATGAAGTATAGTAGAGTAAAAAATGTTTTTTTTTGCTTTGAAATGTAAAGTAAAAGTTTCTCAAAAAATGTCCATTAATGAAATAAAAATGTTCATTCCTCAGGCTCATTCACCAGCCCAGCGGCCGATCTTACCATGAAGAGTTTAACCCTCCCAAAGAGCCAATGAAGGATGATGTGAGAGACAAAATCATTCTTATTTTTACTAATAGGACGGCTATGAGCATTGTAGTAACGGTTTGATTTCATCCGTACATCCACAGTTGACCGGTGAACCTCTTATTCGCCGTAGCGATGACAACGAGACCACTCTTCGTTCCCGACTAGAGTCCTATCACAAGCAGACGGCTCCTCTAGTGCAGTACTACAGTGCCCGCGGGCTCCACGCTGCTGTTGATGCTTCTCAATCCCCCGACCTCGTCTTTGCCTCCATCCTTGCTGCCTTCTCTGCTGCTACCTGTAAAGATCTTGTTTATTTTGTCTGAAACATCTCTACATCCACTCTTTCCTTGTACGCATTATAAATCCTTTTTGATTCCTTTCATGTTTTGTGTCTGTCTTCGTGAGTCTTTAGACATGGTTTTGATTCATCTGCTGCCTGTTGTACAATGGGTAACGGAGCACTTTTGACAAAAAAGCCTATGAAATATGTAGAACACAAGCTAATTGGAATGTCTCATTGACTAGTTGATTTGGTTATGAGCACCCATATAAAGAAAGCATGTTTTGCTTTAACCAGACACTTGTAAAAAGGTATGGTTATGTCATTTGCACTATAAATTTCACAATTCTTAAGACTTTCTGGTAGATCTTGTAGTACTGCATGATATCCAGTAGAGGTCATGCGAATGCTTGGTTTAATTGCTGAATGGAAAAAGCTTGTTTTATTGATTGCTTTATTGGCTAATATTTATTAATTCATGCCCTGAGCTGAGTCATTAATTTACTTGTGGACTTTTTCTTTTTTTCTGCAGCTGTATGAAATCCAGTTTCTCCCATCCAGGTTGATCCAGATGTGAAAATAATGGATGGGGCAAAGGGGGGAGCTGGAAGTGTCTCAGATGTTTATTTTGATCATTTCATGTAGTGAATGTGTTTTGTAATGAACACAGATTTAACTGAAACCCAGCTGATTACCTCCAATAAACGTGGGTGACTATTTTCTACTACCTTACATGAAGAGGTTGGTTCCTTTTGTTTCCGTATTACTGTTCCAGTGCTGGATTTCACTTCCTTTTCTTAATTTGGTGTTACTTTGAAAACACTTTAAGACGATTGTGAAACAAAAGTACAATGAAATTTGAGGATAAAAATGGGAAGTGACAGCTGTACGTGTACACGTGTATGACGTGTTACAGGGTTCCCCTGGTCATAGACAACGTAGACATATCAAGGGAATTTTGAAATCGGTTTTTCCAATCCTAGAAAAGTCATGGAAATTTCATAAACATTTGTTTTCTAGTTGTGGTCTGATTTAAAATGTTTAATTAATATTGTTTTTCGCCTCTATAAATCCATCAACCTGGCTCACAATGACATGTTCTGAATCAAAAATCAGCCATTTTTTACTATAATCAAAGACAACTGGAAACGTCATAGAAAATCAGTTGATCAAAAATGTGGGAACCCTGAAATTAAAACTATTTCCGGAACATACACTGTTTATATATATTGTGTGTATTAGACTAGTTGTTTTAAATCAGTGGATCTAAACCTTTCTGACCTCAAGGCCCCCTAATTTATTAAAGAAAATTTTTAAATACCATTCTGTCCAACAGTCTAATATGTTCTTGTGATTGTAATAATAAAACTCAGAATAATGTCAGTTAAATGTTGTACATCTTTAGTTTTTTAGTGTTTCTAGCAATTACAATTACATGAATATGTATATTTAAATAATTTAAAAATATACTGGTTAAGTTTTGTCACTTAACTGTAGTTGTAATAATAATATACACTACCAGTCAAAAGTTTTTGAACAGTATGATTTTTAATGTTTTTAAAGAAGTCTCTTCTGCTCACCAAGCCTGCATTTGTTTGATCCAAAATACAGTCAAATTTGTGAAATAGTTTTGCTATTTAAAATAACAGCTTTCTATTTGAATATATATTAAAATGTAATTTATTCCTGTGATCAAAGCTACATTTTCAGCATCATTACACCAGTCCAGCTTTTTTCAAAAGTGATGATAAAGACATTTATAATGTTACAAAAGATTTCCATTTCAAATAAATGCTGTTCTTCTGAACTTTCTGAACAAAGAAACCTGAAAAAAATCTACTGAGCTGTTTTCAACATATTAACAAATGTTGTTTTTTTATTTTTTATTTTTTTTGAATCATTTCTAAAAGATCATGTGACTGGAGTAATGATGCTAAAAAATTAAGCTTTGAAATCACAGGAATAATTACATTTTAAAATATATTCAAATAGAAACCAGTTATTTTAAATAGTAAAAATATTTACATTTTTTGCTGTACTTTGGATCAAACAAATGCGGGCTTGGTGAGCAGAAAAGACTTCTTAAAAAAACATTAAAAATCGTACTGTTCGCGAACTTTTGTACTTTCGAAGGACGTGTCATACACAAAACTTCGTTCCTGGCAATGGGACGCGAGTTCATTTCCGTTTCGAGGTGACGTCAGTGGGCGGCGTTTCCGACTCGAAAACGAGTGGCGTCACACGCAGGGGCTTTCCTCGGTGACGTGAATGGAAAAGAGAATCAAGCTGCGGACTTAATCTGAGCAATATCGCGTTCAGGGCAGGAAAAAAAGGGCTGACATCTTCCCCTCGGACTGTTTCTCGGGGAATGTAGTAGCGGATACCTCTAGGGTGAGATTTACAGAACAGTTGGTTGAATGTACACGGTGTACAATAGCACCGAAGCTCATTGCGTTCCGCCCTATTCTGCCTCACTTGCTTTTAATACTATCAGATCCATCTGTACGGTAAGTAACCAACAGATCTGTCGTCATGGTTACACCTTTTGTGATTTTAAAATACAATAATGTTGTCAAAGTGTTTTGATATTATTGTGTAATAGTACATATCTCAGTTGTGTCACAGGCCACTTGAACCTAATCAACATTGTTTTGTGACACTATAGACCGTTCTTTGAGCACAGCAACGTTCTTTAAGGGCACTAAATAAACTAACGGTAGCTATTTTGTATACATTGCTAATTTAGCTTTGTTTTATTAGTTATGCTTAAACTAGGCAGACAAAGCTAGTATTTAACAGTTTAGGGCGTGTATCTATCTATCTATCATCTGTCTGTCTATCTGTCATCTGTCTGTCTATTATTATATGTGACCCTGGATCACAAAACCAGTCATAAGGGTCATTTTTTCAAAATTGAGATTTATACATTCTGTGGAAGCTGGATAAGTAAGCTTTTCATTAATGTACAGTTTGTTAGGATAGGACAATATTTGGCCGAGATACAGCTATTTAAAAATCAGGAATCTGAGGGTGCAAAAAAATCTAAATATTGAGAAAATCACCTTTAAAATTCTTCAAATAATATTCTTAACAATGTATATGACTAATCAAAACTTAAGTTTTCATACATTTACAGTAAGAATTTTACAGAATATCTTCATGGATCATGATCTTTACTTAATTTTCTAATGATTTTTGCCATAAAAGAAAAATCAATAATTTTGACCCATACAATGTATTTTTGGCTATTGCTACAAATAAACCCCAGCGACTTAAGACTGGTTTTGTGGTCCAGGGTCACATATGATTAAACGCGATTAATCGCACACAAAATAAAAGTGAGTTTGCCTAATATATGTGTGCGTACTGTGTGTAATTATTATGTAAATACAAACACATTTAATATATATTTCTTAAGAATTTACATTTATTATAATGTTTATAATTTATATTATATATAAATAAAAGTATTATGTACATAAATAGCACATTTCTCTTAAATGTATACTACCTGAATGTGTTTGTATTTATATATAATAATAATTACACATAGCATTTGTATGTGATTAGTCGTGATTAATTGACAGCCCTATTATATATTTAAATTAAACAATGTATCTGTATGTTTCAGCAGTTACACTTGAACTAGGCAGGGCACAACGCTAATATTCAAATGCAATGAATATCTTTTATTTTTTATTCCCTTTAAATTTAGAGATGGGGACATGTAGTCACCTCTTGCATGTGTGCATAACATGTCCGTTTTTGTGAATTGAGATTCTTGTCCTTCCTGGACTGCTTTGTTGACTTCGGCTGAGGCCCGGCCTGCCTTTGTGGTGTTGCTTCCTCAATAACACCATTCTAAATTTAGAGGGTACTGGTTCGTCATGAAGTTCACAGTATTTCATGAATTCATTGTAACTGTACATGTGATAGAAGTTTTGGCAACACTTCTAATGTAAGCAAGGAATGTACAGAATGACTTTGGTTTCATTTCTTCTTTTGTGTCATTAGGCATACAGTTAATTCCAGTCTTTCTTGTTTTTTTTTTAAATTTTCGGGTTATCCAATTTACGGTAAACCACCATGTGACTGTTAAGAACTGATAAAATCGAGATTGTCAGTTTCACAGGAACCCGTGGCTGTTTTTCTTTTGTACCAGCCTCATTTGCAATAGTAGGTGAGTGTGAATGTGGCACACTCGTGTTAGTCATGTTTTGCTTTTAGGATTGTTAGTTAGTCATTGTAGAGCGCATACACGATCTAAGATTTGATTTCAGTGAGGAGGATACAATAAAGGACGAGGTTTGATGGAGAACAGACAGCCTGGTTCTTAGCAAGAATGTGACATGGATCAACACAACCACCTGCTCTGCACAGACATTCACACAGATTCACAGATTAAAGAGATTTCTTTAAGTGTCACAACTCATCTAATGGGTTAGTTAGACCGTCTGTCTGTACTTCCTGCCCTCCCTGTAACAATGGTGAGGGTAAACTCCATACGTGTGATCAAAGTCTAACCACATCTTCTGTATATGGATTACTTTACCTGCACATCACACTACAAAAAGTCTGTAATAATTATATTATTTACAATCTTATGCCCAAACAATTATTTATATACTATTATAATATTTGTTAAAATTTTAAATGTTTTTTTTTTTCCATTTTCAATTTTTAGTTTTAGTTTAAGTTTTAGTTTCGTAGTTTAGTTAGAACATTTAAGTAATTTTTATAAACGTGCTTAGAAAAAACATTACTGGTGAGCATCTTGAGACAAAACAAAGGCACTGATATATTAGTGTTAGTGTTTTTGATATGTAATTTTGATGTAGTTTTTGTTTCTAATTAGCTTTAATTAATTTTTATTCCAGTTTGTAAGTGAAGTCATTTTAGTGCTTCAACTTTTTTTGAATGTTCATCTGATATTTCATCTAATATTTTTTACATTTTATATTATTTTACCAAAGATTATTTTTTTAATTTTATAATTAGTTACCAATACACTGTTCTAAACCCGAATGGTTTTTTTTCTCGTGTGGGACAGAAAGGAGATATTTTGAAGAATTCTGATTAATGAATCATTCTTTTGAATCACAACCAACTGATGTGATTCTCAAGATTATCACTGAATGATGACGTAAAGGAGAAGTTCACTTCCAGAATGAAAATGAAAATTTCCAGATAATTTACTCACCCCCATGTCATCAAAGATGTTCATGTCTTTCTTTCTTCAGTCAAAAAGAAATTAAGTTTTTTGAGGAAAACATTTTACAATTTTTTTTTTTTTTTTTTTTTTTTTTAAACCATATAGTGGACTTCAGTGGTGGCCAATGGGTTGAAGGTCCAAATTGCAGTTTCACTGCAGCTCTTAATGGCTCTGCACAATCCCAGCCGAGCAATAAGGGTCTTGGTGAAACGATAGTTCACCAAGAAAAATACAAATTTATAATCTTTTTAACCACAAATGCTCACCTTTTTACTTCCTTTGAAGCTGCATTGAAACTGCAGTTTGGACCTTCAACCCGTTGGCGCCCATTGAAGTCCATTATATGGAGAAAATTCCTGTAATGTTTTCCTTAAAAAATGTAAGTTCTTTTGCGACTGAATGGATGACATGGGGGTGAGTAAATTAACAGGAAAATTTCATTCTGGAGGTGAACATCTTTAAATCCGGTTTTTACACAAACCTGTCATATGTTTTCAGACATGAAAACATGAGGATGAATAATAACAGTTCAGTTTTTGTGTGTGAAATTACCGCTGTTAATTGAAATCAGCAATGCTTTAAACCTACTTTGTGTAATATGATAAAAATGCAGACGAAAAACAAGACGGCAGGACACATGCAGGCTTTGCTAAGAACAATAAGCCTCAGTGGAGCTTCAGATGTGACTCAAATGGTTATGTAATGTCTAGAGATCCAGTAGCCCACCTGTACACCAACTGGTCCATGTGACGGGTGTGTGAGTGTCCCCATGTGTGAGACAGACTGAGCCTTAGTCTGGGGCTGCAGGATAATACAAAAGTGCTGAGGTGTTGTTTCAGGGACGGAAGTGCAGAGATGGTGTCAGTCTCGCTCTGTCTTATCTCCCACGGTAATGAGTTTGTCAAGATGTATTGTGCAGTAAAGCCGTGGCGGGAGGCCAAACTCTATGCACAAACTCTACGCACAAGTATTTTACTTCTCTCAATGCTCTGTTGGTTGTTGAATTATATTTAGCATATAATTCAGCATTTGTGCGAATTGTGTCGTCGTTGTCTGCTGTGTTCTCGAGAGTTTGCAAACCTATGCTGATTTGTAGCCTGCATGGTTCATTTGTGGTTTCAGTTAATAATTCATCTTCTGAATGCCTCTGTGGCATGTTGACAAATGGTATGGAAAAAATGCAATTCATTCTAAAACAAAACTTAACAGTGAGAGATAATGAAACTAATATTCCTGTTCCTTTTAAGGGATCTCGTTTACAGTAAGTGTCTGTACTGAGGATCTGCTTTCACTATGACTTCATCAGCAGATGTTTCCTCTTTTCAGTATGAAAACCTATAGCTATTATGAAAAAAAAAACAAAAGTTAAAAAAAGTATTAAATACCAAAATAAATAGTATGCTACTAAATGCATTAATTACCTAAAATGTAATAATTAATAAATGTAGCATGGGTATATTTGTCATAATAGCCAACAATACATTGCATTGTATGGGTCAAAATTATCATTTTTTCTTTTATGCCAAAAATCATTAGGATGTTAAGTAAAGATCAAAACTTCATTTTTGATTAGTAATATGCATTGCTAAAAACTTTTTTTGCACAACTTTAAAGGCAATTTTCTCAATATTTAGATTTTTTTGCACCCTAAGATGCTAGATATTCAAATAGTTGTATCTCTGCCAAATATTGTCCTATCCTAACAAACCATACATCAATGAAAAGCTTATTTATTCGGCTTCCAGATGTATAAATCTCAAAAATGGACGCTTATGACTGTTTTTGTGGTCCACGGTCACACATTATAATAATAAAAAAACATGTGGGAATGTGTTCTCACACCAATTAACCACAAAACAAACCAAAAAAATCCCAGACCAATATAGGATTTCCCCTTTCTCCATTATCGTCATCTGTTTGACTTTTTCTCTCTTATTTGTGTTTTAATCTACTCTGCATCTAGTCATAAACCTGTGAGAACTAAACCAAACTTAAAGACCCGTCCTTCGTCAAACAAGGCCTGGGAGCTTATGTTGTGGATTGTTCCAACTGCTCTCAAGGTTTTTAAATAAAAATGGAAAAAAAGTTCCTAAATGGAAAAAAAGCAGGCTGTTAATTTCCAGCTGCAGCAGTGTAAGCAGAAAACAGCTTCTTGTGAATCGACACGTCATTAACAGCTGATAAATAATAGAGCAACTGCTGTTGTACAACAAACGCAGCCACGCCCATCACACACACACACAGTGGCTTCTGCTTTGTAAACTTGCACTCTGGTGCCGAGATGTGACACAGATTTTCCAGAAACAGCTTTTGTTGTGCACCCGCTTGCATCCCTCACACACACTAAACCTCAGAGAGCACAGATGGTAATTATGTGTCAGCAGTTGCATTAGCAGAGGCTGCTGAAGTGGAGTGGAGGGCTATTACCATTCTCAGCCCTAAGTTATATATATATAGATTGCTTTGATTCAACACCATATTTTCAGTCTGCCTGTTTAGAATAGGCAGACCTGCTCAGATCGTATAGAGTTTTCCTGTTTCCGTCAGCTGCACTTGCATTTTTAATGCGTCTACTATGCTTGCCACTCGGTCACGTACTGTACAGAGCACATAGCGCTGGATGATTGTTGCATCCTCCTGTCATAATGGGTCAAGGCATCAGTACACAGTGGCTGTGAGCAATGCGAAAGCACTCTGTGGAAAAGTGGGTCATACTGACTGCTGTCACTGCGTACCTTGCAGATACATGAACGGCCGCAGAATACAGGCTGTTTTAGGTTACCATGTTTTATGCTGTGACTCTCTCAGTCAAATACAATGCTAACTAGCTATTTATGTGGCTTCAGCATGTTTTTAAAACAATATTGTGTTTGGACATACTATATTATAAATACAAATGCATATGAATTTGGTCATTGTTCATTACTATAGATGCATTTACGAGATTTCAGCTTCTGTAATTGTAATTAAAACCTGTACTGAATTTTCTGAAAGCGCCGAATTGAACCACCTGACACTGTGACATCATACAGAAACACTCAAAATGGTAGATTTTATTACATTTCTGTCTTAAAGGGATAGTTCACCCAAAAATGAGAATTCTGTCATTAATTACTCACCCTCATTTCCTTCCAAACCCACAAGACCTTCGTTCATTTTCAGAACACAAATTAAGATATTTTTGATGAAATCCGAAAGTTTTCTGAGTGGGGCTCCAGCAAACGATTATTTTGATAATCGATTAATCTAACAATTATTAGAACGATTAATCGACTAACGGTCGATTATTTCGCTAATGAAGTGAGCTTTAATCTCTGCAAACCAAACTATCACTTTAATGAACTTCTTTTTGTTTCCCCTACTCATAATTTTTTTATCATTAGCTAGCTTTGGAGAGCTGCTTTAATTACAACAGAAAATCAAGTTGTATTTCTAACTGAAAATGACACTGAGGTTCTGTTTACACTGTTTTCTTCTTAAATCTGCATTTTAAAATGAAACCGATCCTCGTCTACACTGGCTTTTTTACTGCGTTTCAGAAATGATCTCTGTCTTCACTACACAACTGGAAATCTATAATCAGATAAATTTTTAACTGCTGCTTTCACACATCTGTCAGTTTTTGTTGTTGTTTTTTAGTTTGTTATTGAGAGGAAAGCTCGCAGCATATATTTACATATTCATCCAAACTAGGGATACACAATATTAATGAACCAATATCAGAATTGGCCAATAATGGCTTTAAATGTAAATATCGGCATTGGCCCGATATGAAAAATCATGCTGATATCTTGCCGATAAGACTAATAACTCACATTTGCTCAGGGTGTGTTAGCGATTAGATCACATCAGCTGTGTGGCTCATTCTTAAAGCAAAGTTTTGCCTGAATGGTGATTAGATTCATTGTTTTGGATCGCTGCATTTAATCTGAGAATGCACCTACTGAATGATGCGTTTGGTGTGTGAAAGAGTAATAGCATGTGCAGTTTTAATTCCTTAGGGGGGCGCTGTTGGCCTACTTCTAATAAAATTAAAGTAAAACACACAAATAACATTTAGACTGTATTTCTGATTAAATAAAGCAGTAATTGATGTCATAAAATCATGAGTATGTTTTGATTTAAAGGTCAGAAGCTATAGCTTACATGAACAAAAAAAATCACAAACATAACACTTTTATACTGATTTATTCATTAATGTGTAATATGTTAAGCTTTTTTTTAAACAAATTAAGATTTTCAGAAATTTTACAAGTCTTTTTCTTTAATGAATTATCTACAAATGTTAAATCTTAAAATAAAATGTTAAGAATACCACTGCATTTTTCTGGGAAAAAAATGCAGCGATTGATATATATATATATATAGCTTTAATGTACTCTCATTATAAATAAAACGCCATTATTGTTTATTTAATTCTAACAAATAAGTTTTTGTTAAAAACTAACCGAAATTAAAAAATAATTTGCTTATAATTTCTGCTCAGGAAAGACTTGGTGTTGTTTCCAAACAAAAGAAAATATATATCGGTACTGGCAACGACTATTGGCCAAAATGAGTTGAAAAATATCGACATAGCGTATATAGGCAAATATCCAATATCATGCATCCCTAATCTAAATGCCGCTCAGCAACTTCCGTTTCGGCAGCAAAAGTGTGTATTTTTTTTCTCTTGAATTGCATCCAGGAGGGCAGAATTATAGTCTTGCGCTACAGCACCACGCTGGTCAAACCGCATTATTGCAGGCTCTTACTTTCGCTCTAATCTTAGATAAGAGATCAAACAACTACTCAACAACAAAAATATTTGTCGACATTTTTTTTTATTGTCGATAATGTCGACTAATCATTTCAGCCCTGTTTCTGACCCTGCAGGGACAGCATGAAACTACCACGTACAAGGCCTAGAAAGGTAATAAGGACATCGTTAAAATAGTTCATGTGACATCACAAAAGTGTCATCACAAAAAATATTCTTGTAGCTTCATAAAATTAAGGTTGAACCACTGATGTCACATGGACTGTTTTAACAATGTCTTTACTACCTTTCTGGGCCTTCAACGTGTCAGTTGCATTGCTGTCTATGCAGAGTCAGAATGCTCTTGGATTTCATCAAAAATATCTGAATTTGTGTTCTGAACATGAACGAAGGTCTTACAGGTTTGGAATGACACGTAGGTGAGTAATTAATGACAGATTTTTCATTTTTGCGTGAACTATCCCTTTAATCGACATTGACCAATTAACAAACTTAAACTACTATGTTTTCATATTAAAGTGCACGGACAGCTTTACACTAGCTTGGTGGTCTATTTCCCTTCCCCCTCACGCAAGTAAACAGATTTGCGCTACGCAGGCATTAGTCCAGGGGTCATCAGAGCAGAAAACCAGGACACATCAGTCTTGGATGAGTTTGTCTAGCCATAGTGTGTATTTTTTTATTATTTGAGTAGGAATGTGTACCAGAGAGATTGACAGATGGCCTACAAAACCATTTCCTCTACTTCAGTATGGCAGTTGCGTGTCCCTTTCAGATATAAATAAATGAATAGTCCAGTGGAGGCATGCACTCATGCGTTATGTGATGTATGGTGTTAATATCTGCCGAGTGTGTATATGTGTTCATAAGGGCCAGAGTCACTGTGAGGGTCCTTGTTTGCTGTGTTCATAGTGGGAATCACCATGGCAACTGCACTAGCAGCGCAGTGTGAAGTGGAGAGGGAGCGCTCGAGTGTGTGAGAGAGTGAGGATGAGAGGGTGTCATCAACAGTGAGACACAAAGAAAACGAGAGAAGTAAAATGTAACACAAGATGGAAGGATCGAAAATGTGATGAGAAATCAATTTTTAACAGGTTAAAATCACAATTACTTCTCGTTTTTAAACGGCTGGTGAGTCATTTGTGTCAGGCAGTCACTTCACGTGTCCAGTGCAGTGAAGAGTTAACTGTGAAATGAAAAGAGATTGAGAATAAGAGAAGGGAGGAGTGTGTGCGTACGTGAGCGTGTACTGAGCATGCTCCTCCTGCAGGCTGTCTGTGCGCTGTGCTAACTTCCTGTGCTATTTCTCTTCCTTAACAGACCGGCCGATTCAGAAGAAGAGAACAGCAAACTGGAGCACACACATCTCGGCTCCGCGAGCATTTAGAGGAGACAAAAAAAGGACAAGTCCTCTGAACGGATTACGATATTCTGAGCCAGATTCAACTTGAACTGTCTTTAAACACCTTGTTTTTAATTGACAGTATCTGTCAGTTTTGTAGTTTGTAACATAACTGGGGTTCAACAATTTGTTTTTCATTTTCTAATTACGAGAAGATCGTTGGAGCAAAAGGACTTTTTCCCATCCTTTTCCCTTTTGGCTCAAATAGTGTAGTTATCTTTCCGTTTATTGTTTAAACACGAATCCTTGTTATGGTTATATGACTTCATAAATGGAATTTTCTCAACGGGAAAACTAACTGGAATTTGTTGAGACCTTGACAAACAGTCTTTTGGGAATCGGGAGTGTCCTTGTCCTTGAGGTTCGGAGCTTTGTTGAAATCCACGCAAACTCCTCTAACCCAAACTCGCTGACCTCTCTTAGGACTCAAGTGGAAGAACACAACAAGATTGTTCTTAGGAAATGGGATCTGAAAAGGACTCTGAATCACCCCACTCCTCTGTCAGCGGCATTCCCAATCCGAAATGCCGTGGGCCGGGCAAGAAACAAGGAAGAATCTCTTTTCATAGTCTCTTTCACAGCAAACGCGGATCCAGGGGAAACAAGGCTAATGTGGGAACTCCTCTTGCACAACAGCTGCACCAACAGCAACAACTCCAGCAACAGCAGCTTCTCCAGCCCCCCACCCCAACTAATGTTTCATCAGACCATTCTACGGCAGACCCGGCTGAGCCGTTGTCCGCCAGCCAGGCCTCTCTAGGAGGTCAAGAACTTCTAGAGTGTCCCCTGTGCCTGGTGCGGCAACCTGCGGAGCAGCTTCCTGAGCTCCAGGGATGCAGCCATCGGTCTTGCCTGTGCTGCCTACGGCAGTATTTGCGTATCGAGATCACAGAGAGCCGAGTGCAGCTCAGCTGTCCGGAGTGTGCCGAACGACTTGCCCCAAGGCAGGTGGCCCTCATCCTGGATGATCCCAATTTAATGGAGAAGTATGAAGAGTTCCTACTGCGCCGCTGCCTGGCATCAGATCCTGATTGCCGATGGTGTCCAGCTCCAGACTGTGGGTAAGGCATCAGGAAATTGTGAAATATACACTATAACTTGTTTGTTTGGAATAGGAAATGTTGCTTTATATATAACTGAGGGTTTTGGAGCTTCTAATTGATGAGTTTGGCAAGACTCCTAAATTCCTGTGTGACGCTACAACATACAGTGGCGTTCTAGGGAACTGTGAGATGTGGCAACAGCTTAGGGAGGGACACTTTTGTTCAAGTATTAAACTCCCCTGTGCACATAGTGAGCTCATTATACAAATGATTTACAGTGTAAATGATGTGGGAAAACTTGACTAGCCTACAGTCCAGATCTGAACCCCAGTGAAGATCTTTGGGATGAACTGAATCCAAAAGTGTGGGTTTGATTTGAAAAGTCAGTAGGGACGTATTTCATCATATTGAAAATTTTGTTTATGACATTGCATTGTCTGGAAATACAGACAGATGAACATCCCCTCATATCACAAGTGTCGTTTCCTATTTTCTCTGCCACATAATATTAGTTATGACTGCTGACCTATTCTGTTCCTGATACCGGAGGTGACCTCACCACGAATATTCCCTTTACTTTTAACATTTTAGTGTTACCCTCAACTGTAGTCAGTGGCGGTCACTGTCATTGGGTGACATAGGGCGGCAACATTTGGCATGAAGTGCTGCCCTGTCACACTCCATTTCTCTCATTGCCGTGTTTTGTTTCCAGTGAAATCACAAACTGCTACTGAAATTCATAAGCATTAACTGATAATTCAAAAATGTAAAAAAAAAAAAGTTGGTGTGTTTTGTGCTTTATTGTGTGTTTTGTGCACACAATGTGGATAAGCTACATCAGTGTAAGCAGTGTCGACACATATCAATGGAATAAAAATTATGTTAGAGTATAAATAGGTGAAATTTGCTGAATTTAGCTGAAATAGGGCTGGGTTTTAACACAAATTTCATAATTTGATTTTGATTCACAAATACTGTTTCAATCCAATATCAATTACTGGATATATATCAGGTACAATGCATTACAAATTTTCTTGTGGAAGAAAAATCTCTTAACTAATGCTGTAAAATATACATGAGAGTCAGTTTACTACATTACGTTAATATTGAAGGTTACAGTTAACTGATTTGTATCCAATTCGATTTCTGAAGTTTAAACATTTAAATGTTTATGGCTGCAAGAAAAACTTGACACATTTATTTAAACATAAATGTAACATTGAGGGACAGTAAAAATTATAATTAACGTTATGTGGTGCATATATTTAACAAAATGCTTTCTGTTTTAGCTGACTAATGAACCTGTGGTCACCGAATATATTTTTTCTGAGGTAAATGTGACGTCTGTGACATTGTTTACAAGCTGTTATATTGACGTCTTTGCGCGGTCGAAATACTGATTGATTGGCTGATTTCGACAAGCTGTACTCTCTCTTATAACATATCTTCAATTTCAATGTTTATTTCGTTCTGAAACTGGTATTAAAACGGAGATGATCAGTTTGTGTTGCCGCTTCTGTCACTCCACGTTAAACAGTATCAAAACGGTATTTGTTTGAATATTGTGATAAAATAGACAGAATTTTTGTTTTATTTTAGGAGTAATAAAGCATAAAGCTTATTGTAGGGCTGCCCCCTAATAGTCAACAAACATTTTATTATTTGCATAGTCGCAGGGGGAAAAAATCCACAGGAAGTGGCGAAGTCACACAGATCGTTAAAGGCTGGTCTATGTGATAATATAGTTCATCGGGCAGGACATCCAAACGCTCACCTAACGTTCATCGACCTCAAATATGGCTTTTCATTTGAAATATGTAAGTAGTAGCAACTTGCTCAATCTAATGTTAACCTAGAACAATCTGCGCCATTGAAGTGTCTTTACGAAGTGTGGAAGCTGAAAAGTAACGTGCTTACTGCATGACAGATTGAGGCGCCGGTGCGGTCATTTGCAATTTAAATTATTAATACATGAATACATTTATAATTATTATATCTGCCAGCGTGCTGTGGCAAGTGTGTTTTTTTATTTTTTTTATTTTTTTGCATGCGCTTTAGTGCATATTGGGCTATGTAGGGAATTAAAGGCACATTATTATGATTTACGGTTTATTAAACGTGACTAATAGTCGACTAATGCTTAACATGAACGATTACTAGTCGACCAAAAAAATCTTTAGTCGAGGGTAGCCCTAGCTTAACATGATTACAATGTTTTACTCACTACCTGAAAACAAACTAGACTAATCCATTCTTGGGTTTTAAGAATCAATATAATTTCGTATAAATGAGAATCAATTAAAATCGAGAAATCAGTATTTTTTTTACCCAGCCCTATGAAATATTGAGATTGGTTTAATGTATCCCTTTTAATAAACACAACACCTTGAACAGCAGACTAAGGTCAGTTACCCATTACGCAATTCAATTACGCAAACTTTAATTTCAGTTTGAGTTTTGGCTAAATGAAAACTCTTTAATTCTTCAAATTTGTGCTCTCTGCCACTGAAGGCAAGAGACACTCTACTGAGCCACAGCTCATGTTTTGAGTCTGGACTGTGCTCCCCTTAAGACTGAAATCCTAGAATCACCCCTGACGTAAGCGTCCATCGACCAATGAGAATTTCAGAGTCAGCTCCAGCTTTCGGAAAACCAATTTGCTATATTCCCTCTTGTTTTTAGCTCTTCCCACACCTTCAACACAAAGCTTACGCATTCACATCCGTCAAACACTCTCTACTGTGTAGGCATCCTAAAATTGCCTTGGTTGGTTGAGAGATTCTAGTTTCTAAGTACATTCTCTCATGTCTGAATGGGAGCAAATCCAGCAATGTTCCAACATCTATTTGAAAACCTTCCCAAGAGAACAGAAGCTGGAAAGAACCAGCTCTTTATTAAAACCAACAGTTTTGAAACTGAAATCTCAACAAGGGTGTGGTATTAGGGCGTCTACATAACCAAATAGTGTTTGTAAATGCACTTCTATCTTCTGTGTATTTCAGATCTTTGTCAGATTCACTAGAAGAAAGAGGACGTATTTAACACTTTCTGTTTGTTCTGTGCGCTTCGACAAGTGTAGGAGGCATTTGGACAGTTATAAGGAAAACTTGCGTTCGTGTGGGAGCCTAGTTTAGCTGATGTGTCATTCCGAGAGAGTGCGATTTACTTCAGTGGCCTTTTACAACTTGTCCAAGGTTTGTCAATCATAATGGTGCGCCAGTGACCTACATTTAAGAGACATGATTTTGTCTGCAGCTCTTTATGTTTGAGTCACTGCTACTTCCTATTAAGCCCACAACTGATGATAAGGGGTTTTCAGATGGTCTGGGAATTTTTTCAAAAAGGCCTTATTGTCCTTTAGAGATCATACTGTTGGATAGTTGGTTAGTTAGTTGCATCATATGACGTCATTAAATGAAAGTGTGATACTTTTTTTGTTGTCGGACACATTAAGGTTCACCCAGGTTCATTTGCTTATAGGAATCTCCCACCTTTTGATCTCAGAATCACAGAAACTTGTACTGTTGACGGAAAAACTCCCCCGTATATTTTGCTGCTCAAGTATCAATTCCAGTCCGTGGTGCTGCTGCTTATTACCCATCAGCACCCCAACCTTGCTTCAGCTTGATTGAAAGTCTAAAGCTGCCAATGGGAGGAAGGAACAGCTTGTTTCTCTCTCCCTCAGTGATAAGTTCCTATGGCAACTGAGATGCGGCGCAGAGGTAGAGTTGCTATGGGTAACCGAGGCTGGTATTTGATTAAGACAATCATTGGCTACTCACTTGACCGTGTGTGCATGCCACGGTGTCTTTGTGAGCTTCAAATTAGAGTGTTGATTTCATTGTCTTTAATCCTAGTGAGCTCTGAGTGTTCTGGGATACCATAATCGTGTGTAATGAGGTCGGTTTCGGCTTGACTCTACATGTAGGGTGTGTGTGCTAGTACGTGCAGGTAATTGGAAGCTCTTTGTATAGGACATTACACTTCTCCATTGCAACCGAGCTGATTAATGAGATGCCGGCTGGAGGAGGAATGTTTTCTTCAGAACCAGCTTTAACTTTGGCCAACAGGTCAAAACATGTGCTTAAAAGTTAAAAGGATTGTGTCTGTCACGCATAAGCTAATGTTAGACAGAGAAGTTGGGTCAGGTTTTATTTTGATAAAGAGGGAGAAATCAGCTTTTTCTTTCACTGGAAAAACCCACCCACCCACTTAACTTACTGCCAGCCATAAAATCATTAAAAAAAGTTTTAGATCTTCTAAAGAATTAAAAGAATATGTTTGTTAAAATCACTGTGCTTACTGTGGAATTGTTCTGAGGATTGAAGTAGAATTAGGCAACCAAGTAAATTTCTTAGGAAAGTATTAAAATGCTACTGGAATACTTGGAAACTCTAAGGGCAGGAACATACTGACAGCAATAAATTCTCCCTCTTATTTTCCGTAATGTAGTAGCGTCTGTACCTGCTAGTGTTTTCCTTGACTTTATAAGGAATTTAACATTACGAAGAATGTGAGTATGGAAAAACACACTGAGATCCTGGTGTATGTGATTACTTTGGGGGCCATTTCTGTCATTTCAATCTTATTAAACATTATCTGTTGGCATAACCATGAATATGTCCTTAGAGATGGTGTAATTAAAAAAGAAGATCTAAAAAGTCTGAGATATTTACATGGCCTGTGCATTGCTCAGCCACATTTACAGAAAATATCTTGATTTTACTATTGGAAACTACCATAGAAATACCATTGGGTCATTCCGTGTACAATCAACCGTGTACAAGATAGACATGTATAGTGATGAAAGCCAAAATATTAAATGTTATGGATGAATATTTACTAAGTAATCTACTGTTTTTGAGATTCAGAGCCAAATTACAAGGGGTAAAAATGACTTCAGAAAGACGGTAACATCTTTATTTCATGTTTACACAAAGATTGGTAGATCTGTTAGTAAAATCTGTTGACTTTAGCAAATTTTGTTGGATTGTTTGCCAATGGTGATCATTCAAAAATGGGCAGACAGCACTGTCAAGTTTTTTCTCCGAAGTTTGCATACCTGTAACTCAATAATTTATGGACTTCTTATAGACTTATTATAGTATTATAGACTTATTGCCCTTTTAGATATTGGGTCTTAACAAACTTTCATTTTGGCATCTTCATTTTTAAGGCCCTGCATGGTTCAGTTCAAAGACATTGGAATTTCAATATGGCTCCAGGAGTTTGACCCCTTCTACAATATAGTGGGTTACTCAGTAAATATTCATCCATGACATTTAATATTTTGGCTTTCATCACTATACATGTATATGTTTCTTTAGAAAAAAAAATATTTACAAAATCAAAAATTTGAGAACTTCTGGTTGATTGTGAATATGGTAATCATATAGTACCATGGTGTATATCAGAGTACCATACTATTAAATAAGTGCATTTTCTTTGCTGTTTTGCCTTTATTATGATTGGAGAGAGAAGGGGAGGGATTAGGAAAGGTCTTTGAGCTGGGAGTCAAACTTGGGATGCCTGTAGCGCCGCCGCTGATAGTATCATACTATTACCGTCTGATACCATCTCTGTACCATGTACTTCTGTAAGAGTAGATTGCACACAACTAGGTATAATGATATGTCATATTATTTAAATGATAGATTTTCTAGGAGAGTCTGATGACCTGGTTTGCATTGTTCTCCTGCCAGGTTTGCAGTCATTGCCTCTGGATGTGCCAGCTGCCCCAGGCTGGTGTGTCGGAGAGAAGGGTGTGGTGCTGAGTTCTGTTACCACTGCAAGCAAGTTTGGCATCCTAACCAGACTTGTGACTCTGCTCGCCAGCAGAGGGCGCTGTCTTTGAGAACGCACAGTAACCATTCACCCAGCTACACAGCTGAGCAGGGACACGGTGAGTTTTTAACCAGCAGTCACCCACTCTTTTCTGTCCCATAAATGGAGAGAGACTGTAATAGCATTTGGGGTTAGGCTCTTTGTACCTGGGCTAGGAGAACACCACATAGCAACGTCCTAGAAACCACCCAAATCACCCTAGCAAAAACATAGCAATGCCTTAGAAACTTCTTAGATCCCCCTAGAAAACACTCAGAACACCTTAGTAACTTCATAGCAGTGCCCTGGTAACCATCCAGAACACCCTAGCAACCACCTAACAACACCCTAGAAACCACCCGAACTATTTTAACAACCACCTAGGAACACCCAAGAAAACAGCTTGATCATCTTAGCAGCTACCTAGCAAAAAACACTCAGAACACCTTAGTAATATCATAGCAATGCCCTGGTAACCAATTAGAACATCCTAGCAACACCCTAGAAACCACTTGAACTACCTTAACAACCGTCTAAGTACACCCAAGAAAACAGCCTAATCATCTTATCAGCTACTTAGCAAAAAACACTCAGAACACCTTTGTAACTTCATAGCAATGCCCTGGTAACCAACCAGAATACCTTAGCAACACCCTAGAAACCACCCGAACTACCTTAACAACCTTGTAAGAACACCCAAGAAAACAGCTTGATCATTTTAGCAGCTACCTAACAAAAATAGTCAGAGCACCTTAGAAATTTCATAGTAATTGTTTTATAACAAACCCTGGTAACCAACCAGAACACCATAGCAACCACCCAGCAGAACCTTAGAAACCCCCTGGATCACTGGATCCTGTTTTGCACAAGCGCCATTCATATTTCTATTCAGAAAATGTAGAAATATGTTGTGCTGCAGGCCTGTAGTGTGTTAGTCCCTGACTATTTACTCTGTTAAAGTGTTTATCACTTCAAAAAGACTATCGCAAATTAGTGGATAAAAATAAACTGTCAAAACTCCAGTGTGCTTTCTATCTGGTTTACTGTTTCAGAGTGCCATCAGCTACTCATATCATTTGATTTGCTGTGTGCTTCCCCCCTGAGCATTTTCATTTTGTGCACTTCAGTGTTCACTGCAGATTATTGAAGTTTCTCTTTCCCTAAAGGACTGCGCTCTCTCCTCCTCCTTAGCTCTCTCTAGCTCCTCTCCTGAATTCCAGCAGGAGTCTGCTAACGTCTCTTATTCCCTGTCTGGCACTCAGAAAGCGCTTCCTCAGCACACATTGTTTACAGCAGATACTGTCTGCCTGTACAAATTCTAAATCCCAACCCTCTAATCCCCACTCAGCTGATGACATCAAGCCTTGCCCCCGATGCGGTGCCTACATCATCAAGATGAACGACGGCAGCTGTAATCACATGACCTGTGCTGTCTGCGGCTGTGAGTTCTGCTGGCTCTGTATGAAGGAGATTTCAGACCTGCACTACCTCAGGTACCTTCTGCTACCCATCAGTGGGAATTTCTCAGACTACTTGCTCGAATTGAAAAATAATAATATTCCATGTCTTCTCAGTCCATCAGGTTGTACGTTCTGGGGAAAGAAGCCATGGAGTCGCAAGAAGAAGATTCTGTGGCAGCTGGGCACTTTGATTGGCGCACCGGTGGGCATCACCTTAATCGCTGGCATCGCAGTTCCTGCAATGGTTATCGGCATTCCTGTTTACATCGGACGCAAGGTGCGGAATGCCAACATCACACCTTTCCCTACAGCGTTACAGTTTAGGCTAATACGGAACCCGTTATCACCTGCAATCAGGAACAGAATATACTTAAAAAGCCTTGGGAATTTCCCTCTCGTCAGCCACGTTGCTCAACCAGCCTAATTGCTTTTGATAATTCTAGAAAATGACTTCCTGGTGTAGGATACAGAGTGGGCTTTAAACACCATTCCAGTGATACAAAAGACTTTTTGTTCTTTTTCAAAGATTTGATTTTGAAGGATGCCAGTAGATCTTTGATTTTAGCAGATAAAAGCACATTTGTAACACAGCTGCTTTTTGTCACAGATCCACTCACACTATGAGGGAAAGAAAACGTCTCATCACAGGAGGAATCTCGCTATCACTGGTGGTGTGGCTCTGTCAATCATTACGGCTCCAGTCATCGCTGCTGTCAGCGTGGGTGAGTATTCCTGAAATAATTTACATTCATATTTACATCTATTTGTTGAGCAGATGCTTATATTCAAAGTGATTTACAAATGAAGAATGCTGAAAAGCAATTTGTCTTTACAAGATGATAATGTTAAAGTTGCACAGGCAAAAACCAGTGATTTCAATAGGAATCCAATGCGTTTGGGAATTTTGTGGGAAATATTTACCCACATGAATTTTGCACAAAGCTCAAGTTGGTCACGCAGATTCTGATTGGTTAGAAAGTGACTTCTGCGTCAGCTGGGCTTCATATATCGCTACACTAATAATAGACAATGGATATTTTTTGTCTGGAAAATGTTGCTAATGTCGCCACACTAATATAGGGCCTCGTACACACTGCAGCTAAATTCAGTTGTGAGTTTACCTTTTACTCCTTGATCACATTCTGTATACACATAATTCACTAAAATCTGGGACTGACAACCGCATTCGACAACCACATTAACTCCCGAAAAATATGGGAGCGATAACCGCATTTAGACCACACACACACTGCAAGTTTCAGGAGTGACACCCGAATTTAAATGCGGGAGTGAGTCCCGTAAATCACCGTTCCATGTGTGTGCGGAACAGCAGTCACTCCAGAGTCTTGCGGGAGTCAATAAAAATGTAGTCATTTGGTATCTGCCTTTTTTGGCTAAAGACTCTTTTTGTCCGTCAATTTTAACTAAACTACCGCTAATAGACGTGCTGTGTTTTGTTTATGCTCGGAAGGCTGCTTTAGAGAGCGCTGTCTTGAAGTGTTGCCATGTGCTTATATATACAAACGCTTTTAGGCATGTTGTTTGGTCTTAGCTCATAAAACTACACACTTTATGGAGTTAATAAAGTGGTCTGTTTTTTTTTTTTACTTTTTTTCTTGCCGTTATAAAACACAAAGCATTTGGGTGTTTGTGTTTTTTGTTGACACTTTACCGCAGGGCTCACGAGCGCAGCTAGCCCTGTGTCAAAAGTTAAGACTTCTTTCACTGTTATTTTCTTGCATCTCACATACAGATGAAGACACATTTCTGATGATTGTTTAAATACGTCATTAACAGCTAGTTGTTCAGTTAAGTTTCGTACACACTGTGTAGATTTTCTGTACTAACTGTATTTTTCAGATACCAAACGGCTAAATTCTTATTCACTCCCGCAAGATGCCAAAATGTTGGTTACAAATACGTGAGTGACTGCTGTTCCGTACACACATGGAACAATAATTTATGGGACTCACTCCTGTATTTAAATGCGGCTATCACTCCTAAAACTTGCAGTGTGTACGTGGCCATAGAAAATGTTTATAGCTCACTTTATTCTTAATCATGCTGTTTTTGACCCATATGACTTTGTCTTTTCTGTGAATCAGATACATTTCAGATATCAGATAAATGATACATTACTTTCTAGTTCATCTTATTGTCTCAGTGATTCAGTCACAGCAGATCAGTAAAGTCAGTTTTTTGTCTGTTTAGTGAAAAGAAAGCTATCATATGGCTTTGGAGGATGTAGAATATGAAATATATGCTGTATAGACTGCTTACATAATGTTTTATCATACTCTTTTGGTGCATTTGCATACTTTGTGAAGCTTAAGCTTCAGTTCCTGTTCATTACAACGGACTATAATAGACAACTGCTTCTGCATTTAGCCTCTGTGGCAACCGCGACTTCCTGTGAAGTACAATGTATGGAAACTGTGAGAAAATTAAGCACAAAACTAAATCTTGAGGAAGTGTCACAGCAATATTGATATGATCCACCTATACACTAAGTATTTAACTTGCAACTCATTACTGTAAAGTCATGTTTTAATATACTAAAATAATATACTAAAAATGTTTGTAATGTTTTTTAAATCTTTTATGTTCACCAAAGGCTGCAAAATTTTTAAAAAATTAAATCTATCAAAAATATTGGTACTGTCGCAAACACTCGTTATAAAGTCGTTAGTTTTTTTGCGCACAAATTATTCTCGTAGCTTCATAAAATTATGTCACATGGACTATTTTAATGTTGTTCTTACTACTGTTCTCGGCCTTGAATGTGTCAGTTGCATTGCCGTCTATGCAGGCTCAGAAAGCTCTTGGATTTCATCAAAAATATCTTTAATTTGTGTTCTGAAGATGAACGAAGGTCTTACGAGTTATGACATAAGGGTGAATACATAATGACAGAATTTTCATTTTTGGGTGAACTATCCCTTTAACTCCCTTTCCAAGCCCTGAGATTGACTAAACCTCCATCTCTCTCCCCTACAGGCATCGGTGTCCCCATCATGTTGGCGTATGTGTATGGTGTTGTGCCTATCTCTCTGTGCCGCGGCGGGGGCTGCGGGGTGAGCCGAGGGAAAGGACGGGGTGTTAGGATAGACTTTGATGAGGATGATGGGCCTATTACAGGTAAAAAAAAAAAAAAAAAAAAAAAAAGATGTTTGATTAAGTGTATCATCAGAAAAAAAACCTTGGCAGTGCCGATTATTGTATTGAATCATCAATCTGACACTTACTCTGTAGTTGCTGATGCATGGCGAGCGCTGAAGTCTCCCAGCTTGGGTGAGAGCAGTCTGGAGGGAGCAGCCAGCGGCCTCAGCACCACCTCTCCAAGTGAGGGTCTATCTGTCGCCCCTGGGGGTCTGGGAGACACGCCCCACTTCAACACACTTGCAGGAGGAGCGCTCGGTGCAAGGACAGGAAAATACAGCAGGTATGAGGGCATGTGGGATGTCAGGATTATTTTGTACTATTATACTGTATGGTAAATACATAAGAACTGGACTGTAAATATGGGTAGTGTTCTTCTTTTCATAGAAACATGTTTATGTTTCAGGCTGGAGGTACAGGCAACAGAGTTGGGAAAGGAAGGTGCTGGAAGGGAGACTGGCAGCTTGGGAGCGGCCAGTGACTGTGCCAGCACTAGAGGCATGGCAGGATCAATCACTTCCTCCTACACCTTACCTGACAGGTGTGTGAATCACTTTTTAAATAAAGCAACTGGCTAATGAATGAATGGTCAGTTTGTTTTTGAAAAACGTCAGGCTGCGTTTAATTGATCAGTAAAGCTGTATTGTTGTGAAATATTATTACAATTCTAAAGAACGGTTTTCTCTTTTAAAATTTCTAAAAATGTAATTCATTTCTGTGACGGCAAAGCTGAATTTTCAGCATCATCAGTTTAGTCTTCAGTGTCACAATCCTTCAGAAATAATTCTGATATACTGATTTTCTGCTCAGGAGTGATTTCTTTTTATTGACAGTATTTAAAGTAGTTGGTAGTGATACATTTAAAAAATGTTTCTTTTTTTAACAGAGAAAGTTTAAAAGAACAGCATTTATTTAAA
Organism: Labeo rohita; assembly: GCF_022985175.1. Classification (NCBI taxonomy): domain Eukaryota; kingdom Metazoa; phylum Chordata; class Actinopteri; order Cypriniformes; family Cyprinidae; genus Labeo; species Labeo rohita. Next base: position 13,821,011 of record NC_066887.1, on the reverse strand, counting down.
ATAGAAATAAAATATCAGTATCATTATAAATTACTGTAAATTTTGATCAATTTAATGCTGAATAAAACTTAATTTCTTTAAAAAAAAACTTGCTAAAGCCACACTTTTGAACAGTCTATTAGACTTTTTTTAAACAATTTTATAACTTGAACTTGAAATTTTATGAACTTATGATCAGCTATTCTTTTTTTAATAGTTAACTTTTAACTTTTTGAATTTTTTGGATCAACAGTCACAAAGCCTGGTGAATATTGATCACAGACAGTGTTGCCAGTTGGAAATTGGGCTACGTTAACACTGTTGCCATGAGTTGTTTTTCAGAAAGCAATCCCAATAACAGGATATGTAGCCCCTGGAATGCTAATTTTACCAGTGGAATCCTACCATAAAATGTGTATTTTACCCCCCAAATGCGATTGGGCTACTTTTGGGCTAGTTTTGAGTAGCAATTGGATGGGTTTTGTTGTGAAAACCTGGCAACCCTGGTCACTTTAAATTTCACCAAGCTGAGTTCATGTTTTTAGGCCATTTTCAAGTCTTATTTTGATGTAAAAAATTCATTAACACGTGCACAAACACAAAAGGCGGGATTTATCACATGAACCAATCACAGCCGATCATAACCAGTCATATTCAATCCTACCACGTGACTTTCCCCCATTCATTCTCAATTACCCCCCACCAATGGGAGGGCAAATTTCTGCTGGTGATTTACTAACAGTGCACAAATGAAAGAAAACAGACGCAACATCTCATGTACATTGACCAGTGCAGTATACCAAGCGCAACACATTAACAAAATAATTGCAAATAAAGAAGCCAAAGTATGTTGAAAAGTTTTGATCAACCTGGTATTGCATGACTCCTAGTTGAGGGTTCGAAGAATTAAAAACAACATGGGTTGGCAAACGATATGTTCCAAATAAATTAATACATGTAGAAACAATCCTCTCCCTTCTACCACGCGCTCTCCGTTCCCTCCTCCTAGCAACAATAATTGCAGCCATTTGAAGCGCAAAATAGTAGTCAACATTTTTATCCTTTAAAACTGATATTTGATCATCAAAGTGGAATATTTAAATGTTTTTTCTTGTGAAAATAATTTTCTCATGCCTTAAAACAGCTTGAATGTAACTCCACTCCCCTTGCCTCATTTAATATACACGGATATATGAATATGCAAATTAGCCCCGCCCCCACACAGTCACATCAGCCAGAGCCCCCTGATCCACTACAACTGTAGTAAAGGCGATATAATGGCGAAACACGGATAATGACTGATAAAACTATGTTTTTACTAGAGGACAACTACAGTGGATAATGTGCATATGTGAGTGAAGTGCAGACGGCAATTTGGGAGAGGTGTGTCTGACTCCGGGTTATTTTTCAAGTTAGTGGTAGCGCCTAGCAGTTATGCTCTATTTAGCGCTCTATGTGCTCTATTAAATGCTCTATTTCATATTTGGTTTTGTGCTGATAATCCTATTGGTATATTTTGCATGCCAATGATAGGAATCTATCCCTTGAGTGATCAGTTACTGAAGTTTGTGACGTAGCAAAAAAAAAAAAAAAAAGGGCTGTTTCAAACCGCATTTCTGGGACAGCCTTTGGGAAACTACGGTTTTAAGGAGAAAATACTCAGCAATGGTGTTGATTTAATGGACTGGCACATGATTTGTCTAAAAGCATATTAAAAACATCACATAGACAAATGAACAACATAAAAATCTTGATTTTCACCACAGCAGGACTTAAATAATGGCGCAAATGCCAGTCATTTGACGAGCACAAACGTTAGTAAAATTTGAATACTCTCTTCCCATAAATTTTGCGTCTGAAAGGGAAACTCTTACAAAAGGCGCAAAAATAACTGTGTCCACAACTTTTCAGTGCCAATTCTTCACTGCACGTTTTTTTAGTAAAACCTAACAGTACAATTTTAACACCAAAAGACACAAGCTGTTGGTAAAACTGGCCCTTAGTCTCACATTTTCTAATCTGTTGTGTTTCAGAGAGGGCACCAACCTTGAGATCCAGGTGGACATTGAAACGAAACCGAGCCATCTGTGTCTAACCACTGAAGAGGATCTGGCTCCGCCCAGCGCCGCCATGGCACCCGGTTCAGGAGAGGAGCCTCAAGACTGCAGCTCCCGCAGAAGTGGGGTTGTCATGGATTCCCCTCTGGCCCTATCCCCAGGGATGTCACTCAGGGAGGGTCTCCGAGACGTCACCCTCGCTCAGCCGGAGAGCATCCGCAGCGACCTAGAAATGTCCGACACGCAGTCGGATGACATCGCGGAGCTCACGTCCGACGACTGCGACTCCCCCCATCCCAAAAGCTGCCACGCCGCACCCCCGCCGCAGACCACCTGCAGAGCCTTGAACCCCACCGACAGCCTGCACTGTCCCGACAATGTCATTCTGTACGTGTGAGAGAGACTCTCGCCATTGCACAAAGCCAACCGTTTCTGAGCTTTTGACGCTTTACCTGTTATTTTGCTGCTTTTTATAAATACCTTAAAATGGCATCCAGACAACTCATGGAACTGAACTCATCGCTCTGCTTGCCTGTCTCGTCTGGTTATTACAGGCACAGACAGGTCCTCTACCTCTTCAGAAATTCATACTGTTATTCATCGGTTGGTGTTTACTTCTCGGTGCGGAAATGCCTTGAGCAAAAAAAAGCGCTGAATCGGTACTCTCGCGACCGGAAGAATTTCCTTTAAAAACAAACAGACAAATAATGCTACAAAGTGAAATGTCACCAAGCACATGTATACAAGAGAGGCTTTCTATACAGATGACACATTTCAGTATTGTTTGTATGTTTGTTTTACTCCATTTCTTTTTAAATCGACCTGGAAATTGTAAGATTCACCGCATGCCCGTTCGCATGCTAGTATTGTTTTGGTCGCGCTGGCCCGGTTTGCACAGAAGAACACATACACACACACTTCAAAGTGAGCGTAAGGTCAGTGCAACGGGAGACTGATCCGAACGTCACTAGCAGACAGTTTCACTTGAATCACTGACTGCCTGCCTTACAGACAGAGCACATGCACTCCGATCCCTTACACTGTCTGTGACTCACTGACAACACTGTTTGTGCCCTCTTGAGCTGAGACGTGAGAGATGGATGTACGTGTGGATGTTTACCAGTGTTGATTTTATTGCTGGGTATTAAAAATCATATAGTATCAAGGATGGACCTTCCATTCACATGCATGTCTGTTGTTAATATTATTTAAGTATGATTTTTGGACTGTTTTATCTCCTTCTTAAGGCTTTCGAATCTTTTTGCAATTTTTTTTATGTTCATTTTCCCGCTAGCTGGATGGATGGAGAAGAGAGATGGGTTGGATGGATGAGCACTCCTGCACTTTATCCCACTATTTATCATCGTAGGCTTATATTTATGCACTTCCTTTTTTCTTTTGGAGCTTCTCTGGGAAACATTCGAATGGTGTAGTCATGATTTTGTTATTTAATTTTGGATGTAATTGTTTTGCATTCTTAACAAGCTATGCTTTCTGAATTTCATTATACTCGGCTGCAGAAAGAGAATTGTTGGTTTTTACACGTAATGATGGATTAGCTTTGTCTCGTAATCACGAAAAAAGATTTGCGGTTGTCACATCTTTTTTGTTTTATTTTGGTTGTGTGAAGATGCTTTTATATTTTTAGGTTTATGAGTGGATTGTGAAAACTACTTGATCGTTTGAACTTTAAACTGGTTATGGTTAATTGAGTGTTAAGTAAATTCAGTTACATAAGCAATATGCTGAAAAGAAGGTGTGTTAATTCTGGCATCGTTTTGTACATCCCCACAAAGAGAACTGCACTGGCTGTGAGTGTTTGAATTAACATAAAAATAAACATTTCCTCCTTTGTGGCATATTTGGACATGTTATTTGACTCTGTTATTTGCATATATGCTGATGAGTTTCTATAATATATACACACTTTGTAAAAATTTCTGCATTGGTATTACATTAGTTCTGGCTTAAAATCCAAAAACACAATACTAAAAAGACCCTCAAGTTCAGTAAAGGCTGATAGAATGGTTGTAAAAGCCGAAATACGATATATTGCTAAATTCATCTGTAAATATTAATAGTCAAAGTTGTATGCACCTACACTACCAGTCAAAAGTTTTTGAACAGTAAGTTTCAAGAAGTTTCTTTTGCTCACCAAGCCTGCATTTATTTGATCCAAAGTACAGCAAAAATAGTAAAAATAAAAAAAATATTTTTACTATTTAAAACAACTTTTCTATTCGAATATATTTTAAAATGTAATTTATTCTTGTGATTTCAAAGCTGAATTTTTAGCATCATTACTCCACTCACATGATCCTTAAGAAATCACTCTAGTATTCTGATTTGTGGCTCAAAAACATTTATTATTATTATTGTTATTATTATTCATTTGAAAACAGCAGAGTAGAGTTTTTTTCAGGTTTCTTTGATGAATAGAAATTTGAAAAATTTGAAAAAAAAAAAAACGCATTTATCTGAAATAGAAACCTTCTGTAATATAAATGTTAAATATTGATAATAATAATAATAATAAATGTTTCTTAAACAGCAAATCAGCATATCAGAATGATTTCGGAAGCATCATGTGACACTAAAGACATTTTTTATGTATTTTATATATATATATATATATATATATATATATAATATATTGAAATTGAAAGCAGTTATTTTAAATAGTAAAGTATTACTTTGGATCAAATAAATGCAGGCTCGTGAGCAGAAGATACTTCGTTCAATCGTAAAAAGATTGAACAAAAATTTTGGTCAACAAATTTTGACGGTTATTGTTTTTGTTATTGTTAAAACCTTTTTACAGGTTCATTGCAGGATTATTAGTGTTAACTGACAATAAAACTGGTCAAACCATTTTAGTTAACTGGAATAAAAAATGACATCAAAAACGTAAGACTTAACAAGACTTAAAAATTAAATTATGAAATGTTAACTTCACAAATAACTGAATGTTTAAAGTTAAGGTTGAAGCACAAATTGAACTCTATCTATCTATCATAATATATTTAAACGAATAAAGATGATAAAACCACATACCAAACTATTAAAAATGACTAAACTATTAAAACTTCTACAGGCTAACTAACTACTAAAACATAACTTAAATTAAAATGAAAACACAAAAGACAAAACTAAAAGCTAATGCTACAATAGCATATGAATTATATTATTATATAAATCTTACCAAAATAGCACTGGTTCTGTCGTCAGTTCAAAATCTAAAAATGCGCCAACACTGCCCTCTACCGTGAGTACGCTACATCGACGTCAGAATGTTTGCAGCAGTGGCGTAAACAAGCCTGCTTTACGGCAGCTGAGAGGTCGTGCGTCAACTGTGGGCCTGAGGAAGGTTAAAGTGACTCTGAACCGAACGGTCAGTGTTTGTATTTACAATTTGAGAGCTTTTGTATCTTTCATGCACTATTCATAAATGCTCCAGCACCAATGTAAACCTGTCGTTGTATGTACATTACATAATAATAAACGCATTCTGCTATACGTTACCAGGCCTGCTGTTAGGCTAATCAGCTAGCCAACAGCAGGACTACGATTATCAGCACAACTTGTTTTATTTTGCAAAAATAATGTAAAATTAATACGTATGCAAATGTTAAACGTAGTTTTAACACTTGCCAGATTGCTTGTTTTTTATTATTTATTTTTATGCCAGCTAATTAATATATCTATTAATCAGAATCAATGACTGGTTATTGTATTTCAGTCTTGGCACTAAAAGTTTTGTGTGTACTGCAAAAAAAAAAATATATATATCAAGAAACATTTACCGGAGATGCAAAACAAAGATAGTAATTTCTCTTTTTGCTGAATATTAAACTAAAAATTAAATGAGTTTATACTCATTCTCTATCATTTTTCTGAGCCCAGTGGCAAATGTTTATCCTTTTTTCATAATCATGAACATAATTCAGTTTCTCAGAAAACAAGACTTCTTATCTCATGTGGGGCGGAAATCATATATTTGCATGCACAGTAAAAGTTCTAGTTATTTCTATAATCTAGTGTTTGGGAACAGAAGTATTCTGTTTTTGTGTGTGTGTGTGTGAGATGAATTAAAAAGTAACGGGGCATGTTTGCTGTTTTTTATAATTTGTGACCCTAGACCACAAAACTAGTCATAAGTGTCAATTTTTCGAAATTGAGCTTTATACATCATCTGAAAGCTGAATAAATAAGCTTTCCATCGATGTATGTTTGTTAGGATAGGACAATATTTGGCTGAGATGCAACTATTTCAGTATATGGAATCTGATGGTCCAAAAAAATCAAAATATTGAGAAAATCGCCTTTTAAAGTTTTTCAAATTAAGTTCTTTGCAATGCATATTACTAATCCAAAATTAAGTTTTGATATATTTACAGTAGGAAATTTACAAAATATCTTCATGGAACATGATCTTTACTTAATTTCCTAGTGATTTTTGGCATAAAAGAAAAATGTATAATTTTGACCCATACAATGTATTTTTGGCTAATGCTACAAATATACCCCAGCAACTTATGACTGGTTTTGTGGTCCAGGGTCACATTTGTTGTTAAAATGCATTAAAATTTAAATATATACCAATACATTTTGAGAACATATTGTGTTCCCTTAAAAGTATTGCTGAAATATTCTTTACTTGGTCATGTAAAGATCTTTTAATAGGTTTAAATTTACCTTCATAAAACCTATAATATAATAATTATAGTCATATGGTTTTATGAATGTAAATTTAATAATGGAATAATAATTTAGGCATTCAACATGCATTCTACATTCAGTAGTTGCATATGACCATTTTTGATTTATTTCCTTTATTTAAAGTGCTAGCGATTTTCTAAACTTTGAGGCATGATTTAATATAAATATGAATAACTGCTTTGTTCAGTGTTCTTAAGCCTGATTGTATTATTGCATTTGTTTTACATGAAATATTCCCCTTCAGTTCCAAGAATCATGCCGTTCGTTGACCTCCAGTCAAAGCTGGGTATTAATCTGGACCAGTGGCTCTTGGCTCAGAGTGGGGAGCAGCCACAGAAGCGGGTCGCCCGCTGCCATGCCTTTGAGAAGGAGTGGATAGAGTGCGCCCACGGCATCGGCCAGACCCGGGCCAAAAGAGAGTGCAAACTAGAGCTGGAAGACTTTTACGAGTGCATGCACCGCCGAAAGACTGTAAGCACACTTGGAAATACTCAAAGTATGTATTTGAGGCTCTTTATGTTACTGACATTTATTATTGCTCCTTACAGCAACAGCGCTTATTTGAGATCCGTAAGCAGAAGGATAAGATGATTAAAGAGGGAACTTACACACCCCCTCCACAGCACACAGGCAATGAGGAGGCTCGACCCTGAATCCAGCAATCACTTTCACCACAGTCATACTGTTATACAGTTGCTTCCTCACTTATGTATTATAATATTATTGCTGTATCAACATTGTTTAATATCCGAGAAATAAATATAGCGATTCCATGTAATTGTCTGTACAATGTTTGTTAATCTGATAATTTTGTCCCTCTGTTATCATTTACTCACCCTCATGTCGTTCTTGACTATATTATGATATTACATTTTTGTCCATGCAAGGGAAGTTAGTGGTTACAAAAAGCTGCTTATTTTTTAATTGAAGAATTGGGAATATTGATTGTATTGTTGTGCCTTTGGATGTCAGAATCAGAATAACAATAATTTTTATAAAGTATTGTCGTCAAAGATGTCATTTAAGGCTAAACACGAGACAAGGGTCTGCAGACCCTGTTGCTAAACAAATACATTTAAACGGACAGACTAATGGATGAAACCTGCTATGATTACTGTACTTTTAAAGCATTCATTTAATTTAAATAATAGGTTTACATAGTATTCACATATGCAGTTTAAAGCGGACATATTGTATTCACTGTAAAAAATAATAATAGTAATAAAAAATAGTTGTTTCAACTTAAAATAATTTGTTAAACCACTGCCTAAAAATCCAGTTGTCACTTAAATTAACATTAAGTAACTTAAAATTTCAAGTTGACTAAACTAAATATTTTAAAGCAGTAGGGTAACAAATTATATTAAGTTAAAACAACTTTTACATTTTTTTTTTACAGTGTTAGCCCTACAGTTACAGCATGAAATACCATTTAAACTTGTAACCTTTTACATACCTATTTTATCTCACAATTCTGACTTTTTTTTCTCACAAATGCAAGTTTATATATTCTAGTCGTGATTTTATATCTTGATTTAACTCAACAGTAGTGAGTTTGTCAGTTCTTAGGGAAAAAAGCCAGAAGTGTGGGCTATAAACTCATGATTCTGAGCTGAGGGGAGAAGAGAGAATGACGAGTGATTTTTCCTATCAGAATTTTAAAATACAGTGCCTGTAGAAAATCATCTTACCCCTTTGAAATTGTTACTTTATTTGTTATACAGCCTGAAATCAAACCCCATTCCAAATAACCTTTCCTTTTATTTATAATTTTGGTCTTACAACATCAAATCAATAAAAGAAAAAACACAACAGTTCTGCAAACTAATAAAAACCAAAAAAACTAGAATAACAGGGTTGGAAAAATTATTAGTTCCTTGATTTAATACTTCGTAGATCCACCTTTTGCTTTAATTACAGCCATCAGTCTTTTTTGGATATGTCTATTTGCACACCTTGATTGGGGAATATTTGCCCATACTTGCAGAATTTCTCAAGCTCAAATTCTGTGGTGAGCAGCACTGGACTGCTCTCTTTAAATTCATCCAGAGATCTTCGAGTCAAGGGCTCTGACTTGGCCACCCAAAGACATTCACCTTCTTATGCTTAAACCATTTCGTTGTTGTTTTGGCAGAATGTTTAGAGTCACTGTCATGTTGGAAGGTAAATGATCTGCCCAGCTGTCTAGCAGAGGGAAGCAGGTTTTCCTCAAGAATTTGTGTGTACTTGGCAGCATTCATTTTCCCTTCAGTCCTGATCAATTGCCCCATCCCAGCTAAAGAGAAACACCCCCACAACATAATGCTGCCAACACCATGCTTCACAGTAGGTACAGTCATGGCCAAAAATGTCGGCACCCTTGCAATTCTGTCAGAAAATACAACACTTCTCTCAGAAAATTGTTCCAATTGCAAATGTTTTGGTACTCACATGCTTATTGTTTTTGTTTGCACTGCAATAACACAAAAACAGAGAAGAAAAGTCAAACTTGATCATATTTTACACAGAACTCAAAAATGGACTGGACAAAATTATTAGCACCTTGTCAAAATTGTAAGAAATAATTGCTTTTTTAAACATGTGATGCTCCTGTAATTTGTATTTAGACACACCTGTGGCAAGTAACATGTGTTGGCAATATAGTAATCACACTTGCAACCAGTTAAAATGTAGAAAAACTGACTCAACCTTTGTGTTGTGTGTCACACTGAGCATGGAGAAAAGAAAGAAGTGTAAAGAGTTGTCTGTGGATTTGAGAGAAAAAAATGTGGAAAAGCATGGACAGTCTCAAGGCTACAAGTCCATCTCCAGAGATCTTAATGTTCCTGTGTCCACTGTGCGCAATATCATTAAGAGGTTTACAGCACTGTAGCTAACCTCCCTGGACGTGGACGGAAGAGCAAAATTAATGAAATAACAGTGAAGGATTGTTCAAATGGTGGATAAAAAACCCACATTAACTTCCAAACAAATTCAAGCTGATTTGCAGACACGGGGTACAACAGTGTCAGCTCCACTCTCCATTGCCATCTGAATGAAAAGGGACGCTATGGTAGGAGACCCAGGAGGACACCACTACTGACACAAAGGCATGAAAAAGCAAGACTGGAGTTTGCCTTATGTGACAAAACCACAATCCTTCTGGGAGAACTTCCTGTGGACAGATGAGACAAAAGTAGAGCTTTTTGGTGAAGGACATCATGGCACTGTTTACAGAAAAAGAAATGAGGCCTTCAAAGAAAAGAACACAGTCCCTACAGTCAAACATCGTGGAGGTTCAAAGATGTTTTGGGGTTGCTTTGCTGGATGTCTTGACTGTGTGAACGATATCATGAAATCTGATGATTACCAAAGAATTTTGGGGCGCAACGTAGTGGCCAGTGTCAAAAAGCTGCGTCTCCACCAGAGGTCATGAGTCTTCCAGCAGGACCCGAAACACACTTAAAAAAGCACTCAGAAATGGTAACAAAAAAAGTGCTGGAGAGTTCTGAAATGGCCAGCAATGAGTCCAGATCTGAATCCCCTGATTAATTAATTTACTTTAATAATGAGGATTATAATGTGTACATGCAGCTCCAAAAAGTTAGACTTAATTTATTTTATTTTCCAGGTTGTAATGTGACAAAAGGTAAAGGTTTTCACAGGCTATGATGACTTTAGGCACTGCATATACTTAATTTTACCTTTTTTTTTTTTTTTTTTATCTTTTATTCCATGGCTTTCATAGCCATTTCATAGTTGTATTTTGAATACATTTCTTTCTTTGTAAAAGGCAAAAAGTTGATCATATTGATTTCAAACGTTTCATCAGTTTGAATAAACATTGAACCTGTTAGATCAGGTCCCCACGCCAGACAATTAGGATCCAGCCCCGGACACCAGATCCCATCAGAAAATATCAGTCTTTCGGTAACAGGACAACTAGTCAGCAAGCTGTAGTTACCCCAACCCCACTAACAAAAGATGCAGGACTCTAACCCACAGTAGATGCGGGACTCTAACCCACAATAACAGCAGGTTTCTGTCAGTTATGAAGTTGACCGATGGAAGCCAGAGATGAGCAGAAGCAGGAGACGAAGTGATGATGGTAAAAAGGGTATAACAGAATTTATTGAACAGTTTTAGTTGCGTATGTCTCAATGTTCAGACTTCGTCTGAGGAGTACAGCTCAAAGAACAATGATATATCAAACGGATTTAACATCCCATAAACCTTGAATTTCCATAAACATCCCCGTTATCTATTTCTTAGACCAAACAATTCATGAAACCCCGCAATCATGGAACTGAACAATAATGAAAATGCATAAGCAAGGAAAATAATAAGAAATATAAAATATAAAAACATATAAATGAATAATATATATGAATAAATGAATAAATAAATAATCAAATAAATAATTAAATATGACTTATGTGAATGACTAATGATTATAAAACGATTATTAAATGATTATGCAAATAAATGATTATAAATGAAATTAAAAACAAACATAAAATTTAAACACAACACAATAATTTGGAATGTAAGGATCTAAGGATCCTTCAAACCATAACATCTTAGTTGATAATTCAGTATACATTTTTATTGACAAAACATCCCATGTTTTGGTAGTGACCAAATACTAAAACACTACTAATTTTAAAATACTAAAAATTTGCATAACTGTACTAAACTTGTATTTATTTCCCCCCCCAAAATATGAGAGTTATGTGTTCCTTTTTGTCACTACTGAAACAATGATGACATGTTTCGGTCCTGACTGTTTTGGTAGTAAAAATTTTATGGGATAAGGCCCAAAAAAACAAAGATGTCACAAGTTTTGGTAATGACAATTTTAAATACTTTTGAAGCTAGCTCAAAGATGCTAATCAGCACAAGGTTAGCACAGTTTTGTACAGTGGTACACATATAAAAATGTAATGTTATGGAATAACTCCCAAAAGAGTGTGTTTAATTATAGATTAATGGTGTTCAGTAGTGACATTTTTTAAAGTTACACACAGATTTTGAACACATTTTCCTTAAAAATGATGGAGCATATCTACTCACCATATAGTTATGAGAGAGAGTGACACATGAATATTTCCTGATCATGATCATGAACTTCACTTTTCAAAAATCAAAAATGTTCATAAGTTAATATTTAGGGGTTCGGGACAGCCACCTCCCAAATGAAAATACCCACTAAATGATTATTTTGATTTTATATATATATATGAAGCTTTTAAACTTTTAAACTGATATTTTAAATATTGTGGGTTTTAATGGATAATTGAAGGATCTTAGTAAACATCTAAGATTTGAATACTTAACTGCTTTTTAAATGTGTGTGTTTTTTTTTTTTTTTGGTTGCGAGAAAGCAGTTTGCATCAGTTCTGTAGAATGGCCCATATAAGTTTGCAGAGGCCCCCTGTTTGAGAACCACTGGTATGTTACATCAGTTTGAAGACATTTTCATTTGAGCTTGAATTCATCCTTCAGGTAGAGTGAGACCATCTGATTATCTGTAATGTTTGCTACAGTATATTCAATCTGGTTCTGAGCCTGAACTGAATGCAACTGTCTTTAAGTGGTTTGGTTAAGCTTCCCATGGGACAGTTTCCAGCTGAAAGCTTAATATGAATACATCAATCCATTTGACATGCCAATCACACATTACCAAACCCAGATTAGTTATTTATTATGTTGGTCAGTGGGTGGCAGTAACAAACCAGTATTTTTGAGCCTCAGTTAACTAATAAATGAAGCATCACACTAGAAACAGCACAACTGGGAAATTACTTTAATCCAACCGAGACACTTTAGCAAAATCTAAGCAATAAATGCATGAGTATAGTTCAGAAACTGCTAGATATTTCTGTTGAGATGCTAGAACAGCTCTGAGTAAAGTTCAAATGGAATGAAGACGTGCAGACAATCACATGGGTTCAGTTTAGCCTGTTTAAGGTTAAAAGCTGGCTCTGTACAAACCGACGTCACTAAGGTCTGGTCATTTTAGATATTGTTTGTCTTCACGTGATATTAATCTTACTAGAGTTGAAATTTGGGAAAGAATGTCCACAGGATGTCCACTTGTATTTTTAGCGGGGCTGCTCTTCTGTGATGGGTTTTGTTTGATCAGTCCAACCGCAGCAGTTAATCCTTCACTGTCACACTGAATTCCACTGCAGCTCAGTGAGGACACACAGATTCAGACTACATGGATTATACTTTTATTATTTTTATGGTCAACTACAAAACAAAGAAATATATATAAATAACGTCAGTGTGTTTGAAGAGGGAAACATTTGCCACATTTATCACAGATCCCTATTGATAGACTTAACTGGGTAGATGGTCTCGCAACCTGGTCAACCCTGGTGAAAAAACCAGCATATGCTGGTAGGTATGTTTTGATGCTGGTTTAAGCTGGTCCTTAGCTGGTTTATGCTGGTCCTTTGCTGGTTCATGCTGGTCCTTGACCAGCTTAAACCAGCATCAAAACCTACCTACCAGCATATGCTGGTTTTTCACCAGGGAAGCTGTTCTTCAGCTGGTCTGGTTGGTCTCCCAGTGTGAAAAACCCCTCTAAACCAGTCAACAGTCTAGCTTGTGAGACCAGCAAACCATCCTTTAAACCATCACTGGTTTAAATGCTTCGTTTTTAACAGTGATGGAATAAATGCAACGTTTGTCATATTGCAAACTACATTTGAAGTGTTTATAACACACAGCAGATGTGAAGCAACCGTTTCCTTATATTGAATTTCAGACTGGAATGAGATTAGATTTAACTGACAGAAATGTTGATTGGATTTGATTAGTCTTGTCTGATTTTTATGTAATGCTCATAATGAAGCATTATTAAAACCATCATCATCATTAAAGAGGGCTGGGCTTAGGGCTGGATGAGAAAGGAGAGAGTGAGGAAGAGGAGGAGGAGGGGGCCGGAGAAAGAGAGAGCGGGAGAGAAGGAGGGATATGAAAGGAGGGGAATAGACAGCCATTACCGAATCACGGTCTCCATACTGCTCCTCTGTCTACCGGGTCGGTGCAAAACGAACCGAGAGTCAGTGTTTCCGTGGCCGGCTGAGAGGCGTGTTTGTCAGGATTGAGAGCCAGCGCATCCCCGCCTCTGTCACCCTGCGTGCGGTAACGGGCACTGCCGTTATACGGTAAGAAGGTCCAAATGTCCGTCATTATTCTGTCTGGGTGTATGTGTAGGATAATTATCGTTTTTTATACCATTTTCTCAGCTTTTGGTTTGTGCTACAATGATAACGTTTGAATACTAAACGCTTGAGTATCATAAAACCCCTAGATTTTCTACAAGCATCCTCGTTTCCATTTAATAATCGGGCATCGGAAGTGCTTCTCTCTACAGGGAGCGAGCCGATGTGTTAATTCCTCACGTTAATTAATCGCAAATAACGGTAATGATTTATTCATCTCACGCCCGCATGAATGGGTCTTTATAGACAGTCCGTTATTCAGTGTGTTTGGACAAAGAGGCTCTACACACCTCTGTGGTCACTCTCCTCGGTTTCCGCCACATTACGATCTGGCGATGTCTGATGTGTGAATGAATCGTTCTTTGGAGTCGAATCTTTTCAGTTCAGTTCTGGTTCTGTTGAGCCGGTCCACACAAACGGATTCGCTCACGAATTGGACTGAAAGAGTTCTCAGCAACACACCGACAGTGTTACAAATAAAACGTAGGAAACTGGTTAACTGACAGTTTGACAGTTGTATTAGAGTTCAGTTTTAATAAAACACATTTTATGAAAACGCACCAAAACGTTATATTTAAACTATGGTGGTTATAGTAGCCTATAATAACGCCAGGATTGCTCATGCAGATATTTTCTGATCAGTTTATGAGGTAAATGCAGAAGATTGAACAGTAATTACGTCATGACGTAAAGCACAGCTGAATTCGATTCATTGGAACGAACCGTTCGAAAGAACCGAATCGCGACTTTCGACTCGGATTTTCTATCACTTTGCAGTAGTAGCGGTACGTGTTGAAAGAAGGGGCGTTCCTAGGTTAATATTGATGATCTATTCACATGTCTTTCCTTTCATAAATGGCGAATATTCATTCATATCTACCAGAGACGAACAAAAGGCTTGTGCTCGGTGTGTTTACATAATCACAACCGTTCCTGGGCTAAAATGTAAAAGTACAGAAGGTTGAGTGGGTAAAGGCTATTTCTAACAACATCCACAGATGGTTATCTACCCTGTGCTCCTGTAGAGATGCAATCACACCAAGTTTCCATGCTGTGTGAGTGTAACCATTCTGCTCATTTCACTTTCAGACATTCCATGGATACATTTAGATGCTTTGATGTTATCAAGTCAATTTTTAAAGTGCTGGTCCTGAGGTTTGGAGCACTAGCCTTTCGCAGTTTTTGCGTCATGTTAAGTCCAAATAATAATAAATGACATAAGAAATATTTGAAATAAGTCACAGTTGCAAGATACAATTACGATGTCAGAAAAGTGTTCAGAGGCACTGATAATATCACTGATTTCTTCATTGACATCACATTTAATCATTGTTCGTGCATGAGTTTTATATCTCAAGCTTCCTGACAGTTAGAGGCCTCAGGCACTGGCAACGGCGGCCTGGTACGTAATCCATCCTTGATCTGATCAAATGGGGCTTATTGTAGCTACTGCCCTTTGGCAAACATGCAAAACCTCAAAAATAGGACAAATAGTGTCTGTGATTGCAGCATGTCTTGTGATTTCCTTAATAGACTCCAGCACTAATTAGGTCTGATCGAACAGTTTACGTTTGAACCCAGTAATCAAAATGCTACTATCCTGCAAGCAGGATTGTCTATTTTAGCACTTTACATGTATCTGTCTCTGGTGCATGACATGTTTCCAGGTCAGATTTGATGAAATAGATCAGTAGTTTTTTTTAACTGGTGGGTTGTGACCCAAAAATGGGCCACAGGTCTTTTCTGTGGATAAGCAGGTGAAAACAAAACTAAACGAAAGTAACATAATACAGCTAACCATAACAATAATACAACCTAGACTAAAAATATAGGTTCACAACAAGAATAAGTATGTGCTGACCATAAAGTAATTTATGCTAAATCAATGCATTTCAGTGATTATTTTAACCCTCATCTTGTGTTTTGGTTATATTGACCTGGAGAAGATTTTCTTTTCCCCAAAATGCTAGTTAATGTTATCACATTGAAGGTAAACTTGCTCACACAGAGTATAACAATGTACCAAAAATATAGATATTTTTTAAAAATATTTTTTTCTTGTGGTTCCTGGTCAAAAATGACCAGCCTACAAAAAAGTATTATAAAAAATAAGGTTTTTATTTTTATTTTTTAAAATACTATATTATTACCAAATACAGGATTCAACTTGTTTCAATTTGCACAGGCTTTTGTATTTCTTTTTGTAACTGATTGATTGTAAGCATTATTGATCTGACCTTTTAATATGAGTATTGCCAAAATTATCATTACAACAACAACAACAACAAAAATAATAATAAAATAAAATTAATTAATTAAAATAAGACGCATGAGCTCAGATCAATGAGGCCTATGACCAGTCTGTTTCAAAAAGAAATGACCCTGGACCAAAAACCAGTAATAAGGGTTTTTTTTTTTTTTTAAATTGAGCTTTATACATAATCTGAAAGCTGAATAAGCTTTCCATTGATGTATGGATATATACATTAAATATTTGGCCGAGACACAAATATTTGAAAATCTGGAATCTGAGGGTGCAAAAAAAAAAAAAAAAAAAAAACGAAATATTGAGAAAATAGCCTTTGTCCAAATGAAATTCTTAGAAAAAATAAGTTTGTTATATTTATGGTAGGAAATTTACAAAGTATCTAAATGGAACATGAGATACTCTTTACTTAATATCCTAATGATTTCTGGCATAAAAGAAAAATCGATAATTTTGACCCATACAATGTATTTTTGGCTATTGCTACAAATATACCCGTGCTACTAAAGACTGGTTTTGTGGTCCAGGGTCATATATAATACCTGTGCTAAAAGAAAAAACAAGCTGACAAAAAGATTGAATCCAAGATTTTGTGATAATTTAGCATAATGAGACAAGCAGCGTCCTGAAGCAAAACCAAGAGAGCCCTTAAGGCAGAGCCTGCTCTAAACATGCAGAATTCTTTAGCACTTGATATTACACAAAGATTAAATATCACATTTTCCATAAGAACTAATACCTAAATGCCCACAGTGCTCGGAATAATGCAAAGCTAATATTTATTGCTATAAGATCCCCTCCTCCATAACCATTCCCAGCAAGTTTCATTATTGCGTGAGTGCGTCTATAGTGATGTGTCAGTGTTACTCATAGCAGATGCTTCTATCTTCCTGGGTGAACTCACATGAACATATCTTTGCACACATTGTATAAACGCAGCAAGAAAACAAATGCCACCCGCCTGTGTTCCACAAACTTATCATTTCTCTCCAAGGGAAATGGTGCAACACTAAGGCTGTTCTGAGACGTGCTTGGCGAGCAATGTGGGAAGCCGGATTCTTTGTGCAAATGCACAGACTCAGTTGCACAGAGACTTTAAATCAACACAGCAGCTCTCTGTCAGTGCATTTGTTGCACTCAGCTGTCGTGAACTTAGTGTGGTGGTAGGAATGAAATGAGAGATGAAATAATGCAAAAGAGAGCAGTAGTTTCCTCCCTTTTCCTTCAGAGGCATAATGACATAGCAAGGTTTTGAACACAGCATTGCCTCTATTTATATCTGTTGGCTGCCACTGAACCACCATGCTGTCAGGCAACAGCGGGATGGCAAAGAGATCTAGCTTCAGCAACATGGTTTTGAGTGAACTTAGTCCTGCTTTCGAGAAGCAGTAAAGACAGAGCTCGGCATATCTGATTATATGCAGGGAGTGGACGCTTTCTGATTTATAGAAATGGTTTCCAGGAAAGACTTGTTCACATCATATAGAGCAACATTACATTTAAATGACACTTTTATCCAAAGCAACTCGCAATGCATTTATTCAACATACAGAGATACGTTTTTATAAACTTATGCATTATATGGAAATCGAATAACCATTAGGTTGCACTACTGTTTGAGATACTAGAACTGACACTCTAACAACATACTGGCTGAC
Organism: Labeo rohita; assembly: GCF_022985175.1. Lineage (NCBI taxonomy): Eukaryota > Metazoa > Chordata > Actinopteri > Cypriniformes > Cyprinidae > Labeo > Labeo rohita. The sequence goes on along the minus strand of NC_066887.1, from coordinate 13,803,118 downwards.
ATTATGCACATTGTCATGTTTTTAGTATGAACTAATATCTAAATAGCAAGGAAAAAATGTAAGTAAAAAAAGTATGAATGCATAAATATAAATAAAAAAGTTATTTGCTATTTTTTTTTATTATTGTAGTATTTTTAAGGAAATATAGTAATATTTGAAGAAAAAAGATGCATGCATTCATCCATCCATCCATCCATTTAACAAAAAGTAAAAATAAATAAATAATCAGATGAATAAAAATAAGTAAATAAATAAAAAGTACTCAAAACATAATAATACATAATTTACTGTATTATAAAATACAATTTGTATTGTAACCTTAAAGTAAAAAAAAAAAAAATACTGTATCATTTTATTATTTTAGTGTTGTTAAGGAAATAAAAAAAAATTTGAGAGAAAAAAAGTTGTATCCATCCATCTATTTAACAGATTCCAGCTCTGTTGCAAGACAAAAGATGAATCGAAATTTAAATAAATAAATTCATACATACATACAGAAAAATAAAATAAAAAAGCATACAAATAGAATAATATAAATTGACTGTTTTATAAAATATCAATTTTATTTTAACACTTTTTTTTTTAGAAAATAGAAGACAGTGATTTTGATTAAAGTGTTTTTCCATTGTTGTGGCTAAATATCAAAAATTCATGAAAATGAATTAAAGAAAAATGTTGTAAAATATTTATGGTTACACCCAAAGCCTTGCCTTGGAAAAAAAATGCGCAAACCCCCTTCCCCCCTACTTAATTCGTAGGCCATACCATAGAAAACCCACTCATCAGACGGCCTGGGACAACATTCCCGGTTGTCCCCCCTGACAACGACCCCGGTTCCACCACATTTCAAAAGTTATTAAATCAAAGCATTTGTTGAAACTGGCATAAAAGCTTTAAAAAACCATATGACACCAACACAAATACACAGCCATATATATATATGGGAGCAATAGCTCCTCTAGCAAGCCTTTCATGACTGATGTAGATGCACATCTCCAGACAGCTTGCACTGAGTTCACTTATATTGATGAGTTCAGCTGGTGTGGAGTAATGTGATGGACAGGAACCTACTCTAGCCCCCTTGGGCCCCATTTCTTCCAGCTGATCACAGAGGAATGCACATCAGAGAGCTCTGGCCTGGCCAAATACAATGTCCAATACTGATCAGAACGTGTTTTAATAGTACCGTGACTGAAAAGAGAGTTCGATTCTCCTGCCACTTTTCCTTCTCATCATCATTGTTGAAGTGAGTCAGCGCTGTACACCTGATATCCTGAAGCATCTGTCTTTCTTCATCTCTTTTACTTTAATTTTATTGCAGAGTCTTCAACTGATATGTTTTCCTTATTTTGTACTCATGTTCTCTGGTGTACAGTAGTAGTATGTTACCCTGTGGGTGATGAATTATACATCTCACACATTATACAGTCTCTTACATGCTTCTGTTTCCGTCCTGACTTTATTTCTGTTTCCCTTTTTACCCTGCCACCCCTCATATACCTCCTCCCAGCCCTCTGGCGAGATGTCTTCCTCGGACGAGGAGAGCCTGAGCGAACGTTCGTGTGTGAGCGAACGTTCGTTCCGCAGCGAGAGGTCTGGGGGCTCTCTCTCGCCCTGCGCCCACAGCACAGCCGGGCCCAAAGGGGACACTCTGCCATGGAACTTATCCAAACATGAGAGACGCAAGCGCAAGAGCCAGGACTCAGTGCTGGACCCCGCAGAGAGGGCAGTCGTGCGAGTCGCAGGTAAGATATTCAACTGTGACTATGTGAGCTCTTTAGTATTTAAAGGGATAGTTCACCTAAAAATAAAAAGGAATCATTAATGAACCCTCGTGTCGTTTCAAAACTGAGACAAAAGAAATTTTTTTTACTATTTTTGTCTATATAATGAAAGTCACTGGAATCCAAAACCCCAAAGACCCCACTAACTTGCATAATATGAACAAAAAATACTGATACATTTTTTTAAATGATCCCTTTAAGCATAATAATGAAATTACGTTCAATCTGATATATTAGACAAGTGGCTCTTGTTTTGTGTGTCCTGAGTCAATGATTTAAAGCAATCTGGTAGCTGACTAAAGTTGGAAAGGAGAACATGTGGTGGTTTCTATACTGTGTAACATTAGTGCTCTGGGATTCAACATTGATACATACAGCTGCATGGGGATCAAGTTCTGTGAAATAAACTCTGACTGGGCTCGTGTGAGAGAAGAGAGGCCAAATGTTGGGAGCCGAACTGTTTTGAGACGCTTTTAGACACACTGGCTGTTGCTCTGGCTTTTCCTGCTGATTTCATTACTCCTGACAGACTGTGTCTGTGTTGCTGAACTAAACAGTTGTTGAAAACAGAGAGAAAACTGGCTGAAGGGAAGGAGATTTAGTTAGTGTTTTTGCAACTTGGTATATATGTGATCAAAAGTGTGAGAAAACACCAGTCACTTTTTACTAGGTTTATAAAAACGGATATGAGGGTATCCAAGGCACATCTGGATTGCTGTGCAGACTGTCACGCTACGGCCTCAACAGAGCTTTCCTTGCCAATCCTAACCTCACATTTTTACGACCATGTGTCGAGCTTGTGTCCCTCTAGATTCGCCTCTGTCAGACACGATCTGTGTTTGTTCCATCAACGTTTGGGCCTTTTTTGGGGCCTGGAATGCTTGTTTGTTGTTATAGGAGAATGCTGGGTGAAATGGTACAAGCTTTATGACTTTTTGCATAATCTTAGGTCCAAACTACATGAGACTTGACAGCAATATTGTTGAATATCATTGTTGAAGGCTATATTAGGGTCAACAATATGTCACAATTTTTTTTTTTTTGTCTGGATCTATTCATTTATCTAAAAGCACATTAAAAATACATAGACACAATGACTTGCAGTTGAAGTCAAAAGTTTACATACACCTTGCAGAATCTGAAAAATGTTAATTATTTTACCAAAATAAGACGGATCATACAAAATGCATGTCATTTTTTTAGTACTAACCTGAATAAAAACATTTTATATTATTATTTTATGAATAATAACAATTCTTAATAATTATCACATTCAAAAGTTTACATACACTTGATTGTTAATACTGTGTTGTTACCTGAATGATCCACAGCTGTTTTTTTTTTTTTTTTTTTTTTTTTTTTTTTTTTAGTGATAGTTCATGAGTCCCTTGTTTGTCCTGAACAGATAACTTGCCGCTGTTCTTCAAAAAAATCTTTCAGGTCCCACAAATTTTGTTTTTTATTTCTCAGGGACTAATATGCAACTCTTACAGAAGGTTCAAATGCTCACACAAAGCATTAAGAGCCAGGTGTGTAAACGTTTGAACAGAATGAAGATGTGTACATTCTTCTTATTTTGCCTAAATTGCATATTTTTTAATTTAGTACTGTGCTTCTGAAGCTACAGAAGCTACTTACATGTTTTCCAGAAGACAAAATAAGAATTTTAAAAAGTTTTCACCCCCTGGTTCTTAATGCATCGTGTTTCCTTTTGAAGCATCAGTGAGCGTTTGAACCTTCTGTAATAGTTGCATATGAGTCCCTCAGTTGTCCTCAGTGTGAAAAGATGGATCTCACAGTCATACAGTCATTGTTGGAAAGGGCTCAAATACACAAAAATGCTTAAAAAACAAAGAATTTGTTGGACCTGAAGGATTTTTCAGAAGAACAACATTCAGTTTAACTGTTCAGGACAAACAAGGGATTAATAATCAACTATTAATAATCAACTATCACAAAAAAACACAGCTGTGGATCATTCAGGTCAATCAGGTGTATGTAAACTTTTGAAAGGGGTCATTTTTATAAATTCAAATATAATTTTCTCTTGTGGACTATATGTAAACGTCTTTTATGTGAAACATCTTATTCAGATCAGTACTAAATAAAAAACAACATGCATTTTGTATGATCCCTCTTATTTTGGTAAAATAATTAACATTTTGCAATTCTTCAAGGTATAGGTAAACTTTTGCCCGCAACAGTAAATACATGATGAGCAATCATTCATTTTTATATTACAAATAAAATGTTAAAAATACAAAGTGAAATGTATCAGGGTGACATAGATGTCCTGATATATAACAATTAAAAAAACTCATTAAAAGAATGAAGAATCAAACAGTCTTTTAAAATCAGATTATTTGAACTTTTTACAACAAAAAAAGAACAATAAAGGAATGTGATGTAGGCTATCAGTACGGCCTGTTTCAATGATAAAACGGTTTGAATTTCTGTTAACTGCATACATTTCTGACTAATAGTTAGAGAACTTCTAGAACTATTAATAACACACAACTAATGTTAGTAAACCAACTGTAAAAGGCCGTTAACGGAGGTCAGAGACGCTGATGACAGACGCAAAGAGGAAAAAATACTGTAGCAGAAAATACTGATTTGGGGGCAGGGGCTGATATGAACATAGATGACGTTATCTTTTCATCTTACATCCGTACAATGTGTATTAATGTAGTATTCAAAAGCTTAGTGCTGCTTTGTTTACAACAGTAACCAAGAAGACACTATATCACTGCTAATCCATAAGCGCCACCTACTGTCAGAGAGCGAGTGTGTGAGAGAGAGTGTTTTTGTTTTGTTTAGATGTTTTATGTAGCATAATATCACAAAGCTTAGGTCAGACCATTCTGTTTTTACTTTAGGTTTAGAAATGTTACAATCTAATTTACATTAAAAACTGCCCATGCTAGCTACATGTAGCATGTTTGTTTAGGTCATGATTAAAATGCAGTGGTTCTGCAACTGTTTCATGCATTTTGATTCATGTAAAGGCACAGTCAGGGAAAAAAGCATTATAAACCGTGAAACTGTCAGAATCCTAAAACAAACTGTGACGCAGATTTGTGGTCAAACCGTCCAGCACTACTTAGTATGAGATACAGAGGTGTTGAGGGACCTGTGTCCATTAAAATTGCTATTTTTCAGGCAGCTCAAAGGGCGACTCAGGCTGAATCCCTCAATTCCCTTGTTGCCATGGGTTACCTGTTTGCTTTTCCAGTCCCCCTTAGTTTCCATGGCTATGAAATGAGAGGGAAAGGGAACCAAAAAGGGCGAAAGCCCGAAAAACAAATAGTGAAGTACAGTTAGCAAGATCGTTTGAATTTCAATTTACGTTTGAGAAAAGAGAGAGTGCTTATGTGAAGCTTAAAGAAATTGTGAAAAGAAATGCCTAAAAGAATAAAAAGAAGGTGATGACGATGGAAAAAGGACAAGGTTCAAAGAGCAGGGTAATGATGGTGTATTAAAAGGAACGAGGTGAGAGACACAATAAGCATGGAGGGAATAACTGGAAGGAAGGCGTGTGTGTGTCTAATTTACAGCACTTCAGTCTTGGAATGCCATGCTGCAAAACAGTTATGACAGTTGCCTAGAAAACACAGCGAGTTTCCAAACACAAACTACACTATGCACACAGTTCTCAGCTCTAACCACCTTTCATTTTGTGTGCGTGCAGGTGAAGTTGTTTGAACCCAAGCTGCAGTCGAATGGCAATAAACTGGTTATGTCACAGTGGTGTCAACGACTTTTGAGTCTGGGTGGCCGTTTACTGTTGTGAGTGATGTCTGAAACAGTACGCGCTAAAGAAATAGGACAAGAGGCTGATGAAGCCATAATTTCACACTGTTTAAATGTGGCATGACAGGGAGAGTCACAATGGAAAAACACTTTGTAACACTTCCCGTCAAGGGTTATTGTTGCTGCCCACCTACAGAGTAACGTTAAGTGAAGAAACAAAATGTGGGTTATGTTTCCATTGGAAAAATGTTGTTTGTTCCCTCGTTTTAGTTCAGAATGAGTGAATGAATTAGTACAACGTGGTCACAATTTACTAAACTGAGGGAACTAATTATATTTCCCCATATGTAATGTATAGGGCTCCATAGAGACGTATTTTTACATTTACAGTACATTTGCCTTAATTTACCGCTCACTTAAACCAGGATCACACTACAGGATTTTTAGCCCGATCTTGCCGCAATTTTCCCCTCTAAAGAATCGGAGAATCGGTGTCGAGCACCTCGATCTGTCCCGACGTTCGGCATGGATTATCTGGAAATGTGAGACGGTCACATATCGAATCTTGCGCGTCCCAGTCTGCTCTCACACAAATCGGTGCCGCCCCCGACCATATCAAACATGTCTGATATTCAGGATTTTAAATCGGGATGATCATGGCTATGATTACGACAGTACAATAGCCAATGCGCGACAGCAACCCTGGTGAAAAAACCAGCATATGCTGGTAGGTATGTTTTGATGCTGGAATGCTGGTTAGGTAGGTTTTGATGCTGGTTTATGCTGGTCCTTAGCCGGTTTAGGCTGGTCCTTTGCTGGTTTTTGCTTGTCATGTAGCTGGTCAAGGACCAGCATGAACCAGCAAAGGACCAGCATAAACCAGCTAAGGACCAGCATAAACCAGCAAAGGACCAGCTTAAACCAGCATCAAAACCTACCTAACCAGCATTCCAGCATCAAAACATACCTACCAGCATATGCTGGTTTTTTCACCAGGGAAAACAGCTGCTGTACGGTCCATTGGATAGTGGAGATGCATGAAACGGCTTCTTATGTTTTTATAGTAACACTGTCTGCATAATATGTTTAAAATATACCACAACTGCATGGAGCAAGGAAAGCTCTGGAGTGAAATCGTCTCAGTTTTCAACACACCGGGTGAGTGCATAAAGCTGCTAGCACCCTAGCTAACATGTGTAAACATCAGTTGCTGAAATGACGATCTGTTGCGCAAGATCACGTGAGGCGCTCCCTCTGTCGTGACAATCTTAATAATATCTTGTAGTGTGTGATGCGCCACAATTTTCCAGTCTTGTAGTGTGTGCATGTTTAAAATTTCAGGGAAGATAATCTGCAAAGATTCTCCTTATGTGTGCACTGCAACCAGATTTCATAATCGGTTAGTATTTTAAAAATTCTGTAGTGTGAGCCAGGCTTTAAAGATAATAAGATAAAGACAAAAATTTACAGATAATTTACTCACCTCCTTGTCATCCAAGATGTCTTTTTTTCTTCAGTCGTAAAGAAATTTTTTTTGAGGAAAACATTTCAGGATTTCTCTCCATATAGTGGACTTCTTTGATGGCCCCGAGTTTGAACTTCCAAAATGCAGTTTTTCTGTAATAAATTAATTCTTTATCAAATCTAATTATCCTTTATAAATTCATTAGACATGCTTTTGATTATTAAAATGTAATGAAACAATTAAAATAGAATCCAGAAAATTAATGGAAAACAGAGATTCACAAACAAAACTGAATTTTTCTGATTTTTTAAATGTAACCATTAAAATAGAGTCTAGAAAAATTAAAACAGAATTTAGGAAAAAATAAAACAGATTTCATAGGGCCCTCTTTATTTCATTTGTGTCTTTGCTTTATTGTAGTTGTTCTTTAGTTTGTTACTTGCATCCAGGTTCTTATTATTAATAACAAAGATAAAATAACAAAAAATGACTATGTCATGATAGAAATTGTTGCTGTGAAAAAAACTACTATATCATGAAATAAGATTTGGCTTTATCCTTTAAGCTTATTTACCAATATAGCAAAGATCTCTACATACCTGTAGGCTCGGGAGTTGTTCACCATGATCATGTAGTGGCACTGGCATGTGATTATTATTATTATTTTATTTTATTTTTTTGAAGGGAATGAAATGCTTTGTTTTAATAGATAAAATAACTATGATCTCCATTTGGATCATCTGTTGTTTACTTTGTTGTAGTATTGGTTCAGTAGTGGTATCGTGATATATTAGTCGGGTATGGTATCAAAGTCAAAATTTTGGTATTGTGACAACACTACAAGATATATATGTTTGATTAAAACTGAAGGAATCACAATAATCTACATGACTTCAGTCCATCAGTTAACATCTTGTAAAGTGAAAAGCTGCGTGCTTATGTGAAAATCCATAATTAGGGCTTTTTTACTTTATACTGTTGCTTTGCTTCCAAATTATGACTCAATAATCTATAATCAAAAACCACAGCCATATTGTTTAGAATAGTTTTGCACTGTGTTTTCTTGTAAACAGTGCTTAATCTGTAAATAATTATCTCCTGATTCAAACAAGATGACTTTTTCACTGGAGAAACCAATACGTATAGAAGTCATAGTTTAGAAGCAAAGCAACAGTTTAAAGTTAAAAATGTCTTAATTATGGATTTATTTATTAAAAACACGCTTCATAAGACATTAATTGATGGACTGGGGTCATGTTGTGGATTATTGTAATCTTTTAATCAGCTTTTTGGAACCTTATTCTGACAGCACCCATTCACAGCAGAGGATCCATTGGTGAGCAAATGATGTAATACTAAATTTCTCCATATCTGTTTTTGGTGAAGAAACAAAAACATCCATATCTTGGATGTCTTATGCACCACCTCAATCACAGAAGCGAACTCCATTATTTTTGCATATTGCATAAGGGTATCTGTTTGCCAGAGAGATGTGGTTAAATGTAAAAGGAATGTGTGCATACCTGGTCAAATTGCAATCCGATCGATCAAGCACTTGAAGTGACTAAGCATAAATAGACCCTTAAGAGCTTTTAAATGTAGACTAACTGTGAATGCTATAAATGTAGAATGTTATCCTCTTATTCTGAGCTGGATCTGAGAAAAGGGATCTTATTTATATACAAATGAGTAAACTGATCCAGTGTCACCAAAGTAGATTGCCTGAGACATAATCCATAATACTGTGATTTTAAAAATCATTTTCATGACAATTCCACCTGCAAGAAATGAATGGCATTACAGCTATTTGAAAAGCAAAAAGACATTTTAATACAGAATATATCAGCAATCATGATACCCTTTTTTTCTGGAGATGTGCATGTGTAATGTGCCTCAGTATTATGTGTTTTGGGACTCACTGGGCCAACAGCAATATCCGCTGTCAGGCTATCAGTTGTTAGATGGTCTGTGAGTGTGGGAACATCATGACCACTTTGTTTGTGTGCAAGTGTGTGTATCTTTGCTGTATGAGCCTGTGCTAATACTAGGAACGAATGTTTTAACACTATGTTTGGACCTAAACTTTCAGAAGCTGGTCATCCAAGGAAGGCTTGGCTACTAGGCAATTTTTATGGATCTACATCTGCTCTTAATATACAGGGATGCTTGTCCCAGCACGTGCTAAGGCTGTAGATCAGACAATGTTTATAACAGTAGCTTGATGTAAGCATGCCGTTAAATTTACTTTTTATGAGGAGATAAGTGACGGAGGGAATTTGTGTCACATAAATGTCCTAAGCAATTAAATGTATTCAGGGACAAGACTTTGTGTTTAAAACAAATAGTAAAAGTAAAGATCCATGATTTATTAGTTGTTTAACAACCCAAGTGAGGTGATAAATGTTTGAAGTTGTTGGATCAACAGTTCTTGGCCTGGGTTTGAGTCTTGTGATTAAGGTTTGGTCTGGGTGAGTGGATCTAGTGTTGGAAAGCCTGGTTTTAGGCGGGTTTGAATGTACTTTTTTGGATTCTATTACAACTGACTGATAAGAGAAATCTGAATCAAATCAGGGACTTTATTTTGCCTGAAATTACTCTTTGCAACTGTTAGGTGGGAGTGCAGTAGTGTGGTGATGTGATAAAAAGCCTGTTCACTTATTCTTGAACACTGGGACAAACAGGCTACAAATTTGAGAAAAAAGTCAGTGTATAAAGGAAGTATTTTGAATTAATCCATTTTGAATGGACCTATTTTTGGATGTTCATCCACTTCCATTTTCTCATAAAATGTGATTTTCCTTGCATGCCACACAATATATTTGTGTAAATGTAAAATATAATGTGGCTCAACGCTGCCACATCCACAAATTATGTGACAAAACAAAAGTATTATAAACATTTAGAAATCGAGCATTCCCTTCAAAGAACAAATTAATGAATTGAGACTACAGATTTTCAGTTCCACCTATCATCACAAGCAAATCTTATGGCATAAACAAAATAATTATGCATATTAAATTTGATAGACATTTTATATTCCCAGTGTATTATCATCTTTATATGTAACCATCTGGACCACAAAACCAGTCATAATTAGTACAAATATAATAGTCAACATTTGAAGTGGATCAAAAAAGTTCATCAAAGTTGTCCTAAGACAAGAATGGGTATTGTTTTTGGTTGTTTTGGACAACTTTGATGAAAGGTTTTGATCTACTTCAAATGTTGACTATTATATTTGTAGCAATAGCCAACAATACATTGTATGAGTCAAAATTATCGATTTTTTAATGCCAAAAATCATTAGGACATTAAGTAAAAATCATGTTCCATGAAAATATTTTGTAAATTTCCTACTGTAAATATATAAAAACTTAATTTTGGATTAGTAATATGCATTGCTAAGAACTTCATGTGGACAGCTTTAAAGGCAGTTTTCTCAATATTTAGATTTTTTTACAACTTATATTCCAGATATTTTTAAATAGTTGTATCTCAGCCAAATATTGTCCTAACAAACCATACGTCAACGGAAAGCTTATTTATTCATCTTTTATTCATCTCAATTTCAAAATATTGACCTTTATGACTGGTTTTGTGGTCTAGGTTCACATATATTTGTGTTACTAATAGGAAAATTGATAAAATCCTACACTCTAAAAAATGATGGGTTAAATACAACTCAGCACTGGGTGAAATATATATGGACAAACTCAGCGACTGGGTTGTTTTGACCCAGCAGTTGGGTTAAATGTTTAATCCAACCTTCATGGGTAGTTTATGTAACTCAACTATTGTTTAAAAATTACAGACTGCCCTGAAATTAATCCAAAATAGGTTGTAAATCAGACACATAATTACTAGAGGCATCAGCAATGATCAAAAGGTGAAAATTTATTAATAAGCAATAAAGAAAGTGTATTATTTAATTATTATGCATTTAGCTTATTAATAAAAGTTCAGAAATATAACCCAACCGCTGGATCAAAACAACGCAATCGCTGGGTTTGTCTATACTTCACACAGCGCCACACAGGTTGTTTTTAAGAGTGTAAACAATTTATTTACAATTTATGTTACAGAGTTGACATGGTTATGACAGAAACTATGAGCACAACTACTTAAAAACAGAGCTTGTGTGAGTTTTTACTTCACAGAAGGTGAAATATGGAAAGAGGATAAAGGCTGCCTTTAACTGTGCCTGATTTTTCTAAATGTTTTCATAAATGTGACCCTGGACCACAAAACCAGTCTTAAGTCGCTGGGGTATATTTGTAGCAATAGCCAAAAATACATTGTATGGGTCAAAATGATTGATTTTTCTTTTATGCCAAAAATCATTAGGAAATTAAGTAAAGATCATGTTTCATGAAGATATTTTGTAAAATTCCTACTGTAAATATATCAAAACTTAATTTTTGATTAGTAATATGCATTAGTAAGAGCTTCATTTGGACAACTTTAAAGGTTATTTTCTCAATATTTAGATTTTTTTTGCACCCTCAGATTCCAGATTTTCAAATAGTTGTATCTCGACCACATATATCGTCCTATACTAACAAACCATACATCAGTGGAAAGCTTATTTATTCAGCTTTCATATGGTGTATAAAGCTCAATTTCGAAAAATGGACCCTTATGACTGGTTTTGTGGCCCAGGGTCACAAATATCTAACAGTGTTGTTAAAATGTAGGGTTTTGGTACGTTATAAAAAGCGTATTTGAACTGGAACTTGCATCTGTCTCAGCACATATGTGTATATGTTTATTTTTTTCTTAATTAAATGTATTAGCGTTAATCTGTATGAAGCAGGTGGTTATAGGGTAGAAAGAGACGCACCTCTCCGCTTTAACCAGTCGGGGGCGACAAAACCCAAGAATCAGCCTTAATAACATCAGCCATTGTCACCATGAATTTCCTGCGCTGGATGTGCCTGGCGTGGCTGTGGAAGGAAGGGAGGGATGGAGGAGGAGAGCGCAGGCACTGCGGGAAGAATAGAGAAACCTGAACCCCATTCGCACTGGGGAAAAGAGAGGGAGGAGTGAGACACACGCCGTGTGATTATTATAGAAGCGGCCATTACATTGAGCGGCACGGATGGAAAAAAACATAATATAGCGGGTACCGGCGAGTCAAGAGCGCATCGACAAAGGAATACAAGAAGCTCTGTCCGGATACCGTTTCACTGAGGCCTCATATCTGCTTTCGGAAGGAGCCGAACGGACCGCCCACCGCACATAGACACACACATACTTGAGAAGCGCACACATATAAACCCAATCACCGGCCCGCACGCGCTACAATGGACTTTAAATACGATAACCGTTGGGATTCTGAGCTAAACCAATGAATTATGGCTTTATACAGTAGTACGTCTAGATTTAAACCGTTTCAGACGTTTAACCGTCATATATGATAAGGGATATTTACTCTAAACATAGACATTTACGTATTGTTATTTATCTAATATGTTTCTGACGGCACATTTATAGGAACCGCTGGTGCAAAGTAGCCTTGTTTCACTTGTTTTATTTAATTAATCGTGTTTACGATCACCAGATATAATATAATACGCTTTAGAAACATTGAAACGTTAATAAGTGCTTATCCACTCTGGATATTTAACGCAAACGGGACTTGACAGCTGTCGTCGGACGACTGGGATTCACCGTCCTGGATTACTCTATCAGCGGGCCGCTGTAAGTCGGCCAGCGGGAGTGAGAGACGCTATGGCCGGCTACATCCCGGGCTTACTGCCGGCGAATCACTCCCAGGAGAAGGAGTTCGCACAGGCGTATGAGGATGTGCTGGAGAGATATAAAGGTAAATGACTCACTAAAGCTCCGGTTTGCTGTGTTGTTTACTTTGGGAAAAGTCTGTATGCGGTTGCTGTAGCTAATAATTTGTGCCTGCTTTATATTTGCTGTTTATCAATTGTCCAAGGACACTGGAGGATGGTGGATGGTGGATCTGTATTCCCATGGGGTTGTGACAGGACAGAGAACGTCCAGTGCAGGGATATACAGGGAAGGTTGTTAATTAACAACCTCCATTGCAAAGTGAAAAATGAAAATAATAATAGGAGCCCCACTAAAAGCCTATCCAGTTTTCCAGTGCTGCCAGAACTTGTCCAGTTTTACACTGCTGTCAGAGTTTGTTCAGTAGAGTCCCAGCGTGTCCAAGTCTACTGCTGTTAGAGCTTGTCCAGAATTTTGCTAATATTTCAATAATTTAACAACACATTCAGATGTTAATGCTTTTCTGGTATCGTTAATGGTTGCGCTGGTGTTTTAGGAACCCACACAAATATGAACGTTATTATTATTAATTAGTAAAAATTAAAAAAAAGTCTCTTCTGCTCACCAAGCCTGCATGTATTTGATCCAAAATACAGCATAAACAGTAAAAAACTGTGATATTTTTTACAGGCTATCAGTTACTAAAATGAATACTTTAATTTAGCAAGGATGCTTTAAATTGATCAAAAGTGATGGATAAAAAAATTTATAATGTTGATAAAGACATTTATAATATTACAAAAGATTTCTATTTCAGATAAACGCTGGTCTTATGAACTTTCTATTCATCAAGAATTCTGAAAAAATTATACTCCACTGTTTTCAACATAATAATAATAATAATATTAGTTTGTTTTTTTTTTTAACAGCAAATCAGATTATTAGATTAGATTATAATTTCTGAAGGATCATGTGTCTGAAGTAATGATGCTAAAAATTCAGCTTTGAAATCACAGGAATAAATTACATTTTAAAACTTATTCAAATAGGAAACAGTTATTTTAAATAATGAAAATATTTCAGAATTGTGCTGTTTTTACTGTACTTTGGATCAAATAAATGCAGGCTTGGTGAGCAGAAGAGACTTTAAAAAAAATCTTACTGTTCAAAAACTTCTGACTGGAAGAGTATGATGATTATAATACTTATTTTATTTCACACAAATTGCAATAATAAAATAAAAATGCTTTATAATATGTAAATCATAAACGTTAAAATATAATTTTATATAATGTTTTTTTGGAACTACATTTGCACATGCAGAACTTTATTTCACTGTATTTACTATGGACCAAGCAGCTCTGTGACACTGAAAACACTGAATCCTGAGCTGCTTGTGTGTAAATAATCACAGTGCTGCACTTCACTCTGAAACATACAGTGCAACAGACTATATACTTATTTAACTAAGCAACAGTAATGATTTGATTCATACTTCGATAATCGCAAAGCATTTTTTTGTTTAGTTGTGGCGCCCTATTTATTTATTTTCTTTTTGTGTTCAATTTACTTATTAGCTTTTCTTCAATCCATGAACTCCGTTTTGAGGTCTCAGCTTGTCCAGTTGTCCACTGCTGTCCCAGCTTGTCTGGTTGTCTGCTGCTGTCTGATCCTCTCCAGTGGTCCACTTCTGTCTGAGCATGTCCAGTTGTTGGGAGTGAGTGAAGGATTGTCCTCAGATGGACAGCAGTGAACCCCTGAGGGCCTCAGACGGGCTCTTGTATACTTCTGATGACAGTGTTTCTGTGAAATATGAATACCTCAAATCTAATTGACCATGATGGGAATATAAAGGGAGAGCGAGTGATGTCAGTTGAGCATCTGTGATGCAGCCCTGATGAAAAGGGGCCTTTTAATTATTGATTATTGTAATGAAATGCGATTCTGTCGGGCCATTGGGACAGGGGCCTAAGATAGCACAGGGAGCTCGTTTTGTAGGCCGTGATATTAATGGATCCTCTGTGTATTAACTGGTCATTTTATATCTTTGCTGATCTTTGTGAAAAAGCTTTGATATCAAAACAAATACGGTTTAGAAAAATGGCCACTGTCCATTAGAGACACCACAAAACCAGCTTAAATAATGCCAATAAAAATAGAAGGTCGTTGTTAATGTACTAATGCATCCAGCTGCTCTCCTTACACTGTACAGTGTGTCTATTCAAATGAATGTATTTCCTTTGACTGACATCTCATAAATGTAACACTTTTAAAACAACAAGGCTAATATGAGCAGGAGTGCTGCCCTCCACAGAGAGTGCGGTAAATCAGGCTTAATTAATTGTATGCATTACACCCACGTTGGCCAACAGAAATTTTCAAAGTGGTTGCTAAGGGTGTTTTATTTTGATGAATGGACAACTAAGGGCAGCAAGATATGAACTTATCCAACTGTCAACTTCCTTCTTGTATTCTATTTATGCCTTTCGTTTATTCTTATTCTTTATGTATTGACGCAGACAGCCTTTCTCTTTTCTTCCCAGGCTAGCTTTGTCAAAGGTCAATAGATTTAACTTTATATGCTCCACTGACTCTCAATTGGACATGTCTGTCACCATATCTATTGTGACGTGTACTTTGTTTTATGCAGAGTAATGTTTACGTGTGCAGTTATTTATTTTTTTTTATACACTGCCGGTCAAACGTTCAGACATACTTGATTAATCTACAATAAGTATTAAATGCATGACAAAGTTTCTTTACTAAAAAAAAAAGTTTTGTATACAAATATAAATCGGGACTACGTTTTTTTTACTCCACTATTTAAATTTTGGATTTTTTCTTTGGTAAATAGATAAACGGGAATGAAAGGAGACTGTGGTGATAACTGTCCAGCATGCACTGGAACTTCTATAATACTGTTTAAAAACATCCCAGGATGCACCTCATAAAGTTGGTGAAGTGTGTGCAGAACTATACTGCAGAGCTGTTGAGATATAACTTTTTTTTTTGTTACATTATCGTAATATTTGGAATGTGTTAACTATTAGGCCTAATAATAAATAAAATGTAGGTGTGTTCAAACCCTTGACCTATGTATGTCTTCAAGTATCATGTGATGTTTTCATAGTTTAAAACTTTCTGTGTCAATATCATTTAAACTTCCCCCCCGCTGTAAGCATTGAAACATGAGCCGTCTGTCACATATACAAATGTGTGTATATTCCTGAATGTTTTTATAAAGCTTTCAGCTGTGTCACTTGTGGCAGTTTTTTGAAGAATAGGAGAGGACATGTGAGAAATGTGGATTTGGTGGCTTGTGAAGTTGTCACTTGAAGCTGAAATTAGAGTTGGACACATGATACTGGGTTAAATAATTCAAAGGCCCTCTGTATGTGAGCGCACGTCTGTTTATAAGAGGGTGGTGGCTATTTGGACCATATTTGTAGTTTGTTTTGAGCTTAAGTTGTTTTTCCGTATGCTTTGAGTTAACTGAAGCACAAAGACAATAGCAGGATATGGAAGACCAACCGCTGTCCAGAATGAGAACAAGACAGAACCATGAGTCAGAATAAGACTGACTCGTTCAGGATATACAAAGCACAGCAGCTTGCAAATGGTAGAAATGGACACAGCCAGGGTGCCAGTGGTCTGCTGTCACTCCATAAGACAGATGCAGTTGATATCTAGTGGACAAGGAGATTGTGAAATAGTCACAGTTGATTCTAGACTAGAACTGTTTTGCTCAAATCCTTTATTAGATGCAGAGAGTATAGGCTTCTTTATTTTTAATGTAGACGCTTGTAATGGTTTTCTACTGTATCCAGTGCAATGCAGTCTTGTCGTTTGGCTTTGTCTCGTGTTTACTCCTCCCACCCATAGTGTTTGCCTCGCTCAGTTTTACTGGCCTTTGGCCTGTTCACCCTGTGGTCCCTGATCCCAGTGACCCTCAAACATACACAAACACTGGCTTCACAAAGTGTGTTTGTGTGTGACCGCTTCCTCTAGTGAGCCAGAGGAAGTGGCCGTTTGGAAGGAAGCCTCTTCTAGCTGTCTCGTCAGTTTCTTTGTTTGTGCTGTAAATACCCTAAAGATGTTCCTGCTGCTTTTTGTCTGTAATCCAGTTAGAATGCTTGTCATGTTACTTTCATATTATGTGTTTTATTTTGAAAGCTCGGTAGTTGTGGTTTCAAATCCCTAACTTTGGTATTAATGTCACAATGAAGTGAAAGTAGCAACAGATCTTTTTTTTTTTTTTTCCCATATTTTGACACATCCGAGTGAAAAAGATTATCGGAAAAGAAAAAATGTAGGGTGAGAACATGGATCTATTCATCAGTTTTGATTGGATGGAGGAAGATCTGAAAGTGTGCTTGCCATCAGTTGGTCAACTGTAAGAAAAGAGGTGGGGTTTAAAGGATTTACTCAGCCCTATGTTATCCAAGATGTTCATGTCTTTCTTTCTTCAGTTGAAAAGAAATTAAGGTTTTTGAGGAAGACATTCCAGGATTTTTCTCTGTATAGTGGACTTCAATGGGGACCAATGGGTTGAAGGTCCAAATTGCATTTTCAATGCAGCTTCAAAGGACTCTACATGATCCCAGCTGAGGAATAAGAGTCTTATCTAGGGTGACCACCTGACAATATGGCTGTTGCGGGACATAGATGTGATTTTGCGGGACAATGCGGGACACGTGTGAAACTGATACATTTTCTACTGTTAAGCTATGTAAATACTCATTACATTCATTGTCGTATGCGCTGATCTGTGTTTCTGAGCGCGCAAATGCAAGCGAGAAAAAGCTCGTCATTTTTATAAGAGTGAAGAGAATCCACCTGCGAGAGAAGAGATTACAATAATGTGCTCTAGACATTTGTCATTAAAATAACGCCATAGAAACTGCCTCAAATGAACTATTAAAATAAGAAGAAAGTCGCATCTGAAAGCTGCATTGATTTTTTTTATTTTTTATTATTATTTTTTTTAATTAGTTAAAATGAATGGAGAATAACGTGTTTTTCCATGTGTGCTCGACCATTTCCGTCGGTGGTTCTGGGTCACTTAATGAGGTCCGAAAAAAACTTTGCACAGAAAATATGCGGCAAAAAGAATAAATAAAAAGCTTTCTTAAAAAGGCAAAGAGTGCATGGACGTTTTCTTAATATGGTCATTAAAAAACCAACAGGTCATTTTCTCAATATGCAACGTGCGGGACAAGGGGTGAAAATGCTGTGCGGTACAACTTATCTAGTGAAAAGATTGACTGCACTAGGTTGACCTCACACAATACACAATTGTGTACCTGAAACAACAGTGTTGGACGATTGTGAAGTTGGAGGAGAAAATGGTTTCTCACCCTACCCTACCTTTTTGAACCAAAGTACACAGACGAAGAACTAACCGTGCATAACTTTTCCAACATGATTACGCAGTGAGTGAAGACACGTATGCATATCGTAGAGTTAGTGCAAGATGAGCATTTGTGGTTAAAAAGTATATAAATTAATATATATATATATTTTTAAGAAAATGACCAATCGTTTTGCTAGATAAGACTCTTATTCCTCGGCTGGGATTGTAACTGCAATCTGGACCTTCAACCCATTGGCCACCAGTGAAGTCCACTATATGGAGAAA
Organism: Labeo rohita; assembly: GCF_022985175.1. NCBI lineage: Eukaryota > Metazoa > Chordata > Actinopteri > Cypriniformes > Cyprinidae > Labeo > Labeo rohita. Next base: position 13,784,739 of record NC_066887.1, on the reverse strand, counting down.
AATCCTGGAATGTTTTCCTCAGAACCCTTCATTTCTTTTTCGACTGAAGAAAGAAAGACATGAACATCTTGGATGACGGGTGAGTAAATTATCAGGAAATTTTCATTTTGAAAGTGAACTAATACTTTAAGTAGACAAAATGATTGAAGAAGTCCACTATACATCAACAGAAAGAAGTCTGATGGTTTGTCTGAAGATTATGATATTTTGATTTAAAAATGAGGTCACAAAAAAGACATATGCATGGATGATTTGTTCACAATAAGAACAGTAACATTTAGAAAACTGACATCATGCTGACTTGTGTAACTCATGCATTGTTTCTGCTAGAAATGTGAATGACTAAGCAAACAGTGCAGATTATCGAATGTGCTTAGTTAAGCTTTCTATATAAAAACTTTACATTTTGATTAATTGATTGGAAATGACGCAATAAAATTTCTTTCAGACGGAAAGTCCCAAAAACATTTCAGTGTTTGTGTATTGAACCTTGAACCTTTTGCTGGTTTGGATGGGAAATGTAAGCTTGAGGCAATGCACAGAAGCAGACAAATGATCGAGGATGGATCGTTACAACTGTATTTTTCCACATGGCCTAGTTTCCCCTGAATCCTTGTCATTCTTCCTCTCACGGTAGACTGCGGTGACCATGAGTACATACAGCCTCAGCCTTGGCCTCTGTCTTTTCCCCCCACCCTTTCTCCCTCATTCTTTCTCTCTCTCTTTTCCTCCCCTACTGCAACGCTGCAGGATTTCCCTCCTTGCACTTCCTGTTTGGCCACATTCTGTACCGGCACCTGACTGTGTCAGTGGGGGAAAAAGCCATCAGAGGGCTGATCCTCTTTGGTTCAGGATGTTAGGTGACATGGTGGAGGCGTCCTGTCAATGCTCATTAAACATCCTTCCTATGTAGCAGATCTAGCATATTACTGTCTAACATTGCGTTCATTACGTTTATCTAAGAGGTACTGCTCCGATAATGTTATGTTCATTCAGAGGATATTCCTGCTATGTTTGGAATTAAATACATGTGTGCTGCCTACTGCAGCATGTGGAACTGTATGTAGCCAAAATAACATTTGGCTACATTGTTACCAATTAAAGGAGAAGTTCACTTCCAGAAGAACAATTTACAGATAATGTACTCACCCCCTTGTCATCCAAGATGTTCATGTCTTTCTTTCTGTAGTCACTAAGAAATTGTTTTTTGAGGAAAACATTTTAGGTTTTTTCTCTCTATAATGGACTGCTGTGGTGCCCCTGAGTTTGAACTTCCAAAATGCAGTTTAAACGCGGCTTCAAACAATCCCAAATGCAGTTGTATTGATTCCAGCCAAGGAAGAAGGGTCTTATCTAGCGAAATGTTTGGTTATTTTTATAAAAATAATACAATTTATATACTTTTTAATGTCAAATGCTCGTATTGTCTTGCTCTGCCTGGACTTTTTCTGGTTCATGACAGTTAGGGTATGTTGAAAAACTCCCATCTCACGTTAGGGCTGTGTATTGCCAAGAATCTGGCGATACGATACATATCACGATACAGGGGTTGCAATACGATATGTTGCGATACATTGTGATATTGTAAACAAGGCGATATATTGGGATATTTCGTATTTTGTGAATAGGACATAATTTTAGGAAAGCTGTAATTAAGAACACACCACCATATGCAAACCATTCAATGTTATTGAATCACTTTTTGTGCAGTACGAGTAAGGGGGAAAATAAAGTGCTTGCAAGATTCTTTAGTTATTAAATGTATAAAATGTAAGCTTTTATAAACAGACCATATATATTTTTAGACCCTGCTTTACAATTTAAGTTTACAACTGTAACCATGTCAGATCATTTTAATCTGAACTTAAGAATTACATCTGCTTAATATCAATAAAAAATAAAGTGCTTACAGGATTTCTAAAGAAAACAAACGAATTGTAAAACAATAAAATAAATACAGGTAGTGGACATTCTGAGAACCTTTTTGTTCTGAGAATTTCAAAAGTTTTGGTTTTTGCAAGTTTTTCAGTTTGTAACTATGCTTTGCGTGGAATCGCAGAGACCGCGACGTGAGCACCGCCTCAACTGCACAAAACAGCCCCACCACGAGAGAAAGCAGTGGGCAGCCGCACGGCTACCCCACCGCACCCAAGGCGAAGGCCCTTTCATGGGACGGGGCAATTACTCTAACATTAGTGGCGTGCCCTTATGCTAGTATTTCCTGTCACTGTTTAAGTTCAAAGATAAGACTGCAATCTAGCGGTCAGGGTATAAGCTCAAAATAAAGCAACTGTCATGAATCTTGTATGATTAATTATTTTTTTTAAATATTGATGTTCTGTTTTTGAGAATCGATACAGTATCAGCAAACAAGATATTGCAATATATTTTTTTCCTCTTATCTCATGTTCTCCCTCAACTTCAAAACCGCCCTATATCACTGTTTTACCTTTTTTGTTTTGTTTGATCTTCTTTGCATGTTCACTTTGCAAAGACTGGGTCGGTACTTGATTTTGAAATGATTTTTGAAGTTGAGGGAGAAAATACGTTTGTTTTTCAACAGACCCTAACTATCTTGAGCCAGAATACACAGAGTTCAGGCAGAGCAAGACAAGACAAGTGTTTGAGATTAAAATGTATTTAAATTGTATTTTTTTAATGAAAATAACCAATTGTTTTGCTAGATAAGACCCTTCTTCCTCGGCTGGGTTCTTTTACAACCGCATTTGGGATCATTTGAAGCCGCATTTAAACTGCATTTTGGAAGTTCAAACTCTGGGCACCATAGCAGATTTTTATATGGAGAAAAATCCTGAAATGTTTTCTTTAAAAAAACATGTAGTCACATGGACTATTTTAATGATGTCCTTACTACCTTTCTTGGGCTTGTTGCTATCTATGCAGGGTCAGAAAGCTCTCAGATTTCATCAGAAACATCTTAATTTGTGTTCCAGAGGTGAACAGAGGTGTTACGGGTGGAACGACATGAGGTTGAGTAGTTATTGACAGAGTTTTCATTTTTGGATGAACTATCCCTTAACAGTAAACAATGGACCTGTTTTTGCATGAAAAATTGACCACACCTGACGCCTTCTTTACTGTGGGCATGTCTCTAAAGTAGCACAGTTTTCTGATTTCATGTCTGTCTGTTTGCTAGTCTGGTCCTGTATTTAAGCTCTTTGTCCTTTTGGTGCATTAGCAAGCTGACTGCCCCACTCTTCAGTAGTTTGGCCTGTGAAGGGCTCTTGCGTAATGAATTCTCTGCTGACTTCAAAGGATACCTTTAACTCCTACGGTGACTTACTTTTGCATCGTAGTCTCACAAACTTTTTGTTGAACTGTGTTTGACATGATTTCCCTTTACATAATGTCAGTAGCCCTTTTTACACAGACGTCCTGCTGGGGGTGAGTTAGCTGTGATGAGCAATGCTGGTGGGCACTGGCTGCTGAGCTTTCAAGACAATCACTGATGATTCTCGGAGTGGCAGTGTGTTCAGATTTGAGACTGTAGCCGCTGTACTCTAGTACCAGGCTCTGCTAGACGTGCACACTCATTGCTGTGTTTTACCTCAGGGGTTGTTGCCAAAAAAAAAACTGGGAGAAAAATGAGCAGGAGCTGAGGAGCTGTTTTTGAACGAGCGTGCAGTAGAAGATGGCCAGATAGAAAGACTGTGAACGTGAATTAATCATGAAGGTTGTGTTAAAAGCATGAGGCCACATTGGCTAGGAGAGACATTGATTTATGATAGACTGATGGAGAAAACCTGCTCTTTTTTTCCCTACAGACCATTACAAAAAGCAGATGACTTGTGTGCTTTGCAAAATCACACACACACACAGTGTGAAATCATCTTAACCGGAATATTTCCATGCTCCATTTGAAGGGTTTTCTGTGTTTCCCCTCCTCTTGTATTATCTGGAAAAATTAGCTCAGTAAAGTCTGAAGGGCTGATTGCAAAAGATTATAAGCACGCTGTGTTGTCTCTGACCCCTCAGTTAAAATGGTCAATTGGAAGTGATTCTGTTTTGAATGAAAAATTAATTATAAATTCAGAAACATTGAAATACCATCTTCCACAAATCTTGCAGCCTCTTTAGTCTAATTAAAGTTGCTATTTTTGTCCCCTGTTGGTGGGATTTTCAGGTCAAAGATCACCAATGCTTTGCAATGTAGAAAAATATAAATTAATTCATTTCCCCAGTCTCCTGCATTCATAAGCATATGAAGGGAAGTGGATTTAACACAGTCTAGTGTGACTGTCTGTTAAGTGTAAAGCAGACATAAGCTGTAAAATTGAGATTACATGACATTTCCTTATCCTCTTCAGGTGGTGGGAAGCACCTGTGTGTGTGTGTGTGTAACAAGGATGTTCACTTTACTCATCCTCCCCTACTCTTGAAAAATGTGTGTGCTTTTGTAGGAAACTATGTACAGAATATTTCCAGTCCTTTTAACTCTATCCACTCTGTTTTGTATACTGGTACTAACTAATTAAAGTTCAATAATGTTAGATGAATTAATTAAGTTCATTACAGTTCAATTTTCAATACTTTAATTCAGAAATAATGCATTAAATTTATCAGTAGTGACAGTAGTGAAGTTTTATGTATTTTAAGCTTCAAAAATGCTGAACATTCATCTTTTTCTTTACAGGAATTACACTACCAGTCAAAAGTTTTTGAAGTATCTTCTGCTCACCAAGCCTGCATTTATTTGATCCAATATACAGCAAAACAGTACAATTTTGAAATATTTTTACTATTTAAAATAACTTTTCTATTTGAATAGATTTTAAAATGTAATTTATTAAGCTGAATTTTTTAGCATCATTACTCCAGTCACATGATCCTTCAGAAATCATTCGAATATTCTGATTTGCTGCTCAAAAACATTATTATTAATACTTTTATTATTATTATTATTATTATGTTGAAAACAGCTGAGTACGTTTCTTTGATTAGTAGAAAGTTCAGAAGAATAGCATTTATCTGAAATAGAAATCTTTTGTAACATTATAAATAGTCTTTATCATCACTTTTGATTAATTTGAAGCATCCTTGCTAAAAAGTATTAATTTCTATAATTTCTTTACCAAAAAAAACATATCTTGTATGTATGTATATATGTGTATATGTGTGTGTGTATATATATATATATATATATATATATATATATATATATGTGTATATATATATATATATATATATATATGTGTATATATATATATACTGACTCCAAGCTTTTGAACGATATATAGTGTGTAAGGTTACAAAAGCTTCTTATTTTAGATAAATGCTGATTTTTGGATCTTTCTGTTCATCAAAGAATCCTGAAAAAAATTTACTAATTTACTAAAAAATTTAAAAATTTACTAAAAATTTAATTAACTGTTTTAAATATTTGTAACAATAAGAATAATAATACAAATGTTTCTTGAGCAGGAAATTAGCACATTAGAATGATTTCTGAAGGATCATGTGATACTGAAGACTGGAGTAATGATGCTGAAAATTTAGCTTTGATCACAGGAATAAACTACATTTTAAAATATATGCAGATAGATTTCAAAATTGTACTGTTTTTACTGTACTTTGGATCAAATAAATGCAGGCTTGGTGAGCAGAAGAGACTTCTTTAAAAACATTAAAAATCTAAAAAGTTTTAACTGGTAGTGTACATTTTAAAATGTATTAAAATACAAAATGGTTATTTTAAATTGTAATAATATTTCAGATTATCTACTGTATTTTTGATCAAATAAATGCAGCCTTGGTGAGCACATACTACCGACCCCAAATTTTTAATCGGTAAGGTACAGTGAGTCCCTACAGTATGCAAATATTTCATCAGATCAAGATAATACGATGAATGTAATTTTCAGCATGGTTAAGTAAGGTGTGGTTAAAACGTTGGCTCTAATGGTACCATGGAATATCATGATTTATTGGAATACCTTCGAGCACTATGGTACATGTTGTATGCTAATCATTCAGTACTCAGCTCTTGTGAAGAATTATGATTTATCGTGTAGCCACAGCTGATCTCAACAAGATGAATGTTTTTGATGCTCTGAAAGCAGTTAGGCGCATGACTCTCAGCTGAGAGCTGCAGTGGGAATGTTGCCCACTGATTGTGGTGGCATCTGATCCTTCAGCCACACCAATGAATGCTGGGACTGTCTCACAACAGGGTGTGGACCTGAGAGAGCTTTATACCCCTATTAGATTACAAATAGTTTCCACACAGGTGAGTATTTTAAGCTTTAACATTATTACCTTATTAATTCCAAAGGGAATTCTAAAGAGGAAATGCTAAAAGCGGTTTATAGAGGACAGTAAAATTTCCACCAATTAAGATTTTGCATAAAATATTGCATAGATAGGCTTGTCACATAGAAGCCATTGTATATAATTTTTTAAAGTTCTTACCTAATGTTAATATATATTTATGGTTAGCTTTTCATTATACTGTTACACAGGACTGTCTTGTAATACTGTAAATGAACAGTCAGTGATCCAGAGATAGAACAAGAGGGCATTTGACTGAAAGCTGAGCGATTTGCCATTCAAATCAGTCCTGTTGCTCTCTCTTTCCGGATATGTGCCTTACAGTCAGACCTCCTGCAGGGGCAGCCCTAATCACACTTATCCACCTTTTGCACGTAATTATTGCCATATTAGAAATAAGACCATCGCCTTCTCACCTCGCCTGCACAGTGGAGCGACCTGCACTCTGCTCCTCTGTCTGCGCTTATTGTAGTTTTTGACTGAATGCCCTGGTGAAGAGCTCTACTCTGAGTGTGTCCTCCTTTTTTATTAAGGGTTTCTGTCTTTCATTGTACAGATAAGGACTTCCAGACTAGGTCTATAGAGTCTGCACGCAGGGAGCAAACACATTCAATCAGACCTGTGAATATGTAATGTAACGTTAGTTTTGGCAGGCGAATACTGTGCTGCTAGAACCCAACAGTGCGTCACTATAATCCATGTTATATCACAGACCCCATATAGTGCTGTCTTCTTTTCTTCCATGTGTGAGACACTGCTGTAGACTATGAAGGGACTTGATGTGGGATGTGAGAGATTCCTTCTTTTCTCTTCTTTGTCAGAGCTGGGGACCAAGAGCCTCCAGTTTTGTCTTCAGTTTTGTCAGACAGTATTTTGTCTTCTGATTAGTAGGTCATTAGCTGGGAGTTGTAATCTGTTTTGGCTAGAGCTTTGTTAACAAGATTTACTCCTATCTGATGTTGCTAAAATTATCAGTTTACAAGACAAAGACGTCTGTGAGAGGCGGCAAATTCATTTAGGCTATTGTAGCTTTTTTCAGCCAGTGTTTATCTCATTAATCTTGTTTTTTTGGCTGCATTTGATGTATGGACAGTACTGCTTGTTGTTCTGTTTTAGTGAACGCTAATAGAATTTGGTTACAGTGTTCTGAAGTCTTGAAATTTTTGGTTTATTAGATTAGGTGTTCCTTACTTACTAGCCTGTCCTTACAAGTGCTTCTGTCAAAATAAGAGGCGGCAGATGGCACAGATGCTAAACGAACAGAATAATGCATTGACATTCCCATATGTCTGCATATGTATATTCCCGTACTGTTTGCACATAGATATCCAGCTGTTCACCTTTAGATGTTTTTGTCAAATGTGCTGCTGAGGGCCCTATGAAATCTATTTTGTTTTTTCCAAATTCGTTTTTTTTTTTCGTGTAAATTTTTCTGCGTTCCTTTTTTTCACATTTAAATGTTTCTAGACTCTATTTTAATAGCTAAACTGAAAATATTCATCAAAAAGTGTCTAATTAATAAGGCTGTCAACGATTAATCGCGATTAATCGCATACAAAATAAAAGTTTAAGTCTGCCTAATATATGTGTGTGTACTGTGTGCAATTATTATGTATATATAAATACACACAAATTAATGTGTATATATATGAGAAATATGTTATTAATATACAAAATGATTTTATTTATATATAATATAAATTATATAAAAATTATAATAAATACATATACTTGTAAATATTTCTTAAATATATTCATGAATGTGTTTGTATTTATATATACATAATAATTATACACAGTACACACACATATATTAGAGAAACTCAAACTTTTATTTTGTATGCGATTAATCACGATTAATCGTTGACAGCCCAACTAATTAATTGAAATCATGAAACGTATACAATTTAAGAGTAATTTATTAAAAGTGTAACAAAAATTACAGTAACACTTTAGGATAGGAAACATTTCTCACTATTAACTAGTTGCTTATTAGCGTGCCTATTTATAACATATTGGCTATTTATTAGTACTTATAAAATACATATTCTGCATGACTATATTCTGCATACCTAATCCTACCCAATACCTAAATTTAACATACAGTACGATGCAGCAAATTAGTAGTTTGAGGCAAAAGTTAATGATTTTTTAATAGCGAGAATTGTACCTTAAAATAAAGTGTGACCAAAATTACATTTTAAGGCCCTGTGAAATGGGTTTTATTTTTTCTCAAGTTCAGTTTTATTTTTACTAACTTTTGTGTTTTCCATTCATTTTCTGGATTTCATTTTAATATTTTCATTCATTTTATTAATAATCAAAAGCATGTTTAATTAATTGATTTTGTTAAAAATATATATTTATTTACTTTCAGAAATACTGTTGTGAATTTACATTTTTACTTTTTTTTTTTTTTTTTTTTTTTTTTTTTTTTTTTTTTTTTTTAGCAAAAAAATTCTGGTAAATAATTTTTGATAAATATTCCTTAGAAAATAATGTTTCAATTTATTAATAGTAGTAGTAGTAGTAGTAATAGTATCATTACATTAAACTACATTTCATTTCTGTCACAGTTTTTTCAAGATAAACCAAACTTTTATTTTGACAGGTTGCTGTGAAGACCTTCAAGTTTCTGTTTGCATATGATATGACAATAGTTTTTCTCTAAAGAAATGGTAAAATGCTCATGAAATGACTCTCAGAGCAGTTCTAGAGATTTTGTTTGTGTTTTCATGTACTCATATATTGAGGCGATGGAGGCTAAAAGTATGTGTGTAGTAAACGAAACTGCGCATCTGTGCCATTCATTCACACAGAGACACAGAACATGCAGGATTCATGTTTAAGTAGTATTTTGCAACTTAATATGCACAGACACTAGTCCATATAACATTTTGTTTTAAGTGTACTGATCTACTTTTGATTTATTCCTCCAAAATTCCAGGACATTCCACGTTATACAGTAAATTCCATTTTTATGACTGGATTCCGTGATTCTGTCCACATTTTCTCCATCGCAGAAATCATACGACCCTAGCTATTTTGAGCAAAGGTGAATGAATATCCACAAAGTTCATGTCACTGTAAAAACCTAAGCCAGGGACAATTGCAAATGTAAACATCTTGCCAGAAGATTAGGCCATATGGATTCTAATTTTAATGTAAGGATAATAAAAAGAAAGGAAGTGTGTGAGCGAAGCCTGGCTACAGTAAGGAAAAAGGAAGGCCAAGATCTTTAATTGTGTTCTCACACAATGGAAATATATGTCAGCATAAGTGAATATGTGTACTCAGCAAAGCTGCTAGCATTGCTGCCCTGAAATGCTTCCCAGTTATGTAATGCCTGTAGCTTGGATCAAGCCAAACACATTGTGGTTTAATTAAGTTATGTCTAATCTCTCGGCAGGTTCTCAGCAGAAAGATTGATGACTCTTGTTCAGGTGTAAACCGCTATCACGCTCTCTCTGTCGTTTGGGTTCATTTTTTGTTAATGTGTTTTGCACGTCTGGCCCTGTCAATAGGGAGGAGGGGGTCGGTCAGCCCTTCTGGTGAAGGATGACCCACTCCATCTGTCTAGGGTCAGGTGGGTGTTTATGGTAATTCGCTCACCCGTTGAGTTAAGGGCATCCGGAACGATTTCAAATGCCCAGTCATGTGGCACAATGCATGAGGAGGGCAGGCTAGGTTAAAGGCCTATTCATACCAAAAAACATTTTTAGCACCTACACTACTGTTCAGGAGTTTCAGTCTCTTTATGGATTTTGTTTTTCATATAACTTTATTACTTTATTTACTCACATAGGATTTAGTGTGAACAGGTTTTAACACGGTCTGGTGTTAAAAGAGATTTTAGAGGAAAAAAAGTTCAAAGCATTAGGATGGAACTTAAGAAAGATCCATCCAAGAGTTTGGATTTAGATTTTTAAAGGTTTGAGTATTTGCGCTTGTGCACTTTCAATGGATGTGGAAACTCTACTCTCTTTTTTAGTTAAAGTAATATTGAAGTGACAGGAGGGATCAAGAAGCAGTAATAAGAAATGTAAACTAGAGGAAATGATTTTGACTAAAATAAATCCATTGGAAGGCTGAGAGAAACAATCCATAAAAATGCACCTTTGTCACTTTCCCCCTAGTATGTGTGAGAGATGGTTGCTTTCGAGTGGGCTGTTAATGACATGTGATGTTCTGGAGAGAGATGTAAATGGAGGTGTCTGTCTAAAAACAGCCCTGCACACTGTATATTTGCCCTCCAGCTGAAGGAGTGGGAGTGGAGGAGTGGTCAGGGTGACACAGCAGATCGCAGCTAGAAGCAGAAGTGGGGCTGGAGCTGCATTCCTGAAATAGCAGCAAGTTTTGGGAGGTGACGGGAAGGAGGAAGTCACTACATGGTCCCGTTCCTGCTTAGGGCAGTATAAACTGTTATTTGTTTAGGGACATATACATCGCATATTTTGTTTTAATAGCATCTAGGATTAGTTATCTTCACTTTGTTTTGAATTTTAGCAAACTGGCTATCTAGACATGTTAGGCATGTTTTGAGTCAACTGAGGTCACACAGACTCCAGTTTAGATAGCTCAAAACATGCCTTCAGTGCCTAAAACTGCTGTCTTGGTAGGTTTTGAAATGCATTCTTTAAGTGCTACTTGGCCTCTGACTTATTATTTACATGATTTTCTGCCCTAATAATGCCTTACTGTTTCTACAAGCACACTTTTTCTTGATTGGTTTATGCGATGACTTACAGTTGAACTCAACAATTTTACATACATCTTGCAGAATCTGCAAAATGTTAATTATTTTACCAAAATAAGAAGGATCATACAAAATGTATGTTACGTTTTTTTTTATTTAGTACAGACCCGAATAAGATATTTCACATAAAAGATGTTTACATATAGTCCACAAGAGAAAATAATAGTTTATAAAAATTACCCGGTTCAAAAGTTTACATACACTTACTACTGTGTTGTTACCTGAATAATCCACAGCTGTGTGTGTGTGTGTGTGTGTGTGTGTGTTTTTTTTTTTTTTTTTTTTTTTTTTTGTCCCTTGTTTCTCCTGAACAGTTAAACTGCCTGCTGTTCTTCAGAAAATGTCCAACACATTCTTGGGGTTTTCAGCATTTTTGTGTATTTGAACCCTTTCCAACAATGTCTGTATGATTTTGAAATCCATCTTTTCACAGCGAAGACAACTCGTATGCAACTAGGTTCAAACACTCACTGATGCTTCAGAAGGAAAAACAATGCATTAAGAACGGGGTGAAAACTTTTGAATGGAATGAAAACGTATACATTTTTCTTATTTTGCCTAAATATCTTTTCTTTTTTTTTTTTTTTTTTTTCATTTAGTACTGCCCTTCAAAAGCTACAGAAGATACTTGTTTCCCAGAGGACAACATAAGTTAAATTTTCCATAATTTTCAAAATTCAAAAGTTTTCACCCCCTGGCTCTTAATGTGTTGTTTTCTTCTGAAGCATCAATGAGTGTTTGAACCTTCTGCAATAGTGGCATATGAATCCCTCAGTGTGAAAAATATCGTCACAAAAATGCTGAAAAACTAAAGAATTTGTGGGACCAGCTGGCAGTTTAACTCTTCAGGACAAACAAGGGACTCATGAACAACTATCAATAAAAAAAAAAAAAAAACACACAGCTGTGGATCATCCAGGTAGCAACACAGTATTAAGAATCAAGCGTATGTAAACTTATGAACAGGGTCACTTTTATAAATTCAACTATTATTTTCTCATGTGGGCTATATGTAAACGTCTTTTATGTGAAATATCTTATTCAGGTCAGTACTAAATAAAAAATAACATGCATTTTCTATGATCCCTCTCATTTTGGTAAAAAGAAAATTAGATTTTGCAGATTCTGCAAGGTGTATATAAACTTTTGACTTCAACTGTATATTTCATATTATATTCCTTTAGTGTCAGGTCTACCCAGAAACGAACCTTTTGTAAGCACCTCAGGCCCTGCTGATAAAATCACTCTCCCTTGATGAAGCTGTTTTATGGAGCCCATCCAATTCAGCGTCTCCCCATCACTCTGTCCCACTTTCGGCCCACGACCTTTTCCTACTGCTCTATCAGAGCCAGTTCTGTTCTGCTCCACTGCCCCTGCTAATAAACACGCCTCGAATGGACCTCAAATTTAGCAGTCTGCATGGAGTCTATGGACCGAAATGGATGGTAATGTTTTGTGATGTGATTGCTTTATAATAAATAGAATATTTGGTTTCGACCAATCTCATTTTCTCTTTTTTTTTTTTTTTTTGGAAATGGGATTATGTGAAGAGTTTAAGGTTAGAAATTTTGGGGATATCTAATATTAGTGAATCTAATATATCCGATAAATGTCTGGCCTGGCCCTTTTTTTTTTTTTTTTTTTTAAAAGTCTCCTTAATATTTGAGCTCCTTTTGTAAGCTTAAGTGTTGTGTATGCTGTTCAAAAGCTTGGGAGTTTGTAAGATTTACATTTTTGTGTGTGACCCTGGACCACAAAACCAGTCTTAAGTCACACAGGTATATTTGTCGCAGTAGCGAAAAATACATTATATGGGTCAAAATTATGATTTTTCTTTAATGCCAAAAATCATTAGGATTTTAAGGAAAGATAATGTTCCATGAACATATTTTGTAAGCTAATAAACCTTATTGTAAAGTGTTACCAAGTATTAATCTGAAAAAAAGTTGATTTCAAAAGTTTTATTTTATTTTATTGTTTTAATTTATTTTATGTCTGCTTTGTTATTGATGCCGTCCTCCTCACAGCGCAAACACATCACAGACAGCCCATCTCAGGTCTTTCCAAGTCTGCAGTCTATTTTTATAAAGAGGTTTTGAAATATTTACCAACCTTTAGTCTGTAGACGCAGCTTTCTGACTGTTGGCTAAGTGTATGAGTCTTAAATGAAGATATGCCAACTTGTTTGGTTATGTGACAGGTTTTTCGTCTCTATGAATCAGAAAATCTGGTAATTGTACATGTTATATTGTTCACAATAATTCTATTAAAACTGTTCTGGGTAAATCAAAAATTTTTCTCAGCCTTCAGACAAATGATTATCGTTGTGTTCCACCTTTGGGATATGTGTGTGATGGAGGTGCATGTATCTGATTATGTATTTTCATGTCTTGACATGCTGTGTGTGGGTAGTGGACTGACTGCATACCCGAAAGAGACGCCCAAAACATCTGCTTCTGCCTTAAGCGCACCTGGATGTGCTTCTGTCCTATAGTATGATGGGTTATACTTATCTACATACACTTTCTGTGTAGCTCCCTGTTAGTTCACAAGAAAATGAAAAGAGAAAGTACAGACGTTGCTTTGAGCGGTTTGCCACTCCTTCTAAGACACACCTTTATCAGCCACACCTTGGGTAGAGACTCTTCTGCGGACAGTTATATTACTGTGTTTGTTATTACAGAGAGATGTGGTTAATGGAGTGTAATGACTGTCTTTATTCCATTGTCATAGATTAATGAAGTTGCATTTTATATTGGCTTGTGCTCGCATGACAGTTAGGAAGATGGATGACGCTATCCGGGGAGGGATAAGCAAAGCCCTTCGCTGATCTTTGACCTCTCACACATTGATGCTGGAAATCTGCATGTGTGGGTTTCCCAGGGGCCCCTGTGCTCTTGCAAATAGTGCTACATGGCTATCTAATGATGCTCAAGTCTTTAATTCAATCTGCCCCCTCTTTTCATGGCTCTCTAATGGAGTGGTCTCAGATTTGCTCTCCATTTCCTCCACACCTTATTAAGTTATGTCTATGTGCCTGCTCATTTGATGATTTTTTTTTTACCACAGAGCATTCCCTTTGGTTTGCTACTTGAGTCTCATATTTGGATTGTCTCCTGTTTTTTTTATTTGCAGCTTTCATCACGTCTTAAATGCAGTGCTGCTGCCTGTACTTGCCCTAATTAAAATGATAACCTGTTACTTGGAGTTGGCAAAAAGTTTTTGTGCCGTTTGTCAGTTATGTGCCAATTTTGTTGACAATAGATTAAAAATGGAGGGAAAGTAGGCCAATGTTGATTATTAATGGATGTGATGTAAGGAAGGAAATCTGTTCCTTATTCTACAGGGATGTGAATGGTGTCCCTTATGACGTTAAACTACCAGATTCTTACTTGCCATTAATTTGTTGTGTTCTACAACATAGCAGACTTTCATTTTTAAGCAGACTTTCATTTTCCATAAAGTTGGTTCACTCCAGACCAAAAATGAAAGTGAAAGTGCCACCAAAACCCCAAATTACAAATTTGTGGCACAAGGTTTTACAAGGCACCACTCACATTTACTAAATATGTAGCTGATTATTATATTTTTCTGGCTCCAGAGTTATTACATTTTGATGAAAGATTTAGATTTTTTTTTCTTTTCAGTTTTAAACAGTAATATGCACTATGCAGTGATGGATTATGCAACATAACACCAGAGGCATTTATTAGGAAAGTAAAATGGGTTGAGTTTGAATTGTTTTTAAGTTAGAGAATGCTAGAGAAGCAGGCTAATAGTGGTTTGATTTGGCAATCGTGGCTGGTTGGGCTGTTTTGCTGCCAAATTATGCGGACTATGGAGTACAACCGTTAGATTCCAGAATTTATTTTCTCCATAGGATAACTGATTTTTAACAAAAATATATAAACCGTTGAAGACAGACCTGCTTTGAGTGCTGAGGTTGTTAATCAATGTATGTTTTTGTTGTAGTCATAACCTGCAGTATTTCAACTTATTTTTTTAATTGCATTAAATAGACTATACTTTCAACAATCAGTGAATTGAAACGAGTATGATTTTTTTTTTTTTTTTAAGAAGCCTCTTCTGCTCAACAAGCCTGCATTTATTTGATCTAAAGTACAGCAAAAACAAAAAATAAATAAGTAATTTTACTATTTGAAAATAACTGCTTTCTATTTGAATATATTTTAAAATGTTATTTCTGTGATTTTAAAGCTGAATTTTTAGCATCATTACTCCAGTCACATGATCCTTCTAATATTAGAAAATCATTCTAATATTCTGATTTGCTGCTCAAAAACCTTTATTATTATGTTGAAAATATGAATAGAAAATGGATTCAGATTCAATAGAAAATTCAGAAGGACAGCATTTTTCTGAAACTGAAATATTTTGTAACGTTATAAATGCCTTTATCATCACTTTTGATCAATTTAAAGCATCCTTGGTAAATAAAAGTATTAATTTCTATAATCCCCCCCATTATCAAAAAAAAAGAAAATTCATGTGGCATTGAAGACTGGAGTAATGATGGAAAATTTAGCTTTGATCACAGGAATAAATTACATTTTAAAAATAAATTCAAATAGAAAATTTTAAATAGTAAAATATTTCAAAAATTTACTGTTGTTTCTGTACTTTGGATCAAATAAATACTTGGTGAGCAGAAGAGACTTCTTTAAAAAGCATTAAAAATCTTACTGTTCAAAAACTTTTGACTGGTAGTGTATATCTATATTTTGAGTTGTTTCAAACCTGTTTCAATTTCATTCGTCTGTTTTGAACATATTTTGAAGAATACGGGTAACCAAACAGCTGATGCTCCCTGGTGAGCACCATAGTATTTTTTTTCCACACTATGAAGGTCAATGGGGACCTTCAACAGTTCTTTAAATCAGTAATTTTAACCTTTTTCCATTGTTTTTAATTACATTATGTTGTTTGCAATGCTTGACAGGATTTATTTTCCTCATTGTATTTTCCCTCATGCCATAGTTTTAGATTCTTAGTTCTTTCCCTCCATGTTAAAAGGATAGTTAACCCAAAAATGAACTCTGTCAGTAATTACTCACCCTTATGTTGTTCCGAACCGGTAAGACCTTCATTCATCTACATGAGTCATGATACTCTTGTGAGCGCATGTCTTACACACAGACTTACACAGAAGAGAAAAAAATCTTTAATAAAGTCATTATTTTTATTTTCTTTGCACACAAAAAGTATTCTCATAGCTTTATAAAATTAAGGATGAACCACTGATGTCACAAGGACTATTTTAACGCTATCTTTACTACCTTTCTAGGCCTTGAATGCGGTAGTTGCATTGTTGTCTATGCAGGGTCTGAAAGCTCTCAGATTTCATCAAAAATATCTTAATATGTGTTCCGAAAATAAAGAAAGGTCATGGAACGAAATGAGAGTGTAAAATAAAGAAAAAATGGAACGAAATGAGAGTGAGTAATTATTGACATAACTTTTATTTTTGGGTGAACTTTCCCTTTAAGATGAGCTAGATCTGTGTGGCCTGTCCTGCTTCCGCCTGTGATAAATGTCAGATTGAGAGTCTGGGGTCTTTGATGCAGTTACTCACGGTGGTAAAAGAGTAGACCAGTTCCACATCATTACATTACAGCATTGCATTCACCTTAAACCGCCCTTAAATCAATACAGAGAGGGAGGGAAGGAACAAAGGCAGTAAAGAGAGGAAAAGAAGAGGGAGGAGAAGGAAAAGGGTAGCGGTGTTTGTCAGGGGCCAATGAATGAAATCTTTCTCTGGATGGAGAGCTGAGAAGCCTTTTTATTTCTCTCTTCATTCTCATCAGGCCCTCTGCTGGTCTACACTGATCTCTCACTCATCTACTGCATGCTTTTTTTAACCATTTCCTGTTTTGGATTATGTAATGGCTCATACAATGCTTTTTTGTTTATGTATAGACATTTTTACTCGTCTGGAATGAACTGAATGAAAACAAAACAGACACGGCTTTTCAGTAAGCTGAGAGAGAGTTATATACTATTTATTTATTTTGTAATAATAATAATATATCAATGGATTGTGTGGGCATGCACTTGTATGAAAATGTCAGTCATGTGAAGCACTGACAGTAAACCAAGCAAGGAATGTTGTAATGTAAGAGGTGTGACCTAATGGAAAAATGATCAGAATTTACTGGAAAGGAAGATAAAAAGGAGAATGTGAGAGAAAATGCCTAAAATTATCACATTTACTAGATTTTGACATTTTCTGAAGAAAATGTGGTAGGTGCTTGAATACTTGCAATAGTGTCATTAGGGCATTTTTGTAATCTAGGTCCATTTAAAATTAAAAATATGAATAAATTAGGGCTGGCAAATGATTAATCATGATTAATCGCATACAAAATTTAAAGTTTGAGTTTGCCTAATAAGTGTGTGTACTGTGTGTAATTATTATGTATATTATTGTATATAAATACAAGCACATTCTTGTACATATTTAAGAAATATTTACAAGCATATGTATTATAATTTTTATAGAATTTATATTATATATATATATATATATATATATATATATATATATATATATATATATATAAAATATTTTGTATAAACAACATATTTCTTTTAAATATATACTTTGTGTGTATTTATATATATATATATATATAATTACACACAGTACACCCACATATATTAGACAAACTTTTCGTTTGTATGCGATTAATCACGATTAATCGTTTGCCAGCCCTAGAATAAATACTAGCATATTAAAAAACTGAATTAAGACTGCATTACGCATAGTTGTAGCACAAATGTTATGTGCTAATAGTAATGCTTGCCTTAGCAAGTACCACTGAGAAAATCATTCTTCTCTTTGTTTCATTTTAATGCTTTGGTTGGCATTCAGTTTTGTTTAAAAATAAATAAATAAATAAATAAAATCAATGGCCACTGTACATGTACACTCCATGGTGCTGCTGTAATGCTGACCTGGTTCAGTTACTAATGTTGAAGCTTAATTGAGTTTTTAAACAATGGCAGAGAAGTGCAAATCCGTTAAAAATGCCTTTGAAGCTATGAACCGTTTCTGTCCGTCTATTTGAGCTACACCTGCCGGTTTTAAGTGTTTATGTTAAACCACTCTTAGTAGGATCTCTCTCTATTATGAGCGAGAGCTATAGACACTGAGCCTTTACTCTGAGAGGCAGGTGATCAACGGCCCCTGTGACAAGCACATCTTCATAACTGTGTTTATGTAAGAGTCTCTTTGTGTGTAATTGCTTTAACCCTTCCTGGCATGGATAGAGAGTAGAGAAAACCAGACAGGTGCAATTAAAAGCCTTAAATAAAAGAGTGGTTGTAAAGTGCACGCATGTGAGGAGAGATTTAATACACTTAGTATTTTCTCTCAGCTGTCACCCTGCCCATCTCTTCTAGAAACAGTTGTTTCATAAAACGCATGTCAGCATTTTAAGGGTGCCTTTGGATCGACATTTGCAGGAGTGTTTCGTATAGGTTTTCTTAGTCAGGGTGTGGTTTTTCCTAGTATGGTGTGGTTGCACAGAAGAATGACAGCTGCTGAAGAGAGGAGAACAGGAGATGGATGGATGGAGAACAGGGAATTCAGAGGATGGCAGTCATTAAAAAAATCTGCTGAGATGGCTACACGCCGTCTGGACTGTTGAATGGAGATGAAGTCATGCGTGTCGTCCAATCGGAGATTGATTTTTGAGGTTGCATTTGTGAGGACGATCTGCTGGTCCACTGTTAATCAAACCTTCTTTCTCGCGCATTAGCGCCATGCTGTTAATCGTCTAAATGAAGTGTGGCCTGGCTGTGATGTGTGGGCAAAATAAGCCTAAGTGGTCTTTGTTTCCTTCCTGTTTGTTATGGTGCAAATGTAATATGAGAATTGAACCTACAGAACATATCCACCTTATTTTTTTCCGTGCTGCCATTTGTAAATTTTATGTGTCTGGCTTCCAGTTCTATCCACTTCCAGCTGTTTTTAGCTGTACAAAACAGCTTGTTTCGCTGCTTGATATTGCAAACTGGTGTGTTTTACCATATTATTTTAATGTATTATCTTAATTATGAACATGATGCTGTGCTTTAGAATTTTCTCTTCATGAATGAATCCTACGTTTTTTTTTTTGAAGGATCATGTGACACTGAAGACTGGAGTAATGGCCATCACAGAAATAACTATTTTAAAAACATATCACAATGTTTTTTTTAAAATATAATAAAATAGAGAAAGTTATTTTACATTTTAATAGTATTTAAATTGATATTACTTATTTAAAAATCAAAATACATGAATGTTTTTACTGTATTTTTGATTGTATAAATGCAGCCTTTGAAAGAGACTACTTTCAAGAACATTAAAAATCTTACAGACCTCAAATTTTTGAGTGGTAGTGAAAAAATGTTTGGAATGTTTTTGTATATTGTGTTATTACTTGAAACTACTTTGACTTTCATTTCCTGATGTAAGGCTACATGTTGAATTGGTTAGGTAATGTTAACCCAGTACCCAAACAGTTCTTTTGCCATAGTTTTAGCAAACTCTCCTTCAAATCAAGCTCTATTTTGGTGTAGGATTTTGCTTTTCAGGGACCCCCTTCAAAACGCAATTGGGCTGTTTTTGACTAGGAATTGGGGCGGGTTTTGTTGTGAAAACCTGGCAACCCTGGATGCAATGAAGTTAGTTTCTGCTCCTTAAAATATCGTGTTTTGATTGAAAACATTTAGAATTTTGTTTGACTAACTGATGTGTTGAGCTTTTTAAAGGGATAGTTCACCCGAAAATGATGATTCTATGCCGTTCCAAACCTATAAGACCTTTGTTCATCTTTAGAACACAAATGAAGATATTTTTAAATGAAAAATTGAGATTTCTGACTCTGCATAGACAGCAATGCAAATGACACATTCAAGGCCCAGAAAGGTAGTAAGGACTAGGGATGTCACAATACTCAATATAATATCGAACTGTTCGGTACGACATCCGCGGTTCAATACGCACTTGTGAATTGCGGTTTTTCGGTTAATAATTTCCTTGTTTTATTTTTCTCGAAATTTGCTGTGTGTGCGCGCGTGATTTCACGTGCTGACATGAGGAAACGCCTCCCTGTTTATATTTGAAAAAGCAACACTGGCGGAGCATCTTCCGTTCTAATGAAATGCAATGATAAGCCTTTCTAAACCTGTTATCCAACAAAAGAGAACATTATAACTTATTTTTACTTTACAGCATCAGTCGAGTATTTGAAATAACTTCCTTTTGTGATCTGATGTGGCTTCTTATCATAGAATGAGGCAGACAGTATATTCTAACTTATACTGTATGTCGATTAGCAATGGCTTACAAATATAGTTAATCATTATGAAAATACCCAAGCCGTTTAACGTTTTATCTAGTTTTTATTCAGTTACAGCAATAGTGATGCCTTTATCCATATTAGAGATTTCCTGGTTGGAATATCATCAGTGTTATCTCTGACGTATATGTGGATTTTCTGCACGAGGGCGAGGTCCAGTATGAATGAAACCCATTCTATTTTGCATAAAAATCTGGAAAATAATACCTCTCAAAGTAATATAATGCAGACATATAATAATCCATGCTATTTCCAGTGTACAGAGATTTACAGGAGTATTTTGTTTTTAATTAGATGCAAAAAAAAAAAAACAGACACTGATGTGGTTTAAAACCGAGGTACGTATTGAACCATGGACTAACTGTATTGTTGGATCCCTAGTAAGGACATTATTGAAATAGTCCATGTGACATCAGTGGATCTAACTAAATTTTATGAAGTTATGAGAATACCAAAATAACGACTTAAATTCAACAGTTTATTCTCTTCCACGTCAGTCTTCGATGTGCGTTCATGACGTTGCATGACGTTGGTCAGAAAGCTCTTTAATTTCATCAAAAATATCGTAGTTTGTGTTCTGAAGATGAAAAAAGGTCGACATAAGGGTAAGTAATTAATGACAGAATTTAAATTTTTATGCTGATCGACTGCTACTGCTCACATGTGAGCTATATGTCAATAGAATTAATTTAATTAGAAACAATTAAAGCTGAAAAGCCGCAGCATCCTGTCAAGTAGTAGAGAGCGGTATAATAATTTAATTAATATTTCAGTGCCTCATCGACATTTGTCAGTTTCTCTTGCGGTTCTTCATGGTCACTGTGTTGAGCAGGTGTCACCTGTTTGTTTCTGAGCAGACAGCTGTGCAATTGAACTCCATGGATGACTGTGAACTATGTAAAGACACATTCCTGTAGACGGCTAACGCTCCAGCTGCCCGCTGAGATTCTGTCACACTAAACGTCTTTTGTCTGCTGCCTATGTTGCTGTAAATCAACCTCTTCATACCTATATTTTTTTTAACTTGCTTTACCTGTTTCTCAGTCTCTGTCATTCTCTCTCCTTTCATTTGTCTGCATCACCCATTTTAGCGACATCTCTCGTATTTCTTCTCTTTATTGCTGCTCAGTCTTGACAGCGTACGGAAATCTCTCAATCATGTTGGCTGTTGGTGTTTCTCCCCCATCCCTAAGTGCCACAACACATCTGCTGATTTGTGGGGGCTTGTCAGGGCCTGTGCCGACTATTTGGTCTGTTCTGACCCGTCTGTGCTTTGTTCTACCCCCTGCTGTCTGCAGAAATGGGTCAGTGTCTCCAGTATGTCCCAGGCATGTGTTTGAGTGCCAGGCTTTGGACTGGTTATTGCACAGGAAATCACGGCTTGTGTTACAGAGATCCTAAATAGCAGCAGCAGGAGCAACAACAGCAGCCTAGACACACTGTTGTATGTGTGGTATGTATGGATGCCGTATTTCACAGTTCACTCACAGTGGTTTTCATCACCGGCGAGCAGCTGTTCACAGTCCATAGAACCAAACAATGTACTGTTTATAATTTGCTAATGTATGCATGACATACTGTATTATATTCTTCATTTGTATGGTTTTGAATTTTGTTCGCATTTTGCAGTTTTTCATTTGCATTTGTTTCTTGTAGATTTAGAAAGCTATAATTAACCTAGGCTGGATCAAAGTTTGCATATTCCTAATGAAGAACAAAACATTCTTTGTTTAGTGATGGTAAAGCACATACAAAGCCAGATTGTCATTCCTGGTACATATTATTAGATTATAAAGTCATCTTGATAGAAAGCCTCACAAATTGAATGTAATATTTTTGGACGCTCCATGTTAATTGCTGTTAAACAAAAATATTTTATAGTTTAAATTTATATTAAATGCATTTTTTTGTGATCCATCGTTATATTAAAATGTATTATCTGTTTAAGTATATTTTAGTGTCCTTTTATTACATTAATATTTTAATATTAAATTTTTTTTTATATACTTTCAATATTTAAAAGTCCACTACAAGTGGCCATTCATTACAATTAAGCACACTTTTTTTTTTTTTTTTTTTGCAAGGGATGCCATATTGGATGGCTGTTGAGTGGATTTTTTTTTTCAATATACTGTAATTTGAGATGGTCTGTCTAATCAGGATGGATAATATGTGAATTTATATTTAGCTATAGCATGTTTTTTTTTTTACCTCTTTATAAGGACAGGTAGGGATTTTGTCAGTTACTCACCCTCATGTCGTTCCAAACCCATAAGACCTTTGTTTATCTTCAGAACACAAATTAAGATATTTTTGATAAAAATCCATGAGCTTTCTGACCCTACATAAACACATTCAAGGCCCAGAAAGGTAGTAAGGACATTGATAAAGTAGTCCATGTGACATCAGTGATTCAGCCGTAATGTTATAAAGCTACAAGAATACTTTTTGTGTGCAAAGAAAACAAAAATAATGACCCCATTCAACAATTTATTCTCTTTGTCTTTGACGCGCATGCGTCAAAGTACTCTCGTGAACGGGTGACACGGAACAGAGGAAATTAAAGTAAAGTCATTATTATTGTTTTCTTTGGACACAAAAAAGTATTCTCATAGCTTAATAAAATTAAGGTTGTACCACTGATGTCACATGGACTGTTTTAACAATGTTCTTACTAACTGTCTGGTAGTATTCATTTCGTTGACGAAAACTATGATGAAAAATCTTTTTTCCCATCATTAAAGCGAGACGACAACGAGACAATGAGGTCAATAAATGATAACTGACTATATCAACATGCAGTTTTGTTGATGATAATAGATGTCAAATGTCAAAAAAAAGAGAGACAAAATATTATTGCGAGCTGCTGTACACGCCTCTACTACGCAAGCTTTCATGCGTACGGTTGCCCGATAACAAGAGTTTAAATCCCCGAATCAGAGCTTGTCTGTTACAAGGATACAGTGTTAATTTATATAATAAATAGCCTATAATAAATCAGTGCATTAGATGAGGTAAAATAACCATGTGTATGAGTCAACATTCTATTGCTTTGTGTTTACTGGTAAAAGTGTAATAACTGAAAGGCAAAAGTAAATTTCTCAAATGACGACATCATTACAATTATAAAAAAAAAAAAAAATTACAATTACAATTACATTACAATTATACAAATTAAAAAAAAAAAAAAAAAAAAAAAAAAAAAAAAAAAAAAAAATATATATATATATATATATATATATATATATATATATATGTGTTAGTTCAACCATTATACAACATGACGAAAATGTGATGAAGAATTCATCAAACTAGACTCAAACTGCTGAGACTTTCAGTCGACTAAAACTTGAATAAAATAGGATGAGGTTGACTAAATATGATAAAAACTAACAAGGACATTTAACACAGGACTGAAGGTCATTGCACACTAAGTTCGAAATTCGTATGCGTTTTTTCGTCTTTTTTTTCCCGTATTCGTCATCCTTTCCTATCAAAATGCTTTCTGCGGATGCAAAAATGCAGAAAATCGAACCTGATCTGAATTTTTTTATAACGGACGAAAGTTACGAAGGCAGTGTGTAAACGTGACTGACACAACGTATTTATTTTTTAACGTGCAAAAATTTCGGACTCCGTGTGCAGCGACCTTAAGACTAAGACTAAAATTGTGTTCCGAAGATGAACGAATGTCTTATGGGTTTTGAACGACATTACAGGTGAGTAATTAATGACAGAAATTTTATTTTTGGGTGAACTATCCCTTTAAACTCTGGCCTTTTTAACTGTGGAACACAACACCATATTGCAGCTGTGGTCTGGTGTGTATGTGTGTCTGTGTTTTCATATGCACACAGTTATAGACTAGACTGGGGCTGTTTGCATTAGTTCAGGTAAGCAAAATAAATCCTGAGTTGGGCAGTTAGTGGACAACAAAGGGTTTCAATACCTCTGTGAGCAGCCAAGCAAACCAGCCACTTCTGAATCAGCATTATCTGACATGCACAGTGCTCCTAAATGGACTCACTGCTCACTAGATTTTGTGGTTTGTATGCTACATTCCCTCCAACCTGGTGAGCATGACCTATATGTTTGTGAAATATCAGATCATCTGGAATGAAGACAGCAAGAATGCATACTCTCGTGCAGGGCCCCTAATCCACAGCAATCTGCTCTGGGTGGGATTTGAGAAGGGACTTGGCTGCTCGCTCGAAAGAGATTTCCCAAAATGCCTCTGAACAGACGCCCACCCTGACAGCAGGTAGCCCACTTAAAGAAACTCTCATTCTTCCATGCCTAGAAGTGCTTTTAGAAAGCCAAGCTCAGTTTGAGATCATTTCATTTTTTTGTTATGGAATTATGCTTTCCAATGAAGCTTGATAAGATAAGATTTGAGTGGGACGGAACACATTAGCAACCTCGTAGCAACCCAATAAAAACACAGAACACCTTAGCAACCTTAGAGCATCATAGCAGTGAATATTTTTAGGCCAGCATCACTTATTTTCCTAATACAGAAAATGTATAGTTTTTCATGCATCATGCATCGTATGCGTACGTTTCATGCATGCATTCTCTCGTATAGGATTCTTTGTTCTCTCTCGTTCTTCTATTTTTCACTGTCTGTCTGAATCAGACTGGTCTTATCGGCTTCATTGCCTCACCGTGCGTGACCTACATTTAGGTGTGGCTTCTTTCCCTCTTTCTCCAGATTTCACCCCATCCCCCCTCATCTGTTACTGGCCATTGGAGACGGCTTTGCCTGTCAATAATTAGGTTTTATCATCCTTGCCTGTCCATTTTCAGTTAGTTTTGTTTCCACCTCACCTCAGTTCTTTTTTCAGTTCTTTATTTTTGAGTTTGGAGCAGACAGCATTGGGTTCCTTTAATGAAAGCTTCTTTGTATTTGAGGACATCTGAGGATGTCTATGCATATTTAATGTATAGGACATACTCACTTCCCATGTCTTATGTGTGTCACCAAAGCGGATGTTCTAGCTAATGCATAAAGATGTCGACGAGGCTTATTGCTTATTTTTGTTTCGAATTAAAATCAAGCTAGTGCTCTGGGTGTGTTTGTCTTTAAGATGACAATCACTTTATCACTTAAATCTGGCACCATACTGTCAGGCTCTGCCCAGGATTCATCTGTGAAATGATCTAAACACGTGTTTATAATATCAACTAGTTCTTACATGTGTTGTTGATGCATTAAAGGAGAAGTCCACTTCCAAAACAAAGATTCACATATAATGTGCTCGCTCTCTTGTCATCCAAGATGTTTGTGTCTTTCTTTGTTCAGTCGTGAAGAAATTTAGTTTTTTGAGAAAAACATTTCAGGATTTTTCTCCATATAATGGACTGGTATGGTGCCTCGACTTTGAACTTCCAAAATGCAGTTCAAATGCGGCTTCAAAAGATCCCAAATATGGTTGTAAATGAGTCCAGCCAAGGAAGTAGGGTCTTATCTAGCAAAACGATCGGTTATTTTCAATAAAAAAATACAATTTAAATACTTTTTAATCTCAGACGCTCATCTTGTCTTGCTCTGCCTGAACTCTGTGTATTCTGTCTTAAGACAGTTATGTCGAAAAACTCCAATCGTATTTTCTCCCTCAACTTCAAAAATCATTTCAAAATCATCCTACAACGCTGCAGAAGTACCGACAGTCTTTGCAAAGTGAACATGCAAAGAAGATCAAACACCCTTAACAAAAAAGGTAAAACAGCGATATAGGGCGATTTTGAAGTTGAGGGAGAACATGAAATGGGAGTTTTTCGACATACCCTAACTGTCATGAACCGGAAAAAAACTGTCCAGGCAGAGTAAGACAAGATGAGCTTTTGACATTAAAAAGTATATAAATTGTATTATTTATGTATTACTAACAGTCCATTATATGGAGAAAAATGCTGAAATGTTTTCCTCAAAAAACATAATTTCTTTACGACTGAAGAAAGAAAGACGTGAACATCTTTTTTCCAGTTCATGACAGTTAGGGTATGTTGAAAAACTCCCATCTCATGTTCTCCTTCAACTTCAAAATCGCCCTATATCGCTGTTTACCTTTTATGTTATGCTGCATCCTTTGCTGGGGGAGGGGAGTGTTTCTCTACATCAGCAGTGATGAAGTGTGGGTGATTCAGTCTGGTTGTAGTAGAGAATATTAAAGCAGAATCCAGTATATCACACCATTACTCTTTCTCAATAATGTCTGATACCCCTGACATACTGACCTCTGCATTTACCAAGCAGAAAAAATGCCCCGAGGGTTCAGTGGAGCAGAAAGGCTTACCATAATGGTTTGATAGGTTTTCTCTGTCTGAATTTTAAATTTTAGGTTGGTCAGCATTTAGACGACATCTTTGCAACATGCAGTTTGACAAACAATACTTTCATCCTGTGTGGAGGCTGTGGCTTTTTTTTTTTCCAGACAGATGAGAGGTTGTTAGTTGGGTTTTGCAAGAGTTCAAGTGTGTTTGCATGTGTCTTTGTGTGTTTGACCCTGTACAACCTTTAGCATTCTTCACTGTATGCTTTTGTTCTCATTTGTAATTTAACATAGTGATATTCTCTTGATTTAGTGCTCTAACGTACTTCATTTTCTTTCTTTCTTTCATGTTGGTGCTGCGCCGTTGCTCTAAATCAGGTAAGACAGATCTATGATCCTACACAGCACATGTGCATTCATATTTCAGCCCCAAATGGTTTCTGTGGGGAAAGCAATTTTTCTAAATTGTTGGTTGGTTTGTTTTCCTGTTGTTTGTAATTATGTTTGACCAATCCATTAGATCCACTTTGGTAGCTCGCCCATTAAACAAAAAATAAAATTGGACAGGACAAAATGATGCTTTGCAATCTGACACATCTGTCAGTAAATGTAACATAGCAGCTTTGGGCCTTGATGGTGAGATCTGTTGTGGACGAGTGTTTTTTTTTTTACTGCTGGTACAGCAAATTTTCATAGGTGTGTAATACAAAGTTATATTTTCTTTTTATTTATGTTTTATTATTCATCTGTTTTCACTTTTTCAGTGAGACATGCATTTTGATGCAAAGGTTGCCATTACTGTTTATTAAGTCAGTGGCACAGCTTCACTGTTTACTCCAAAGCTACCATTTTTGGGAAAAGTGCATGTTATTTTTTTTTTACAAGGTTTTATAAAACAGACAGTTCCGGTCCTTTATTCTGATTGGTTGAGGCGCATTTAAAGCTATTGTAAATTACTCTATAAACACCTTTTTTGCCTGGGTGTTGCTCGGCAACCACTTTGTTGCAACTACAACCGTTTCTGAGGGACTACATTGCTTGGTGGAAGAATAATGTTTTTATTAATATCAGTACACTACATTATTTGCTCTGTTTTATTTTGTAAAAACCTTACTACGTTTAAGGAATAACCGTTTTATAAAAGCAATAAGCCCCATGAAGCCATGGTTTACAGTGAATTTAAAGGTAAGGGGCATTGTTAGACACGACGCGAAGCGTAAGTATTCAGTTTTTCTATAAAATATAAATCATTTATTGCTGTCCCCTGATTTAATGTCAGCCTTGTTACCCTCTACAAAAAAACCCTTGTAAAATAATGTACATTTAAGTGACTTCTAGGAGGTTACATCATCTCTCAATCAGGTTTCCAACACTTAAAACATAAGCATGTTTCTCTCACTCCTCTATAATGTTCTATTTTTTGATGATTTATGAGGCTTGACTGAGGGGGGCCTTCATGCAATGTCAATCCTGTGAGCATTTTTTAACATTGTAATATTTTTTTCTTACATTGTAATATAATCAGTATCTACAAGTGAAATCCTTTCAAAGTGTACAATATGTGCTTTTGTGAACTTGACTATTAGCTAGCAATTAGCAAATTTGTTTGGAATCATCAAACCTGTTATTGTCAACCTGTTGCTTTTTAGAGTAACAGTTTTTGACGTGGGTAACAGGGATGACATTGATTAGGTTTGACCCTGTTTTTAAAGATCGTCTGTGTAAAATGTAAACATTTTAAAGGTCACCCCCAGTATATTATTAAACTAATGCTTATATCATAAAGTGGCATATGAGTTCTAATTAGACTATAGTATCTAGTAACGCTTGTGTCGGTAACAGGGTTAACAAAAACACCAAAACATGAGGTACAAAAATAGTTTTAAATAATAAATAACATTAGCCTGAGATGGCACAATACAATTTCTTGTCATTTTAAGGTGTCTTCATTTCATGGATATTTAAAGAATATTGATTAAACTTATTTTATTTTACAATTTTTCCAAGTGGAAAAAGCTCAATTTTGTGGAATGACCCATACACTGCCTGAAATCTTCCCTTTCCCATATATAGTGCACTATGCGGCATTCATCAAACAGAAAATACAAATCCTGTGAACAAGTGACTGATTATAATAGTGTAGAGGGCAGGATGCTTCGGGTTCTAGGGAGCATTTGATTGAATAGAAAGTTTAATGAGACCCTGAAGTGCAGAGTGATGTCATCAAAATCGTCGATCCATATTGGAAGAAGTTAGAGACTGTAAGTTTTGAATACTTAGATCTTCTTAATGCTAATTTTGTCACACTAGTTTATAGATAAGGCTAACATATTCATACTAAAAGCTGATTTCGTGTGGACTTTAATGGCGAAGAGAGAAGTCTGGTGACATATGCAGGACTTGACTTCACTGGAATATTACATTTTGACTAAACATTACATAAAACTTTATTAAAAGAGAGACAAATAAACATAGTACATGGATGAATCATTCAGAATAATAGCTACAACAAATAGGGTGAATTTTCATTTCATGCTGACTTAAATGTCATGACAAACCTCTTATTGAAAACTATATTTATTGTGCAGATGGAGTTACACTTCATCATTCTTTATATTTGCCTTCTTCAGTTGGGCTGTTTACTTGCATCCAAGCTCTCTTTGAATATATGATGAATAGCGCAGTGTTTTTCTCAATCATTTTAGCTAATCACTGCTAATTGCAGTCAGTCATTTAAATGCTACATGAGATTTTCATTCTCACGGGCATTAGTGACTGCTGCTTGCGTTTGTGGAAGAGTGCTCTTTAAAACCGGGTGTGTTGTGAGAACGTTAAATGTTTTGGCTGTCAAGTCTTTGACTTTTACGGTTTGTTGTGTCTGGAATAGCTCTGTTATGTTTCTGTTGAAAGTTCACAGATTACAAGGCAAACAGATACCTTCAAAGGCCATACTATTAGGCATCAAGTAAAAGTGTTGTTGTTGTTTTGGAGTGACATATTGAATCTTTTTAACTATTGAACTCCAGACAGAAGGTGAAAGCACAGGCTGTCAGATCTTTCACTAGCTTATTTAAAAAGATAAAAAGTAACTAAAGGGACTGCAGTCAGTTGTTACATAACCAGTTTGGTGGATTAAGAATTTAAGGAAGCATTTCAAAGTATTTTGGTTTTAAATGTAACTTCATTCTTAGAGATGTTAAAAGTTTTCTTACATTTCACAGCTTTGAATTAAATTCTTCAGTGCTGATCCTACATTTACAATCACATGTGTTGAAAATGCCAGAGAACATAATGACTACCATTAAATACAGATATGATTTGTTTGTTCAATACACAGCCAACCTTGCAAAATGCAAAATTTCCTTTGCAGTTCATAACCATGAAGCCTGAGTTACGCAGGGAGAGCGACACATGCTCGAGCTCTGGCAGTGACATCACCTGTCTTGTGGTCAAAGTACAGTTCCTCTATCCGGCTCTAAAACACGCTGCTCTCTCAGAGCTACCAGGCAGCTGACTGGTACACACACACACACACACACACACAGTGACTTAAGAGCAAACTTCAGCGGTCGACTCAAAGAAAACATGCGACAGAAAGGAACAGGGAAGTGAGCGACTGGATTTCCCTGCCGGCTTTGGATTGGTGACTTGCTGAAGCTTTCAGCTTTTCGAAGTGGCCTCTTCTGCTTCTTTGCCTTTTAAACAAACTTGGAACGACCTCTCAGTTCCTTTCACTTTGCAACCTCCCATTTCTACCTTTAGAGTCCCTCTTTTTTTTTTGCCGTGGCGAAATGAGTGCCACGGCATCATACCGACAGTATCTTCAGGAACTCGAGGAAAAGAAAGGTTAGTTTCATTCATTTTCTTTTGTCACTGGTGAGTCTCTTGCCTTGTATAAAATATCCTACATAAATAAGTTGCTGTTGTTTGTAAAGATAGCTCACACTCGCACTTCGTAAGTTGAAATCTTATGCGACTGAGCGTGATAAGAGCTCAGTCAATGGAACACTGCAGGCATGGATTCAAATGAAGAGGTCGGCTGTTGTACATTAGCTTGTTAACTCTGTAGTAACCATGTCTACATGTAGATACGTAGAACAGACTCTTGTTCTTCGATTAAGGGAGATTTTTAGTTGTAGGGTCGCAATTGGGTGTGAGCAAATGCACCAATATGTGACTCAGGCTATTGAGATCAAAGTAAACTCAGTCCTTTCACCTTCCCTTAGGCACTCCAAGGCATTCAAATGCGTTGCTATGGTAGCTTTGAGTCACTCACCAGTTATTAGTGGTTTTGAGCCATGACATTTGAGGTTGTTTTGGTAATTGATGCTTTGCGCGTGTCAAAAGTTGATGTCACTCGTCTAATAATCCTGCCCACAATAATGGCTTAGTGGCTGAGTTTATACACACAAGTGTATGTGTGTTTGAACAGGGAGGGTGTTTTCCTCTCCAGCTGTGCTGAATGGTCATAATTTGGTTAAAAGGGAGTAGTTCACCTTCATTCAGACTGTCTCTCTCTTACTGTAATCACCTGACAGCCGTGTGACGACTTATTGTGGTGTGCCTGGATATCAGTACCCATCTGTTTAAATCTTCAAATGACACCCGTTGTTTTGAACAAGACGGTGCCAGAGAGTCACCTTCCATTTGTTATATTGTAAATTGAAGATGGTATGGTATTTATTTCCTTTGTAATTCAATCCCAGATCATGGGGCCGACATTCGAATAGGCTTTTAGTGGATAGAATCAACTGCAAGTGTGTTGGCCATATGGAGCACAACAGGGTGGGTGGGGAGGGTGTGCTGGACCCCAGTAATACCTAGACAGGAACGCTATTGTCTAAAGACTGCCAGGTCCTTTACGAGGTAAATCCCAATATTATGTTGAGAAAGGTCGTTGTATGAAATTTAACTGGCCGAAATAATAGTTTTATCATGTTGGGCTTCAAGGAGATTATGTTTTAGGATATTGCAGCCTGGTTGGTATCAGTGAAAGCCATATACTGAGGCCATTAAAGATAGTGATGTGTACTGTCTGCTGAATTGTATTCACACTTAAAGGGATAGTTCACCCAAAAAAGAAAGTTCTGTCATGTGTCGTGGTACTCTTGTGAACGTGCGGCGAAGACTGAAACGAAAGAGAAAAAAATGTTGAATAAAGTTGCTGTTTTTGGACTTTTCGCGCACAAAGTATTCTTGTAGCTTTATAAAATTACGGTTGAACTACTGGTCTCATGGACTATTTTAACAATTCAGTATTTTAACTTGGATTTCATCAAAAATGTCTGCATTTGTGTTCCAAAGATGAATGAAGGTCTTACAGGTTTGGAACGACATGTGAGTAATTAATGACAGAATTTTCATTTTTGGGTAAACTATCCCTTTAAAATAAAGGTTCCAAAAAGGGGGTTTTAGCAGCAATGCCATAGGAGAACCATTTTGGGTTCCCCAAAACAAAAACAAATTCCATTTTTTCCATTATAAAGTACCTTTTGTCTAATGGAAAGGTTTCATTGATATTAAAGATTAGTTACAGAACTATAGAAGCCATTGAAGACCATTTGTAGTAGAATTAGGCGGGGTATAGCTGTGGTACGTTGTTGTGGTGGATTAAATTCCAGGTTGGAGCACCTAGACAGTGTCTGAAGACAGATGGTAGATGAATGAGTAAGGGTGTAGGCTAAGTGTATTTTAGAACAGCAGGTTTATGCGTCGGCTAGTGTTTGTCTCTTGAAATCTGGTCACTGTGGCTTGACTTGCTGTTCTGTCTCCCCCAGAACTATAATCCACCTAACCCTGATTAGTCTCAATCCCCCTCAACCCTGGCTCAGACTCTGCAAGCTCACCACCAAGCCGCAGACAATCCATGCTCTAACTCTTTGCTGTTGTGCCCTTTGGCTTTTCCAAGGCCTAAAAACAGATTGCATTCTTCAGTTGAGATTCAGGCAGTATTCTGTTCATACTCAGCATTTATTTATAAAATACACACCCCACCTCTCATATGTACAGTCAGACAGCTGGCAGAGAATAATAGCTTTGCACCATCCAACTTCCCATCTGTGCAAACATACGATTTATAAATGTCAGCATAAACCTTAGGCACTCACACTATACAGAAAGCTTTGATGTGGCGTTTGATAAATAGGAATGTGTGAGATCTGTTTTGAGGATGCGAAAAGGGCAGGTCAGTATGAAATCAGTTTGATTCAGTGATGTGAGGCTCTTTGTGATGTTTTAGTGCTTTCTATTATTTTATTTTGAAATACATTAAAAAAGCAGTTCACACATGATGAGCATGTTTTCAGTTAAGGTTACTGTAGCTGCGTTTCCATTACCCTTCAAATTGCGCAAACTGAAATCGTGAATTGAAAATACGCCTGATGGAAATGTGCCAATTTTGCAAATCCTGTCCCAAATTTTTTTTTACGCTCACATGAAGTGGTTTTTCAGGCAATACAAAAAAGGAATATTTTGCAAAACTGCAATGGAAACGGCTTTTTCGCATTTACAGGTCACCTTGAGAACGTAAAAGTCACATGATCATTCTTTAATGTACTACAACCTCAAAAAAAATTCCATGTGGCCACAATCCTTGCCATTAAAGCTTGGATAACCCCTTATTTACACTCCACAAGTCTGTGGAGCTGATCGCAGCCACTCTAGTCAATATACCAGGCGCTCTGTTGCTCGTTTTGATTTCAGAAGCGTCCCAGAAGTGGCTCTCCACGCTGCTTCGGTAAAGATAGAAGCCTGTGTCTCCTACAATTAAAATGAACGGCTAGTGCGGAGGCTGCAACATACGTAAACCTACCAACATCCATTGCCATGACTAGGGATGCACCGAAATGAAAATTCTTGGCGGAAAACGAAAAGTGAAAATTCTGGATGAACTTGGCCGAAAACGAAACCAAAAATGCTTTGCAATAATTATTTACTATTTCATTAAATATTATAAAGTAATTTTGTAAGATTTTTTTCTTTTTTTATAAAACTTAATAATTTTGAATGATACTAAATTTAAAAAAACACAAGCCAATAAAATGACCACACTTTTACTGAAAATGGCACAATAAAATTGGACAGAAAATATAATAATATTAAAAATCAATATATGATTTTAATTTAGTTCTATGCAACAGAATCAGATATAAAATAATTTTCTGCTAAATGAGGTGCATCCCTAGCCATGACTTATCGCAAGAGAAAAAAAAATTACATTTTAGTCACGTAACATTAGTTAATTGGAAAACCATTATTTCACAACAGTTTTTTTTATCGACATTTATTAAATATTTACTAAATACTAAAGTTTTGTGCAAATCTGTAATGGAAACATGCCTAGTAAAAAAAAAAATACAATTCTTATTTTTAAATAATAATTTTGTGTTTATTATAAATTATTTATCCATGCACATGTCAGGGTAATGTCCTGTGATATTTATAAATCAAAAATTCATACTCAATAATATAATTCATGAAATATAGCAGATTTTTAAAAGTATTTTTCCTTTTCTTAATCATGGACACTCTTATTTGTCCTTGACCCATTTCCAAAAACTTTTCCCATGCCTACATCAGCGATGTTAACTTTTAACATACTCTTTCGGTCGCATGACCGAGCGTCACATTCGCCTTCTTTTGGTCGGATTGCGAGTTGGCATTTCAGAGGGTGAATTTTTATTTATTTATTTATTTATTTCTTTTTAAGTAGTTGTCGACTGGTAAGAGTTTTTCACTGGCTGGTGCCAATATCTATATTTGGAAACAAATTGTGCACTCCGTTCTGACTACTGTTAATCGACCTAGTAAGCAGGTTATTGACTAATGCCAATCACCTCATATAGCTAACATTGCTGGATATATACTGGATTATGCTTGTTACCAGGGACTGTCTATTTGGGTCACCTTGTACCATTTTTGATTTGGTTAGTGCATGGCTTCATATCACAGGCTGCTACAGTACATCCCCCTTAGTATTCAGTAGTATTTCTAATGTCTCATGTAAGTCTGTCACACATGCTGAAGCTACAGAAAGCAGTGGCTTTAATTGCAGGCTTCCTGGCCATTTCAAGTAAACCCCTCTGGCCCAGAGTGCTCTGGTGTTACTGATCCGCTAACTATCAGCCCTGATGTGTTTCCTACTCTTGATTATATCATCACATGCCATAACGAGCCTTTGATCTACTGCCAGACGTCACTGTCACTGGCTCAGTAATGGAGTGCCTGTTCTGGATCATGGTAGTTACATTAAGAGTTGTAAAATATGAAGTAATTTGATTTAACGCACACACAGCTTGTGACTGATGGATGTTTTCCTGGTCATCTCTCACTGACTAAATTTACAGTGTTGCAGTCCAAGTGTTTTTTGCTGTTTTTTTTCCCTTTATAGTGCAAAGTTCAGTCTAGTTTGTTTGCTTGTGTGTGTTTGTTCATTTCTGTGTGTTCAGTATTCATATGAAAATATTTACCATGCTTTGCAGATAGAATTGTTCCCACAAATGACTAGTTTCAGTTATGTATCATATAAAACCCAGATTAAATATGATGTTTAACAACAAATTTGGTTTCATTTGACATGTATCTGTATGCTCTAGTTTGAAGTTTGACAATGTCAGTTAGTTGTTACAAGTTGTCGATTATTATTTGCCTTGTAAACTATTGTTGTTGCAGTCCCAGCGGAGATGCACAGAAGGCGCGAAGGAGTAGTATGCCATACAGGCTGAGGCAGGGACAGAGATAAGCACTCTGCATATCTCCTGTGTGCCAGTTGGGTGTGGCAGACCCAGATGAGAAACCAACTTCAAAACAGCAAAAACACTGCTTGTGAAAAGATGAAGGCGTTATTAAAACGGTCCTGTCATGCCCTCTTTGGGCATGTCCTAAATTCGGCTTAACTGTACATTTCAGGGCTGATTCTGCTGTCCTGTCTTGTTGACGTTCTTAAAGGGATAGTTCACCCAAAAATGAAAATTCTGCGATTAATCGTGATCCAAAATTTTTGTTTACATAATATACGTGTGTGTGTACTGTGTATATTTATTATGTGTGTGTGTGTGTGTGTGTGTGTGTGTGTGTATATATATATATATATATATATATATATAAATATACATACATGCATGTATATATTTAAGAAAAATGTTTACA
Organism: Labeo rohita; assembly: GCF_022985175.1. NCBI lineage: Eukaryota > Metazoa > Chordata > Actinopteri > Cypriniformes > Cyprinidae > Labeo > Labeo rohita. Next base: position 13,748,908 of record NC_066887.1, on the reverse strand, counting down.
TATTAAAAATATTTATATATAATGTAAGTTATATAAATATATGCTTGTAAATACATGTAAATATAACACATATATACTGTATGTGTCTTTATATATACACAATAAATATACACAGTACACACACACACAAACCAAAAACCTTTATTTTAGTTGCGATTAGTTGCGATTTAATAGCGATTAATCGTGATTAATCGGTCGTTTGACAGCACTACTTCATGTTGTTCTAAACCTGTAAGACCTTCATTCATCTTCAAAACACAAATTAAGACATTTTTGTTAAAATCCAAGAGCTTTCTGACCCTGCATAGACGCCAACGCAACTGACAAGTTCAAGGCCAAGAAAGGTAGTAAGTTAAAATAGTCCATGTGACATCAGTGTTTCAACCGTAGTGTTATGAAGCTACGAGAATACTTTGTATGCAAAGTAAACAAAAATAACTTTATTCAACAGTTTATTCTCTTCCGTGTTGCCCATTGAAGTGTAAATCACTTGTAATTTTGATAAACATTAATTTATGTACACCACCATTCAAACGTTTGCGGTCAGTATGATTATATAATTTTTTTTTAAAAGAAACTAATACTTTTCACCAAAGGCACTTTAAATTGGTCAACAAAAGAGACGTTAACACTTTTTTGACATTAACTTTTTTTATTAATTAAAGAATCCTAAAAAAAATATCACAGTTTTAAAAATATTAAGCATCACAATTGTGTACAGCATTTATACTTGATGATAAATGTTTCTTGAGCATCAGATGAGCATATTAGAATGGCTTTGCCATCACAGGAATAAATTACATTTTAAAATGTATTCAAATAGAAAACAGAACAGTTAATAATAACATTTAACAATATTTTGTTGTCTTCCTTCAAAATTGTTAAAAAAATCTTACCGACCCAAAATTTAAACAGTAGTGTATAATTTATTGAATGAAACTGCGTCATTGCCAGATTATCAGTTTAACTTGTCAGTGTAGTTTTAACACTTAATATTACACAGTCTTAACTGCCAAAGATATAAAATCATGTCGTAAATTTTTGGTAATGCTTGTTAGTACCACACTAGTGTAGTGCCCCACTCTACTGTGTAATAATCTTGCCGTATGGTGATAAACTGCTCTCTCTTAAGGTTGCACAACCAAGTTTAGAGACTGGTTGCTGTCTCCATAATCACAGAGGATAGTTAGAGGGTAATTATGGCTGTAGAGATTGTGGTGGGAAGATCTATTGTTCTCGTCTTGTGATATGCATATGGGTGTGTTTGTGTTGTGTAGGAGTTCCCAGCAGTCCTTTGAGCCTTGCTCATCTTCATAGTGCAACTTTGTTCCTCCCCTACTGACTCAAACGAGGCATTACTGAGAGTGACTCCTCACACGAACGTTTTGTCTTTCTGCCAGTCCTCCCATGTTTCAGCTCAGAGGCTTTGGTTTCAAAACCCATCATTTCCTTTTCAGACCAATCTTTGTTGTTTTAGATTTATTTTTGTGAATTACAGATCAGTTCTGCTTGGTTGGTTTTGAGAAGATTTAGACTTGTTGCTTGTGTTTTTGGTGCTTTGATATTGCATATTGTAGTGCATACGTTTCCTAATCATAATTCAATTCAGCGGAATGCAGTTTTCCTTAAATTGACTGAATAAAATAATTTTAAAAGGTTGCCTTATATGCATTTTCTTGCTTGTTGTTGCGGCTGATATATTTAAGAATCCTTCAGGGAAGCTAATTTCATATCAGTCAGTAAAAACATGTCAGTAAAAACATGTTTACAACCTTTGACCTTATGGTTTACACAGTTTTTATCTATTCCTATATGTTGATTCTTCACCTTGACATTCGCTCTTTGTATCTCAAGCTAAACCACTTATAAAACGATCAACTGATACTTACGTTTATTACTGAACTGCAACTTCATGATGGGTGATTGATTAGTTCTCACCTTGGTATTACCTTCAACGTTATATTTTCTTGCTTGCTTTTCTATTTCTTTTATTCAGTGTAATCTAGAACTTTGTCAAGAATTTTTTTTTATCTTAGGAAAAAACCCTAACTCTAAGTATGAGCAAAAATGACACGCATTGCACCTTCAGCCAGGATTGTAGTGAATGAGTCAGAGCTTTGGCATTTCTCAGCCATTGATGACGAAAATAGAGAAGTGAATCTAGATAGTAAATCACCTTTCACTTGAAGAGGAGCAAAAGACAGATAATCATCCATCACCAATCTATCATCCTTCCCCTTCTTGTCAAGTAGAATTATTGCTCTCAATAGCAGCTTTATCTTGGCTTTTAATGATAATACTTGATAATACTTGTGCTGTTCCAAAACCTAGGCAGCATTGTTAAAGTATTGTTTGTTTTCTAAATGTATACGTGCATATGTTTCTCATATCAAAATCTTCCGAAATGAAATGTCAGACTTCTCTCTGGTGATGTATGCAGGACTTACCCAATCATTTAGTCTGCTTACCTTACCTAAGTTTGAATAAGACTACAAATCAACAGCTGATGTATAAAACATAATTTTTCAAAAATCAGCTTAGGCAAATATCCGTCACTGTTTGTGTTACATTGCTATTTTAAACACTTCTGCATGTCACATTCCTCTGATGCAGCAACGTGGGAAAGATTTTATTACTTTTTATCACTGGGGAAGATTTTATCTGTGAACCATTCCAGTAAATCAGTGCAGATATACCTTGCCAGTAGGTTTAAAAGTGATTGAAATATACTGAGAGTGAACATTAAACCAGGAAGTTGTGCTGCATAAGAGTTGTTAAATAGTGGTGGTTCCTTGTGGTTTTCCCTAACCTTAAGCAATTCCTCATTCATGAAACATGAGCAGAGCGAAATTTTTTTTAAAGATTTACTTTTGGCCTTTTTGCCTTTATTATTATACGACAGATCATAGTGGACAAGAAGTTAAGTGGGAGAGAGAGAAGGGGGTGGGATCAGGAAACGTCCTTGAGCCAGGATTTGAACTCGGGATGCCCGTAGTGCAGTGATGCTGTAAGTCGGCGCGCTGCCTACAAGGCTATCAGCGCCGACGAGCAGACGAAATTTTATGTAAATCATTCCTCAAGTCATCCTGACGTAAACTTTTGAATTCATAGACATGTTTGTATTTTCAAAATGTTAGTTGATATGAAAGAAATGTACACCTGCTCCCTACCACGTAAAAATTGTGTGTAAAACGCTCTGTGTCCTTTTTAACTCATTAAGGTTTTAATAATTTATTGATAAACTAGTGCTTTTTTGTTTTCAGCTTAGATGAAGAGATGAAGTTGACGGCACTGACTCATCATTTCCACAGTAGTGATGTGCCCGTATACACGTTTCATATGGATTTCATAATCTGAGGTTATTTGTTTTCCATTTGAATTGGTTCATTTAAAAGTAGACATTTCTCTCTCTAGATATATTTTTCATGTCTGTAAGGCAAGTATACAGAGTTTCGAAGGTTTGCATTCAAGATCACAGAAACTGTGACGCAGAAAGCGCATCCTGTTTGCTTTCATTATTTTACAAAAGTGCAATGTTTTGTTATTATTGTTAGTGCACACAAATAAATGTAGAATCTTCACAGATTTGAAAGATGTATTACTTTTATCTGTATGACCAAAAATGACAGAGTATTTTAAGGGCAAGTGACCGCATCGGCGCCTCCATCTGTCATGCAGTGAGCGTGCTACTATTCAGCTTCCACACTTCGTACAGACACTTCAATAGCGCACATTTTTCTAGATTAACATTAGATTGAGCTGCCTTGTAAAGTTGCTACTACATACATCTTTTAGATGAAAAGTCATATTTGAGGTTGATGAATAATAGGTGAATGATAGCGTATGGATGTCCTGCTCAGTGTACTGTATTACCAAGTAGATCAGCCATTAACGTTTCCGTCACGAATTGCATGACTTCGCCACTTTGTCTGTTTTTTTTTTTTGTTGTTTTTTTGTTTTTTTTTCTTTTCTGCGACTAAGTGACTAATAAAATTTTGGTTGACCAAGCCCCTTCTCGGCAACTAACGGTTAGTCGACTATTAGGTGCCAGCCCTAATATTTACGAAAGTTTCGTGAATGAGGCCCATTGCCTGTAAACATGTCTGTGTGTGAGAGAGTGTTCTTACATTCATTTGTATGGATATTTGTTTGTTTCTTCTGTACTGGTTGGGGCCTGGTGATCATATGAATGGATGTTGGGGCCCCATGCTTCTCTCATTCAGTTTCCCTCTCATGGCCCCAATATCTTACTTAATTCTCTTTCTTCTCATCATTTTCTCATTTTTCAGTTAACAGAACTTTTTCAGCGATCATAATGGATTATTTCATTTTAATACTGACAGCACATACAATTAAAACACTCTGGAACTGCTTCTCTTGTTCTCAGCTTCTGTAATCTTCATCTTTTCCCCTTTTTGCCCTCCTGTCCTTTATAGTTAGGCATTGTGGTGAACTTCAAACAAGCCGAAGCTCTCAAGGGTCCAGTCCTTCTCAGCGAGGCTTGGGCTCCAAGCCTAGAGTGGCTCGTTAAAAACGGATTATCTTTCCTTAATGAAGCAGCTGCGGTCAGACTCATTAACAAGACGACTGGTCATTTAATGCATTGTCGATTTAAGAAAACCTACATTATTGTTTAACAACATTTAGACCTCCTTACCAAGATTTTTCTTTCCAGCAAAATCTGACAAGTTTGAATGGTTTTGTCCATCCTAGTGGAACCCCATGAGCATGACTCACATCATACACACTGACAAACTCATGCTAATGGACATAAGGCCTTTCTTCTTGTTGAAGTGGACACTCTTGGTGGCCCTTTCCCATGGTACAGTGCGTGACTGGCTGCACTGAGCACACACAAAGCTCAGCTGTGAATCTCTTCATGCTAAATGCTTCCCGCTCTGCACCATTCCACATCCCAGTGCAACCCCTGTCTCAAACACCACGCTCCGTTTGGGAATGGCCGCAAGTTTCTGAGGGTTTGGAGGTGAATGCAATGACTAATCTTGAATACGGCTTAAAATAACATAAATGATGTATCTTGTAAAACCCATGAAAGATTTACATTATTTGAAAAATCCACATTGTTTTATAGATATTTTGTACAATGGGGCCGCCATTGTTTGAGTGACATCAAATAGTTGCACTCGGTGAGCTACTGCCGCTACCTGTTGTTATTTTTGCAGCAACACAACTCTGAATACACAACTCTGAAATTAAATTCCTTATATAATGCCATATTATGCAGCCTTTTGTTGTTTTTTCTAATTTTTTCTCTCGGAAACAAGAGAAGCGATGCAAGTCTTTACTGCTTTCCTAGCGATAAGAAGAGGAGAAAAGAATGGGAAGATGCATGTGGATGAATAAATCTTCCTAAAGACCTGCGTCTTTGTTCTCACCACTTCAGCCCTGATGCCTTTGAGGCTTTTAGTAGATCACAGCTATTGTTGTGGCAGAGACAAGAAATGCTAGATGCCATCCTGGCAGGATGTAAACATGTCAACGCTTGTCATGACGCCGCAGCAACTGAAGGAGTTTCTACGTGTTTAGACTCCTTGTGGGAAAAAAATGCAACGGAACAAAATAGCAACAGGTTGCGCCAGTAGCTTACAGAGTGCAACAATTTCACTTCATCAAATAATGCCACCTCCCGTAGGCCAAAATATGTAGAACGTAAATCTTTAATGGGTTTTCTACTACATATTTTAGTAAGAGACATCATTTACAGTTGAGGTCAAAAGTTTGCATACCCCCTTCAGAATCATTAAAAATGTTAATTATTTTACCAAAATAAGAGGCATACAAAACGCATGTTATTGTTTATTTAGTACCAACCTGAATAAGATATTTCACATAAAAGATGTTTACATATAGTCCACCGGAGAAAATAATAGTTGAATTTATAAAAATGACCCGGTTCAAAGGTTTACATCCCCTTGATTCTTAATACTGTGTTGTTACCTGAATGATCCACAGCTGAGTTTTTTTGTTTAGTGATAGTTGTTCATTATTCCCATGTTTGTCCTGAACAGTTAAAATGCCTGCTGTTCTTCAGAAGATTCCTTCAGGTCCCACAAATTCTTTGGTTTTGCAGCATTTTTGTGTATTTGAACCCTTTTCCAATAATGACTGTGCAATTCTGAGATACATCTTTTCACACTGAGGACAACTAAGGGACTCATATGCAGCTATTAGAGAAGGTTCAAATGCTCACTGATGCTTTAGAAGGAAAAAACATGCATTAAAAACCAGGGGTGAAAACTTTTGAACAGAGCATTATTCTTATTTTGCCTAAATATCATGTTTTTTCATTTAGTACTGCCCTTCAGAGGCTACAGAAAATACTTACATGTTTCCCAAAAGACAAAATAGGTTAAATTTACCCAGATTTTCAAATTCAAAAAGTTTTCTCCCCCCGGCTTTTAATGCAGTTGTCATCAGTGTAAAAAGATGGATCTCAAAATACAGTCGTTGTTGGAAAGGTTTCAAATATACAGCCAAGTACATTGGAACAACTGGTGGTTGACAAATGTACATGATTACAGAATGTTACATCATGCTTAAAAACCGTTGTGTAGTTTGGTCACAATTGGGACCTGAACTTTTTATCTTCAGACAGTTTTATAGTATTTTTACTTTTGGAAACATTCTGACAAAGTATAGGGTCAGTGATTGTCACCTTTCCCAAATTCCCACAACTGAAAGAAATGCATCAAGTGGACTTTGGTCAATGTCTCGTTTGGCTCCCTCACAGAGAAATAGAGGTCTTTTATGAGGGGTCAAGTGGCTGACAGAGGGCGAGACTGGTACCTAATTTACGGGTTACCATGGTGATGACAGGAGCTGGGGGAAAATGGAGGTGTTGGTAACGTTCTTTCTTTCTGTCTTGTATTTGTGTATCCTCCTACATTCCACCCCTTTCCTTTTATCTTTTCTGTCTTTCTTTCTTTTCCCGGTCTCTGTCCTTTCCCATCCCCGACCTCTTCTTGAAATTTGTCTCTCTCACGACCTTCCCTCTCCCCCACCCCCTCCTCTTCCATTCTTTTCCCACTATTAACCTGTGATTAAGTAAGCCTGTCGTCAGCTCGGGAGGTTTGGCTCCTGGGTGAAAGAGGGATGAGAGACTTGCGCTCTTTCACCACAGAGGTGTGAGAGTAAATCTTTTCTTTTTTCCCCCCACTTCATTCTTACCGTATGGACCGTCTCTCTCTGTGCTTTCCTAATGACTCTGCGCTCCACTTCCTGGCCGTAGTGGCAAAGTGGCTCAATAAAAAGGACCTTTTAAACCATATTGAACTCAGTCCAGACAGCTCAGCCATTGGCTCTGACGCAGCCATGGTGTCAGTGTCCACACACCAACACACAAACACGAAGCTTGTCACGTTAGGTTCACTGACTTCATGGCAGATGAACTTTAAAGACGAACTCTGTGTTGACAGTTAATGAAAGGGTGACCCCTCAAACTGATGCTGAGATAGTTAGCCAGGTTTATTTATGTTTTTCCATTCGCATTTGTTTAAGAGGCACAATCCTGGCATGATCTTAATTTGTGTCTGTCATCACCAGCTCTGCATGGTCCACCTGGTGGTCATGCTGGGATTTTCAAATTATTTTCACTTTTTATTTATTTATTTATTTATTTAGTTAGTTAGTTAGTTAGAATTCAGTAATGCATTGAATATTGAAAATGAAAGTAAAGATGCAAGTGGTGAAATTATAATAATAATAATAAATAATTGAAAAAATAATAATACATTTATAATAAATGAATTTAATAAAACTAAATGATACAAATCAGTAAAATTGTTTACATTTTTTATTTGATTATTTTATGAAACCTGTTTTGTGTCAGTTATTATTATTAGATACAGTAAATATATTTCTGAGTAAATGGGGCATAACATGTCCAAAGTAATAAAAAATAAAATACTAATAATCATAATAATTATTAATTATAATAATTATGCCAGTTATTATTATGCAATAAATATATATTTGAGAAAATAGGGCATAGCATGTCCAAAAATGTTTTAAATAAAATATTATTATTATTATTATTATTATTATTATTATTACAATAAATAAATATATATATTTGAGTAAACAGGGTATAGCATGTCCAAAGATTTTTAAAATAAAATCTTCTTCTTCTTTCTTCTTCTTCTTCTTCTTCTTCTTCTTCTTCTTCTTCTTCTTCTTATACACTAAATAAATATATATTTTGAGTTGATTGATTGTTTCCTATAGTTGCAGTTAACAACAAAAAAAAAATCTCAGAGACAAAGAAATTGTAAAGATGCAAAGAGTAACGTTCAACACATTTTTAATAAATAAATAATAATAATAATGATTATTATTATTATTATTATTATTATTATTAGATACAATAAATATTTCTGAGTAAATAGGGCATACCATGTTCAAAATACTAAAAAATAAAATAATAATAAAAATTACAACAATAATAATAATAATTATTATTATTGTTATTATTAATATTATATAATAAATACAAAATATATATTTGAGCAAATAGGGAAAAATTGTTTTAAATAAAATTATTATTATTATTATTATTATTATTATTATTATTATACAATAAATATTTACATTTGTAAATAGTATAAATAAATATATATTTGTAATTAGTAAAAAGAGCATAGCATGTCCAAAACAATAAAAAACATACATATTATTATTATTATTATTATTATTATTATTCTTGTCCATGTCCAAAATCATTTCTTTTTCCATTTACACAAGTTAAATAAACCACATAAAATTGTTATTATTATTATTAGATACATTTAATAATAATAAATATATATTTCTGAGTAAATAGGTCGTAAGTTGTCCTAAATAATTTTAAAATGAAATAAAATAATAACTATTTTATTATTATTATTATTATTATGTCCAAAATAATTTCCTTCTCCCTTTGCACACCATATGACATTCATTTTAATTACATTTTTAAGCTTAAACCACATAAAATTCTTTTTCTTACTATTATTATTTTATATATAATTTTTTTTTTTTTTTTTGTTTTTTTTGAGAATGTCATGTCTTCAGCTCATAATTGTCCCTTTAAAGGTTTCACATGGCTGCTTCATTCATATAATGTTTAGAGTAAACTCATACTGTCTGCACAAAGTGTTTGTGTAGATGGTCTGAAGCAGTGAGATGAAACTTGTGTTAAGCTTTGCCTCTGTACCATGTCAGTTGTATTTGTTTGTATGGAGGCCTGTGTGCTGTCTGCTGTGTAGTATCCTCAGCCCTTGTCTATAGTCAGTCTGCAGCTCTGTTTGATGTAATCTTTTAATGGCACCTTCAGGCATATTTAAACAGGGCTGGGTTACATGTACTGAGTGCTGCCCATTCACCTTGTCAAAACAAGCACACTCTACCTGCATCATGCCACTCAGTATCAAGAAGTTAATTTGAAACATAAAGACTTCAGAATCCTATTATTGTTTTCTTCTTAGGCGTGTCATTTGATTTAGGCTTATCTCTTTAAATTTCAAAATGAGTAGTCGTGGTTTTTCCTGTTTTGTCGAAGTTCAGCAGTTTCATGATACCGGCCTCATCATGTGAGTTTCTGTGTTGCTTCACCTGTGCCGTGTCTGGCAGGTTACTGACGTCTGTCGTCATTATCAGGCAGGTGAAAAGTAACAGATCTGAGATCAGTTGCGAGCGGTGATGTCACGTCTCGTTAAGTGTGACTGTTGTTGGCATTAAAAGTGACAGTGCAGCCTTTGGCTTAACAATGAGGTTGAGCCATGTGTTTTCATGTGCAATGACTGTTACCACACTGCCCTCTATCACTGTTTCTTAGTATTACAGCGAACTTTCAGTCTGCATTATGAGAACATTACAACACAAGCATTTGTGGTTTAAAAGTATATACATTTTATTTTTTTATTTTTATTTATTTTTTTAGGAAATGACCGATCGTTTTGCTAGATAACACCCTTATTCTTGTGTAGAGCTTTTTAAAGCTGCATTGAAACCTTCAATTTGCAATTTGGGCCTTCAACCCATTAATCCCCATTGAAGTCCATTATATGGGAAAAAAAAAAAAATATTGAAATGTTTTCCTTAATTTCTTTTCGAATGAAGAAAGAAAGACATGAACATCTTGATGTGGGGGTGAGTAAATTCTTCAGGAAATTTTCATTCAGGAATGAACTAATCCTTTAACTGTCGACATCTTATGTTTTTCAAAGCAAAACTATTCTGTGTGAATGGCCCCTTAATGGACTGTGGACACGGGTGGAGGAAATGACTGCTAAAGTAGTGATCTTATCAGAAAATAATGCTGTCTGTGATTTTGAGCTATATTGTTCATGAATGTGTTTTATCACAGTGGTATTTTTTCCGTCCTTCTCCCTACGCCCTGTCTTTGTTTGCGGTCAGCGTATTTCCTGTGACCTTGTGTTTGATTTGGAGGAGGAACACTAGACTGAAATGGTGATGACATATTGCAGTGCAAGAACACCAAATTATATTTTGGGTTACAATGTGTGTGGGGGGTGGGGTTAGAGATCAAGGTGACCTTGTCAGCTTGCTTGCTGAATTTCATATTTAAATTAAAATGCAAGAGATCTCCATGTTCTCCTCTCTGTTTCTCCATGTTATCTGTGCCTGTCCCTCAGGGGAAACGCCTTTTACTACCCTACGGTTTACCTGTGAGAGTCATGCGTCACATATATTGTTTGTCCTGTAGATGTACACTATGCACTGTGTAAACAGACTTCATTGTGTTTCTTCTGTCTATCCAGTAACATTTGAACCGGACCTTCAGGAACACCCGTCATCTTATGATCTGGGCTTTCCATGTCAGCTGCTTCTGTCATTTTGCTAGTATTCATTTGACCTTTGCTTTATGTGGGGTTGGGGAGCGTGTGATGTGCGTGTGTGTTGCTTGAAGTAAGTTGTTGGGTGAATCTCACACAAAAACATGGGTCATATTTAAACCAAAAGAATATTTTTCACCTATTGACTGAAGCTTTAGAGGGTAAAGCTTTTTGCTATAATCTGCCCAAAACTTAGTAATTCTGAAAACTGTCATGAAAATACACTGCCAGTCAAAAGTTTTTGAACAATAAGAATTTTTATGTTTTTTAAAGTCTCTTCTGCTCACCAAGACTGCATTATCTGATCCAAAATACAGCAAAAGCAGTAATATTGTGAAATATTTTTACTATTTAAAATAACTGTTTTCTATTTGAATATATTTTAAAATACAATTTATTCCTGTGATCAAAGCTAAATTTTCAGCATCATTACTCCAGTCTTCAGTGTCACATGATCATACAGAAATCATTCTAATATGCTGATTTGCTGTTCAAGAAACAATCTTGAGTATTATCAATATTTAAAATAGTGGAGTACATTTTTTTTTTACTGGAATAAATTACATTTTAAAATATATTCACATAGAAAACAGTATTTTAAATAGTAAGAAATATTTCAAAATTGTACTGTTTTTGCTGTACTTTGGATCAAATAAATGCAGTCTTGGTGAGCAGAGGAGACTTCTTTAAAAAAAAAAAAATCTTACTGTTCAAAAACTTTTGACTGGTAGTGCATAAAATAAATATATAATACATAATAAATCTTGCCATTATGATGGCCTAATATATATTTTAATATTTGTATTATATATTTTAATTATAAATCAGTGCTGTTGTTAACAAAAGTATTTAAAAATGTTTATGTTAGTTGAAATAAAAGCAAAATTAAATTAAATACAAATATTAAAGACGGACATTAGAAATTATACATTGGCAACTATTTAAATTAAAAAATATTAGTTTTATTTAAAAAAAAATTAAATGACACATTAAAATTGAAATGAAAATGTAAATGCATTTTATATATATATATATATATATATATATATATATATATATATATATATATATAATGTATATATATATATGTATGTGCATTCTTTGTTAGTTTTTGTTACTTTATATTTTTGTTAGTTGAAATAAAGTTGAAAATTAAATATAAATATTAGAGATGAACATTAGAAATGTTATGTTGACAATTAGTTTAAAAAATATTAGTTTAATTTAATTAAATAATTAAAATGACAAAAACATGTCAAATTTATATATATGTACATATATTCCGTTTTCCTTTTTAATGTAGGTCTTGTTGTCACGCTTGTTACCATCATGTAAACCCGAGAGCCTTGTGGTTTAACACTGCTGCCACAGATTTGCAGTTGTTATTCATTTTTTAGCACAGTTGCCCTCAAACACTTTCTTATTTATCCCCTTTTGTCACGCTATAAGCTTTTTTCTTGTAAAGTCCCTTACTCTCTTGTGTTTCCCCTTTTCACTTTTATTTAAATACATAATACGTCAGCAGAGAATGTGGAGTCAATTGCCAGCAAATGCGAATGGCAGAATTATAGCACTGGTAAAATATGATTGGATGTCCCCCAAATGATCACAAGACGTCTTATGACACATCCCAGTAAGTCTGGGTGCTAATGTACCCACCTGTCATCGCATAACCACAACGATTCCACTGATAGCCTCATGCTGTTGCACACATCTTTGGGCACACCCAAAATGACATGCAGTTGGAGTCATAGCGCCATCTGCGCAGTGTAAGGTCAGCTAAAATACTTCTATTTCCAGTCAAAGGCTGTAACAGTAAAACCCCCAGGTGCTTTGACTGTGCAGTTAGTCATGCTGCATCACTGCATGATCACATACAGCATACAACAAGGCCACTGCTGCCAGAGCGACTCTGTAACATCATGCACACTTAGCTCTCATGTCATTCGCACATTCAATGAATGCAACTCGCCCCAAATGAGATCACGGGGTCGGCGATCACACACCCATCAACACTATTTGCTTCTTCCCCCTCAGACAAGTGCACCGCTCACAGAGGATGCTCTCCGTAGAAGGTCTCATGTAAAAATGGAAGAGATGACAGCACTTACTCATAGCAACAGAGATACACACACATAAACACACACATCCACGTCGCCAGTGTCTCGTACAGGAAGCGTGAGCTGCCAGCCATGTGGGTAGACAAAGAGAAGAGAAACCTTGTTGCTCATTTCAGATTTTCTGTTGCTTTGTTCACATTGGGTTTATAGCGGTTCATGGAGCGATAGCTAAAAGCATGTCGCTTGTTTCAGAGGAAAGGAATTCAGAGTAAGCGTGTCAGAGAGAGAGGAGGGAGCAGAGACAGGGGAAGACCGAGTTAGATGATTAGTTTCAGCAGTTACTTCTTCAAAGTTGGTAAAGCTGGAGAGAAAAGTAAAACGTTTCTTAATTTTGAAAGTGGAGAAGAAAGGAGGGATCCGAGTTATAGTGGATAAGAATTGTAAAATTACATTTTGATTTGAGACCAAGTTTGAGATCAAGTTATGGACCTGACTGATCCAGAAGTCTTCTTGCCGGTGCTTTTTGTGGCAGCTCACCTTCTGACGGCAACTGGAGTGTGGTTGTGCCGTAGACGTCGGAACGCCAGGAGTGCTGTTTGTGTTGGTAATGCATGTGTCTTTCACTGTCGCTCCAGCTTTCTGTCACTTGCTGTGGTATGGAATCTCCTGGCTTCTTGTTTCCTTTTTTGGGCTCCGCCTCTTCCTGTTACATTAATGGTTTATAGATAGTATGCTGACAGGAACTCTAAGAAGAAGTTCAGGAGATGTATAACCACAGTGTAAATAAATGTGTGGAGAAAAAAACTAAATTGTTGATTTATTTAAACCTTGTAAGTTGCAAGCATTATTACATCAACATAATATTGTAGATTTTTTTTTAAAGAAAATATCTTAATGATGTTTAGTTCTCAGTAGGGTTGGGTATCGAAAATCGATTATGTAATCTGTGCTGTAATCAGATACTTAAGGTCAGGAATCAGATAGTTCTTGTGAAATTTACATTTCGATTCCGACTATCGATTCCTATATGCGGTTCTTTTTTTTTTTTTTTTTTTTTTTTTGAGGCCCGACCTAGTGATCTGCCAGGACCTTGGCGGCAAAGACCGCACCTTCACATGCATTTCAGTTTGTATGTAGTAAACAAAACCGTGCGTCTTGCCCATTCTTTCACACAGTGACACAGAACATGCAGGATTCATATTTAGATAGTATTTTTGCAGATTAATTTTCACAGACACTAATCCATATCACATTTTGATTTACATGTACTGATTTATTCATCCAAAATTTGGTTAATTCTGTGTTATACACAAAATGACTGAATGTTTTTCTGACTGGATTCAATGATTCCGTCCACATTTTCCGCATTGCGGAAATCATAGGGCCCTAATGTAATGGACTTCAATGGGAGCCAATAGGTTGAAGGTCCAAATTGCAGTTTCAGTGCAGCTTTAAAGGGCTCAACACAATCCCAGCCAAGGAATAAATGGTCTTGTCTAGCAAAACGAGCAAGCATTTAAAAAAAAATTACAATTTAGGCCTATATCGCAGAGCTAGTGCAATACAAGCATTTGTGGTTAAAAAGTATGCCAGACGTACTAAGACTTCTAAGGCTATTTTATATTTGTCCTGCCTGCTGTGCTGTAATAAACTTGTCCATGTGTCGCAGTACAGCGTGTTATTTTACGACCTCACACGGTACTGATAATCATGAGCCTCGCACCGCGTTTAAGTGTCACTTCAGAGTTTGTCTTTGACATGTAAACATTGCAGTTCTGCTGTAATTTATGCAATGAACTCGCTACATAAATTAAATATGACAGCAGTATAAATGTGCGATAGGGATTTGTGTTTTGCATGTATGTGGCTAGTTTAGACTTTGAATGCAGAGCTTTGGGTGAAGGACAGAGTTTGCCCTAGGTAATGTTGAATGTCCTGAGCACTATTGATGATGCCCGTCAGTCAGGAGGGATCAAGTCAAATGGGGACGATGCAGGGTGGTGTTCCCATGCAGTTGGGGCACAGTAGCGTAACATAGTGTACCAGTACTACATTAGTATCTTAGTACCCAAACCTTACTGGCGTTGAATAAGGGATACGCAATATATTTGTGCTGTTAAGCCAAAAGTACTTTTTTTAAACAAATGTTTTGTGTATTTTTTAAAGTTATATGTGACCCTGGACCACAAAACCAGTCATGAGGGTAAATTTTTTTGAATTGAAATTTATAAATCATCTAAAAGCTGATGTATAAGCTTTCCATTTATGTATGGTTTGTTAGGATAGGACACTATTTGGCCAAGATAACTATTTGAATATCTGGATTATGAGGGTGCAAAAAATATGAATATTGAGAAGATCGCCTTTAAAGTAGTTCAAATGAAGTTCTTGGCAATGCATATTACTAATCAAAAATTAAGTTTTGATATATTTACGGTAGGAAATTCACAAAATATCTTCATGGAACATGATCTTTACTTAGTATTCTTAGTATTCATGATTTTTGGCATAAGAGTAAAATCAATCATTTTGACTCATACAGCGTATTGTTGGATATTGCTACAAATATATCCGTGCGATTTATGACCAGTTTTGTGGCACATATATACAATTTTAAATGTTTATGCAGGATGTCTCTTATGCTCAACAAGACACTATAAAAACATTAACATTGCGAAATATTACATTTTAAAATAACTATTTTCTATTTTAATATATTTTAAAATGTGAATTCTTTCTGTGGTGATAAAGCTGGATTTTCAGCAGCTATTAGCCTACCCCAGTCTTCAGTGTCACATGGTCCTATAGAAATCAATCTAATATACTGATTTGGTCAAGAAATATTTCCTATTATAAATGTGTTAAAACAGTGTTGATTAATAGTGTGGATTCTTTTATGACTCAAAAATTTAAAAGAGCAGCATTTATATGAAGTAGAAATATATAGTAACATTATTAATATTTATTCACAGTCACATTTGATAAAATTAATGCATCCTTGCTGAAGTATTAATTTAGTAAAAAATAAAAATAAAAACTCTAACCCCTGACTTTTGAACAGTCGTATATGTATAAGTTCATATTTGATATATTGGCAGATATTTTGTTTTATATATTTAACCACTAACAATTTAATAACACTGTTAAATGTGGTCTTTAGCAAATCTCAAAATTAATATCCATTATTCATGCTAGACATTATAATGTTGTGATGCCGTTGTAGCATTTTGTTTTTACTTTATTTAGGCAAAGCCATATAGAAGTTTAATATTAGTAAATTATCAGGTTTTGCCATAACATGAAAATAATTAATCGCTTTAAGCCCAGTTCAGACTACATAGATTTTTATATATTTTTTAAATGATTTATTTTTAGTGTTTTGCCTAAATTATGATATGACATTAGAGAGTAGACAGGAAGTGAAGGGGGAGAGAGAGAGAGGGGGTCAGGATCAGGAAAGGCCCTCGAGACGGGATTCGAACTTGTGACGCCCATTTGTGACATTTAACAAAACAGTGTTAAATGTCGGCACACGATTTTAACCCGATTTGGCCTGATTTGCTTGATGTAGGGTTTCATGGGAATTCGTTAACGACAAAGGATTCAATCGTTTCATCTTGTGTAGTGTGTCACAGTGGACGAAAACCAAATCCACATCTGCAACGCTTCACAACATCATTAAGAAAGACTAGCATGGTTAATATTTTTCGGTCGTCCGAGATACTGGCCAATAGGAGCACAGACGTGCCTTCGTACATGCCTTCAAACAAGCTGAAATGAAAGAGAGATAATGGTATCGGTCCTGCTAGGTGGATTTTTACAATGGAGGAAATGTTCGTGGAGTTATGGTAACCGTACTCCTGCATTTATGATGTTTCCTTGAGGGATGACAGCGAAAACGTGAAAAAAAGGTCAAAAGGTCAATTTTACTTCAGTTCTCTTTGGCAGTCCATACTTTCCTCTTCACACAATCCAGATTTGTATCCACTGTCAGGTTTTCTTTCTTTTTCAGTTTTTCTGACACGCTGTTTGCTAGCTATTTGCTTATGCTCATTGCCTTTTTGTTTAGTCCTGCCGTATCGATGACAGCACGCATGTTGCACATTGTTAAAGATGGAAAGCGATAAATGGTCAGGTAGCGACATGTAGTCTGACATGCTTCTTGTTTACGAGAATGCTTCTTTGTTTCGGAGAATCTGACATGGTGACGACAAAAAAAATTGTGCAGTCTGAACCATCCATTATTGAATCAACCAGATATCAGTGCATTGTGTAAACTGTAACGAGCCATTACTCACCAGAATATATTCACCTCATTCTATATAAATAACAGCTCATCCAAACAACATGATGTGTTGTATTGTGACTATAAGATGTGATTTAAGGTATTGTGAGAACCTTAGGGCAGAGTTTGATAGAAGTGGCCAAATCTGTCTCTTTGTCTGTCAGACAGACTGTGACTTATGTAACTCTCATGTGGCTTGATCTGTTGAAATGTCTGGGTGGAGCTGGGGGGCTGTTCTTTTGGATGATTTGCACCCGTGCATTTGTGTATGAGGGTGAGCAAGCGCTGGGTCACCCAAGGTCTGTTTCTCGAATGTATATGCTAGCAGTCGTAGCCTGCGTGTGGCGGAGAGATTGAAAAGAGAAAGAGATGCAACACTGCTCCACAGAGGTTATTATTAGCAACAGCAGGAAGTGTAGCAGAACATGGGTGTGGGTACATTCCGTTATTAGCTTTTGTATGTGTCTGTCTGTGTTTGGTTTGCGCTGGCAACCACCTTTTGTCCTTTGCTGTTGTACTTAATTAGACAGTAATACAGTTGCGGTAAACCTCAAGTCTGGGTGATTTATTTGGAACACAATCCAAACAAACTTCATGCAGAGTTCTGCCCACTGCTATCCATCAATCCCAGTGTCTTCTTAGGTTAATGCTTGTCTGAATGCCGCTACAACACCTTGAGACTAATAGACTTTGTTTTAATGGGTCTTAGTGCTTTGGCTCCGCCTGTAGAGGCTTACTGTTACAGTCCCAGCACCTCTTTATCCCTGGGAATTGTCCTGATTTGAACATTTGGCTTTCACTTACTCAGCCATATGACATTAAATATTCAGTACAAATAGCATGTACAAACTGCTAAAATACTGTCGTAAAATTTTAACCAAACTAGGTATAAACTTGCATCTTAAATACAAGCAAAAAAAACTGTGGATATTCTTGGAACACAAGCTGTAAATGACTAATGGTATTGTAAATGGAAAAGTATGTAGGGTCCTGCCCCTTTTTATTTATTTATTTTTTTTTCTCACCAAGGCTGCATTTATTTGATTTAAAAAATACAGTCAAAATAGCAATATCGTGAAATATTATTACTATTTAAAATAGCTGTTATTTATTTTAATTCATTTTACTTCAGTCTTCACATGATCCTTCAGAAATCATTCCAATATGGTGATTTGCTGCTCAAACACACCTTATTATTATTATTATTATTATTATTATTATTATTATCAATGTTCAAAGCCCTAATATATAGATTTTTCAGGATTCTTTAATAAAGAAAGCTTACATTTTAACATTAATTTCTGATGAGTTTAATGAATGCTTTTTTAATAAAAGTATTTATTTATTTATTATAAATACTAACCCCAAACATTCATACATAAAATATAAATATATATATATTATGTAACAATGTAACATTTACAATAGAATTAATTTTTGTGATGCAAAGCTGAGTTTTCAGATATTACTCCAGTCTTGTGTCACATGATCCTTCAGAAATCATTCTAATATGCTGATTTATTATTAGAATTATCAGTGTTTTGCTGCCAAATATATATAAATATATATGAAATATAACCTGTGATACTTTTTCAGGATTTTTTGATGAATAAAAAGAACAACATTTACTCAAAATAAAAATATACTTCTAAAAAATGTAAGTCTTTGCTATCACTTTTTATCAATTTACCACATCCTTGCTGAATTTTAAATAAATGCTGTTCTTTTTAACTTTTTATTGATCAAAGAATCCTGAAAAAAGTATTGTAGGTTCCCAAAAAATATTAAGCAGCACAACTGTTTCCAACATTGCTAATAATTCAGCATATTAAAATGCATTCTGAAGGATCATGTGACACTGAAGACTGGAGTAATGATGCTTAATTAATTAGATTTTTATGTATAATAAAACAGAAAAGCGCCATGTTATGTCATAATAATATTTCACACTATTCAAACTCTTTCTCTCTCTCTAATATATAAAAGATGAACCATCTATGTCGCCAAAATCTGTGGTCTCTAGACATCTGTATCGACCATTAAAAAAAAAAAAAACTTATCGGTCAACCGCAATCGCAGATGTTACTGTGCTAACTAGGTTTTCACTCATTAGAGAACTGTAGTCACAAGGAAACCAAATTTAATATCAGACTAATCGGATGAAGTGGGCTGGCTGGAGGGGAGATCAGCTAATTGCATGGATTATACAGAGCTAGAATATGAAGAGCACAGCTATTATCCATTTTCTCATTCCCATGTTCACTTTAAAATGGGGAACATCATTCCCCGCTTCCCAGAATCCCATGGCCTGAGCTTGTTGTTCATGTGGAAACGGAGTAGAACAGAAGTAGTGTGTGAGGGAGGGAGCGAGGAGAAGAGGACACGAGCTGTGCCAGCCTCCGAGTGCCACCATGAAGAGGGAGAGAGTGAGTAACGCAAATCTAAAAATGAAAGAGATGAAAACTGGGCTCAGAAAACTGCAAAACAGAAAGAAGAGAACAAACGGAGGAGGGAGCTCTGTCCAACTGGACCTGATGAGAGATTAGACGTGATAACCACGAAGAAAGAGAGGGTGGGAGAGAGAGCGACAGAGGAAGGATAAGCACTCTGTGTGGCATTAGGAGCGTAAGCTCTGCCTGGTATTTATAGTTCAGAGGGCCGCAGGAGGAGAGAGCAGCCGAACAACGGCGTCTCCAAAAAATCAGATGAGAAACAAGTAAACAGAAGTGGGAAGCATTCAAAATCTGCTGGAGGAAGAACAAAGATGGTATAAATGGAAGGACTGCTGATGGAAATCACCTGCCTTGTTTTATCCCTTCAGAAAGGAGGAATGAGAGAAGCTGTCTCATAAAGGCATCGTGGGTGAACATTTGTGACGGACCAGGTGTGCGCTGGCTGTACTCTCAAAGGATAATCAGGGTCTTTCCTACAGTACGTGCCTCCAGCATCACTATGGGGATTTACAGACCTGTTTAAATAGGACATCATGGGATCAAATGTCAGATGACTTCTGCCTGCCGATTGGCTGCGGCTCTGTGTTTGGTCACAGCTTTATGAGATCATGCAAGCATCGTGGTAGTGACTACACTGATTCGTTTGCTGACTCACATTTTTGACACATGGAGATTAAACTACACGACGAGTAGGGCAGCACGTTTAATCGTATTCTAATTGTGACCAGTTTGTTTCTCGATTATTCAAGCATAATCGTCTACAATATTTGCGTTATATACAAACATGAATCTCGACTACATTGTTTAAATTGGGGTTGCTCTGTTCTACAATACGTTTTTATAATACAAATCATTTTTTAACAATACTGTGTTGAAATAGTACAATAACAAAATTTAGAATTATTGTAATTATTATTTCACTGTTTTAATATGAGTTAGTATTTCACTAGCTGTTTTTATGCGTATTTTGAAGTATCGCATCATACACGAGTGATGGAAATGCCAAATTTTGAATAAAAATCCTTTAATTTGCAGTAGATAAAGCTTTTACGCTCACTCGAGGTGCGAAAAAGGGTTAATGTGAATAATGGGAGATAGATACGTGTTTGCCGAATAAATTCCTACATGCGCATCAAAATAGTCATGTGACTTTGCATTATAGGATGGCAAATTGACTAACTAGCGTACCGATCTTGTTCCACAACAATTTATGGTCATTCTATAATGCCTGAGCAAAGTCAGCAATTACCTCATTTATTTTGTTTTTCGGTAATTTATAGGTCATTTATATTATATATAAAAATTATTATATTCAGTGGCTTCACCTACTTTGTTAGCAAACGGGGTTCGTAACATAAATGGGGGCTCGTCCGGGATTTGAACCCGCATATTGTGCCAGTTTATCAGGAAGTAGCGATTTTGTTCTCTTTGTTTCGTTGGATGAAAACGATGCTTATTTGCAAATGTTTTATGTGATATTTCAGTTTTGCACATGTTAAATTTGCAACCCTGAAATGTTTTTATAATATATAGAGATAAGGTAAAGAAAACCTTGCATAAAAGTTGATTCAGGCAAGTTCAGGCAATAATTGTTCTGAAACAAAAAAAAAAAAAATCCTCATTAGACATTTATGAGTAATAATCATGATTAAAATTTTTGAGCAAAGAAATCATGATTCATTTACCTATTATCATGCAGCCCTAGTCTTCATCCCTGAAAGTCCCCTCTTTTCCTCCCTCTTTTTCCCCCTACATTCACTTTCATTTTCACTTTCATTCTCTTCTCAATTCAGTTGCAAAGCTCTGCAGAGAAGGAGAACCATATAACGTCGTCGTTCACTTGTTTATCGCTTGTTTGGACTATGTCAGCTTGCGTCACAAGACTTTTTATGATATGGACCTTTGAATGAACTTGCATTATTGTCATCACCTTGTTCTCTCAAGGTGTTTCGCAGTTCAAAGGTAAGGTGGCCACTTCAGGACAGGTGTTTGCATGAGAGCAGAGCACAATTCAGATGACATCATCCTGTGGGGACGCTCGCTTGTCTCGCCATGCTGTTACGGAGTTCATAACAACAGTTCAGAGAAGCATGATAATCTCATTTGTAGGCTTGCTAATTTGAAGATGGATTGCTGCACCAAAGGTTCTTCATTCAAACCCTGGAAACTGAGCAACCACAGACTGTGAGAGGTGGAAAGGACAGCACTCTTTACAGTGTTTACGACACATTTCTCCTCTGAGAGAGCGAGAGTGGCAGTGGTTTGAGGGAGGAGGGGAACGTCAGTCCTTATTAGTTGCGAAGGAGGAGCTCTTGTAGAGTTTGACATGCACGTGTGAACCAAGCAGCATGTTTGGGCTGAGCTTTGATATGGCTGCAAACATGAAGACCGGCGAAAGAGGAGGCAGAACGTGGGAGCTGTAGATAAAAAAAGAAGGAGGAAGTGAAAATATCGATGGCTTTTTTCTTCGAATGTGGACTTGGTTTTCAACTCTGAATGAGAGATTTCTGATTCCGGATGAGTGTGTTTGGACTAAAGAGGTGTGAAACGTCACACTGAGAGATGACTGGTAGACGAAGGAGAAGGTAGATCACTCTTGGATGCCAAAAGGAATAAGTCACTGACAAAATGTGGCCTGAATTTTGCACAGAACGCAGCCTGAATGCTCATCTGCACGCGCTCATGTGCTGCGCAGGTCAGTTTCTATTTGTGTTCCTGTGCGTATGTCGTCACCTAGTCACATGGGCGCTGTGATTTGTGTGACAGCGGATGTGCTTTTTGCTTATGTGATGTGTTTGTCCACTGTTGTCGTGATGCTGTATCAGTATACAAGCCCATGTGGATGAGTGTGAACATGACTGTGTGAGCTTCTATTGCATGTTTACTCAGTGTAGGGTGTGTGAACCAACACGACTGACTGTACTGAAGAGCGAGAGAATGTGCTTCTGTGTGACAGTCACAGATATGTGGATAAAAGGGAATCTAAGGAACAACTTAACACACATTTCCTTTTAAAATACTTTTGCAATAGTGTGTATGTGTGCTTGTGTGTGTGTGAGAGAGCACACGCTTGGGTCAGTTCCACAATACAAAAGTGGGTGTGTGAGGTATGTGCTAAAAAGGTGTGTGTGTACTCATTAAAGTATCAACGCCTGTTTAAATGTCAGATTGAATTTTCACACAAGTTCCCATGCTTTTTCATTTAGGAAGGAATCATTAAAGGGATAATCCACCCAAGAACGATAATTCTGTCATGAATTACTCACCCTCATGTCGTTCCAAACCTGTAAGACTCTGTTCATCTTCAGAACACGTATTAAGATATTTTTAATGAAATCCAAGAGCTTTCTGACCTTGCATAGACAGTAATGCAACTACCACGTTCAAGGCACAGAAAGGTAGTAAGGACATTGATAAAATAGTCCATGAGACATCAGTGATTCAACCTTAATTTTATGAAGCTATGAGAATACTTTCTGTGCGCAAAGAAAACAAAAATAACGACTTTCTTGACTCATTTGCGCTGTGCATTCTTTGGGCACGAAAAGCAATTCTCGTAGCTTCATAACATTACGGTTGAACCCAACCTGGCCTCATGATGAAATTGTAACTTTAATCATACCAATAAGTTCATATCTCTGCAGTTTCAAACAGAAATATCCACTGAGTGGCACTAAAAGAGTGTTCTTTTTTTCCCTGAAACAGATAAACGTACACATGGTACCTTTATGTGACGTTGGTTTTGTATGCATTTCTGACTTGAAATATCTATTGAGTGGTGTTATAACTCATTTTAAAATAAGGTATCACGTGCACCACACCTAAACCTACCTGATATTATGAACAAAAGTGAATGTGACGTAAAAGCGCAATCGTAAGCATGCCGTTTTAACTTGTTTTTTGATCTCTCATCTTTCAGATCTTTCAAGGATTCCGCATCCTGAGGCTACTTTTACACTAGTGTGGTTTCATTTTAAAACACGTAACTTTTGCTACAGTTGCGGCTGTCGTTTACACTACTCCGCCATTTTTGACTCTCAAAAACAGACTCTGTTTTAGTTTAAAAACTCCAGGGTTGCCCGCGTTCGCCCGCATTCGCTCTGCCTATCCTTTACGACCTTGTAAACAAAAACATCATGCTCATTTGTTGCGTCTTATTTCGGAGGCTCATTTAAAAAAAGTAACCATTAAATTGCAAAGTAAAACAAAGAAATTACAGTATTTTTACACCGCAAGGAATAAGTCACTTTTATTAGAGTTATTTCTCTTGAAATAGACATCCTTGATGATGTATGCAACCTGAATGGTCATGTGACGTGCGTTTTTGGTTGTGTAGTGTAGACGGAGATTGTTGCTGAAATGCAGTGAAAACGCCAGTGTAGACAAGGATTGTTTTCATTTTAAAACAAAAATGCACTAGTGTAAACAAGTTCCAAGTCCAATTCCGTGCTGGCTGAGCTACTGAGCAAGCTTGTTACGTGTGGTGTTGTGTACTGTTTCGACCCTGTGCTAAAGTATCACCCCCTCTCATTGAAATCTATACATGATTGCCTAATCCTACCCCTCCCCCACACCTAACCCTAAATCTACCAATACTAGTGGGGTGGTAATCTGGCGGAGGACAGAATTCGGTACAACACCGGAAGCAAAACATATCGATCTGTAATCATAACTGTGGATGAAAACGATTCCAAGTGCTTGCTGTTTTACCACCTCTAGTGTTCATTTCTGTTGGAAACTGCAGTGATATGTGCTTATTGGTAGGTATTTCGCATTTGCGAAAAAGTTCCCACAGGTGCGTTTTTGTCATGAGATCAGGTAGGTTGAACCACTAATGTCACATGAACTTTTTTAACTGTCTTTACTATTTTCTGGGCCTTGACGTGTCAATTGCATTGATGTCTATGCAGGGTCAGAAAGCTCTTGCATTTCATGTAATAAACGTGCACAAACGTATATAGTGAATTTGAGAGTGGGATGTTCTGTGTGTGCTTATCAGAGGAAATGGGCCGTCTGCACCACATGGTTGCTTAGTGTTGCTGTGTCTCTATAGCAACCACATCAACTTAGCCTCACAGTAAGAGGCCAAAAGAAAAAGGCAGATAAGACTGGAGTGTGATGAAGTCATAGAACAGCAGGGTTGTGTGATCAATTTGTATTCTGTGCTTGGTTGCGTCACTAGTCTGGCATGTTCAGAATGAGGTAAAACAGAATGCCGAATAGACCTGAATTTCATGTCTCATTTCAAAACTTCCTACCCATAATTCCTTTTTTTGCAGTGTTTTTAGATCATACCAACATCCGCGGCATCAAGTGTCAGATCGGGACTGTGATATATCAGCTTTGATCCTTTCCGCGTGTACTGAATTGATTAACATTCGAGATATTGTATTTGTGTATTTCTGGGTGTACGTACAGTGTAGGATGATGCAAGCTGAACATTCACTTGTCATGGTGTTCTGAGCCTGTATTCATGTGTGACCTCCTACATGTTATAGTAAGTTGTGGAAAATGTGGGTCAGGTGACAACGGTAATGAACCTATTAACTGGGCTTTTTTTAAACTTCTAGCCTAGTTTCCAATTTTACCAAACCTCCGCTAATGCAGCTACTGATGTAGCACTGTAACCTGTTTTGCCTGTCAATTTTGTGTGTTAATATTGTGGATTTGTTATGAGTTTATAAAAGGCTTTATACAAAAAGTTGGAAAGACAAATTTTTTGCATTTGTTTAATCAAAAATACAGTAAAAAAAACTGTAATATTATGAAGTGTTGTAACATGTAAATGTAATTTATTTTGGTGATGCCAAAGCTGAATTTTAAGCAGACATTACTCCAGTCTTCAGTGTCTCATGAACCTTCAGAAATTCATAACATTTCTTATTATTATCAGTGTTGATAATCAGCTGATCAGCTGTTGTGCTGCTTAATATTTTAGTGGAAACCGTAATACAAATTTTTCCAAGATTCTTTAAATGGAAAGTATGTTTTTAAAAAAGAGCATTTATTCGAAATACTGTCACTTTTTTATTAATTTAAAGTTTTCAGTAAAATAAAATAAATAAAATACATTTTTCAGTGGTAGTGCATTTATAATATGGATTTCTATTAAATCATGTGACCTCAGGTAAAATGTATTATTTATATAAATGTACACTACCAGTCAAAAGTTTTTGAACAGTAATATTTCTGATGTTTTTAAAGAAGTCTCTTTTGCTCACTAAGCTTGCATTTATTTGATCCAAAGTACACAAAAAAACAGAAAATATTTGAAATATTTTTACTATTTAAAATAACTTTTCTATTTGAATATATTTTAAAAATGTAGTTTATTCCTGTGATTTCAAAGCTGAATTTTTAGCATCATTACTCAAGTCACATGATCCTTCAGAAATCATTCTAATATTCTGATGTGCAGATCAAAAAAAAAAAAAATTATGTTGAAAACAGCATATAATTATTTTTTTTTTTTTTTCAGGTTTCTTTGATAAACAGAAAGTTCAGAAGAACAGTATTTATCTGAAATGGAAATCTTTTGCAACATTATAAATGTCTTTATCATCACTTTTGATTAATTTAAAGCATCCTTGCTAAATAAAAGTATTCATTTCCTCCACCAAAAAAACATTATACTTCAAGCTTTTGAACGATATAGTGCATAATGCTACAAAAGCTTTTTATTTCACATAAATGCTGATCTTTGGATCATTCTGATGCAGTTTTGATCACCGGAATAAATTACATTTTACAAAATATTCAAATAGAAAGCAGTTATTTTAAATAGTAAAGATATTTCTCAATATTACTGCTTTTGCTGTTATTTTGGATCAAATAAATGCAGGCCTGGTGAGCAGAAGAGACTTCTTTAAAAAATATTAAAAATCTTACTGTACAAAAGCTTATGACTGGTAGTGGGTTTTTTTGTGTTTTTGTTTTTTGCATTTTATGGTCCGTGTTTGAATTCAGGCTATTTAAAGCAAGACTGGAGGGACGCTTGTAAATAATACACAGCATGATGCTGAAGTCCTCTTTATGTGTTACATAATTAACCCAATCTCTCTTCCTCCCCCCTCTTTGTCTCTTCCTCTCTGTCTCTTTCTGCTGTTTCCTCTTCTATCTCTCATTTCACAGATGAACGAGACAGGGTGCAGAAGAAAACTTTCACAAAATGGGTCAACAAACATCTCATAAAGGTACAGTCCAGCTTGACAGGTTATTTTTGTCTTTTCTGCTGCACTGCACAAAGATAAGGCCTGCTGGCCTCTGGGCTTCAGTCCTGCACACTCATGCGTTCGCATTACACACAAGACTCAGGGACTGATCTCTTTAATATTAAGGCACTTGTACAGACTTGTGATTGTACAGACACTCTTATTGGTTTAATAATAACACAGTGACAAAGGTATCTCCCTAGTCTTTTGTCAGTATGACTTTGAAAAGACATTTGGTTGCTTCAGAACTATATTTATGAGTCTAGTAATCCTCTGCAACTCCTGCCCCACTGACTACAGATCATGAGAGCAAAGAATGCTGGGTATTTCAAGGGCAGGGCAGATGACCAGCCACAGAAGGGCCAGAGTTATGAGGTTAGAGATAGGGGCCTCATAACTCTGTCGGTATTACTGTAATATACGTCACATCATAGGAAATGAGATAGGTTTGCACAGTTCTGCTGTAATGTTAGACTCTACAAGTAGTGAGTTATATATAATAAACCTAGTGAACCTGTTGGGAGCTCTTTATATTATATTAGAGATGACAGACTGTTTGTAACCCACGTTATAACAAAAAAACAGATTGCGTGTCTTCAGTGCTTCATTATAATCTCTGATGATTCTTTCCGGAAATGTGTAGTTATTCAAATGACTCTCTTTGATTGTTATAGCTTAGCTCATATAGTTTGTCATCAGAAGCTAAATAGGTGATGATATCTGTTAGCTTTGTGTTTACACATCTCTCTCCGTCTCTGGCAGGTGAACAGGTATGTCGTTCCCCTCAGGCGGTGTTACACTTGCTGAAAGCAGTGTGTGTAGATTGTGTCACATCCGTTTGTTTGTTCATTACACACTTCTGACATAAACAATGACCTTATTGCAAACTGGTTTGAGAGGGGTTGCACAACATGCTTGTCTGCCGGAATGACTGTTGACTACAGAGTGGGGAAGCATTTGAGTGTGACACGTTTTATTATTTAATACTCCACCACATCGGTATTACTCCAGTGCCCAAGTATAGTTTGCTATTCCCTCTGTTCATGGCAACAGGATATCCCCTGATAATATACCTGTGATAAACACCAAAATGACATGGAAGAAACCGTTCACAATGTCTGCATTGTGTTCAGGGGGCGTGGAAACACAGTGTGACTGTAACATTGATCGTGTGATTTTTTTATACAGACTGTCAGATGTTATAGTTTGCATTGAAGTACAAGAATCTCTTTGAATCTTCTCAAATCATGCTCAGTTTTTATACACACTGCCAGCTTCAAATTCTCATATACATTTTTTCAGTTCACCTTTTCACTCAAATTATGCTTATGATATAGTATAAATGTATATAATTTATTTTTTTATGTAATTTATTTAAATAATGCATTTATTTTAAATGGAAATACTTTTGTAACATTTTAAAAGTAATTCCTGTCACTTTTAATCAATTGATTGCATTTTTATTCTTTTAAAGCTTTCAGTAAAATAAAATAAATGAAATACATTTTTCAATGGTAGTGCATTTACAATATGGATTTCTATTAAATCATGTGACCTCAGGTAAAATGTATTATTTATATAAATGTACACTACCAGTCAAAAGTTTTTGAACAGTAATATTTCAGATGTTTTTTTTAAAGAAGTCTCTTTTACTCACCAAGCCTGCATTTATTTCATCCAAAGTACACAAAAAAAACAGTAAAACTTTGAAATATTTTTACTATTTAAAATAACTTTCTATTTAAATATATTTTAAAATGTAATTTATTCCTGTGATTTCAAAGCTGAATTTTTAGCATCATTCAGTCACATGATCCTTCAGAAATCATTCTAATATTCTGATGTGCTGATTTAAAAAAAAAAAAAAAAAAAAGAAACATTTATGATGTTGAAAACAGAGTAGATTTTTTTTTTCAGATTTCTTCCTCAAAAGTATTAATGTCTTTAAAAAAAAAAAAAAAAAAATCCCCCTGAATTTATTGAAATAAAGGGATGGCATGGAAAGGATAGTGAGACTCACAGTTGTCAGGATGTTCTTTTATCCTCGGCAGATGGTTCCTCTGTGGCCCTGTGGGGCAGCAGCTGTGTTGGATCTGCTGTATGCAGCTTAGGATGTCTGAATCCCCAAACACACACATGCAATGAAATAAAGAACTTGAAGATCCTCCATGTTTTTTTTTTTTTTTTTTTGTTGCTAGTTTACTGGCCCATCTCAATGAGTCTGGTGCCCTCTGTTGGTTAGAGTTAGTGCACTGCAGTTGTCTCTCTGTTGCACTAATTTATTTCACTGTTTTATCCAAATTGCTTTTGTTAATGGGTCACAACCGACCAAAAAATATGTTTGCTAATTGTCCTTCAAATGCAGTCAGCCTGTAATCAAACATGGTAATTCTAGCACAAACACTGTTGAAATGGTTACACCCTTGCTTATAATACAAACATTTACACTTGCATCGCTGTTCAAAAGTTTGGGATCAGTAAGATTTGTAATGTTTTTTTAAAGAAGTCTCTTTTGCTCATCAAGCCTGCATTTATTTGAACCAAAGTACAGCAAAAACTGTAACATTTAGAAATATTTATACTATTTAAAATAACTGTTTTCTATTTGAATATATTTTAAAATGTAATTTATTCCTGTGATCAAAACTACATTTTTAGCATCATTACTTTAGTCTTCAGTGTCACATGATCCTTCAGAAATCATTCTAATATGCTGATTATCTGTTAAAGAACCATTGATTATTATTGTTAATTATTATCATCAATATTTAAAACAGTTAAGTACATTTTTTTCAGGATTCTTTGATGACTAGAAAGATTTAAAGATCAGCATTTATCTAAAAAAAAAAAAAGCTTTTGTAGCATTGCACACTATACTGATTAAAAGCTTGGAGTCAGTATTTTTTTAAAGAAATTATAGAAGTAAATGCTTTTATTTTGCAAAGTTGCTTTAAATTGATCAAAAGTGATGATAAAAACGTTATAATATTACAATTTTTTTAATATTCAAGATTTATATTTCAGACAAACGCTGTTCTTCTGAACTTTCTATTCATCGAAAAAATCTGAAAAAATTCTACTCTGCTATTTTCAACATAATGATAATAATAAATGTTTTTATTAGAAAGATTTCTAAAAGATTATGTGACTGGAGTAATGATGCTAAAAATGTAGCTTTGAAATCACAGGAATAAATTACATTTTAAAATATATTCAAATAAAAAAAACTGTTATTTTAAATAGTACGAATATTTCAAAATTGTAATTTTTTTTTTTTCTGTATTTTGCATAGAATAAATGCAGGCTTGGTGAGCAGACTTTAAAAAACATTAAAAATCTTACTGTTCAAAAACTTTAGATTGGTAGTGTACATTAAAATCTAATTTATTCCTGCCATCAAAGTTGAAGCATTATTCAGCATCATTACTCCAGTCTTCAGTGTCACATGATCATAAATGTAAATACATTTTATTTAAAATAGAAATTAATACTTTTATTTATTATCAGCAGGGATGTGTTAAATTGATCAAAAGTGATATGAAAGACTTTTGTTGTTAGAAAAGATTTCTATTTCGAATAAATGCTGCTCTTTTAAACTTTTCATTCATCAAAAAATCGTGAATAAAATATCACAGGTTCCAAAAAATATTTGGCAGCACAACTGTTGCCAACATTCTAATAATTCTAATAATAAATCAGCAAATTAGAATAATCATGTGGATCATGTGATACTAAGACTGGAGTAATGGCTGATGTAAATTCAGCTTTGCATCACAGGAATAAATTAAATTTTAAAGTATATTAAAATAAAAACCAAATTTTTAATATTGTAATGACATTTCGGAATATTACTTTTTTTCTGCATTTTTGATCAACTAAACGCAGCCTTGATGAGAATAAGAGTTTTAAAAAAAAAAAAAAAAAAACATTACAAGTCTTACTGATCCCAAACGTTTGAACAGCAGTGCAGGCCTCTAAAGACTGTGAAGCACTTAACTATCTCACTCTAACTTTTTTTCTCTCTCTTTCTTTCCAGGTGCGGAAGCACATCACAGACCTGTATGAGGATCTAAGGGATGGCCATAACCTCATTTCCCTCCTTGAGGTGCTGTCTGGCGTCACACTGGTGAGAAGCAACTACCACTCCCTTAACACACACACACAGGTTATACATAAATTGATTCCAACGCTTTATGCAATTCTCCCGGGTAGTTCATGTGGCAGAGATCTGCTTTATTTTCCATAATGCGATTCAGAGCCGCATGGTACCTGGGGATCATGTCACATGAGTTGACCTGGGGGTTAGGCTGATGTCATAAAGTGCCCTGGCTTCCTGCTGATCCCGCTGAATGCAGAGGAATAGCTGAGTCTGATGTGTACTGCAATGTGTTGTAATGACATCTGCATTAGTACAATATTTCTGCACTCAATCTTGCCCACTCTGATGGCCTGGGGACCATGATGCACTGGGGCAGACTGACTGATGGGTGGATTAACAGAGACAGACTGCTGACACACCACCTGCCCTCTACAATCTCTCTCTCTCTGTCTCCATTCCTCTTTGTCACATATATTTTTGCTTTTGCTGTTTTATGTGGTGTTTTGTTTAGCTTCACTCTCTCTCTCCATCTTGTTTTTTTTTTAACTGTTGTTTCGTACATATATCATCCGTTCAACACTGTTTCTGTCTTCATCCTTTTTCTGTGACCGTCTCTATGATGATGTCATCAGCACAAGGGCGCGTCAACTCTGCGGAGAACATCTATGCCACGCGCACCCCCGCTCATCCTGCTGGGTGGGGAGGATGAGGAGGATGGAGCTCAGGGAGTATGTGTGACCCCCACCCCCCCTCCCCCTATTGAAACAAACACAGTCACACACAGTCAGCTCTGTACACTGCATGGCGTGGACTCGAAGGACAGGGCGATTTCGTGAATATGCCTGGGAATGTCTAAAATGCAGACGCATAATTCATGATGACGCACATAATCTAATTTATTACACTTAGGAGTGTGAGAGACCTCGCCTTGTATAAACATGTTATATTCACTTCACTTCAGTACTGGCAACACTCACATCACATGCTCACATTGAATCTGATGACACTGACACATTTGCCCTTTTGTGGGGGTTTTCTGGTCACCTGTTTGCAGGTTTGCTGTACACGCTGCTGCATTTGTGGGTGATAGTGAGCATGCTTTGCATGTAAAGGTGTGCGAGTCTGCTACGTGACCTCAGTAGAGTAGTGATAGGCCGATTTTGGACAGGCCAGTTAATTGGATGATATTTGGACATGTTGATTATCGGCCATACCTGGCTGGTTAATAAAATGAGCTAGATTTGACCTTTCTGCCTTGTCAGTAGATATTTTGGTAACACTTTACAATAATGTGTCATTTGTTAACATTAGTTAATGTATAAACTAACATGAGCGAACAATGAACAATACATTTATTACACTATTTATTTATCTTTCTTAACGTTAGTTAATAAAAATATAGTCGTTCATTGTTTGTTCATGTTAGTTCATAGTGCATTAACTAAGACAACTTGTGATTTTAATAATGCGTTAGTAAATGCTGAAAGTAGTATGAACTAAGATTAATAAATGCTGTACTGTAAAAGTATTGTTCATTCTTAGTTCATGTTAACTAATGTAGTTGCCGATTATTTTCAAACCTGAGGAAATTTTGGAACATCCTATTATTTCCTATTATTTGTAATACACACTTTCAGTTCAAAGGTTTGTGGCCAGTAAGATTTTTTAAAAATAAAATAAGTTTCACTACCATTCAAACGTTTTTGAATAGTAAGATTTTTAAGGTTTTTAAATGAGTGTCTTCTGCTCACCAAGCCTGCATTTGAGCAAAAACAGTACATTTTTTAAATATTTTACTATTTGAAGTAACTGCTTTCTATTTGAATATATTTAAAAATGTAATTTATTCCTAAATTCAAATTTTTTGCATTTTTTACATCATTACTCCAGTCTTCCATTTTTTCTTCCTTAAAAAACTTTTGACTGGTGTATTTTATTCAGCAACAATAAATTAAACTGATTAAAAGTGACAGTAAATACATTTACAGAAGATTTCTATTTCAAATGAGCTATCTATTTCTGAAAGAAAAAAAAATCTTGAGCAAAATGATTTCTGAAGAATTATGTTATACTAAAGACTGGAGTAATGGCTTCTGAAAATTATAGAAAATATGTAGAAAACAGTTCTTTTACTGTATTTATTTGTTTGCAAATGCAGCCAAATAAACTAAATAAAATAATAATTTCAACAGAATTTAAAAAAAATCTTACCAACTCTAGACGTTTGGATAGCAGTGTGTATCGGCATTATACCAGCCATCTACTGTATTGGTCACCCGGAAGTACAGAGATGTTAGCAAGCGAGACAGAGTGTGTGAGATACGATATTTATTTAGATTTGCTGTTTGGATACAGTACGCTAACTATTCCCTGTAACTCTTAGACAGGATTATTAATTACTGATGATCCTAAGAGGTTCATGTGTTATTTTGCAGTGTGCTGCTTTTGCTGCTTTCAGGCTTGTGCTAATGAAGCTGTCCTTTTTCACACAGACCTCCAATTTGCCCAGATTATCAGTGCACTCATCTGCATTCTCTCTCTGTTTTCTCTCTCGCTCTCTTCCTGTCTTCGACAGCCCAGGGAAAAGGGTCGTATGCGATTTCACCGACTTCAGAATGTGCAGATCGCCTTAGACTTCCTTAAGCAGAGACAGGTATGAACACTTACACTTTTTCAATCCCAGAAATGATCATAAGTTGCTTGTTACATATGTGACCCTGGACCACAAAACCAATCATAAGAGTAATTTTTTTTTTTTAAATTAAGATTTATACATCATCTGAAAGATAAACAAGCTTTCCATTGATATATGCTTTGTTTGGATAGGACAATATTTGGCCAAGAACTATTTGAAAATCTAGAATCTGAGGGTGCAAAAAAATCTAAATATTTTTAAAAATCACCTTTAAAGTTGCGCAAATTAAGTTCTTATCAATACATATTACAAATCAAAAATTAATAATAAGGTTTAATATATTTACAGTAGGAAATTTACAAAATATCTTCATAGAACATGATCTTTACTTAATGTCCTAATGATTTTTTGGCATAAAAGAAAAATCAATTACTTTGACCCATACAATGTATTGTTGGATATTGCTGCAAATATACACATGCTACTTAAGGTTTTGTGGTCCAGGGTCACAAATTGCCAAGATTGGGTGGGATAAAATAAGAGTTTAAGTCTCATATTCATCAACTGCTATTCTGAATATTGGGGAGGCTTGTCCCCTTTAGTGTTGAGGCTAGATACCCTCACTAATGGATTAAAGTAATGCACATTCAACTGAATACAAGATGATAGCATGGGACATCTGTGTCCTCAGTCTCATTGTGCTTCAGCCGGCAACATGGCTTTGAGATAATATGACCTGGAGTTAATAAATGTGTTCTGCCCCACACAAGTCTGTCCAATCCCCTCACTGTTGTCACCCCAGCCTTGAGTCCCTAAACCAGACAAAATGCCAACCAGCACTCTTCTCCCAATACGCAGTACATAGCTTCTGACAGCTGTAAGCGTAAGAGGACAACAAACACCAAAGCTGTCCTGAAATTACATTACATCGCGATTTTTAACTAGTTTAGTCCCTAGCAGATTCAAATAATGTTATAGTCTTTTTTTAAGGGCTACTTCTCACTAATGATAGTCTTTTATTGCTTTAATGCAGGTCAAATTAGTAAATATACGCAATGATGACATCACAGATGGGAATCCAAAGCTGACACTGGGACTGATCTGGACCATCATCCTTCACTTCCAGGTAAGTTCACCCTAGCCACAGCTGTGTCTTGCTTGAATATGTAGTGTTTAACACAGCATGCCAGAGTTAGAGGTGACTCTTCTTAATACAGATAGCGGCTGTTTACCAGCCTCTCATGTCTGCAGCTGTCAGTTTGAGCAACAGGGATTTGCCTATGGCAAGAATAAGAGAAATCAAGAGGGAATAGTGCACCAGGAGGATGATGGATAGAGTACAAACCTAGAATTAGACTCGGAATATGGAGGACAGAGGTTGCAGACAGTTCTAGACAGACACTGCCAGCCTGCATGCTAAAAAAGAAACAAAAATCTGCAGAAATGGTCCCTGCAGAGCACATTTGTGAAATGGACATCAATTTTCTATACTTATGGGTCAAGCTAGAGAAGTAAGGTCTGTTGGATAGATGCTGCACTGCTGGATGGTAGAATTGAAGTTAAAAAAGACTGCATGGTAGTTTATTCAAAGCAGTAAAAAGATATTTTTGCACTTGCTCCAGAATGGAGTACTAGCGCAGATTGTACAAACCATATCAATAATGTACTACAATAATCACATGATCAGTTAACATAATTTTGGATCCAAATTTGTGTAGAAAGCCCTTTAATTTGGGTCAGTCCTGATCAGAGCAAAAACGATATATCAAATAATTGCTGTTACTGTTTCCTTTCATTTTTGGAAATATGCTTTGTATGCAGTACTATAAAGAAACATTTGCATATTATGTGCAGTATACAGTTATGAAGTTGTATTTCATTCTGAATATAACTTTAGTCACCCATCAGCTATGAGAAAAGGCAACAATGCTGATTTAATAAAGACTAGCTTTTCTGAAAATTATTTACAAATGTTATGATGCATTTTTCAACAAACTCTCCATATAGTTCTATTAGAAGTTATTTGGAATTCATAGATATCATTTGTGACCCTGGACTACAAAACCAGTCATAAGTAGCGCGGGTATATTTGTAGCAATAGCCAACAATACATTTTATGGGTCAAAATGATCAATATTTCTTTTATGCCAAAAATTGTTAGGATATTAAGTAAAGATCATGTTCCATGAAGATATTTTGTAAATGTCCTACTGTAAATATATCAAAACCTCATTTTTGATTAGTAATATGCATTGCTAAGAACTTCATTTGGACAACTTTAAAGGCAATGTTCTCAATTTTTAGATTTTTTTGCACCCTCAGATTCCAGATTTTCAAATAGTTGTATCTCAGCCAAATATTGTCCTTTCCTAATAAACCACACATCAATGGAAAGCTTGTTTATTCAGACAAAATGTCCCCTTATGACTGGTTTTATGGTCCAGGGTCACATTTTCAGTATATTAGCTGTACTTCCTCGGATCGTCCAGCAGGGGACACTGTTATTATCAACAGAGCGGTGACATCACAAGGTGACATATGCAGCTGGTTGCCAAGGTGATTGTGTTTAGTATGACTCCAGAGCCTTTTTCAATCAGCATGATTCAGCAGAAATGAGTAGAGGCAGCATAGGCCTCATGAAATGGCAAATCATGCAGACTCTGGAAAATCGTGTGGCTTTAGAAAATTATTAAAAGGAAGAAAATTAGCTTTAGAAATTAAACCACATGTGTTTTCCCCCCACACTGCTTGACTCTGATATATTTATGTCCTATGTATTCTAACAATAACTAGAGAGCAGAGATTTGAAACAAACTATCGATTATCTAAACAAATTGCAGTAATTGAATCAGAACAGAGCAGGCCACTGGCACCCAAATATGTACTTGTAAATTATTTTTTGCATCTCTGGGACAGAACGGAGGTTAAAAAACAAGGAATGGGACTTTTATAACTTGCATACTCGATTGCAGTACTAAACATTGGTTAATTCTGAAACAATGCAAATAAGATAACGGTATTGACAGTATGGAGAATTTGCTTTGGTTAAACATTGTAACATTACCTTACATTATTTTCTGTCAACCAAAACAGTATTGAAGGTTGAAATAAAAGGCTGGATGGTAGACCACTACAGAAATGCAAAGCGTTATTGGTTTGAACGAGTTTACTCATGTCTTTGTAAACTCGTTCAAAGTTGAACATGTCAAGTTGGTCCACTTCCAATGGTGTACGGTAACATGGCATGATCTGTAATGACTTGCAGCCAAAATTACTACAGCACTTTATAATATAGCATGACTCATTTAGAGAAACATTGTCCAATTTAATTATTTCAGCAGAGGCACATTTTGAGCCATTAAGAGGAGTTACTGTCAATAGAAGCATTTGAAACCGCTCGTGTAAGTGCCATTTTAATGCATACTGTATATTCACTTTAGGCAGCCGAGAGAGATTAGCTATCCAGCCTCCCCCACACTCAATCTGGGACACGTCCCTCTGTTTTGAAACCACCGCTGTAATTTAGGCTAACAACAGCCTGTAGGAATTGTGTTTTGTATATACTCATATTGACATGATATATTTTTATCTAAGTTTAGGATCCTGTGGGAAACACCAATCAGGCTTCAGGCTGAATTTGTGCCAGCTATCTCTGTCAAAAAAAAAAGAAACAAAAAAAATGCTTGATCTGATTGGCTATTGTGTTAGTTGCAAAAAAAGGTGTGGTTGTCTGGCCAGCTAGGGTGTTTGGCAAAGATTGTAGTGTGGTGAAATTCTATGCTGTCTATCTGCAGGATAAAGCTGATAGATGTCTGCCAGTCTCTGTCTGTCAGTAAACAGAAATGTACCCAGTCTCAGTTACAGTACAGGAGACGCTGGATGCATGACAATTAGGCTGATTCAAAAAATATAAAAAAAGGGCTCAGCTGGCTGATTATCATGGTATTATGGTTCTGATTGATTTATTGCATGTTAATTCATCACCTTCCTTTGCAATCCTGCTCGTATATGCTGCCTTGATCACATGACTAAATACCATCACAGTGCTGTATTATCTGTAGGTTTAATAGAAGAGAGATTTTGTGGTCACATTTACTGCTATTCGCCAGACCTTCGCTGACAAAATCCAGTGATTTCAATAGGAATCCATGCAATTGGGAATTTCGTGTGAGGGGGAAAGATTTCCCTGCTTGAATTAAGCATTGGGTTCCATTGGTCATGCATATGTGCAGTATTGACCAACAGCCTGCGAAATTATATTAGAATTTAATGTAAATGCACCTTTACAGCTGGCAAGATCTTTCATCTGTATGCACTTACATTACCAAATTTTTTTTGTTTTTTAAAGTTTTCTCCTCTGCTCACCAAGCCTGCATTTATTTGAAATGCAGGCTCTAAAATAGAGCAAAAGCAATATTGTGACATATTTTTATTATTTAAAATAACTGCTTTCTTTTTGAATATATTTTAAAATGTAATTTATTCCTGAGATCCAAGCTAAAGCATTCAAGCCTTACTCCAGTCTTCAGTGTCACAGAAATCATTCTAATATTGCTGTTCAAAAAAGGGTTAGGGTTTGTAACACAGAAATAATGAACTGTGTGGTTGAAAAGACTGTGAAACTGTTTCATTCATATACATGACAGTGGCTCTCTTTAGGTCAGCGGCAACACGAACACAGATTTGAATGTTCAGATCACACTGGTCGAACGCTGCACGGAAGAAAGTTTGAGGAATCAAACAGATGAATCATTGTAATTTAGGAACAGAATCATGTTGGTATTTGAATCGTGTTTGTGATCTTTAACGATCTGTTAAATTAAAATGCTTTGTCATATTGGTGATGACACATCTATTTCAACATGTTTATCACAAATATTATAGGCTACTTTGCGTGTAGCCATACTTTGGAGCGCTATGCGCTTAGATTAGCGAGCAAGGTCCTGGCAGATCGCTAGTTCAGGTCTTCCAGATGGGGAAAAAAAATGAAGCGCAAATAGGACTCCATAGGCGGCATCGAAATTTTTATTTCACAAGAAGTATCTGATTCTGCAATCTCGATATTTTAAAAATGTTACTGTTTTTGCTGTACTTTGGATCAAATAAATGCAGGCTTGGTGAGCAGGAGAGACGTTTTTAAAAAACATTAAACATTTTACTATATATATGTGTATATATATATATGTATGTAGGAGAGGAGAGGCGATAATGGTAGCTGTGAAATAATGTGTATGTTAAGGGGCAACAATTAAAATTGCAGGTTCATTCTTTTCTTGCAGCCGCAGGCTGCCAACCAATTGAAGGCTATTTGATTGGTGTGTATGTGCGTGTGTGTGTTGAGCTCTGAGCTCACCAGGCATCAGAGCAGGCAAGGGAGGGAGGGATGAGCACGTGGATAGGAGGAGAGAAAGAGAAAGGAGGAGGGAGAGAGGGAGGAGGAGGAAGCTAAAGCAGCAGCAGCGTATTCTGTGAGGCTGCAGCAGACTGGAGATGAAGCTCTTTTTTCCGCTGGTGCCTACCAGTGAGAGCAGAGGAGCTACCCAGCAACTGAGAAGAGGACACATGCAACCTGCTATTACTGGAGCCCCTGGCTTCCTCTCTCCCCGGCAGGCCTTTTGAAGCACACCCACATATACAGCGACACATATGCTTTCAATCTCAGAATCGGGATCGCTGA
The DNA here is from genome assembly GCF_022985175.1 of Labeo rohita. Lineage (NCBI taxonomy): Eukaryota > Metazoa > Chordata > Actinopteri > Cypriniformes > Cyprinidae > Labeo > Labeo rohita. The sequence continues at coordinate 13,709,635 of NC_066887.1, read as the reverse complement.
ACCCTGCAGGCACACACACATGTAAGTTACACGTTTTAATTTGCACCCAGGTTGTGCAAAGGAGAGCACCGTATCAATCGGATCAATTTCGCCATGCTTGACTGATGGAGCTACGCTTTTTTCAGCACTCTTCTGCGAGGCTAACAGTGCAGCTTCAGGTTGGGGGAGGATTCCTTTGGATTTCCCTCTTTTCCTCATCCAGCCATGGTTCAACTACCCAGCCCAGCCCTGTCCTGGCGGCGTTCTAATTAGATTTTACAACCAGAGAAGCTGACAGTATCAGGGAGCGGCACCTTGTCAGTTATCACTCTTTTTCTCATCGGCTCACCCCAATCTAGGGACGTACACTGGTTAGTGGCGGAACAAGGAAGACAGGATGGCTTGAAATCATGTTTACTTGATATACGAGACTGGACTATGTGCTAAACCACATCTGTAAAGGTGAAGGTGAGGTCTTCACTCATGTCAGTGAATGGGATGCCAGTTCCCGTGGCAGCAGTGGCGAGACGCTTAGTACCTAGCCCCTCCCCTTCTTTCTCTTTAATGTCTGGAGACTTGTTTTAATGGAGTTTGCATGCCTGGGAAATGAAACACTCATAGCTACAGGTGTGAAGACTAAGCATCACCTGACATGGGCTGGTTATGCTTGGCTGGTGATGGGAACAAAAAAACGTTAAGCTCTGATGGGTTATGAACTGCCTGGCTTTGCACTTTTGTCCATTAGCAGCTGATCTGGGACCTGTTACACAGGTTTACTGTAAGCGTCCCACAGGATTTCTACGACTACTACCCAACGCATTACCTACCCTATGTGCACAGAGTGCAGTGATCAATAATGCATACTGAAGATATTCAGAGAAGCAGGTGTTTCTAGGCATCTTACTGTACGCACGTGAACGCTTGTTCAGACATTGTTTTCTTTGCTTTTAGTAGCGTGCAAGCTGATGATTAGTGCATCCTAATGATGCATCCTGATGCAGAGTTTTTGAGCATGTGCATGTGTGCTCACAGGAGTATGTCTTTGTACGTCTGCAGTGCAGTTTTATCGTGGTTCTCACCTTGAAAAATATCTACAGTGTAGCAAGTCTTCGAGTACCATGACAAATGGCCTGCATTTAACACATAGCTTGTGAAATGGGCTAAAAGGCACTAGTTTTTCTTCAGTCAGTGCTGCATCATCTCTGCATCATGAGAGAGGGAAAAAACATCAAATGCTTTGCCGTAGGATTTTAATATTTTATAAAGGACAGTAACCTATATTCAGCATCAAGTCCAGGAGGCTTACTAGGACCCTAAGTGATATTTGGTTTGGGTTAACTGCAACATTGCCTGAACGACAGACCAAGCAACAGGAGGTATGACTGCTGTCCACACCAAGTTGAGACATGATGTCCTGGAAGAACCTCACCCTGTACCAATCCCTGTTGTCATGGTTCATACTTTTTGTCATGATTTTTACTCCAGATGAGTCATTAACTTAACAATTTAATTTACCTTACCAGCCTCAGGCTGACTGTTTCGATCCCATTGTGGACATCTCCTTTTTCTTGCCTTCAATTTTGGCTCTCTTTTATTGTTACTCTGGCTCTATGAGATATGGGGAGCTCCCTTGGTTGTGTGAAACAACCCAGAGATGCCGGACCAGGTGGTGCTGCACCACTATCACCCAAAAGAAAACTTCGCTTCAGGCGAAAACGAAAGGCCAAACAGAAGTTAAAAGGTGCCAAAGGGGAGGACAAGAGAAGCCGCGTCCTTGAAGAAAAGGAAAGTGGAAGCGTTGATGTTACTGAGGAGTCTACAACAAGAGCTCTTGATTCAACTAAACTGGCATCTGGACAAATTACTGAAACTGAAACTCCCACCAATGTTGTTCTTGTTCCTGGTATGGCCCCAATATTTGGAAGCACAGGGACATTGCGGGGCAGCAAGATGGCTATTCTTTCTCCAGATCCCAGTCCAGCGTGGCTGGGGGCGCTTCGCCAGTTTGAGGTAGAAGGGCTCAGCGAAGAATCACATGCTGATTTAGAACAAGGCAACACGACACCTGGAGGAGGAAGAGTCTGTAAGGTTCGAGAGCGAGTTCAGGGGGTATTAGAGAGACCTTGTCTTTTACGCTCCAAACGTGGAGATCCAGAAGTGGAGAGGGAAGGAGGGGACGTGCATGGACAGAGTGAACTGATGTTCGGGGAGCCCTCGGAAAACGAGAAGAAGGGAGTTGTGCACATTCGTGAGTTTGGAGGGCAACTTTGTGTGGTCCGAACTGTCTATCCAAAGGACTTTGGGTCGCCCGTCTGGCGTGACAAAGAGCTTGAGGTCCATTCTGGACCTCCAGCTGCATCTCCTGTTACTGGAGGCATTATGAAAATACAAGTGCCCACAACTCAAGGGCGACCACCCGGGGAGAACGACTCTGGCAAACCAGCAACAGCTGCACCTCGGGAAAAAAAAGGAAGAGAGGTCCTATTGGAGAACTCTGCTCAGGAAGGCTTTGGCCCTCCTCCACAAGATCTTCAGTCTTCAGGTTATGCTAGTGATGTGCCTCTCACCTCGCCTGAGACGGGAGGCGCTGTTCAGACTGACTGGGGGAGCTCCTCTGAAGTGCTTGATTCTTCTGTGCTTGAGAGTCCCATCTCCCCTCAAGAGATACCGACTCAGACTTCTACCAAGGTCAGATTTTTTTCTCTCAGTCTTTTTAAAGCTTTCATATGGCTTTTGTAGCATAAAAAGGTAGGGATTAAAGCTGAAAATGCTTGGGTGTGGAATGAATAGGGGTGGAATAGGTGTTTTTGTGTTTTGTACTTCATTCTATTTCTACGTTACTATCTCATGTGGCTTTTTTCTCTCAGCCAATCAGCTGTGCATAGAAAACAGCAAATCCTTCCTGAACCTCTCCCAGGAGCCTAATCAGTACTGCCCAGACCATCTCTCACTGTCTGCCTCCTTCCCTTCCCTCCATTCCTCATTATTTCCCTTCCCTCACACCACCCACTCTCTTTCCTGTCATTCCTGATGCTCTAGGTTCTGTATTTGAGTGAAACTGGCTGGCAGTGCCAAAACATGATCTCAAATGATGTTCACAGACTTTTTTGTTAGCTGTTCATCTTTTTTCTCTCTGCACCAGTGATTGCTGCATATTTGTGTCTGCTGCCTGCCCTCCCTTGCCTAGTGCTCCACGTGCACATTTAAAGAGTTATTGCTGGTGGAGAGGGATTTCATGGCCTCGTTACAGATGTTTCAGCAGTGTGCTAGCAGCACTTGGTTTATTAAATGCTCAATCTTAAGCATACTCAAACCATGACTGTGCATGGCATTTCAGTGATGTCCGCCTAGCTGTATTCCTACCAGTGTATCAGAAATTCAGCATAAATGTGGAAACAAAAGCCAGCATCAGACATCAAACAGTCAATGGTTGAGTGTCTAAATGCACTGTCTGGCTATAGAGAAAGCTGTCTTCTAGAGAGTTCAGTACAGGATGTGCTGGCTGCAGTCATGATGTCATGAAATTTCCCTACATATAAAAAAAGATTGATTTGATTTGCGCATTAATCAGGCCTGTAATCTTTGGGGAAATGTTTGCTATCTGCATTTTTGCTTTCCTTTCTTTCCATTACATAATGTTGCATTATTTCTGTCAAGACAACTCTCTAAGAGTTTAGCATGGTAATATACATGGCAATGTTAATGTGTTTGGTCTTGGCGGAATAGATCTGCTACTGTGCTGCTGTGGCTGAGACCTGCTGCTGCCAGTACATCCACAGACATGCTGCTGTGAGCATGTAGAAATACTGTGCTGCACATTTAACAATAAATGGATATGGGTCATTCTACAGAATTGGAGTTGGAAATGGTTTTTTTTTTTTTTTTGTCCAAAAAATGTGTATGCATGCAAATTGTATAATATCCAAGGTACACATTTCTAGTAATTCTGCAGTTAATTCTCATTTGTATTTTCAGAAAGTATTAGATTATTTGTCCTCTCCCCAAATTTGTCTATACTGAAACCCAATTTGTCTATACTGAAAAACATCCCATGTTTTGGTAGTGACAGCACATTTTAGTAGTGGCAGTAATGCTTTGGTAGCAACCACATCACATTACAGGAGTTTAACTTGCATACTAAAATATACTGAAATACAAAAAAATCGCATAACTGTACTAAAATTTTATTTCCCCCAAATATGAGGATTATGTGTTCCCTTTTGTTTTGGTAGTGACAATTCTATGGGATAAAAAAACAAAGATGTCACTACTGAAACTCCACCAACTGTTTTGGTAGTGACAATTTTAGATACTTTTGAAGTCAGCTCAAAGATGCTAATAGCACATGGTAAGCTAGCACAGTTCTGAACAGTGGTACACATATAAAAACTAAATGTTATGGAATAACTCCCAAAAAAAAGTGTAATTGCACATTAATTGCAGAAAAAAATGTGTTTGGTAGTGACGTTCCTTAAAGTTACACACAGATTTTTCAGACGTTTGAACACATTTACCTCAAAATGAAGAGACCTATTTACTCACACCTTTTAGCTATGAGAGAGGAGGACACAGGAATATTTCCTGATCATAAATTTGTGGGTTTAGTTAAAATCAGTCTTGGCCAATAGACTAACACTGTTTCGGTAGTGACATGAAAAATGCGGGACATGTTTTTACAAGTTTCATCATTTATAAAGAAAATATAAAATGAATGTTTTTGTTTGTTTGTTTGTTTTTTCTTTGAATTTCACTTTTTAAAAGAATCAAAAAGATACTTTTAAAAACAACAATGGAAAAAAAATAAAAAAAAAATGTCAATGTCTTTTTTCATATTTAGGGGGTAGTGTTCGGAACAGCCACCTCCCAAATGAAAGTTCTCAATAAATGATTATCATATATATATTGAGCTTACTAATATTTTAAATATTATTGTTTCAATAGATAATAGAAAGAAAGTACCAAGTCTGTAGAAAAGCCCATATATAACGCATGAAAGTACCGTGTAGCAGATCTCTACAGGTGGAGCTGGGGAAGGTGGAGGGTTTCTGAAGTGCGTTGCAAATGCTACAGCAAGCATTAGCCAAATATTTGAATGTTGAGCAACAATCTTATTGGCTCCTGATGTGAACTAATCAGCTGCGCCTTGTGAATAATCATGTGATTATATCAGATTGAGTTACGACTTATCGCCTGCGCCGTCTAGAGTTTCATAACATACTTTTAACATGTTGATCTGGTAGATTTGTTGATTTAAATTTTTTATTTGGTTTTGCATTTCATTTTATTTTAGACCTTTTGTTTGTTTGTTTGTTTTCTCATATATCCACTTATCATTGTTTTATAATCAAATGCCCTTTTACATTACTGATTGTAGCACTTCCTTCACTATCCCTTAAGCCCACACTACTTCAAATTGTTACAGTGCACACTGGCGTGTGTTCATTTCCCGGTAACGTGCTCAGTGTTAACTGTGATGTAATTAGACTATTTGAGGGTTGCAGCTCATCACAAATCACAACTGTCCTTACTCTATTATAAGGTCACGTACTTAGTCATCTGCACTCTAATGGAAATACCAGCGTGTTACAGTACGACCTGTCCACTGTTTTTATGACACACACAGCATGTCGTCAAACCCAGATTTATCTCTGCTGTCATGGACGATTCATCTCAAGACTGATTTGATTCAAGTGGTCTTGTCTGGAAAGCACATTTGACGGTGATACCAAAAGAAGAGGTAATGTTTGGGTGCATTTTTATGGCTCAGAGCCTGGTTGATTGGACTAGCTTTAGAAATCTGTCTGACCTCACCTTCTAATCATCTTTGGAGTAAGAGGCTCAGGCTAGGAGAGTTACTGTTCTGTTTCTGTATGTCACCAAATTTGCTCAAGGTAATCTTGACCTGCATTGACTTTGTGAAGATCTATGATTTATGTCTGTCTATACTCTCAGAACGGTCTGCATCCATGCCAGGATTTAAAGTGCTCTATGCTAGCTAGGCAAGAAAAGAAGCAGGCAGGGATGTGAAGAGCAGCATATGAGAGGGATGACGAAGGAATACAGATTAGAGCCTGGCACAGACAGATACTGCGGATACTGACTTCCTTTGTCAAGAGAAAGAGGGAGTGAATATAGAGGGAAAAAGTGAAAGGTTCATGGCCTAGCTGTGGGTCACTTGTGCGTTAGAAACAGTGGCTGTCCCTAAAAATATGCAGTAATGCTCAACCTTTTCAGTGGAAGTAAGAGGTAATTTTCACCTCTGTATGCAAACCATTTGATGAAGTTCAGGTACAATATAAGCTCTTTCTATTTACCAGATTTCTGAGATCTATGTGAGCGGTGAGTCAGGTGACCTCACGGCGAAAGAGAAGCTGCTGCTATGGAGTCAACAGGCCACAGAGGGCTACCCTGGTCTCCGCTGTTCCAATTTCTCCTCCTGCTGGAGCGATGGACGCTTGTTCAATGCTCTTCTGCACAGATACAGGTTCATACGGAAATACACATTAAAGCATAATTGATGCTCTCCTGGGTGGTGGTCTCATGATCTCATGACATTGTGATTTTTAGGCCAGACCTGATTGACATGGAAGTGGTTGCACAACAGAGTAACCGTGAGAACCTGGAACAGGCCTTTGAGATTGCAGAGTCGTTAGGGGTAACGCGACTTCTAGATGCTGAAGGTAACATTGGTGTCTTATCTGTCTTTAGATTTCATCCATTCTACAAATAGAAATTATGTGCTTAACTCCATTTGTCTTAGATCATCATTCGCTTTCTTAGTCTTTTTATTCTCTCTCTACGTTAGATGTCGATGTGTCGTCGCCAGATGAGAAATCTGTCATCACGTACGTCTCCTCCATCTACGATGCTTTCCCCAAGATCCCAGAGGGTGGAGAAGGCATTGCAGCTCATGTATGTTTACTTCACAGTGCACTCACTCTCTTCAGGCCTTACCTTCTTTCTCTAATGTACTTAATGTAATTTGTCTTTTGTATATTTTCATTGTTTTCTGTTGTTCAGGAGGTTGACCAGCGATGGACAGAATACCAATCTGGCTTCTCTTCTCTGCAGCAGTGGACCAGGCAACATATGGCCCTCATGGCCAACAGGAGCTTCCCCCACAATCCTGTGGAACTCAAGGTAAGAAATCTGAGCAAAGAGAACTGGATACATACTGCCTTACAATCGGCTAAAAAGAGGTCCCTTACAAGGCAGCATATTCACTCAAACAGCCTTGTGTCTGGACCAAACCTGTGATGCCTTAAATTGCTAATCACCGTTTGATGTGTCCATACTTGGCTGCTTACCAAAAGTCTCTTCTTCCCCAGGCACTTTACAATGAATATGTCCACTTCAAAGAAACAGAGATCCCTGCGAAGGAGAGAGAGAAGAGCCACATTGAGCACCTTTACAAGCTTCTGGAGGTGAGATAGACTGTTACGAAGATAAAAAGGGAGTGACAGAGAGAGATTGAGGCTGACCTTGATTTTGCAGCTAAATGCAGGCGACACTGTTCACAAGAGGCACAGTGGAGCTGCACATTAACAGATTCAGGCTAATGTAGAGCGCAGTGCTGCCATGTGGGAGAGGTGGAAGACTGACAGTATAAAGAGAACACACAGGCACACACTCAGAAAAACACTAGGAAAGCTTCTTTTCATGTTAAAATGATTGATGGTTTGGATGTTGTTTAGGCGTGGATAGAGTTCGGGCGCATTAAATTGCCTCAAGGGCTACACCCTAATGATCTGGAGGAGGAATGGGGAAAACTGATCCTGGAGATGTTGGAGAGAGAGAAAGCACTGAGACCTGCTGTGGAGAGGTTAGTGAGTTCATGTATATAGAAAATGAGTGCTGCATTTAGAATTGTAGGATTTTTTTTATGTGTTATTTATGCGTAACTATGTTCTTAGGTTGGAGTTACTCCTACAGAAGGCCAATAAGATCCAGAACATGGCTGTAGATTGTGAGGAGAAACTCACGTTGGCGAAGAACACTTTGCAGGCTGTAAGTATTTTTATTTCTACATTTCTGCATTGAATTCAATTTTAGTAGATTCATATTTCCATGAAGGATACAGGCAATGCTACTTCAGAATATGCTCAAAAGAAAATACGTTCTAAGACCATTTGGAATATCATGTCAGAATCGTTGAAGATGCCTTGAAATCTTAGTAAGCGACTTGGATTTGGAAAATATATTGATAAGTCTCTTAGATCATCCAGTTTCGTTTGTTGCATGCAATTGCTTGGGTATTAATCATTCAGAAATGTTTAGTGCTTTATTGTCTTCTTTCCTCAGGACATGTCTCAGCTAGAGAATGGGCAGCCGGTACGGTGTGAGAACGAATTAGGGATGTATCTGCAGGACTGTGAGGCTTTAGTCAGACAGCTTCACCTTGACCTGCAGGTCCTCAGAGATGAGAAGTACTACCAAGTGGAGCAGCTGGCATTCAGGTAAGATGAAGAAAAACAAAAATGTAAAAATGTGTGTGAACACCAGGCCACAAAGTGGAATTATAGGCAAGAATGAAGAACAGGAATTCATTTATTTATCGTTGTTTAAAATATATTTGAGGTTTATATTTCTAATTATTATTTCCAATCTTTTGTGATTATAATAAAGGGATAGTTCTCCCAAAAATGAAAAATTCTGTCATTAATTACTCACCCTCATGTCATTCCAAACCCATAAGACCTTCGTTCATCTTTGGAACACAAATTAAGATCTTTTTCAGCAGAAATATCTTAATCTGTGTTCCTGAAGATGAACTAAGGTCTTACGATTTGGAATGACATGACTGTGAACAATTAATGACAGAATTTTCTTTTTTTTTTAGTGAACTATCCCTAACAGATATCATTTCTCTTTTGTAGGGTGTCATGTCTGCAGGAGGAGCTGGTCTCTTTGCGCCTGCAGTGTGCCAGTGTGTACAGGAAGGGTCATTTCTCCACAGGGGGTCTGCTGGGAGAGCATGCGGGTCAGATGGGTTCCCCAGGCGGTTTGGCTACACTGGGAGCACAGACACTTCTGGGAGCAGTGGGTGCTGTGGCATCCCTGCTCAGACGGCCGATGTCTCGCGCAGACCTGGTAGCCATGTCTTCATCTGAGGACGAAGGCAGTTTGCGCTTCATCTATGAGCTGCTGGGGTGGGTGGAAGAGACGCAGGACCTGCTGCAGCGAGCCGAGTGGGGTTCTGATCTGCCATCTGTAGAACAGCACCTGCAAGACCACCACATCATTCACACAGCAGTGGAAGATCTTCTGAATAGCCTCAAAGAGGCTCGAAACTATGAGGTACATGAACTATGAGGTCTTTCACACAAATTCTGATGTAGTTTCAGCTTCAGGCAACATGACCATCCCCATCCTGTCTTGTGCAGATTCCACACAAAACTGGAATGCAAAGCTTTTTGACTTTGTGTGAAGTCTGGATGTAATGATATCAAAATCTCACGATACGATAATATCATGATATGAAGTCCACAATACAATATTATTGCAATATTTAAAAAAACAAAAAAAACAAATGAAGACTTGGGGGAAAAAAATAAAATTTTGTACAATTTAAAAGTGAAATTATTCAATCTAATGCACTAGAGTTCCAATCCATGTTCTTAACAAAGAAAGCTTAAGTCAGAAAAAAAGTCAATTTGTAACTGAACTTTAAAGGGGACTCAACCCTCTTTTGATTTGTGCTGTACTGTCTCTGTCCAGATTACATTCAAACTGGTGTTTTAGGAAGCCAAACAAAGAATATAATAATAATAATAATAACAACAATAATTTTATATTATTGTTATTCCTATAACAGTAATAGCCATATATTGTAAAACAGTTGCACTGTAAAATAAATGAAAATGAATATTTTATAGGTATATTATATTTGCTTTACACTACAGTAGGGAAATTACAATACTTCTTTCCTAGTTTCTAGATTTGAAAAAAACATTGTGAATTTGGACTGCAATAACGGTAGCCATTTAAACCGCTAGTTGTCAGCAATTCGTACTGCACCTTTAAAGGCCCATTTTCCACAAGTTGATATGATTCTTTAGGGTCTTAATGAAAAGTCTATAATATACTTTGGTTAAAAATTTTCGATGGTAGTGTAAAACAACATCCTTTTTACCTTGCCAAAATCAGCTCTGCAAAAATCATCCCATTCTGGTTGAGGCTGCTTTAAATGCAAATGAGCTCTGCTCGCCCTGCCCCTCTCTTCTCTCTGTGGAGTGACGAGCCTGTTTACTTTAGCCATGTTTAGCCGCTAAACTTGCTAACTAGCACATTATTAGGAAAGGAGATCGCAAAGATTCATAAAAAAACCCTTCTACTCACTTCTGCTGTAAATGAAGCTGGATCACAAATGATTCGCGCGAACATAGACGGATATATGTAGATTGGGAGGTGCATTCCCTTCACAAATAAACGTAATCCACTGCATCTTTAGCAGCTCAGATGTCAGGAGTAAATGGCAACCACTATGTTCGTTATTACATCCAGCAACACAACACCTCAATCTCTCAATCGGAGATATTCTTGTCAAACTTACATCCCTGCTCCGGCATCGAAACAAAGAGGGCGGACTGTTACAACTGATCTGAGTTAAGACGCTCATGTCAATCAACTATCGTGGGAGCGGCCTCTGTTGGTGTGACGCCACAACGACAGGCATCTGAGAATGGCTCGATTTGAAAAAGGGAATATTATTTTTACAGATTAATTAAAAACCACTGCATGGATTTTTATCATTATAGGGTAGATATGTACATACACTGGCAACACACATTAATGTTCAAACAACATGTAAAAGTGAACTTAGCATCCAATGATCCCTTTAAAGAGACATGCACCAAAAAAGGTCTTCTGAACAGAGCTGTTTTTGACAAGGTAAAAAGGGTGTTTAACACACTCATTGAGGAACTTTAAACAAAGTATGTTGCAAACATTTTTAATGAAGACTCTAAATAATCATCCAATGTCCCCTTTAAACCTTTCTGTGTATACATCCAACATGGCAATCCAGAACTGGTGTGAATAGACTGTGAATAGAGCAAATGTAATACACACTGCACACTTTTGCATAAGCTATAATTTATTTCTTCATGTCCTTTCTCCCAGTCAAGGGTCTCGCCTAATTTACGTAGCAGTTACTCTGAGACTCTATCCAAGCTGGAGAACCAGTACTGCAAACTGCTGGTGAGTTTTTCTGTTTTAGCATTATGATAAGTAGGCATATGTGAGTGTATTTCACTTCATTATACACTGCATTATGGATATTACTGTTCTCTAATCTCATCAGGGTGTGACAGAGTGTGTCTTTAAAGAAGCAGAATACTGAATGCTTGAGTGTGACATGCATTAGAGTGCTGCAAAACACCTGCTCTTGACAATATATCCACACCCACGCTCGTCTCCTTAAATTAAACGAATCAGTTCTCCATGAAAACATGTGATTGTTCAAAAGACCTGTAAGGCCAATTCGCCAAGGGTGCTTGCTTACCACGGGTAAAGCATCGGACTGAGCGGTTGCCCGTGTCATATGGCCAATGTTATGAATGTTGTTTTGTGTTGTCGCAGGAACATTCGTCATGGCGACTGCGTTGCCTAGAGAGCCTTCGAGCTTTTGTGTCCCACTGCACTGAGGAGCTGATCTGGCTCAATGAGAGGGAGGAGGAGGAGCTGGCCTTCGACTGGAGCGACAGCAACACCAACATGGCTGCCAAAAGAGAGCAATATGCTGTAAGATATACTACCTCTGGCCACTACATGTTCCTTTACTGATTGTTTTTTTGCCTTTTCGTGCACCTTTTTTATCCACCTTATTCTTCAACATGCAGTAAGCGATAAAACTTTTTGCACTGCAAACCAGTGTGTTCATAATTAAGATAATACATTTAAAAAACATGCACTTTGAAATATCAAGCAGCAAAATTAACTGCTTTGTACATCTAAAAATAGCTGGACGCGGATGAGACCGGAAGCCAGACCCATAAATTTTACAAATGGCTGCATCCGCTCTTACGGGAAAAATAAGGTGGATGAACATTTCTATTATAATATTTAAGGTTATAAGTAGATTCTCCTTATTCTCTCATAGGACATGAGGTCAGAGCTTGAGGAAAAACAGGAAGTGATGCGCACTCTCCAAGAGACAGCTGACAACCTATGTCAAGAGAACCACCCAGCCAAACAAACAGTTGAGGTGAGCTGTTGACCAATATGAACAATCTTAACTCAGTGACCTCAGTAAAAATCATTTGATATCAGATTCGGAAAGTAATAGTGACATTTTGACCCCTTTGATCACAGGCCTACAGTGCTGCCCTGCAGACGCAGTGGCAGTGGATCAAAGAGCTCTGTATTTGTGTGGAGCAACATCTCAAGGACAACACTGCCTACTTCCAGGTACTGAGTCACGCTTTTCATTAGAATAGCATTCAAAATTACAATTTTAACATTACAATTAATTACATTTTTTTATTTTATAGTTTATGAGTGATGCACGGGACTGTGAAAGCTATCTACGTCAGCTACAAGACACTATTAAGAGACAATACACCTGTGACAAAAACAGCAGACTCGGTAGACTGGAAGACCTCCTGCAGGACTCCATGGTGGGTCTTCCCTCTTATTTTAAAAACAAGCATATTTTAAATATTTAATTTTTATTTATTGAATCAAAATTCTGAATATGCTAAAATAGCGCTGACCGTAGATGATGTTATACTTAGTTTAGGAATTTGAATGTTCCAGTGAGTGCACAGGAGGTGGTGAGTGTCCTCACATATGACAGATGGCACTATGAGAAAGGAGTTGCACAAGAGCAGGCAAAGCGATGGGCATATCCTCTTTGGCCATACGGAAGAGAGACCCAGTCTGGCACAAGTGCATTAGAGTTTAATAAGGGAATGAATGCAGTTAAAAATTAGATCAAAGCTGGGATGAATTATCTTCTTTTTTTTTTTAAATGAAATTAATTAGAAAAATAACACTAATTCCTAGTTTTCCAGCAGCACTGAATGTTATTTACACAGCTTATTTTTAAATGTAAAAAATCTACTGTACTTAATAATTTTATTACTACATTTTCCGATTAAAATTTACACCTTTTTTTTATTTAAAAAATAGGTATTGGTTGATTGCTTGCAATGCAATGACATTTACAAAATGTTCTAGAATTGTTGCATTAGCTCATAATTACTACAAAATTAAAGTAAGCAAGCATCATCAAAAGCCATTTAGTAGGGGTTCAGGCGCATAGCGCTGAAAACCTATTGTAATTATTAGAATGGTCGCGGATCAGCGATCTCCACGAAAAACTGATCGTACAGACCAAATCGTAAGTTGTAGAGATTTGAAACTTGGAGGGATGGTAGTACTCACACCGCTTACAACGTGACCAAGATTTACCCCAGTCGGCCTGATGGGGCGCTACAGCAATCAAAAGCACAAAATCGCTTATAACTAAACCATTAGTCGCAAGCTCAAGTGTCTTATGTTTTTGAAATCCTTGGAAAAACTTAATGGAAAAACATAAAAAAGCTGTAACTGCACAACTGTCCTATCAACATGAACATCGGTGTGCATGGTCTTGGTCTGAAGTGCCACAAGTGTCTACAAGGACATTTGCGTATCTCAATAAACATGGCTGCCATTGGCTGACGAAGTTTGAGCACCTGTTCTAAAGCACCTGTTTCGCTCTAAAGATAAAAAAAAAACTACTTTTGCGAACTAGTCCTAGGTTTATCGCTTAATTTGGGAAAAAAAAAAACACTGCAGTACAATTCTTTGGACTCTCTAGGCCAATTATTATCAAAAAAAAGTTTGTAATTTACCCTTTGGGAAGCTATAACGGGGTCGTTTAGAATCAGGGCCTGTACAAATTTACCCAAAATGCTATAAAGCCTAAAGGGAAACTCAAAACTTCACAAAACGTGCTGAGCACATGCGACAGATGATTCTAAACAAGCATACAAAGTTTTAAGGCGAATCTGGTCACAGCTGCTGCTGTCATAAATGTTTAAATAACGTCATATTTCTATGGTAAATTACCTGGATTTGCCAAAAATGTTTTTTTAATAATTGTTTTAGTTGGGTACAGCCTTGCTAATAATATGTGATGTATTTTTCCTCATATGCTTAAATGCCTTAAGCGTTTAAACACCGGTAATCACTGCTTGCAGCTCTATTTTGAGTTTGTGTTTATAATTAGGCATGCATTTGTTTAATTAAAATATTTATGTTAGACAAACTTTAACCATATTTTCTTGTTCTCCCAGGGGATTCTTTTAATTAAGCATTTGACAGATGTCTCACAAAAAAAAAAAAAAAACAGCAGTTGATATGACAAGTAACAATTGATATCCTTCAAATAAAGTTATATAAGGCATGTTTTTCATAATTTCACCTTCGTTGTTGCTCTGAAAATTCTCTGAGGTTTTGATGAATTCAAACCCCATGCTGATATGCAGTCAAATTTAATATCACGTTAAATTCTTGCAGCGAGCGTAATGTTATCAGCTCTTCCTGTCGGCCTGTGCTTCCCAAAGTCAGAACTAATGAATCTCTTATGAGCTTTTCATAGAAGTGTCATAACACACACTCATTAATTTTAGTACAATGAAAGCTAAGCAAATAAAAACCCAGGAAGGAATATCAGTGATGGCTTTTCATTTTCTTAAAGCCATTTCGAAAGGCATTAATCTATTTCAGTGAGAGAAAATGAACATTTATAATCATGAAAGCACAGTTACGTTCAGTTCGGTTGACATGACGCATGGGAAAAACAAGTAATGATGGAAGAGAATCCAATTATGCTGACTTTGCAGAGGCTGAATTAAAACAAATGATTTGAAATATTCTGATTAATACATTTAAATATTTATTGAATTAAGACTTTATTGAACCATACTTGTTCGGACTCTTGCTCAATTAGTGCTACTAACAGTGCAACATCAAGTTACTCTGCATATTTTACTACTGTTGACTACTGTTTGGCTGCTTGATTTACTGTCTTACATATTTTATTTTTCAGGAGGAGAAAGAGCAATTGATTGAATACCGCAGCACAGTGGCCAGCCTTGTAGGCCGAGCCAAGTCTGTAGTCCAGCTCCGTCCACGCAGTGCAGATAGTAACCTAGGCACCACTACGCCTATTCGTGCCATCTGTGACTACCGACAAATAGAGGTATAACATGCTCCAGATATCTCACCATCACAACCTATTTGTTTTGCTTTACCTTTCCACATCTCAACCCTGCATTGATCTTTATACTCTGAAGAACTGAGCTAAGATCACTTTAAGAAAAAAAAAAGTGATCTTATGTGATCTTAATTCAGTTTTTCTGAGTTTTACGTTTGTAGCCCACTCCTACCCCACCTGAAAGAAAAAAATCTTTTAGCTTTCATCATCTGCTCCACTCAGGGCACTTGCCAGAGTCCATCCGCCCATATTTAGTCATAAACTGCCCTGGAGCTGTGAAGGCAAGTATAAGGGAAAAAGATCTGTCCTGTGTTTGCCCATTTAGCTATTAGCTGAGAATTCTGGGAAAGTGGAGGTGTGGCGTATTATGAGTAATGAACAGACATGCTGTAGCATATCTAATCTGCCAATTTGAATATATGATGCTCTTCATTCACACATCACATATTCTGTTTAAATGATGAAATTAGTCATTTTTTGAATGGATGTGTACATTTAAATACTTGTAAACACTCATTTACTCTCCCAGCTGTGGCCCTGTTTCTTTTCCTGATCATATTATCTCAGTCAGGCGAGGTCTGCTGCTAAATGCCCAAAAAGTAATCTTTCTCTCCCTTCCTATCCCCGTCCCACCACCCTTTTCTCTTCCCTCCCCCAATTTTCCTCCTTTTCCTTTTTTCCTCATTTAACCCCGTCTTTTTCTCTCTGTTCCCCTCCTTCTCCCTTCCTCTTTATGTGTGTCTGCGGGGCTGGGCAAGGCCAACTCTCAGGTACTATTGCCGACCGTTCTCCTCCTCTGACCTTTGCTCTCTGGCCTGGCCCTGCACACAAGGGACCCCTGCTTTACCTCAGGCGTCCTGTACAATGTGAAATAGCGCATATATATTGTGAATTAAGTGTTTTTCTCCTAGCCCAGTAAATCATGGCATGTTGTCATGCATGTTGACTTGCGATGTCATTTTAATTTTATTGTACTTATTAGTATCATGCAGGTGCAGTTTTAATTTCCTATCAATACGCGATATATTGCGAAGCATAATGTTCTCTGTGTGCAAGGGATAGGGTGAGAGTTGAGGTGGGACACTAGAAAGTGCTCTCACATATTTTTTTTTTGTTTTGTTTTTGTTTTTTTTTAAGGAGAAGTCCACTTCCAGAACAACAAATTACAGATAATGTACTCACCCCCCTTGTCATCCAAGATGGTCATGTCTTTCTTTCTTCAGTCGTAAAGAAATTATGTTTTTTGAGGAAAACATTTCAGGATTTTTCTCCATATAATGGACTGATATGGTGCCCTGAATTTGAACTTCCAAAATGCAGTTTAAATGCGGCTTCAAACGATCCCAGCCGAGGAAGAAGGGTCTTATCTAGCGAAACAATTGGTTATTTTCATAAAAATAATACAGTTTATATACTTTTTAATGTCAAATGCTCATCTTCTCTTGCTCTTCCCGACCTCTGTTTTTTTCCAGTTCATAACAGTTAGGGTATGTCGAAAAACTCCCATCTCATGTTCAACTTCAAAATCATCCTATTTCACAGTTTTACCTTTTTTGTTAAGGGTGTTTGATCTTCTTTGCATGTTCACTTTGCAAAGACTGGGTCGGAACTTCTGCAGCGATGTAAGATGATTTTGAAATCATTTTTGAAGTTGAGGGAGAAAATACAGTTGGATCACAAATTGACGCATTTGGGATCGTTTGAAGCTGCATTTAAACTGCATTTTGTAAGTTCAAAGTCGGGGCACCATAGCAGTCCAATATATGGAGAAAAATCCTAAAATGTTTTCCCCAAAAAACATAATTTCTTTAAGACTGAAGAAAGAAAGACATGAACATCTTGGATGACAAAGGGATGAGTACATTATCTGTAAATTGTTGTTCTGGAAGTGGAGTTCTCCTTTAATATGCTTAAAGGGATAGTTCACCCAAAAATGAAAATTCTGTCATTAATTACTCACCCTTACGTTGATCCAAACCTGTAAAGCCTTCGTTCATCCTTGGAACTCAAATTAAGATATTTATGATGAAATTCGAGAGCTTTCTGACCCTCCATAGACAGCAATGTAACTGAAATGTTCCCAGATGCAGAAAGGTAGGACATTGTTAAAAAAGTCCATGTGACATTAGTGGTTCAACTGTAATTTTATGAAGCTACGAGAACTACAGTCGTGAGTCTGGGACATTTCAGTTACATTGCTGTCTATGCAAAGCTCTCATATTTCATCAAAGATATCTTAATTTGTGTTCCAAAGATGAACTAAGGTCTTACAGGTTTGGAATGACATGAGTATGAGTAATTACTGACAGAATTTTCATTTTAGGGTGAACTGTCCCTTTAAAGCACTTGCTTTTCATTTTATATTGCCTTGAGGGTTATTAATGGCCTTTTGTTTTAATGTTAGCCTGGGCAAAATTAGGCTGTAAATGCAACTGCAATTTGACATTAAAATGAATAGGATGAATGCTGTTGATTTTATTTGTATTTATTTATTTATTTTTTGCCAGGTCAGTTGGAAAGATATGTTAGTGCAGTAAGGCATTATTTCACAAAAATTCATATTTCACGTATTTCAGCTCATATGAAGGCCATTAGCATTAACATTTTATTCCTCATCCTTTGGTTAATATTTTGAATCCCTTTACTTTTTAATCAACATTGACCATCAGTTCTGCTTTTTTGCTCAATTTTTTAAATCCTCTCTCCCTTACCCGTTACGTTTTTTCCATCTTTTTTTCCATCTTTGTTCCTCTCCATCTTTCTCTTTTTCTCAGATCACGATCAGCAAAGGAGAGGAGTGTGTACTGGAGGATAACTCTCAGAGGACTAAATGGAAGGTCATCAGTCCTACAGGAAATGAGGCCATGGTGCCATCTGTGTGTTTCACCATTCCTCCCCCTAATCAGGAGGCCATTGACACTGCCAGCAGGTACAGCGCACAGATCCTTACAGACACGTTAATTAGGATCTCACACACATGCAGGAATATGTGACCCTGGACCACAAAACCAGTCTTAAGTAGCACAGGTATATTTGTAGCAATAGCCAAAAATACATTGTATGGGTCAAAATGATACATTTTTCTTTTATGTCAAAAATCATTAGGATATTAGGTAAAGATCATGTTCCATGAAGATATTTTATAAATTTCCTACAGTAAATATATCTGTAATTCGTATAGCTATGAACTTTATGACTGGTTTTGTGGCCCTGGGGTCACGTGTGTCTTCTGTTATGTGACATATTTGTGAGTGAAACAATATATGCCATAGAAATAACATGCTACATTTATGCTATGGACATGAATTAAACAAACACAAAAAACATTTTACTTTGGCCCAGAATGCCTTAAGGATGGCCTAGCAATGCTACCAGCTGTGTAGCAACTACCCTAGCATTTTAGTGTCAAATTCTGAATGGGTGGACAAGTAGTTATTGTTAAACAAAACTAAAACTATTAAAAATGTTTTTATTAATTGAAATAAAGCTGAAATAAAATATAAATATTAGATGAAAAACTGGGGGGAAAAATCAAAATAAAAAAAAATATATAAATATTATTATAATAATATAATATAATATATTATATAAATATTAATACATACTACAATAGTATGTCGATAATATAAAAATAGCAGTGGGGAAATACTGTTTGTTTATTTAGAATGATAAATTGCACTTTATAACACAAAGACCAGTTATTAAAGGGATAGTTCACCCAAAAATTCAATTTCTGTCATTATGTACTCACCCTCATGTCTTTCCAAACCCATAAGACCATCGTTCATCTTTGGAACACAAATTAAGATTTTTTTTGATGAAATCCGAGAGCTTTCTGACCCTGCATTGACAGCAACGCAACTGACATGCTCAAGTCCCAGAAAGGTAGTAAGGACATTGTTAAAATAGTCTATGTGATGTCAGTATGAGGCCACGAGAATACTTTTTGTGTGCAAAGAAAACAAAAATTATGACTTTATTCATCAATTTCTTCTCTTCCATGTCAGTCTTTGAGTTATTTTTGTTTTCTTTTTATATTTTAACAATGTCCTTACTACCTTTCTAAACTATGAATGTGGTAGCTGTGTCGCTGTCTATGGAGGGTCCGAAAGCTCTCGGATTTCATCAAAAATATCTTAATTTGTGTTCCAAAGATGAACGAAGGTATTGCGGGTTTAGAACAACATGAGGTTGAATAATTAATGACAGAATTTTCATTTTGGGTGAACTATCCTTTTAAGATAGAAAAATTGCATACATTTTGTGTTATGTTGTGTTCTTTTTTTGTTACGTGAACTACTATATAAACTATGTAAGATAATTTTTTTCCTCTTTGTGTAGAATGGAGCAGATGTACCAGAATGTCATGTCTTTATGGCACCAGCTGCATGTTAACATGAAGAGCGTCGTCTCCTGGCACTACCTGCAGAAAGACATACGAAATATTTTCTCCTGGAATCTGGACACAGTTAGTACCACAAAGTTCTACCAATTTCCCATATACAGTACTTTCTTATCAGAACTCTTTCAGATGTTTACCATAATCATTTCCCTGTCTCTCTAGATGCGCTTGCAGGCTCCAGCAGAGAGGCAGCAGGCTTTAGACAACCTTGACGCCCACTTGTCCGATTTCCTTACGGACAGTCGCGAGAGCTCCCTTTTTACGCCAACTGAACGGCGTGAGCTAGAGAAAGAAGCTGAGAACTGCCGTGAACATTGCCAAACTCTGCAGGTCTCTTTGGAGACAGGTAAGAAGATTACTGCTTGTATTAATTACTTGCTATTAAACCATATGACATGGTGCTAAGTTTTGTTTTGTTTTTTAGTGGAGAAAGATGAGTTGGCCTCTCGTGCTTACCTCTCGGAGCTGCAGAGCATCAAGTCCCATCTGGAGGATGCAGAGAGCAGACTGATGCGTGGCATGCAGACTCCACACCCCAGCACAATAGCAGGAGACGTCACAGACAATGCAGTTCACATAGCGGAGCAAGAGGTGAGGAGTGAGCAGCACAACAACACCCTCTACTGGTCATTCACCTTAATAACTGTGTATTAGTTTCAATCTGCTCTACAGTTTTTAGCTGATATACAGTACATAAATAAACCAGACCAAATAGTATCTACATTTATGGAAATTACTGTAATATCTACAAAAATCCTTTCAAATTCAAACACTGCAGTATGTGTTACTGACAGCGATCAAATATCAATCTTTTCAAATATGGTTCTTGGAAGTAAAGTAGATCATAAAGTCAGTACTGTTGTGCTGTTGGGAAATGTCAACGACTGTTGATGCTTTATTTTTCATTAATTTAGTCACTGTATTAAATAAATACCTGGGGTTGTGTTTGTTTTCTTCTAAAAAAGACAAAAAGTAATCACAACTAGCAGTTTTTAAGGATTTTCTGTAGGATGGGGTACTTTCTCACCATGCAATACGAAATACCTCTAGTTTTGTTTTCTTCCAGCTGTGCTCCATTTTCCAGGCTGCTCTCTTAAGGGTGCAGGTGTGCTCCTTATACCACGTCATCAGACTGTTTTCCTTAATCTTCCTTAAGTGTAAAGGAGCAACCGTATCTAAAGCGCTAGAAAAAGATAGTATATAATTTCTTTTACATCACCAAGTTTTTCTGAGCTATTGGATATGCTGAGGAATTAAAATAAGTTAAGATTATTTACAAAGCAGTCTTTTGTGGTAGATGTGATGGTTCTACCATACTTGTAACAAGGTATTGAGTTTACAGCTTTAGCTATATAAAGTATATATGAGACTAGATAATGATCCAAAATATTTTTATAGTAATATTTATAGACTATTGTATTATGTATTGATGTTTTGACTTGGCTTTTTTGTTTTCAAATTTCATTTTAATATTAGTTTGAGTAGTTTTGTTATGCTTTTTTTTTTCATTTTTATTACTTTTTTAATAATTCTATATAGCTGTAATTTAATTTTAAATCATTTTACTTTTACTTACATTTATTTCAGTTATTTGCCATTTATCAGTTAATTTTGTCAACTTTATAACCACACTACTGTAAAGATTACCTCAGATTTAACAGACATGGACTAAAATCTGCAAATGTCATTTAAGTTTAATATATTTAAAAAAAAATGTAATCTGGAGAATCTTTATGGTTTTTCAGAAGCTGCAGCAGGATCTGAAAGGACTTCAGTCAGATTTAGGTGAGGTGTCTCGTCGCTGCGTGAACTTCTTTGAGGAGAAGCCTACCTCTTCCAGTGTGCCTGTCCTACGCTCTGAGCTTAACCTGGCTGTAGAGCACATAGAGAAACTCAACTCGCTCTCATCTGTTTATCTGCAAAAGTTAGTACACAGTAATTTCAATTCATGTATTCATGTACTTTAATTAGTCATCAAGCATTGTTTAGCCTTAGGGGCAGCCATAATTTGAATGTCTGTTTCTCTGCATCTGCCAGATTGAAGACGGTTGATGTGTTGATGAGAAGCCTGCAGGCTGCAGAAAGTCAAGTGAAGAAGTATGAAAGTCGACTGAGTGAAGAGGATATTGTGCCCGCTGATACTGCTGCAATCCAGGCCTTGGGAGAGCAGTTAAAAGTGAGATTTGAAAACACGTCACACATTCATTGCAAGTAGTTGACTAATATCTCAACCAAACCAACTAATCGCCAAAGTAATATCTGATAGTTTGATAAGACAATATTTGTTTTATTTAAAAAACATTTAGGTCAGGATTTTGCTACCTCAAAAGAAATAGATGCATGATGCAGACTTTGTTACTTCACTTTAAGAATGAAAATTTCCTAATAATTTACTCACCCCCAAGTCATCCAAGATGTTCGTGTCTTTCTTCAGTCGAAAAATAATTAAGGTTTTTGAGGAAGACATTCCAGGATTTTTCTCCATATAACGGACTTCAATGGTGGTCAACGGGATGAAGGTCCAAATTGCAGTTTCAATGCAGCTTCAAAGAGCACTACACAATTCCAGCCAAGCAATAAGGGTCTTGTGTAGCGAAACTATTAGTCATTTTATTAAAAAAAATATTACTTTATATGCTTTTGAGCCTTTTGAAGCTACAGTGAAGCTGCAATTTGGACCTTCAACCCGTTGGCCACTATTGTGTCCATTAGTCCATTAAATGGAGAAACATCCTGGAATGTTTTCTTAAAAAAAAAACTTTATTTCTTTGCAACTGAAAAAAAAAGAAAGACATGAACATCTTGGATGACATGGAAATGAGTAAATTATCATGAAACACATCTCCTACATTCAATAAAATTGTATTTTGCCCCCTGGTGGCAGTTGCACAGAACTTCAAATTGGTTGTGCAGAAGCAATTACCTTTTGCTTACTTGCTATTCTTAGATGAGCGAATAATAAGTATGAATATATCCACACAAACAACTGAAATAGTAGATTTTCTAAAATTCAAATTATGATGTTATAATTACAAAATTATTTTGGACATGCTCACAACCTCAGCGTTGCCAAGTCTGTGGCTTCCCTGTGGAATTGGAATACTTTAACACTGTTGCCACAAGTTGTTTTTCATGTCCGTGGGTTGAAGCAACCCCAAAAACTTGATTTTTAGCCCCTGGAATGTGAATTTTATCAGGATAACCCTGCCAAAAAATGTGTATTTAACCTAATGTGAACCTAACCTTTTGTTCTGAAAACCTGGCAACCCTGCGCAATTTCCCATTTTACAGAAACACCGTATAAAGAATACCATAGTGTTTAAAGAATACTGCAAAATAACGTCAATTCTAACCTCACGCTCAAAGTTTTAATTACAGTACATCAGTTCTGGTTGGTGGTTGCATGCAGTCTAGCTGCAAAAGTTCAATTTCAATATACCTGAAGTTCAAATCATATCTGAGATACATGGAAATGTGGCTATTTGATTGCATTTCACACTCTGTATGTCACGCTGTTACAGAAATGGCATTCAGAGTTGGAAGAGCAGGATCACGTATTCAAGAGCCTGAGTTTAGAGGTCCAGCAGGCTAGAGAGGTCGGAAACCAACTCAACCAACTGCACCCTGACCGCAGCCCTGAACTGGACCGCTATCAAGAGAAAGCACAACAACTCACAGAGAGGTGGAGCGGAGTGCGCAGGCAAATGGAGACACGGTGAGTTGTTTAGAAGTCAGAGAGAATGTCTACCAGTATTTTCAGTAATATTCCAGATTATAACACAAAGCATATTGTTCTACAGGCAAGCAGATCTGGAAGTGCTGGGTTCGGTGCTGCAGCATTACAGAGAAGGCCACAGCTCTCTCATCCGCTGGATAGAGGAGACCACCGAAAAACAGGAGAACACGCAACCCGAGCAGACGGACAGCAGAGCTTTGTCAGAACAGCTTGCACAGCAAACGGTGAGATACGACACTGATATTGACAAATTCCTCCAAGTGGTGTAAAACAGATCAGTGTTTAATTCAGTATCTGCTCTTCTGTAGGCCTTGGTGGCTGAGATAGAACAGAACCAGGTCAAACTGGATGAATGCCAGATGTACTCTAAACAGTACTGTGCTGCTGTTAAGGTAAGCACTCACTGTTAGTCATCATGAAGAAATATAAACATAAACACTTGCTTCACAAACTATATTTCTCCTTACCATACCATGTCTTATATTTCATGCCTTAGGACTATGAACTCCAGCTTATGACGTTCAGAGCTTTTGTTGAATCAACCCAAAAGTCCCCTGTGAAAAGGAGGAGGATGCACTCTTCATCAGATGTGATCACACAGGAGGTAAATGCAGGAAAACCAGGCTCATATGACATTAATTTGATATATTAGTTTTCATGTTGACTTCTAATGTTTTAATCACATTTTTCTACTGTGCCTTAGTTTATGGATTTACGCACACGCTACACAGCTCTGGTAACCCTGACAACACAACATGTGAAGTATATTAGTGATGCACTACGGCGACTAGAGGAGGAAGAGGTGCGTTAATAGCAAGCCTCCTAATTTCAGTTTTTACCTACTGTATACCTGCACAAATTTCATCATACAATGTATGTTGAATGAAAATGTTTTCCCTTTGTGGTACAGAAAGAGGTTGAGGAGGAGAGGCAGGCACGAGTGGGGCAGGTCTCAGAGTTGCTCGGTTGGGTCAAGGGCCTACAGGAACGCGCTGGGAGATCTGCCGAGCCATCACTTGCTGCACAGCAGGTACATTTCGAGTGTTATCTATTAGAATATTATTTATTTTTAAAGGGACAGTTCACCCAAAAATAAAAATTCTGTCATAAATTTCTCACTCTCACATTGTTTCAAACTTATAATACTTTTATTCATCTTCAGAACACAAATTTAGATATTTTTGATGAAATCTAAGAGCTTTCTGACCCTGCATAGACAGCAACGCAACTAACATGTTCAAGGCCCAGAAAGGTAGTAAAAATATTGTTAAAATAGTTATAATAAATAGTTAAAATTTCATCTTAATTTGTGTTCTGAAGATAAATGAAGGTCTTACCGTTTGGAACGACATGAGGGTGAGTAATTAATGACAGAATTTTCATTTTTTGGCTAGTATGTCAGTCAACACTGAGTAGACTGCATGTGTTAAGTGGCTTTGAAAATACTGTATCTCTGTCACTTCTAGGCTATTAGTGAACAGTTAGCAGCTAAAAAAGAGGAAGTTGCTGAAGCTATCAGGAGCACCCAAGTCTTCCTGATGTCAAAACAGGCCAGCAAGTGAGTTTGTACTATATGACCTTCAACACACACGCACATACACACACATACAAACACACAGTGGTTCTGACTTTTCATACCAATACTATGCCAGAGCATTTATTCCAGGTCATATTTGCAAAAAACAACAACAAAAAACACCTTTTTTTTTTTTTTTCTCTAGACTTATTTTTTTCTGATTAATATAGCTACAGAAATAAGTAGCCTGTCAGAAGGTGAAGCATGTAAGACAGGGCTTTGCATTAAATTTAAATTGTAAATCGTTAAGAATTTAAAAATAAGTTATACAAGAGAAATTTGTTTTCTATATATTTTGAAGATATGTTTACTTTATTTAAATTTTTGGAATTTTGTAAAGGCAAATAATAATTTCAAAAAAAATAATTTTAGCTTCTTTTTTTTGAATTTTCAGAGTTGTTTACCTCACCTCACCTTTGTGATGTTTTAGTATTATTTATATACTATTATAATATTCGTATTTTGTATTAGATTTTATGTTAATTTTTTTAATACTATTTTCATTTTAATTTTTGTTTATTTTAGTGATCTTGTGTGCTTTTGTTTCTATTCTATTTACCTTATATTTATTTTTATTTAAGTTTTAGTTTAGAAGTAGAAAGGAGTAGTTCACACCTGAATTAAAATTTCAGGATAATTAACTCACCCCCATGTCATCCAAGATGTTCATGTCTTTCTTTCTTTGGTTGAGAAGAAACTAAGGTTTTTGAGGAAAACATTCCAGGATTTTTCTCCATATAATGGAGTGGGTTGAAGGTCCAAATAGCAGTTTCAATGCAAAATCAAAGTGCTCTACATGATCCCAGCCAAGGAATAAGGGTCTTGTCTACTGAAACAGTTGATTATTTTCTAAACAAAATAAAAATGTATATATTTTTTAATCACAAATGCTCATCTTGCGTTAGCTCTGCACTGCACGTCTACGACTTCACGCATTACATAATCACGTTGGAAAGGTGGTTAGTTCTTCGTCTGTGTACTCCAGTTTAAAAAGGTAGGTTAGGGAGGGAAAACTCCATCTCATTTTCTCCTTCAACTTTAGAATCGTTCGATATCATAGTTTAACTTTTTTGTAGAGGGTGTTTGACTTTCTTTGCACATTCGCTCATTTCGCCTACGTCACGCATGACCTTTCCAACGGACTATAATGCGTGAAGTCAGGGATGCAGAGTTAGTGCAAGACCAGAATTTGTAGTTAAAAAAAGTATGTTGTTGTTTTTTTGTTTTTTTTTTAAGAAAATGAACGATCGTTTCGCTAGGTAAGACCTTTGTTCCTAAGCTGTAGAGCCCTTTGAAGCTGCATTGAAACTGTAATTTTGACCTTCAACCTGTTGATCCCCATTGAAGTTCACTATATGGAGAAAAATCCTGGAATGCTTTGCTCAAAAACCTTAATTCTGGAGTGAACTAATCCTTTAACCTAATCCTATAGCCAATGCAACATCTAATCTGAAATTTATCTTTTATTTTATTTCATTTCATCTTTATTTTGATTGTCAATTATGATTTTGTTTAATCATTTTAGTTAACAGTATCACTGGCCACTTGGGGTTGTTCTGTGTACCATAGTTTGCAATATATCCACATCCACCTCTAACTACCAGTAAATGTTAAATACGCATGCACTTACTCAAACACAAATGTATACATTGTTATTAATGAAACACGTTTATCTTTAGGCTGTCTCCTGAAGAGCGCGCACAGGTGGTCTCCCAGTTGGACGAACTGACGGCCACCTACACTCAACTGTGTGACAGTTCTGCCGCACAGCTGCAGCAACTGGAGGAGCAGCTGGCCAAAGAGGAGAAGCGCAAGGTAGAGTTAGAGGGGCAAGAGAAAGTCAACAATGACATCAGTGTTCAACTTTGCCAAAGCGAGCTTCGACAGCAAAAAGCTTGTCTTGAGATGCTTCTGAAATATATTGCTTTAAATAGTGGTCTTCGTTATGGTCAAGTATTGTCAGTGTGCTAGAGATATGCTACAGCAATGTGTATGTGTGAGCTAGAGCGAGTGAATCACTTTTGTGTGTTTTTTATTTGTGTTGCCTGTCACGTGTGGTTTAACAATCATCACCACGTTCATACATCTCACAGACATTTAACGGTTATAAAAAATTAATAGCATGGTGTGAAATCTAAATCATTCCTATCTTCTACAACATGCCTGATATCATGTCACCAACACCATCATGTCATTATTAATCAAGCACATCTGCTTAAACGCAACTCATTGGCTCATTAGAGTAGAATAGTGTGACTTTTTGGCATCAGAAACTGCTTTAGCCACTTTAGTGTCCATCAAAGCCACATGCACATTGTAGTATAGCTCATTTCATTTAAATAAGGCACATATGAATATGTAAATGTAAAGGCATAATTGTCATTACATTCATATTGTTTTGTTGCCACATGCAGCTACAAACATCGTGTAGAACTGTGCACCCATACATACATCAGTCATTATGTGAACAATGGTATGTTTGTGTTTGAATGGCTAGAAAGTAAAGTTATAAACAAAGTAGATTTATCAGAAAGCAGTCATTGAAATATTTTTCGTAGGGATTGGTATAGAATGAGCACAGAAAGCCAGCTATGCAAACCTCCACCTCACTCTTTGAGCATGATGTGTCCAGATCACAGCTATGTTTGTTTGTTTGTTTGTTTGTTTCTTTGTATGTGTGATATTGTCTGTTTTCAGTCCATGTCTTTAATACTGTAAATCTTTGTGAAATTTAATCAGCATTTTGCTTCAAAATCACTAACAGCTGCTGGGAGAAAATGTAAGACATCATCTCAGTATTGGGAGTAAGAAAAAAATGTGTTAGTTGGAATGCAGGACTATCCTTAGTTGATTAGTAATAAAAATAATAATAATAATAATAAGTATATACCAACCAAGATCTTCACACATTCATAGGTAAGTCTCAAAACAAATATTTAAAAAAAAAGTAGCATATGAAATTAGGTAATAGAGGTATGAACATGTAGAGTCAGTCCCGGGCAGCATATCAGGCAGCTGGAGTGTGGCATGCAGATCGCTAACATCCGGCTTCTCACCCTTATCGCGCCTCAAACCGCCGAACCCTCGGCCTATCAGTGTGTGTGCGTCTAAGGACCACCTCACACGGTAAGTAGTGCTTGCTTTCTCTCTTACCGTTGCTTTCTTTCTGACCTACAATATGTTCTTAAGATCCGTTTTCTCTTTTCTTTGGCCTCCTAGTGTATTTTAAATGTTCAGTTTGTGCATTTTTGCTTTTTTTTTTGCACAGTGCTGTGATGCCTTTGTTTTTTTGTTTGTTTTTTTTGCATGTACAAAATGTAATGTTTTTAAAGAATATGATACTTGACATTTTTGTTAATTTGTATTTAAACTCATGAATAAATGCATGAATGTTAGTATTAAAATGACTGCTTCTTATGCTGATTTAAAGTGCCCCTATTATGCAATTTTTTAAGTTCCTAATATTGTTTTGGGAATCTCCTACATTAGGTTTACATGCATGCAAGGTCAAACAATGCTTTCGTTTTCTCAAAATATGCAGTTAATATCAGCTCATATTCAAGCGATTCTCAAACGATTTATTTGAAGCAGTACAAAGATTAAGCAGTGCCCCTCTTTTGCTTTAGCCTACTATACTGTGATTGGTCAGATGACCCAGTCTGTTGTGATTGGTCTACCGCATACAGCGTATGTCAGAAATAATACGCCTATTGCCATACTTCCATATTTTGAACGCTCGATAGAACATATAAACATTTATTATTTATCATACTTACAGGTTGTGATTATGTGAAGCCAGTTGGTCATCTTTCAAGAGCAAGCATTTTGTGAATCCCGCGTTGAACTCCCTGTGAACAGAGAAGCAGTTGTCAGTAAAATGACGTGTTTGAGGGCGGGGCAAGTTGTTTGCTGCTGGACAGCGAAGAACATAGGCGGGCATTATGCAAATGTGTTACATTGTGACGTGTAGCCATCATGGAAGTGGGATTTGAATTACTAAAGATTTGTTTAGGCTGTTCAGAGTCAATTCTTTCTTTTGAGAGACAGTAACTTTTCGGTTTTACAACTGTGCAGATTGTTTGCATTCACATACAGCTACATTACACACTGAATGAAAGGCAGTAGTCAAAATGGCATAATAAGGGCACTTTAATTTACTTCGACTATGGTGGTGGGCATTTTTCTCCTTCCCTCCAAGTTAAAATGAATAAAAATACACTGCAAAATCATACAAGATACATTTTTAAAATTTGTGATTTTTATTTTTCCATAGGGCAAAGAAATCATCGCTGGAGTAATTGACCTTGGCACCATGGAAACCATTCCAGTTTTCCAGGCAGCACAGCATGGCCTCATAGATCTAGACACCTGTCATGTACTGTTGGAGGCACAGGTCGTCATGGGTGGTCTACTCCAGCCTGACTCCCCTGATAAACTGTCATTAGATAAGGGTCTTTCCAGTGGTTTGATTGATAAACATATTTACAAATCACTGGAAGAGCTAGAGGCTGCTCTTGGTCTTGTCAACACAATAAAATGTGCAGAGGGTCTGGAATTACCAGTAGCCATTGCAATGAATGAAGGTGTCATAAAAGAGCTTGTGGCGCTCCGTATACTTGAGCTGCAGATAAACACTGGCAGCCTGAAGTTTGGTTCCAGTGGAGAAATGATCAGCCTGGATGATGCAAGAGAGAAGGGATTGTTATCCCTTGATCTTTATCAAAAAGTGCAATCCTGTCTTAACCAGCGAGAACTTATTGATCCAAATACAGCAGAAAAACTAAGTCTGGCTGATTTCCAACAGCGTTGTGTTCTTAATCAGGAGACAGGTCTGCGCTTCTTTCCAGTTAAACAGAAGCCAGGAGGAACTGTCTGCTTACGCTCTGGCAGAAAGGTGGGAATATTCCGTGCAGTTCAAGAGGGGCTTATCGACCGGCATGTCACAGTTCGACTTCTGGAGGCTCAGCTGTTTGCTGGCGGTATCACAGACCCCCGCTCGGGACACAGATTGACTGTTAATGAGGCTGTCCGGCATGGCCTGATGGATCAGGACTTGGCCTGCACCCTCATGACACGACAGCTACAAGCAGGGGGAATAATAGATCCAGTCAGTAGGGAGCGTCTAGAGTTGGATGAGGCCATAAAAAGAGACCTTCTCTCTCCTCGCATAGCCTTGCGTGTACTGGAATCTCTCCAGTCGTTTAAGGCAATAATGTGGCCAGAATCAGGTGAGCTGCTTCCAGTAAGTGAAGCTCTTCAACAGGGTGTTGTCAGTAGAGAACTTGCTGCAAAAGCCCTGAGAAAACGTCATTCTGTTGGTGCTGTATGTCTGCCTGAGAGTGGACAGGTGGTCCCTCTGCATCAAGCAAAGAAGATAGTTAAGCCACAGGCAGTGGAGCTCCTAAAAGAAATCCAGGTTCCAGATGTCCTTCCCCATGTGACTCAGTCAGGTTCCTCATATATGAAGCAATTGAGTTCTGGAACTGCATATTCTTCATCACCTCCTGCCTCACATGCAGATGTCAGTTCCATCACGGAGGAAGGTAGATCAGAAGAGCAGCTTCAAAGCCTCCTTCTCACTGAAGTGATGACACACAGCTACATTAATGCTCAGTCAGGAGATCGCCTAGTCCTGCTAGAACCAGAATTGGTAGAGTTAATATGTGAAAGTGTGAAAACCACAAACCCTGACAGACCAGTCCAACATGAAATACCTAGCAACATTAGAGTTACACTGGACAGCAAAGCTATGAGTGGGATTGGAGAGGGAGAAAATGCAGAACCCAAAATTACGCAATATGAAATGGCGGAGACTATAGAAATGGCAGGGGAAGATCGTGCAACCTTGATGGTCACCGACAGAACCTTTGAAGAGCCTTTGCAAAAAGTAGATTTGCAAGAGAAAGTTCTATCATCAGAAGAGTATGAACAACCCAAGATAAAAGGTAAAATTGCCTGCAAGATAACTGATGTAGGAGAGGCAATAGAAAGAACAGAAGAATATCTTGCACCATTGACAGAAGCAAAAATGATAGAGCTTTCAAATGAAGAGATTCAACAAGAAAACGTTTTGTCATCAAGAGATTATGTAGAACCCAAGATTAAAACAGATGACACTGACATGGGTAGGACTATAAAAGGAGCAGGGGAAGATCTTGCATGCTTGACAGGCACAGACAGAACTTTTATAGAGCCTTCACGTGCAGACGTTTCACAAGAGAAAGTTCTATCATCGAGAGAATGTGAGGAACCCAAGATTAAAAAAGTTGAAATTGAGAGAAACAACACTGATGTGATTGAGACCATCAAACTGGCAGAGGAAGATGTTCCACACTTGGTAAATAAAGACAGACCCTTTATAGCACCTTCACATAAAGAGGACTTGCAAGAGGGAGTTCTGTCACCAGGAGGACATGAAAAACCAAAGGTTTTAAAAGGTAAACTTGCCAAGACGAACACTGATACAGGTGAGAAAGTAGAAAGAGCAGAAGAAAATCTTGCACCTTTGGAAGGTGCAGCAAGAGCTTTTACTGAGTCTTTAAATAAAGAGAATCTACCTGAGAAAGTTCTGACACCAGGAGGACATGAAAAACCCATGGTTTTAAAAGGTAAAATTGCCTGGACGGACACAGATATAGGTGAGACAGTAGAAAGAGCAGAGGAAGATCTTGCACCCTTGGCAGATGTAGCGAGAGCTTCTTCAGTACCTTTACATAAAGAGAACTTAAAACAGAAAGTTTTGTCATCAGGAGAATATAAAGAACCCAAGAGTAAAAAAGATGAAACTGACAGCAAGAAAACTAACATAGGTGAGACACTGGAAAGACCAGAGGAAGATGTTGCAGTTTCAACAGGTTCAGAAATAACCTTTATAGAACCTACACATGAAGTTGTTTGGCAAGAGAAAGCTCTGTCATCAGGAGAATTTGAAGAACCCATGATTATGAAAGGAAAAATTGCCTGGACAGACACTGGTATGGGTGAGATGATAGAAAGAGCAGAGGAAGATCTTGCACCCTTGACAGATGCAGGCAGAGCTTTTGTAGAGCCTTTAAATAAAGAGAATTTACAAGAGAAAGTTCTTTCATCAGGACAATATAAAGAACCCAAGAGTAAAAAAGATAAAATTGCCAGCAAGAAGACTAAAATGGGTGAGAAACTAGAAAGACCAGAGGAAGATGTTGCAGCTTTAACAGGCTCAGAAATAACCTTTACAGAGCCTACACGTGAAGTTGTTTGGCAAGAGAAAGTTTTGTCATCAGGACAATATAAAGAACCCAAGAGTAAAAAAGATGAAACTACCAGCAAGAAGACTAACATAGGTGAAACACTTGAAAGACCAGAGGAAGATGTTGAAGCTTTAACAGGTTCAGAAATAACCTTTGTAGAGCCTACACATGAAGTTATTTGGCAAGAGAAATTTCTGTCATCAGGAGAATATGAAGAATCCAATATAATGAAAGGTAAAATTGCCTGGAGGACAACTGGTTTGGGTGAAATGATAGAAGGAGCAAAGAAAGATGAGGGAGTGCTGCCATCAGGAGAATATGAAGAACCCATGAATATGAAAGGAAAAATTGCCTGGAAGGTCACTGGTATGGGTGAGATGATAGAAAGAGCAGAGGAGGATCTTGCACCCTTAACAGGCACAGAAGAAACTTTTATGGAGCCTTCACATGTGGTTTGGCAAGAGAAAGTTCACACATCAGGAGAATGTGATGAATCTGCCATTTTAAAAGGTAAAATTGCCTGGAGGAATGCTGATGTGAGAGAGAAAATGGATAGAGCAGAAGATCTTGCACCCTTGACAAGTACAGAAGGAACTTTCATGAAGCCTTCTCATGAGGTTTGGCAAGAGACAGTAGAAAGAGCAAAGGAAGAGCTTCCACTCTTTACAGCCACAGAAAGAGCCTTTGTAGAGCCTTCACAAGAAGAGCGCTGGAAGAAGAATGTTCTGTCATCAGAACAATATGAAGAGCCCAAGATTAAAATAAGTCAAATTGCCAGCATAAAGACTGATATTGGTGAGACTATAGAAAGGACAGAGGAGCATCTTGCATCCTCGACTGGGATAGGCCTAAACTTAACAGTGCCTTTTCATACAAGCTCAACGCTACCAACGACTATATCAGATAATGGAGCGCCCTCTCAAAGTCAAATTATAGAGTCAACACTACATGAATCTAAAAATAAGGAAACACTTGACCTGGAACAGGCAGATAGTAGTAGAGTATTTCTAGAGAAAGCAGATCAAAAAATGTTTGACATGAGTGAAAGCAATGCACATATTTCACTTCAAGATACTGTAAATGTGCAACAGTATGATCAGCTAAAAGTCAAACTAGATGAAGCCAAGACTGCAAAACAGTTTGAGGAAATAAAGAAAATGGATGAACACGAGGAACCCTCAGACATGAAGACTTTGACTGTGGAACTAAGTGATGATGATGTGAAGCTTGAGAGAATGGCAGTGGAACTGCAACAAGGGGGTCTTGTAACTGTAGGTGGCCAAAAAGTTCTTTTGGATGAAGCTCTGGCACAGGGTTTGCTTCCAGGGCACACTGCTATTAAGCTTATGGAAAAAGCTAGTCTCTTTGGTGGTTTTCTGGATGTTAAAGCCTGTAAGTCACTTAGTGTTGAGGATGTGATGCAAGCAGGACTGTTGGATGAGGACTTATTGGCCTGTGTTCTTCATTCAGAAAAGAGTTTAGCCGGTATAATTGATGTGGAACATGGTCGGCACTGCTCAATAAAGGAAGCTGCTGAAGCAGGCCTGTTGGACTCCGATACGGCTGCTCGTCTTCATGAAGCCCAGGTTGTGTCAGGGGGAATAGTTGACCTACGAAGAGACAAGAAGGTGTCAGTTACCCTTGCAGCCAACCTTGGATTGATTGAAGAGGCTAGGAAGGAGAAGCTTCTATCACTGGAAAAGTCATGCAAAGGAAAAAGTTCAGATCCAAATGCAGTGCAAACCAAGTTGGCGCTACAGTTACAAATGAAAGGAGTAGTGGACCCAAAAACCAAAATGGCTGTCCCACTGGAACAAGCCCTTCAAACTGGCTTAATCGGACAGGATGAGGCTCAGAAGATTTTATGCCAGCAGGTTGCAGAAGGTGGCATTGTGCATCACGGCTCAGGTGTTCGCCTTACTGTTGTGGATGCACTACAACAGGGTCTCGTAGATCACACAGTCGCTCCGAAGTTGATGGAACTGGAAAAGGCTCTAAAAGAACCAAGTAGTTTGGATCAAGACACTTCACTTCTTCAGGCATCTACAGGTTCTATTTATGATGATGCATCAAAAAGCAAGATTACTCTGAGTGAGGCTGTTTCTAAAGGCCTCCTAGATGACGAAATGGCAAATAAAGCTATGGCCTCACCCAATGTTAAAAGCGGATTTTTGGACCCTCATAAAGCTTGTGTTGTGTCCTACTCTGAGCTGGTAAACCAGGGTAAAATTGACATTGAGACAGGACAGAGATTCCTTGAAGTAAGACCTTTCAGGGGTGTTCCACATAAACAAAGTGATGAAATGATGACCTTACCACAGGCAATTAAGGCAGGCCAGATAGATCCCATACCAGCAGTGAGAGTATTGCAGAGTCAAGCAGATACAGGGGGTATCATTAACATTTACAGTGGAGAGCGTTTGCCTCTCCCAGAGGCTATAAATAAAGGATTAGTTGATAAAGACATGGCTAAAGATATTGCTACAAATCAACTCTTGAAAGGGGGGCTGCTCAATCCAGCCAGTGGACAGAAGGTCTCCAGCATTACTGAGGCAATTGAGTATGGGCTTATTTCGACAGAAATGGCTGCAGAACTTCAAAACAGCATGGGCCTTGTAGATGAAGATGAGAGGAAAAGTTCCAAAATACCAGCCTCCCCAATGAAAGGAACATCTAGTTCTTTTGTTCCTGAGATGGTATCAGAGCAGGTCAGTCCCAATAAAATGTCACTTGAGAAAAGTCTGAGTAAACCATCATCACATCTTACAGAGGCTGAAATAAAACAAGCAGATCTTCTGAAAAAAGAGGAGCTTGAATCTGTTGACATCCATCCTAATTTAGAAAGTAAGGAGCAGTTGGTTGATGCCGTGATGCAGGACAGTAATGATACATCACTAGAGGTTCTGACTAAATATACCTTGAAAGCAGAGAAAAGACTTCAACAGGCCATTAAAGAGAGTGAATATATAAAATCACAGTCAATCCAAAGCCCTGAGCAACCTGAAGAGATTTCTGATGTCAAATTGCAAAAGGTAGAAGTTAAGAACTCAACAGCTTTACTTGAACACACCACAGAGATGGAAATGCAGAGGCAGGCAGTTAATATACTTACAGTTCCTACTGCCATTTTCTCAGACAACAGCATGGAACAAGTCCCATCTACAGAGCTAACAAAAGTAGAGATCCAAATGCAGACAGTGTGTGAACCTGCAATCTCTAAAGTCAAGTTCTCAGACACAGATGATGGCTTGCAAATCAAGGAACATACCCCATCTATAGAGCAGATAGAAGGCCATAGTTTAAAGCTAGAAGCAGATCAGCCAGTGTCCAAACTAGAGAAAGTCAAGGACAGCCAGGAGACTGGATTGGATCCTTATGCTTCTACACCCACAGGGTCAGTTAAGGTATCAGGAAAGAAGAAAGGCAGAGGAAAAAATGGAAAGCAACCTAAAATGGAAAGTGATGCAAAGTCACAGGTTTCAGACACCTCAGCCAGGATTTCACCTATAGAAAAAGCAAAGGTTGATGGACAAGATAACTTTACCACTAGTCAAAAGCATATGAAAGATGACAAAGAGAAAGTGATTGAAGTACAGCAATCAGAGACAACCCATGAGAGTGGTAGCATTGCACTGGTGACAAGGATTGGCGAGACTATGCAAGGAAAAGATTTGGAAATGGGGGTGGACAGAACTGCTAGTGAAACTAAGACCCCCAAATGTGAGTCTGAGCATGAAACCAATGAAAGACAACAAGAGAAGTCTCAGTCAGGAAGTCAGGAAGCGACTGAGGTCTCCAAGGACCTTGGCACTGAGATATCAGAAAAGAAGAAAAAGAAGAAAAGCAAAAGTAAGAAACTTAAGCAAGTGTGTACTGTTGAAGCAGAAGGTGTAGAGAAAAGAGATGATGAGACTGAGAAAGAGCAAAAGACGGTGATTCATGAGGTCCAACCTCAAAGCAATCAGTCAGATGAGAAAGAAAGTATGAAGCAACTTGAGAAAGCAAATCAGGCAATGGCACAGAAGGAAATGCTCTTGATGAAAGCTAAGGAAAGCATTCTTAGGAAGGTGTTTGAGCGAGGAGTGAGTGAAAAACAAGCTGCTGAAGAATTACAAGCAATGCGTCAAGTAGCCAGTAATGGAGAATCCCGCGTTACCACCCAAGAGGAAACTATTGTAGAGAAGACAGGCACTAAGCCTACTCAAAGTAAGAAGAAAGACATCAAGCTACTCCAAGAAATCAATGAAAGGGCTGAAAGGTCAGTGTCAAACATTGCAGAGAATCTTCTACCTGGGTCTGATATTGATGCAAGCTCCTCAGTTGAACCACAGCTTCAAAAACCGGAAGAAGATCAGCATGACAAGCATACAAACGCTGCAACAAACCAGGAAGAACTGGTTCTAATTCAGAAAACCAAAGGAACAATACCAAAAGAACAAGGCACTGAGCCATTATATGCAGATGAAAAGTTGATTGACCCTATGATTGAACTGACCTTGTCATCAAGCACTGCAGTGACTGGCAGTCAAGAAATTGCTGAATCAGTACCTCTCAAATGTGTCATTGACGTCCCAGCAATGAAGGATTCCAAAGCACTTTTATCAAGTGAGGTGTGTACTTCTTTACAAAATACCAAAACAGCAGTGAAAAAGGTAAGCAGTGAAGCTCATCAAGAAAGAATCAAGGAGCCCACTTTCAGTGGTTATGAAGCCACAGATGAACCTTCTATCCAACAATGTGAAGTTTCTGGTCTACCCCTTATGGAGGTGATCCCAGAGTCTGATACCAAACAGAAAGAAGAGGTGGAAGAATACACAAAAGCTTTAGAGGAAAGGCAGCCTGAAGAAATTCAAATGAAAACTGAAGAAATAAGCAAAGACACTACAAAAGCTAGCAAGGTAAATAGTAGTTCCTGAATATCTTTCTTGAGGTTTCTATATATTGTTGACTGCAAATTTTAATTTTTCCTTTTCTTTTCAGTCCTCACTGGCTCGCCAAGAGTGCTTAGAACATGACCAACAGATTGTGGCCTTGCTCTCCATGGTGAGACACATCGAGGTCCGCCTAAAGCAGCAGCAGCAACAGTCCATTGGTCGAAGTCTCTCCACACTCGATGACATAATCAAACAAATTGAGGTAAAAGATTGGTTACTGCAAATGTTTGATATGTAGCAAATTTAACAGGTTGTTTAAGCTGTGTTTTCATTTAATTCTCTTTTCAGATGCTTTCTCTGGAAATTAGTGACCTCGAACCAGAAGTGCACAAGGAGACTGAAGCAGCCACACAGCTGTTAGAGTCTAACCCTCAGGATGTCCCACCTCAGCTGCTTATGGCCCTGGAAAAAGATGGGCGAAGCTTAGCTCGTGCTTACAGTGCAGCCAGAGACCTTGCCCAGAATACTTTGCAGGGGTTACGAGCACAACGTGATGCACAAAATGTAATAAAAATTACTACGAAGTTTAATTTAGTGTTTTTTTCATCACAGAAAAGTTTATTTTAAATCTTTGCATTACAGAAAGCTGTAAGCAGTCAGCTGAAATCTTTACAAGACCAAGTTGACAAACTTCTCAGCTGGCTTAAGGAGACTGAAACACAAATGCAGGAAGAAGCAGGTGTAGATGGTCAGACAGTGGCCGAGATCACTCGTAAGCAACAATTGTGCGAGGTAAAACATCAACAGTGCTGATAACCTTTTTAGCATTTACAGTACATATATTTAGGGGTTCAGGCGTGAAGCACTGATACCGTATTGTAATTATACGAATTTTTACTATTATTATTATTCTGCTGCCATAAAACTGATCGTTAGAGACTTGAAACTTTGCCAGATGGTAGGTCTCAAGTTGGGGAGACACTGGCAAAGACTCTTCCCAGTGGGCGCTACATGAACAAAAATGCAAAATAGCGCATAACTCCTATACTGTTTATTGCAGACTTAAGGCCCCGGGTATACATTCCGCATTCCGTCTCATGCACAGCTGTGTCGGCACAGCTTTCAAAGCATACTCGCCGAGCGCAGATTGCCGAATTTGACACGTGCAGTACAGTTGTTTGGACTTGCGTCTGCACCGTCCGCATGGTCTTAAAAAATTGTGCGGCTGTCTGCGAGCCCTCCTGATGATGAAAATGTGGACGGCCTAAGTATACTTTCGCCTGAAGTGTCAAAACAGCTGTATCCGATTTCATTTCCGTCATCAGGTGTTTTGCGTCATTTTGAATATTTTGCAGAACCTACTTTTGCGAACTAGTTTTAGGTTTTTCACCCAGTCGGAACCAAAATCTCATTCCATTCAAGAGGTACAAGTTTTTTATTACACATGGCCCTACCCACTTGGTTTTGTCAGACTCCAAAGAACTTTTCTGCACTGATTAGTGCACAGTGCCACCTAGTGGTCAGGAGATATGAAAAATGCCTAAATGGATCGGAGGCTGTTTCTCTGCAATTCTTTGGCATACTGGCACCAAACTATGTGTGTGTCTTCGTCACCTATAGCTATCCACACCACATTAAATTGGAGGCAGCGCCACTTATAGATCAAAAGTGATAAATAATCACATAATATCTCTTGCGATTTTATTTATTATTTTTCAGCCTTTTTGGATAAACTTATCTTATAATGTCTATAAAAGCTCTTAAAACGCTTGAACCACGGTAATCGCTTCTTGCAGCTATATTTACATTTGTAGTTACAGTAATACATCTTTTTTACAGTCATTAATTTTTTTTCCCACAGAAGTTACAGAACTCCCTCGCTGCCCGATCCAGTGAAGTCAGCAATGTGGCATTCAGTATTCAGGTATTTATTTCTGAGCATGCTCAGGACCTGTTGCCTGATCAAAGTAGGCATCTCCTTGGGCAACTGGAGCAGCTACAGAGGGTCTTTCACCAGGCTGTTGGCCTCAATCATGCCAGGGCAGAGGCACTATCAGCCCAACGGGCCAGAGAGAATGAACGAATGATGAAAGAACAGAAAGAAAAAGAAGAGAAAATGGAAAAAGAGAGACAAACTACAAGGGATAGAGAGGTTTGCAAACAGATGAATAAATGCTTGTGTTGCCAAATTAAAAACAAGAATATTCAATTTTGCTTTCAACAGACTCACAATCATTTAACTGAGATAAAGGAAAACTTCTGAACATTTGTGGTAACAGTTAACCACACTAGTAATGCATGCATAAAAATCTGTTAGCACGAATGCTACATTTAAAAAAAACAAAAAAAACACTTGCATGACTATCAGTATAATCTACTTGTTCAGTTAATTTTACAGTGCTGTAATAATGCTGATCAGTTGTTTCAGTAATGCTTCTGCAGGACTCAACAATAACGACTTTTGTCTGCTGGCCAGAATATAATCCTCAACTGATGCTTTCAACACTATCAAAAGTCACATTGCTGACGAAACCTCATGCATGTTATCCAACATTACCTTAAATCAATAGAATTCCTTATTGTTGAGCTCTGTTCTATAGCCACCTGCATTTCAAACTTGAGTGTGCTAACTGCGTGTGAATGAACATAACGTGTATATTAACCTGTCTGCCTTGCTCTTACAGATTGCCACAGAAGACACATTTGGAAAACATTAAAGATTTAAATGTAGCTTCACTGTATAGCTTGCTTGTTTTAACCTTTCGTATTTTGAAAAAGAAGTTATCTAGCTGAGATGTTTTATTATTTGTCCTAAGGTCTTTTGTATGTTATTTCTGCTTCACTGGCCTGTTGTTTTTGATGCTTTGTGTTATGAATTTGGACACATCATGCTCAACCAGTGTACATTTTTTACTTTGTGTGAAATCTGGCAAGTGTGAGAGGTTGGTGGGGTAAAAAGAATAATATGATGAATGCTTATAAGTCTTAGAAGAATATTATGACTGTAGTTGATCAAATACAATTCTCTTTTACCTCCTTTCTTACTGTGGATATAGGTTGTGCAACAGCAGAAGGCAGAATGCTCTCAAAAACTGGACAATCTCACAATGTGGTTGGCTGGTGCTGCCAGCCTGCTGGCCAATCGGAGAGTTGGAACCGAGTCGGATGATGTGAACGAGTTACAGCAGAAGCAAAAAGAGCTGAAGGTTTGATAAAGAGACACATCTGACATTTACTTCATGTAGTCTCACATAAGACATTTAATTTTTGGTTTATTGTTATTGTTTGTACTCCAACACTATAGGAGGTGGAGAAGGACCTTCAGACCAAAAGTGACATGTTGACTGAGACTATCCGCTCAGTGGAGGAGTTCCTGTCTGAGCGGGGTGACAGTTTGAGTCCTGAAGAGCGGGCCAAACTACAGGGGACTCTTTCACAAATGAAGGAGCAGCACAGCTCACTTACAAACTCAGTCCGCTCTTCATTATCTGAAGTAGATACTGCCATTGTCACAACACTGCAGCAGAACACACAAAGAGTAAGCAGTTCACATTTAATTTTTTGTTGCATTTGTCATTTCTTATTAAGTTTTTAATCATTATTACATTTACCTTCTTCCCAAGGCTAAAGCAGAGGAGCAGATGCAGGAAACACAAGAAAAAATAGACACACTTCTCAGAGAACTGTCATCACTGGACGACTCAAAGAGGAGGTCACTTGGCAAAACTGTCACTGATGCCCCATCATCTGCACCACAACCAGAGAATGCTCTAA
The DNA here is from genome assembly GCF_022985175.1 of Labeo rohita. Lineage (NCBI taxonomy): Eukaryota > Metazoa > Chordata > Actinopteri > Cypriniformes > Cyprinidae > Labeo > Labeo rohita. Next base: position 13,668,860 of record NC_066887.1, on the reverse strand, counting down.
ATTCTCACAGTGACATGCTTCAGGTAAGATGCTTAAGTAGATGTTGTATATACAGTTGAAGTCAAAAGTTTACACGCACCTTGCAGAATCTGCAAAATGTTAATTATTTTATCAAAATAATAAGGATCATACAAAATGCACATTATTTTTTATTTAGTACTGTCCTGAATAAGGTATTTCACATAAAAGATATTTACATATAGTCCACAAGAGGAAATAATAGTTTAAAAAGTTCGAAAAGTTTGCATACAGTTGATTCTTAATACTGTGTTGTTACCTGAATGATCCACACCTGTGTTTTTTTTTGTTTAGTGATAGTTGTTCATGAGTCACTTGTTTGTCCTGAACAGTTAAACTGCCTGCTGTTCTTCAGAAATACTTTAGGTCCACAAATTCTTTATTTTCTCTTGTGGACTATATGTAAACATCTTTCATGTAAAATATCTTATTCAAGTCGGTACTAAACAAAAAATAACATGAATTTTGTATGATGCCTCTTATTTTGGTAAAATAATTAACATTTTGCAGATTCTGCAAGGTGTATGTAAACTTCTTAACTGTAGTAAAAAATGTAGATATGAGATTAGAGCCATGTAGTAGTTTAGAACCATGAATTCTAATGTTCTAATATCAGTCAAGCATTTCCAGTTCTGACATTTTGCATTTTGTTGATTCCACCAGACTGAGCTGCAACAGTTACAAGCTCAACAAGCTCACCTTCAGCAGGTGGCCCAGTCTGTCCATTCCCTCTTGGATCAACCCGACTCCAGTGTGCCCCCAGAGGAGAAACAACGCTTGCGGGCAAAACTAGACCAACTGCAGAGTCAGCATCAGGAGCGCCTCCAGAACTGTCAGGACAGGATGAGGCGGGTGGATGCCCTCAGAGATGAGTTTGCCAAGTTTGTGCAGGAGCATGGGAACCTGGGCACATGGTTGGATCAGAGCGAACAAGAGCTACATACACTCGGGGAAGGGGAAACTGATGCACAGGGTCTAAAAGACAGGATAGAGGAGCACAAAAAGGTATCAAAATATGTCTAACATAATACATTTACTTCAGGTTGAAAAGATAAAATACTTTAATAATGTGTCTCCCTGTTTTTTTCAGCTTGCAGAAGATGTCATCTGTCACAAAGCAGATTTGCGCTTTGTAACAATCTCTGGCCAGAAGGTTCTGGATTCTATCCTGGGGGCATTGGAGAAGGCGGGCAGTACGGATCCTGCTCTGGAGGAAACCAGACATGTAGTGAGTGACAGGCTTCAAGATGCCACACAACGCTATGGTTTATTACACAGCAAGGTGGGTACAGAACTGCCTCATATTCTTTCAGTCAGCAATGATATATGTGACCCTGGACCACAAAACAAAGTGACAATATTGATTTTTCCTTTATGCAAAAAATCGTTAGGATATTAAGTAAAGACCATGTTCCATTAAGATATTTTATAAATTCTTACTGTAAATATTAAAACGTAATTTTTGATTGGTTATATGCATTGCTAAGAACTTAATTTGGACAACTTTAAGGTGATTTCTCATTATTTAGATTTTTTTGCACCCCCAGATTCCAGATTTTCAGATAGTTGTATCTCAACCATTGTCCTATCCTAACAAACCATACATCAGTGAAAAGCTTATTTATTCAGCTTTCAATGATGTATAAATGTCAATTTCAAAATAATTGACCCTTATGACTAGTTTTGTGGTCTAGGGTCACATATTATGGGATGAAAGCATACTGAATCTGGTGGGTTTTTTTTCTTTCAGTCCTCAGAGCTTGGCACCCGTCTCTCAGGTCTCCTGGAGCGATACCAACACTACCAAGATGAGGCTGGTTCTTTAGGCTCCTGGCTGAGCACTCAGGAGCAGAATCAGAGTGTTTTTAAACCCAGCGGAGAGCAAACGGACACTCAGACATTGCAGAATACACTCAGTACAGTACAGGTTGGATTATTAATGCTTTTCTGGGTAAAATTTTTGAGGAGAGCTGACAAGTAATTTTACTGAATGAATAAACTAATGGAAGTGATCACCTAAGCAAAATTTAGTTTCCATACTCTTAGGAATCACCATAATTAACCAGCTTTTTCTCTCTTCTGCTGTCTTGTCTCAGCTCTTGCAAGATGAGTTGGCAGAGCGTTCGGTACAGCTTGAGAAGGTCAAGAGGGCAGGAAAAGAGCTAGTCAGCACTCAAGAGTCCCCAACTCTCAAAAATGCAGATATTAACAATCTTACAGGTAATTTCATTCTCATTATCAGCAAATAAATTACTTGGAAGAGTGTAATTTTGTAGGTTCGTTCCACCAGGAAAGTATGGACGTACACTGCCATTGAAAAGGTTTTTTTTTTTAGTACAGTAAAAATAGTAATTTTGTGAAATAATACTATTACAACTCAATACAACTTTTCTATTAGTAAATTAAAATACTTGAAAAAGTCAACACACTGTAGTAAATTATAAATGTATTTTACATCTGTGTTGCATCAATTTTCAGAACCATTACTTTAGTTTAAGTGTCATATGATCATTCAGAAATCATTCTAATATGCCGATTTAGTGCTAAAGAAACATTTTTATTGTTATTAGTGTTGTAAACAGTTGTGCTGCTTAATATTAAATTTTTTTTTCTTAGGATTTCTTGATGAGTAGAAAGTTCAAAAGAACAGCATTTATTTGAAATAGAAATCTCATGAAATAGAAACATCATGAAAGTTTTTACTGTCACTTTTGATCAGTTCAGTGCATCTTTACAGAACAAAAGAAAAAAAAATCATAGTGACACCAACATTTTGAATAGCAATGTATGTCTCTTTGAGCATCCAGCCGACCCAGCATGGCAACATTGGCTCAAACAATGGTGTGTTTTACAACTGTCTGGAATATTTGTTGACTGGTTGATCAAGGCAATGTGGTATAAAGTATTTTAGTTTGATTGACAATATAATTTAGTATAGTCATTATCCCAAAATAACCTTTTAAAGAGGACATTGGATGCCCATTTTCCACAAGTTGGTATGATTCTTTAGGGTCTTCATGAAATGTCTGCAAAATACTTTGGTTAAGATTCTTCAATGGGCATCTAAAACAACACTCTTAACCTTGTCAAAAACAGCTCTGTTCACACCGACCAGTATCGGTGCATGCCTCTTTAAATGATAATGAGATCTGCTCATCCCGCCCCTCTCTTCTGTTTTATAGTACGGGACAGTCCGTCGGCGGTTGTGGGTGGGGCGGGGCTTGAGCAGTATGATGTCATACTGCTCAGAAAATCAAAACAACTTGATAATTGAGACTGTTTAGTTTGTTTTGGGAATTAAAAAAAGGAGTGAATGGATTTTTATCATTGTAGGGTGGTTTTGTCTGCATGGTGTGTAGACACATTTATATGCAAACACCGTGCAAAGGTGAATTTTACAATTGATGGCAGCTTTAAAAATAAAACAAGACATGATACGGATTTTATTTCGTGCTAATGATATTTTTTATATTATTATCCCTTACACATATTTTAAACTTCCTCTTTGTCATTTCAGGTACTCTGGAGAAGCGCTTTGAAACCCTGTCTAATTCAGTGTCAGTGAGAGCCGAACAGCTTCAAACAGCCGTTGCCCAATCAGTTAGTGTTCAGGAGGGGCTTAAAGCACTCCTGGCATGGCTAGATGGACTTCCTTTATCACCTGGCGCAGTCCAACCCACTGCTCAAGCAGTTCAGGATGCCCTGACACAAAATCAGGTATTTTGTTAAATGTACCATTATAATCATCAGTATCAGATATAATTAAAAGCTTTCATTAACCAAGAATTATGTTTTAAACATGGCACTTCCCTCTCAGAAAATACGTCAGGAACTGCTTTCAAGGCAGGGCAGCGTGGATGCAACCTTAGACTCTGTGTCCAAGCTTCTGAAGTCTGCGGATGCATCGACAGCGTCTGGCCTGCAGGGGGCACTGCAGGACCTGAGTCAGCGCTACACAGCGGCCCAGGCCAAACAGGCTGAAAGAGAGACTGAGTTGCGGGGACTTTTGCCCAAGTTGGAGAGCTTTGAGCGCCAGAGCGCAGACCTCCGCAGCTTTACGCAGAGTCGAGAAAGGGCTCTCAGCCCAGTAGGCCAACCTGACTGCAGTGTGGATGACTACAGACAGACCATAGAGGTTAGAGAATTAGGTTTTTGACATTTGTGGACACAGATTTACATACTTTCTGAAAGATTGCATGTTTATTGACTAATGTCCGATGTCATCGTTTATGTCTTCTCTATTAAAGGAGGTGAGATCAGAAATTACTCAAGAGTCAAGTCAATTAAAGTCATTTGTCGAGCTTGGTTCAAACCTAAGCCAGTCTGGGATACTTGCCAATGTACAAAGCCTTCTGGACACAACCAAAGAGGTTTCTGAGGACTTTGCACGCTTGGAATCCAATGTCAATGAGAGGTGAGTGGAAAGATTTTTAATATTTTTTTTAAAGAAATCTCTTCTGCTCACCAAGCCTATATTTATTTGATTCAAAATACAGCAAAAGCAGTAATACTGTCAAATATTTTTGCTATTTCAAATGACTGTTTTCTATTTGAATATTTTAAAAATGTAATTTATTCCTGTGATCAAAGCTAAATTTTAAGCATCATTACTTCAGTCTTCAGTGTCACATGATCCTTCAGAAATCTTTATAATATGCTAATAATATTTAAAACAGTTGAGTTAATTTTTCAGTATTCTTTGATGAATAGAAACATCCAAAGATCATCATTTATCTGAAATTTGTAACATTATACACTATACCACTGGAAAGCTTGGAGTCAGTGAAGAAAGTATAGAAATTAATACTTTTATTTAGCAAGCATGCTTTAAATTAATCAAACGTGATGATAAAGACATTTATAATGTTACAAAAGATTTCTATTTCGGTTAAATGCTGTTCTTCTGAACTTTCTATTCATCAAAGAAACCTGAAAAAAAAATCTACTCAGCTGTTTTTAACATAATAATAATAATAATGTTTTTGAGCAGCAAATCAGAATATTTGAATGATTTCTGAAGGATCATGTGACTGGAGTAATGATGCTAAAAATTCAGCTTTGAAATCACAGAAATAAATTTTAAAATATATTCAAACAGAAATCAGTTATTTTAAATAGTAAAAATATTTTAAAATGCTACTGTTTTTGCTGTACTTTGGATCAAATAAATGCAGCCTTGGTGAGCAGAAAAGGCTTCTTTAAAAAAAACATGTAAAATCTTACTGTCCAAAAACTTTCAGTTTGGTGAATTTAATACTTCAGGGTATTTTAAATTTAATGTCTATGGTAGTTACAGTCATGAGTAGAATAGTTAGTCTGTTCTAAGATTCTCTCTGTGTCAGTTTTATCTTGAAATGTGATGCCCTGCCAACTCTAATTGCTTTGACATTTGACATGTGACAAAAATAAGACCAATCTTATAAAGACACTATGCACTGAGCTGGAGTACTTTCAGCCATAAAAAAATAGCATCATGCTAACCCAGTTTGACACCACTGTATCCGCCGTTATGGAAACCATTTGGCCACATCCCTCCTTAAGATGCCAGACTGGGGCTCCAAGCATTTCTGATGTCCTCAGAGACGGCTCATAAAACAGTCGGTCATGTGTTCAAGTCTAAATCCACTCCACATATCTCTAGAAATACTTGTGAGTGGGAAGTGGGATTATTGTAGTATAAACTAAATGTAAAGGGAAACATGTTGGAACATGACTTCTGGCCCTAACAGTGGTAGAGAGGCATGCTGTCCACTTTGAGTCTGGAGTAGAGTCTGGCTCTGCTTAATATTGCACACAATGTCCTGATCTATCAGCATGACCTAAAATAGTAGCATACTGTGTTGACATATTAATAGGAGGTCAAAGATGTCTGAAAGATTTTTCTCTTGTGGTGATTTAGATTTAAAATTTCAGCTTTTTAAGGTGTACTCTGTATTTTTCTCCTCTATAAAAGAAAAAAAAAATTTAAACTAAGAAAGGAATAATACACATGAAAAATAAGATGACGTCCATTCACAAAACCTGGTTTATTTTACACAGAGCAAGTTGCCTCATTGGAGCCAGCATTGTGTTAACATTAACACAACTAAATCTTTTTCATAGTTTGTTGATATTCATCTAACGTTTTTCCTGTGTTCTTCACAGATTTGATTCCATCCAGAGCTGCGTCCAGCAACTGGCAGACTTCCGCTCCCGCTCTGGCTCCCTCCTCCGATGGCTGCAGACAGTACAAGAGCAACTTCCTGCCAAAGAGCCCAACCTAAGCACAGAAAGCCTGCAGAGACGAGCACAGCAGCTTAAAGTAGGACTGTAGTTCTCTCTATTTACAGTGTTCTGACATCACTTTCTGTTTTTAGTGAGGTGAGCTGTAGTTAACATGTCTTATAAATTTACTTGCAGGATCTACTCACAGAATGGGAGACCCAGGGAAGCCAAGTTCAGGAGTTAAACAAGACCAGTTCACAACTGGAGAGCTTGGTTATTAACATCACATCCCCCAAGAACAAGGCTGGTAAGCAAAACAACCTTGTGGAGGTTTGGGACCAATGGGGCCCTTTCTGTCTGTAGCTAGTACTTTGTGATTCCACTGTGACACAAGTAAACATTCGGTCCCCAAATCACCACTTTTAGAGGATAGTTCACTCAAAATGAAAGCTGTCATTATTTTCTCCCCTTCATGTTGTACAAAGCTAGTAAGACTTCTTTCATGGGACATAAAAATTAAAACTTATTAAATATATACTGCCTATATTTATGTAAATGAGCAATATCACTTGAGTAGCAGTGGGCTACGAGTGTGATATTGCGTATACACAACCGTTTGAAGGCATAAGTGTGTAAATACATATAAAAAACAATGATGGAATGTCTTTTTTAAAAAAACTTTTTGTGCAAACTACTTTCTTCTGCCATGGATTCAAATCTCAAGTGACAGTTTAACAACTGACAGCTGCCTCTATTACTAACTTGAAAACTTCACTTTAGATATGTAACGAAGGAGTTTTGAGCATTTTATTGTATAACTATATTAAAAGCTCATTGTATTATGTGGTGTATTATGAGAGAGAGATGGACTGAGCGAGTGTGATTACATGTATCTGATGCAGCAATTATTCTTCAGCACAATCTTATATTCACAGTAAATCAGTCTGAATGTCCACTGAGCAAAGCGATATCTTTGTCGTACTATCCTTTCATCTGTTAAGAATGATTTCTGATGACAGCGCTGCTCAGTGCATTCTTTGGCTGTGTCTTACAAGGTGTTGTTGAAAGTTAAAGAAGCTGTTTACAACCCTGTTTCAATCTATTTCAATATAAAAGTCTTTACAGCTGAATTACACTTAAAAACAGTGTCTTTTCGCCATCTAATGGTGAAACAATGAGCACATGAACACACACAATAATAAATACTATTATTAAATATAACTATTTATATCAAATAATATCTATTGAATAGTAATACTTAATAAACGACAACGGCCATCATAAAAGTTGCTAGGCAATTCAGTCAAAAGTACTAAGGCAGCGCTCTGATATACAGCATAAAATTACATAAAATATAGCGTATATATAGCGAGATTTTGCCTTAAGCCAAAAATATTTGCTCTGGAACAAATAATAGATTAATGAGACCAAAGACTACCCATTAGATTTACCTAAAAACAATTATATCTCATGTTTAACCATTATAGAAACATCAGAGTCCCCGAAGATCTGGCCGAGGTAAGGCTGCTCTCGGTGGGTTCATGAGCATTGACCGGCTGCTGATGCCCTTGAGCTTACAAATCCAAATACATTGAAGCAAATTTTTAAATAGATGTTATCTTTATTAACAAACCACATAATTGAAATCTGTACAAGTACATTCTTACCTAAAGAAACTTTTAAAGGGGTCATCGGATGCAAAGTTCACTTTTACATGTTGTTTGAACATGAATGTGTGTTGGCAGTGAGTGTACACATCTACCCTATAATGGCAAAAATCCACCCAGTGTTTTTTTTAATTAATCTGTAAAAATAATTTCAAATCAAGCCATTCTCAGCTTCTTGTCTGTGTGACATCACACCATCAGAGGCCGCTCCCAAGATAGTTTGACTGACACTGGCGTCTTACCTTAGACCCGCCCTAAATGAGTCAGATCGCCATTGTTTCTATAACGGAGTAGGGACGTAGACAAGAATGGCTCCTAAGCGATTGAGGTGTTCTATATTTGGGTGTAATAATGAACATAGTAGTCGTCATTTACTCCCGACATCTAAGCCGCTGGAGATGCAGTGGATTACATTTATTAATGAAGGGAATGCGCCTCCTGATCTACATATGTCCGTCTATGTATGTGCGAATCATTTGTGATGCAGCTTTACTTACAACAGAAGTGTGTATAAGGGTTTTTTTTATGAATCTTTGTAATCGCCTTTTCTAATAACGTGCTAATTAGTAAATTTAGCGGCTAAACGTGGATAGAGTAAACATGACGAGTATGGCTCGTGACTCCACAGAAGAGAGGGCGGGGTGAGCAGAGCTCATTTGCATTTAAAGGAACATGCAACAGAATGGGCTGATTTCTGCAGAGCTAATTTTGACATGGTAAAAAGGGTGTTTTTTTTGCACTACCATTGAGAAATTTTAACCATAGTATGTTATAGACTTTTCATTAAGACCCCAAAGAATCATAGCAGCTTGTGGAAAATGGGCATCTGATGACCCCTTTAAATTTGAATGTCTGCCATGACACTCACTGTGAGAAATACTGCAAAGCAGAGTGATACAAACAGTGAAACGGTTGGAGTTCTGTTATCCCTAGCATATTGAACTCCTCTTAGCCAGTCAGATTCAACGACTAGAGAAGTATGAGCAGTTTCATCTAATTGTATTTTTAGTGGTGCTTTTGCATTCTTTCCCAGAGCGATCCCTACATTATTCAAATTTTCTCATACTGGTTTGGAATGACATGAGAGTTTTTGAGTGAACTATCCCTTTAAGCATCTACCACCTTCCAAACTACTAATTTTGAGCATATTGTGTTTGTATACGTGTCTGTTTGTCTAAATCCTCTGTGTTGAGTATGTCTAGCTGCTTGTGTGTGTGCTGCTCCAGCATGCCTGTGAATTATTGTGGCATTGTCTCAGCGTCTGTCTGTGTGTCTTTCTCCCAGGTGTTTCCCAGCTCAATGGTGCTTCCAGCCCCAACAGTGTTAATGGCATTCACACCTGTAAAGGTGAGCTTCCTCCACACCTTTAGCCAGTGAGCTGTGCAGCATCCACATCAATGGAAGCATTTCTCTATTAGTCATTTCCATTTCTTCTTCCCCTCTCATGGATAACTCCACATCTCTCTTCTCCTTCACCCTTTTACTCACTCTCCTCATTTTTCTTTGCATTGCTTCTTGTCCTGTTCTGTTAGTTCGCTAGAGTATGTGCAGATTGGTGTCATCTGTCTTTGTGCATATGCCCAATTTGTCCAATCATTTAGACTTTTTCACACTGACAGTGCACATAAATCTGGCGCGGAGGACCTTTGACACTTGTTCACATTTTATCAATTAGTTTGTCCAGTCACTGTAGTCAATTGGTTTCCATTGTAGTGCAGCAACAAGATGTCAAAAATAATAATTATTTTTGCACTTTGAAGGGTTTTTTTTTTTCCATAGAGCTTCACACTTGACATATATATGTTGTGGCCAAGAATTTAAGAATTTGCTGTCACTCTTTTTAAGTACATTTTGGCCATGTTTGGCCAAATTTGTTTTCTCATTTTTTAACTAAATTAAATAAATGAAAACAAATTAGTACAATATGGCCATGATTTACCTCAAACAAGGGGCAAGTCGTGAAACATATTCTTAATTTGTGGCCAATAAATATGTGATATTCTGTATATTATGTGCAGAGCACCATATTTTGTTCTTCACAGCTAAATGGATTTTAGTCCAGTAAGGCAAAAAAATATGATTGCTTGAATTTCATTTCAGTTAAACTGTCAGCTTTTATATGATTGCTTGAAAAATAGCACAAACATGATGCGGTTTTATGACTATGTGGACTTGTCATTGGCCTGCTCAGACTGTACTTACGTCAACATTTCTTCGCTCTTACCCTCAGACTTGACTGAGATCCAGGTGGCAGTGGCAGATGTGAACTGCAAGTATGAGCAGCTGGGCAGTGACCTAAGGGAGAGGAAGGGTAAGCAAGAGGCCTCTCTTGACCTGCGCCAGAAGGCCAAGCAGAGCGCAGAGGCACTCATGCAGTGGCTGGGCCCTCGTGAACAGAGCCTGGCACAAGGACAGACCGCCTCACCTTCTCGGCCAGAGGTGGTGCGTGCTCAAGCCCAAGAAACCAAGGTAACATTTTGAGTACTTGAACACTGCTGTAACAGACATTACACTGTGACAGACATCTAAAAGACAGGTACTTGTGTCCAGGTATTAATTACTGAGCTTGCTGAGAATTCTGGGAAAGTGGAGGACCTGAAAAACCTTCTCAAGCAGCTAATAACAGATAATCCAGACTCTCCTGAAGCTGAGACGTGGAAACGTCAGCTTGAAGACATAGGTCAGTGTTTTTAAATGCATTTTTATTGAATGGACTTTGTCCCTGTAGTAATAGCTAACTATAACAACAACAGAACAGTACATTAATATTTATTTGCTGGTCACAAGGTGAGAGTTGGGTAAATGCAAGGCTGAAAATAGCTCCAAGAAGAGCTCTGACCTTGTCTTTTTCAGATCAAATAACTTATACTTTTGGTCTGCTGATTTTTATCTAATTGTGTTTTAGTATATTTACTAGTACATTTAATATTTTAGTTTCTAAAGCATCGAATTGGTCCTTGTGATATTAGTTCTAAGTATTGCTCTCTCTCCTAGACTCACGGTGGACGAAGGCCAATGAGACTGCAGCACAGAGGCAGACTGAATTGGAGGCGTGTGCTGATAGGTTGGGTAGTTTTGCAGCAGCAGCCAATCAGCTAGGACCGTGGCTACGAGAGAAAGAGCTGATGATGAGTGTTTTAGGCCCACTGAGTATTGATCCCAACATGCTCAACACACAGAAACAGCAAGTGCAGGTAAACTGCCAAATTCTCAATTGGATAACAAATGTATAAATATCACATTATAGAGGTCTCATAAGGTTCATTAAAAACAGATTATTAAATACAGTTTAAACAGACTGGCAGTTGTCTGTGTTATATTGTTGTAAAATAATTTCCACAATAAAAGTAGTTCTACTTTAAAAAGCAAATAGATTATTGATCAGTGAAATTATTCCATAAAATACACTACCAGTCAAGTTTTTGAACAATACGATTTTTTTTTAGGAAGTCTCTTCTGCTCACCAAGCATGCATTTATTATTATTTATGATCCAAAGTACAGAAAAAATAGTAAAGTTTCTATAATTTCTATTTTAAATAGTAAAAATATTTCACAATATTACTGCTTTTGCTGTATTTTTGGATCAAATAAATGCAGGCTTGGTGAGCAGAAGAGACTTCTTTAAAAAACTTTTGACTGGAAGTGTAGTTAATGGAAATGTTTTAGCAAAAAAACAAACTTTTATAATACAAAAACTAAAAGCTTTTAAAAAAAAAAACCTGGTAGCTTATATTCTTCTGTTTTAAGTGCATTACTGTAAATTTGGTCATTGACCTCATGCCTCCAATTAATAACTAATTCAGATTAAACAATTTGTTCTCAAACCTCACTTTAAATTTCTTTCTTTATCCCATCAGTTCATGCTACGTGAGTTTGAAACCCGGCAACCCCAGTTTGACCAGCTGACTCGGGCGGCAGAGGGAATCCTCTCCCCGACCGGAGATGAGGGTTCAAGAGATGGACAGGACCTAGAGGAGGTGAGGCAGGAGCTGGCAGACATTTCACGGCAATGGGAAGACCTCACCTCTCGTCTCACCGGCCGTTCGCAGCAGATCGACCAGGCCCAGGGAACCAGCGAGCGCTACCTGGCTTTGCTCAGGGAGCTGTCTCAGAGCGTGGCCGATCTGGGTGAGAGGCTGGATGCGCAGGCCTCTCTAAGCGCTCAGCCTGAAGCCCTGCGCCGTAGGCTTCAGGAAACCGGGGAGATCCGTGCTGAGCTAGAACAGAGACGAGGTCAACTAGCCCAGGCTGAGCAGCTGTGTGCAGAGCTCAGCACAATTGTGGCCGAACCGTATCTCAGAGATGAGTTAAACAAGAGGCTGGAGAGTGTAAGCGGCCCACTCAAAAACCTAGAAGAACGGGCTGGTGAGTACCAGTTTGGAAATTAAGAAATTAAGACATATTATTTATTACATGTACATAATAGTAACAATCCCGCTCACTGCTGTCTTTCAGCTGATGGCTTGTCCCAGCTGCAGGCTGCCCTATCCAGCACTCAACAGTTCCAGCAAATGTTTGACGAGCTTCGTGGCTGGTTGGACGGGCAGGCTGGGAATCACACAGCTGGGGTTTCTGAAACCCTTCCTTGCCAACCTGATGCTCTAAAGACCCTTCTGGCCCAACAAGAGGATCTCCAGCGAGCCATAGCACAACAACGTGGATCCTATGAGCTCATCCAGGCTGAGGGGACATCTCTGTTGGCGTCGCTCCCGGCTGGAGATGAGCGATTAGCCCTACAGACACGACTTAACACCTTACGGCAAGACTGGGAGGGCATGAACCAACAAGCCTCTAATAAACATAGTAGAATAAAAGAGACTCTGTCCCGTGCTGAGCTGTACCAACATAATCGCAATGAGCTTGTACCTTGGATTGCAGAATGTGAGGAAAGGGAGGCGGAGATCCACCCATCACTGGATCCCTCCGCCTTAGACGAGGCTTTGCAAAAGGCTAGACAGTTGAGCCTAGATTTGGATCGTCGTCGCCCCCTTTTAGATTCTCTGAACACCGCAGCAGATCAGCTGCTTGAGCAGAGCTGTACTGGTGAAGAGGAAGTTAGGGATGAAAAAGCCCAGCTTAATCGCAGAGTAGACAGTCTCTCTGAGCGACTACAGGGACGCACGGCTCAGCTAGAAGAGTTGGGAAGCAGACTGAAAGAGTTTGAAGATGGCAGACTGGCTGTGGAGAGAAGACTCGAGGCAGCCAAGCATCAGATCGAGGTTCAGGAAGCACTTGGGCCGCAAGCTTGTAGCAACAAAAGCCTGGAGCGTCTGCGTAGCCAGCAGGAGCTGTTAAACTCTGTACAGCCACAGGTGGTGTACCTAAGAAATCTGGCTCAGGGGCTGCTGCAAGATGCGCCTGAGATCTCCAGGGCTGGTGAAGATGGTGGCCAGAGGCTGTTGCAGCAAGCTCGTGATACAGAAAAAGAGTTTGAAGAAGTTACTGAGAAGGTGAGAGAATCTGCACATGATCAGGAGTCTTAGGAATGTGTCTGGACTGAGCTGGTAGTTGGGATGTTATATATAACCTGATCTGTAGTTTATGTCTGCGCTCATGTTGTGTTTGCTGGAATAAGATGCAGTCTTTTTCTGGCTGTTGGACTAGATTTGTCTCGTTCATTTTTAATAGCTTATATTTATGATTTGCCGTTAAACGTTTAAGTATTTAAGATTAAAATACAGACTTTCTATGCAGTACATTTTGTACAAGTTGCAGTACAATTGTAAGTGTATTTCTATAAATGTGTTTAGCAGACTTTAAGAAATATGCTGACACCTTTTTTATTGCAATTTTGCAATTTTATATAAAAGTATTTGCATTATAGCAAGAAAATTATCAGGGTAAAACCAAGGGTAGAAATAAAGAGCTAAAGTTAGTTAACACTTATGGAAGGATTGGAAGTCAGCCACAGCAGAAAGTTAATTTTGATATCACTTACAGTACAGTATCTTTTAAAACTTGTTTTCATATAGATGTTTTCATATAGACTCTGCAATATTATAAAACAGGATTATTCGTTTTTAAATTAAGGAACCAAATAACACCAGAGAAAGTCAAATCTATTGCTAACACTTTATTTGTACTGTTTTTTCATGAAAACAATGTCACTTCTGGAGGGTGTTGTAATTGAGGAACTGCATTTTGTTAGTTAAAGGGACATTACTATGGAAGCCCTTTTCCACCACTAAATAAAAAAATGATTAAAGGTAATTGCGACTTTTTATCTCACAGTTCTGATTTTTTTTTTTCGTAATTGCAGTTGCAATTTACATCTTGCAATTCTGACTTTTTTTCTTAGAATTGTGAGATATAAACTCGCAATTGTGGGTTATAAAGTCAGAATTGCATGATATAAACTCGCAATTATGAGAAGAAAACTCAAAATTTTGAGATTTAAAATCACAATTCTGAAAAAGAAATTCGCAGTTCTAGGAAATGAAGTCAGAACTGCAAGACAAAAACACGCAGTTCTGGCTTTTTTTTTCCAGAATTGTGATTATAAACTTACAGTTGCAAGTTATAAAGTCAGTATTGAGTTTGTGTTCAGAATTCTAAGAATACATTAGTCTTTTTTCTCAGAATTGGATATTATAACTTGAAATTTCAAATTTATATCTTACAATTCTGAAAAAAAAGTCAGAATTGCAAAAAAAAAGTCAGAATTAAGAGATATAATATCGCATTTGCAAAAAAAAAAATCAGAATTGCGAGGGAAAAAAATCAGAATTGCAAGATAGAAACTTGCGTTTGTGAGAAAATATTTCTCGCAATTGTGAGTTTATATTCCACTATTCTTACTTTATAACTCGCAATTGAGAGTTTATATCACACAATTCTGAACATATCAGTCTTTTTTCCCCTTAGAATTGGACTTTATAACTGGCAGTTGCAAGTTTATATCTTACAATTTTAAGAAAAAAAAGTCAGAATTACAAAATATAAACTCGCATTTGTGAGAAAAAGTCAGAATTGTGAGATATAAACTCACATTTGCGAGAAAAAGTCAGAATTGCGAGATACAAACATATTTGTGAGAAAAAATTCAGAATTGCAAGATAGAAACTTGCATTTGTGAGAAAACACTTCTTGCAATTGTGGGTTTATATCCCGCTCTTCTGACTTTATAACTCGCAATTATGAGTTTATATCACACAGTCCTGACTTTTTTTCTTGCAATTCTAAAAAAAATTCTGAAAGAAGTCAGAATTGCGAGATATAAACTTGCATTTGCAGAATTGTGAGAAAAAAGTTTAGATGTTGCAATTCTGACTTTATAACTTACAATTGTGAGTTTATATCTTGGAATTCTCACTTTATAACTCACAATTGTGAGTTTATATCATGCAATTCTGAGAAAAAAGTCAGCTGCAATACGTGAACTCACAATTGTGAGAGATAAAAACTCGTAATTAACTTTTTTTCTCATTTTTATTCAATGGCGGAATCGGGCTTCCATGCATTACAGACTGACAGGGTGAAAAGTGCAATTTGAGAGACAGGAAAACCTTTTTATTTTAAACGGTCTTCCCAAGTATATATTAAAGAAACATCGAGGGAATGGTTGAGTACAAAAATGAAAATATGCGCTTTAAACAAAATAGTGAAATGATTTAAAATTCAGTCATACTTGTAAAATATTTTTACTTATTATGTTAATTTGCTTATCCAGTATATTTAGAAACATATGACGACCCACAATTTCAGCTCTATTTACCTGCATGTGTCCTGTCTCTTTCCCACACAGACTGAGCAGTGCTGCTCATCCTTAGAGTCCCGGTTGCAAGGTGTGGGAGAGGTCCAGTCACGTGTTCGAGATGTTTTCTCTCGCCTAGCTGATTTGGACGATGAGCTGGACAGCCTTAGCCCTGTGGGACGGGATGCTGATTCCTTGGCCTCACAGGCTGATGCCGTCAGGGGCTTCCTGGGTCGACTTGACACCCTCCGTGCCGAGCTGGACAGTCACGGTGGAGACTGCACGACCATGCTGCGTAGAGAGGGAAGCTCTCCTGATCTTCTGGCCCTCAGAAGAGAGACCGAAGCCCTGAGCAGACAGGCCGGCAAGCTGGCAGAGCGGGGCCAAAACCGCCTGGCACTCATAGAAGCTGCAGAAGAGCGTGTGAAGGAGTTCTACGCCCGTCTAGCTGACCTACAAGGGTTACTGGGACGGGCAGAGGATGTGCTGAACACACAGGCTGTCGTTGGGACTGAAGTGGAGGTCATCAAACAACAGCTTCAGGAATTCAAGGTAGGAAAAGTTTTGTGTATTTTTTTGTGTACTTTATGCATCGTTTGCAATATCAGATTGCATTCTTTGCTAACAATGTTTGTGTGCCACAGGCGATTCTAAGGTTTTAGACTTTCAGTCTACCTAAACATGAGCTCATGTGGCACGGATGATTGTGTGTTTTTTCAATATTTAAACAAGGTTTAGCAAAGCTTATGTTTGCACCATGTGGTTTACCCAAGTATGACGTGTTCCTGAATCAGCCACCCTACCCTTGAATTCAGTAGCCAATGATTTGCAGATGATGCAGGATGATGTTCCAGAACCATTAAAGAATGCTGATCCAGGCGTACTAATTGTCTAAATCACATTGTGATTAAGTGTTAAAGGAGACCTGTTATGCTCCTTTTTACAATATGTAGTATTGCAAGTCTTGGGTGTCTCCAAAATGTATCATGCTGAAATCATGCATTTTAAAACATTATTTTAAACTTCTGATATACATTTTTTTGAGCGCTCAGAAAGCAGCTGTCACACGCAGGGCTCAACGCTAAGGATTTTTTGCTTGCCCTGTCAAAATTTTCACTGGCCCTACCACAAAAAAATTAAATAGTTGCTGTTATCATTGTTTTTGACTCATGTTATCTTTTATTTTAATAAGCTTATATGACACCAAAATTTTACATACCAAATAAAATTATACAATTCTCATTTCCAATTTCGATACCACACCTAAACCTACTAGCCTAACTAAAGTCCCAACATTATTTGTTTGTTAAAAAAAATGTAATTATTATTAATATTTTATTAAAAATGAAAAAATGTTTTTGGGAAAAACAGCAGAAAGAACACAAACTCAGTCTTTGCCAGCAGGTGGCGCTTATGGAATGCAAGTGATATTATGTTTCTGTGGTTACCACTGTAAACAAAGCAGCATCAGGCTTATGAACCCTACTTAAAATACATAATACATGGGCAAATGAAAAGAAAACGCCATGTAAACTTTTTTTTAAAAACAGTCAGTTCCCCTCACAGATACATTGACATAAACCACAGTTTCAATATTTAGGATAATATTTCCAATATTTTGCACAGTGTGCACCATGATCTTGCTCTGCCTGCTACAGTATTTTTTTGTCTTTGCGTTCATCTTTAGCATCTCTGGCCTCTGTTAACAGATGTCTAAAGAGTTCATAATATTTCCACACACATGACATTTTGAAAGAAGATTGCATGCAGTTTGTGTGCAAACCCAGAACAAGAGATCAGTTGAAATATGTCCGGTCGATCGGTGCATCTGTCTCCACTGTATAAATTATGTATTGATCATTGTTAAAGCTACAAAGCTAAAACTTCTGTAGGCTATTTGTCTGTCAGGGATGCGTCGCTCTGTGATCACTTAAAATATTAAATTATCAAGGTTAACAAACACGTTCAATTGATAAACTTTCGTGACGATGCGGCAGTGGCCCGAGTGTCTTTAACGCTGGCCCCGGGTCATCGGGCACTCCTTATTGTCGAGCCCTGGCACGTCATATGAGTACTAAACTAAGTTCTCTTTCATGTCTGATTGCGCTTAAACTGTCACATACACACAAGTTTATGTTAAAAACACGAGTTACAAAAACAGTTGCTTATGTCTGTAAAGGTAAACAGCTGGAAAAGAAATTGCATGTTTATATTAGATGTGTGTGGCAGCAGCGTTAGAACTGGTACATTGTTGTTTGCTTCCGCCAAGGGTGGAAACATGCAGATTAACTGGCAGTAATATTATAATAAGATCCCCTTACCACATCATGGGTGAGCGAAATCTTTTTTTACATTTGTAGAAAATGACTTACCTAAACAAAGTTACTGGGTTGTGTTTTTCCTTGTTTTCTTGGTTGGTAGAAGCACTGGGGACCTGATTATAGCACTTAAACATGGAAAAAGTCAGATTTTTATGATATGTCACCTCTTAATTATTATAATTATTATTAAAATAATTATTCTAAAATCTTTGCTCTTAAATATGCGTGTTTAAAAGAGAAAAGCAAAGAAAATGTGTTGAGATCTGCATGGTACTTTTAAAATTTATATTACTGCAGGTTAAAAGCTCTCCCTCTTAATAAATCCTACTTTACCAACATGTTCTTGTTGTTTTCCTCTCATCATGTTCTCTGTGATGGTTTCAAGAGAATAAGGAGAGACGCGTCAGCTGTTACTCTTCAGAGTGGGCTGCTCGAGTTCACCTTTCCTCCCCTGACCGTCTGATGAAATGTCTGTATCTCTCTTAGTCATGCCTCTTGAGGGTGGTGAAAGAAAGGAGAGTGTGAGAGTGAAGAGGTGTAGGTGGAAGTGGGAAGAAGTAGAGCTGAGGAAATGACGGATGTGGTGGGCGTCAGAGACCTCCAGGAGCAGGAGAGTGAATCAGTGCTGTAGAAAATATGCCTTGCTGAGACTGAATCATTCCTTCCTCTGCCATGTTTGATTGCTCAGCAACAACAGTTTGACTAGTTTAAAAGACTTTGGGTGCTATTGGGGTAGTTCAGTGAACTTTAAATTATTTTAAATGGCAATAAACATTTAGTGCTTTCAAAGTTCATGGAATTTGGAAGGGTGGAATTTGTTACTCTGATTTGCATTCTTCAGAGATGTTGTAATATCCTGCAAAATAAATCTTTCATTGCAGCCTTTTTTTCCACTGTATCCCACTGAGTGCCAATACAGAGAGCTCATTAACGATGTCAGCGCTGTGATGGACACTGAGCTAATTCTGACCGCACAGCTAATCTATGTCAGTCCACAGCGTCAATATCGGAGCTTAAGAAGGGAGGAGGTCAGGTGCAAGAACCCTCTGTAGTCCACCCACTTCCAGCTCTACCCTATTTTAACCGCTAATCCACTTCTGATCTATCCACCTACAACACACATACCAATTTTAAAGATTTAGTTTTTTGAGGAAAGCATTTCTGGATTTTTCTTCATATAATGGACTTGATTGGTGCCCCAATTTTGAACTTCCAAATAGGGCTGCAACGATTAATCGCACGATGTCGTGAGGCGCGTTTAGTCAATGAAGCTGGTACTTTGATTAGTAGTAAAGCTCCATCACGTGCGTTCAGCTGGAGCGGCAAGTAATACACAGAGCCGTAAAGCACTGACAAGCTACGCCAAATTTTATGCACAACATCGTGCGATTAATCGTTGCAGCCCTACTTCCAAAATGTAGTTTAAATGCAGCTTCAAAGTGCTCTAAATGATGCCAGCTGAGGAAGAAGGGTCTTATCTAGCGAAACGATCTGTAATTTTTTTCGAAAAATAAAAATTTGTATACTTCTTAAGCACAAAAGCTTGTGTAGCACAGGCTCTGGGATGCACGTTCACAATGCTACGAATTAGTAATGGGTCGTTTTCGTTCATTTTGAACGAATCTTTAATATGACTCGGGAATAACGAGTTGTCTCTGGAAGTGATTTGTTCAGTAGTGCATGCACAACATCCTATTAGGTTCTGTACTGGAATTAATTCACCTGATTATCGAGTCGTTCGTTCATCTAATGGGGCTGTCACGTGTGACGAACGACTCGAACCCGAAGACTCGAGAGATGAACTAATCAATTTTTTTTCTGGTAAACAATGAATTCATCTAGTTTTGTTTTGTTTGTAGTGTGATCAACGTTTGTGTAAGCAGTAGATGTGTTAGGGAAGTAATACGTAACATTTTAATTATATTTTCCTAAAATGAGCGAAATAACTCGAAAAGAGATTGGTTCATTTTGCTGAATGAGACTCAAAGGACTCAAAGTCGGTAAAATGATTCGAACTTCCCATGACTACTACGAATCACGTCTAAGTTCATCGTCTGTGTACTCCGGCTACAAAATACAGAGTAAGGCGAAAAATCTTATTTTCTCGTACAACTTCAGAATCGTCCAACATCGTTGTACCTTTTTGTTTGTAAACAGCATTTGACTTACTTGAACTTTCTTTGCACGTTCGCTTGGTAAACACTGTTTACAGTCAACTTGAAATGTTAAGTTGTACTAACTGAGAACTTAGATATTTGAGTTGATGCAACTTAATTTTAAGGCAACTAGATAACAAGCCCAGCCTTTAAGTTTAACAAACCAAATTTTTGGTTTAGTCAACTCAAATATCTAATTTTTCACTTAGTACAACTTAACATTTTAAGTTGGCTAAACTTATTTGAGTTGACTGAACAGCAGCAAGGTAACAATTTATTTTAAGTTGGATAACAAATTTTGGTTGTTGGGTTTTTGTTTTGTTTGTTTTTTGTTTTGTTTTGTTTTGTTTTTTACAGTGTAGTAAAGCATCTGTTTTAATCAGCCAAGCAGGCAGAGTTATTGATCAGTGGGCAATTATGGCCAATACTGTATATTTGTCTTTCATTAGTTGAATGTTTCATTTTTAATGACCGTTAGTGTCCTTGATTTGACTTGAATTCATTTGTAGAAACTTGCATCACTGAGGAAGTCTTGGAAATTCTTTTGTCTTTTCCTCAAGCTTTTTCCTTTTTTGAGTATTTCTGCTTTTCTACTCCCCGTCTACCCACTTGCTTGTCTCATACCTTCACTCCTACCTCATCTCATCATAGGCGTAGCGGTCTAATAAAGCTCTCTATCAAATCTTTAACGATATTGAATGCACACCATCACTCACATCCCCTTTTCTGCTTTTCATTCTGATATAAATAAAAGCAGGTTGTATAAAAGTGTTTCAAAGAACAGACAGACAGCGAGAGGGCCAGAAAAGGGAATGAATAGAGGAGGGAAGAATACGTAGCTGAATAAGAAGTGGGTGTTGTCAGTATGGTCTACAGCGAAGCTGATGTGGATGTCTATAATCAATACAGGGGTGAAGTAGGGTTTAAAGGTTTTAAGTTAAAAGCCAAGTTGTAAATAGAAAATATAAAGTACAGCAGGCTTCAAAAGTCATGTTGACATATTTATAGGATTCACTTTTATAACATCCAAGTTTTTTTCTAAGTATAGCAGATTTCTCTTTTCATCAGGAAGTATCACTTTAAAATAATAAGCAGATGCTTAATATGCTTAAAGGTCTACTGAAGTGCTTTGAAACACACAGTGTTGTTCCATGTGTTGACCTAATTAACTGAAACAGGAAAACCCTTTATTAATTAGCCAATAGCGTTTAGTTTATATCACAGCTTGGGCCAGAGCCTCTGTGCTTAGTAAAGCCACACTTGACAATGTATTACATTGTCTCATCATCACTATAAAATATAACATTCTTTGTAAAACTCAAATAGGTCTAATATGTTTTATGGTGTGCGCCAACTCGCCAAGCGCAAAGACTTCTTTCCCCACAATGGAAAGCATATTAACATTGTCTGAATTGTTCCCTATCCCCTATATAGTGCAGTATGTGCTATTCACCGTACAGAAAATACAAATTCGGTGAACAAGTGACCGATTTCAGCCACATCTGCAGCATCTATTTATAGTGTAGGGGGTGGGGCGCTTCGGATTCTAGAGAACATTTGATTAGATGAAGTTTGATTAGAGGCTGATGTGCAGGGTGATGTCATCAAAATCGTTGATCCACTGGCGGAAGTTATAGACTGTTTTGAATGCAAGTTTTGTCATTGTTCTAAAACACACTAGCTTATAGTTAACCTTAAGCTTATAGTTAAACAATTTTGGTTTCATAGGGACTTTAATAGTCTTTAGTTGTGTCTTTCTAAATGCTCAGTCTGACATTGTGTGACATGCACAAATTTAGCAGTTGGTATTATAACAAAAGACAATGAAAAATTACTGCTTTATGTGACCTTGAAGACCTTGAAATAAAGACAGCAACTTATCTCTATCTCATGAAGACAATATAGGATGCAATGTAGGCTGTTGCACAAAAAAAGCAAAATATTAATAAAATGATTATTTGTATAACTTATTAGTTTTATACAAATAAATGGACGTTAATAAATTATAAAATAATTTTAAAATATATGTATTTTACATTAAAGCTAAATACCGAAAAAATACTATAATTGTAATACTATAATTGTTACTATTACTATTTATTTATTTATTTTTTTACTTAAACTGTGCTTATATTAATGTTATGCTGCAGGGATATAATTTTTAAGAAAAAAAAGAACATTTGAAAAATGCATTTTCACAAGTGGACTTCTGAACCCCACTGCATGTATTTGCAGTCTGCAGCTTATTTTTAGGAAGCTGTGGAATGGGATCTCATTCATTACAAAGGGGAAGAAGAGAGAAAGAGGAATAAAATATGTTCAGAAAGACATCTTTGGTATTCATCCAACTTGGCTGCCAGCATTCGTCATTTTTCCATCCTCTCTGCCCCATTTCTCTCCTTTCGTCTACCACTTCGTAATGAAACATTGTAAGATAAATTTGAGCGCAGCCTGTTCGTCTGCCACTAAATAGTCTGCTCTCATTTTCGCCTCGCTCCGCGCAAGCCAGACTCCATTTCAAAGACACCAAATCCAAATGATGTCATTGCTTAAAGGGGCGGAGAGGGGAGGGTGATCCTGTGTGTGTGTCTGAGAGGTTTTTTTGTTGTGTAAGCTCCGTCGGGGCAGCTGCGGGGGCCATGGGGTATTAAGAGAAGGTGTCAGATTAGGCAGTATCATTGTTTAGCCTTTTAACAATGAGCGTATTGAGATGTCGTGGAAATCGGCTGGAGAGAAACAGGGAAACTTGTCGCACTTGTGACTTGTGAGTGTGCAATGTCTTGCCAGTGTCGTCCGGTGCTTCCCGTCTGGATGTGTTCTCATATTTAGCAGCAGGTTGGCGTGTGCTATAGGGTGCTATGTAGACGCAGAAGGTGTGTTTGTATGTTGTGGGAGTGTGGCCGCAGGTCCATGTGTGAGAATGTTTCTAATTCCAGTCCGTGTGGAGCGTCCGGCATCCCAGCTGTCTCCCCACCCTGGACCCTGCAGACACACTCACACACACTCACATAAGCAGGGTGTGGTTACCCCCTCTCCCTAAAATTCCTGTCCCTTATGCACCCTTGTGCACTCCCATGTCGCCCGGTCCCATAGCAGCTGAAGCTTGAGCCGGCGGGGCGAGATGAAGTGCTAGCCTGGAGTAAAACGAGGGCCCCCTGTCCAACTGGGAATTCCTTCGCAGGGCTGTTGGGATGAGGGAATGGCTTCTAAATCACATCGGGTTGTCCACACTGTCTTCACCCTGGCCGCTTATATCTTCACTCCCTTTACTTTTTCCATGCCTCCCTTGCTCTTGCCGGTTTGTCTATTTTTGTCGACCTCTTTTTACGTAGTTTGTGATCACAGCCTTTCCTCCACAATAACAACTGCAGAGACTATGCCATGACCTTCCCTACCCCCACCCAAACCTTAGGGGTTTCCCCTCTAACATCATCAATCTTGTGGCCTCACAGTCACATGAAGCAGATTAGCACTGATTATTTTTCTGGAATAATTCATTTTTCAATATAGCAGTAAGGTAATGGAAAGTTCTTTCAAAGAAGTACAGTATATTAACATGGTTAATAAAAATAATAATAAAACCCTGCCAAATTAAATGAATAAACAATAGTTTGCATTAAGGTCTGTTGCATTAAGTGCAACAAATCCTGCTATGAAGTATACGTACTTGCACATATTTTGGATATCCTGTTGACCCAGAGATCCTATTGAACTTTCAACTGGATCTTGGTAGGTAATGGTTAGGGCACAATGATTTCCGCAGTGCAGAAAGTGTGGATGTAATCGCAGAAGCCAGTCATAAAAACGGAATTAACTGTATAACATGGAATGTTACAGAATTTGCCAAATTTTCAATTAATAAATAAAAAATATGTCGGTACACTTAAATCAAAACGCGTTATGGACTAGTGCTGTGGTTAAGCTGCAACCACTGAAAATAAAAGTTAGGTTTAACTTGAAGAAACTGTGACAGAAATGGAAAAAAAAGTCTCTCCTGCTCACCAAGCCTGGATTTATTTGATCCAAAAATACAGCAAAAGCAGTAATATTGTGAAATAATATTGATATTTAAAATAAATGGTTTCTATTTGACTATATTTTAAAATGCAATTGATTCCTGTGGTCAAAGCTAAATTTTCAGGATCATTACTCCAGTCTTCAGTGTCACATGATCCTTCAGAAATCATTCTAATATGCTGATTTGCTGTTGCATTTATCTGAAATAAAAATCTTGTAACATTATAAACTATACCATACAAAAGCTTGGAGTTGCAAAAGATTTCTATTTCAGATAAATGCTGTTCTTCTGAACTTTCTGTTCATCAAAGAAACCTGAAAAAATTCTACTCAGCTGTTTTCAACATAATAACAATAACAATAATAATAATAAATGTTTTCTGAGCAGCAAATCAATATATTAGAATGAGCACCGTGTGTCTGAAGTAATGATGCTAAAATTCAGCTTTGAAATCACAGGAATACATTCAATTTTTAAATGAATTTGGAGGGCAGGGGAATTAAACATAATTTGGGAAAAAATGAAACAAATTTCATAGGTACCTACTGTATTTCAATGATATGTCTTTTGTAGCCTCATACAGCTTTTTTGCGGTTAAGTATTGTTGTGACATCTCCATGATCTCTGATTTCTGTGGAACATCTTCCACCTCAGAATGAAAGTTGTGTAAATTTAGTTTATTTTTTGGCCTAAGTGGTTGATTACATTAGGATAACATGGTTAGACTAATCTGATGACTTAATTTCTCTAAATTGACCCTGTTTTATACATCACACTCTGGCATTCGAGTATATGTGCACATGCATGTGTTATGTCATGCTTTCTCTAGCTCTTCCCATTGCCTGATATTGTTTCAGCTGTTGTGCATTACTGTGGCATTCCACAAAATAGCCCACTTTCCCTACCAGTTACTCTCAATTAGCTCACCAACAGAAATAAATAGGAACTTAATATAAATAGGGTGACCCCCTTTGACATTTGGAAATAATTACCAAGATAATAATCACTGGGTGTGGGAACAAAAGGTTGCAGATGCAGACTTTTATTATATTTTATTTAATTTTCACATTGTTTTTTTTAACAGAATAATAAATAGTTTTAATAATATAAAAAATATTAACTAAACGTGAAGCTAAAGGGTAAAGCTGTAAATGTGTTTAAGACTTATTTTATTGCTTTAATTTTGTGGCCAGATCAGACACCTTTTAGAAGAGGTGTTTGTATTCCTGTCTCAGCTCCATATGTCTTTTTGTCTGTGGTGGTGAGAGAGAACAATGCACACATTGAGTCATTCAGGTAAAGCCTGGTGGTTAATTATAAATCTACTGCTGAGATAGAGAAAATGAGAGACATGCTACCTAGTAACCAGTGTGGCAAAGGGAACCAGAGAAGAGGGGGGGTAGATGAACAACCGAAACAAACAGATGTAGCCCTATAAAAGTATCTTTTACTTTTGGTGCAATCATACAGGGGGAGAGAGAGAGAGTAGGAGTGGGTAAGCGACAGAGAAAAAAACAATATCAACAGGTGCACTGCTGTTGGCAACAAATAGCCCTCTAAAGTCAATAATGTTTCTCAAGCCTCGTGCTTGTTGTGCTGAGTGACCGCCAGTGTTTAAATGAGGGCTGTTTTAGCACAAGACACAAAACAGTAGTAACACTTTACCTATGCCAGTCAGTTCAGCTTCAATAGAGTCTCTATAGAGGATTTTGGGGCTTTAAACCCCTCCCTCTTCCTGTCTGAGTCAAGACTGTGACTCTTTAACCAGGCGTGACAGTCCAAATGACCAGTCACTGAAAGAATGAGGAAAAGTAGAGTGGGGGATGCACCAGTCAAAAAGTCATGAATTTAATTGGTATCAGGAAGTGCAATGAGAAGACTAGGTTTGGATTACTTAGTTTCTGATCTTATATTTTGTGTACAAATGTATTTGCTATTACTGTTTATCTTCCAGTAATACAGCTCATTGAAACCTAGTTTGAGCACAAGCACCAGCAAAATGGACAACAAACCTCTTTTGTTTCTGCTGGGAGGTTTGTGTTGGAAGCGGCCATGACAGCTGCAACCCAACTGACACGGGGGGGAAAGAGTTTATAAGAAAGACAGAGTATTTAGCTTGCTTGACATGCAGGCCACGGGGAGCGTGGTGGTTCAGAGCAACAGTTAGATCACTGAGGACGAACAAGCCCCTCCCCCTTTTCATGCGTGACTGTGTGCATTTTTCGGCATGCATTTGTGCTTCTTGGACTGAGTGCTTGGAAGAATGGCCAGACATGCGTTCAGTGTTTATTCTCTGCTCTAGCTTCTTAAAGGAGTAGTAAAAAATCGACTGACCCTTATTGAGATCCCAAACCCATAAAATTTTCTTTCTGCCATGGAGCACAAAAGAATATTTTCCTTGTAATCACAATGAATGGGTACTGAAGCCTTTCAGCAGGGACTTTTGAGCTCTATTCCACATCTTCTGAAGTCATATGATTGCTTTATGTGAGGACATTTTTGGCGTGTTAGAGTAGTTTACTTTCAGAACAAAAATATTCAGATAATTTACTCCCCCCTTGTCATCCAAGATGTTCATTTCTTTCTTTCTTCAGCCGATACATTTTAGGAATTATCTCCATATAGAGGACTTCAATGGTGCCCCCAAGTTTGAACTTCCAAAATGCAGTTTAAACGCCGCTTCAAATGGCTCGAAATGATCCCAGCTGAGGAAGAAGGGTCTTATCTAGAGAAACGATCAGTCATTTTCGAAACAAATTGACAATTTATATGCTTTTTAACCTCAAACGCTTGTATTGGTCTGCATGAGTTGAAAACGAGACAAGTTTTTCGGCATACCCAAACTGTATTGACCCGGATTATACAGACTACGCATGTGCATCACAGAGACCAGACAAGAGGAGCATTTGAGGTTAAAAAGTATATAAATTGTCAATTTGTTTTGAAAATGATCAATTGTTTGGCTAAAGAAGACCGTTCTTCTTTAGCTGGGATCATTTAGAGCCTTTTAAAGCTGCATTTAAACTGCATTTTGGAAGTTCAAACTTGGTTCAGAACCTATTACACGAATTGCACTGGCCTTCTTCCTTGGTGCTTTTCCACCCTTTTTGAAATGTAATCCCATGAAAAATGTTTCCTTTTATGTTGCATTGAAGAAAACCATGCGGATTTGAAATGCCAAGAAGAGTGAACTGTACCTTTACGCTTTGAAAGAAGGATAGACAGATTGTGATCTGTGCAGTAAAAAAATATTAAAAGCTCACACTTTATATTCCCGTTTCATGTTGGTTTGAGTCGGTGGACACTTCTAAGTGGAATGTTCATTCATTTTCATGTTGTGTTATGCTAAAGCCCCTCATCAGAGGCCCCAGCCCCCCCCCCCCCTTATGGTCTCTCCTGACAGGATTGTGTTACAGAAGAGTAGCAGACGGGAATGCACAAGTGGGGTGTGTGAATATGGCAGACTTTTGTATGTCCTCTTGTATTGTTTTGCTGTTACAGAGGGCCTATCTGAAAAAGGAGGGAGGGAGGGGACGGAACAGTAAGAGGGAATGTGTGCACTGTGCAGGGGATTTTTGCTTCCACGTATGGCAGTTTATTGGAGGGGTAAAGAACGGCAGCCGTTATTTCTTTAATTCCTTCTTTCAAGCTCCCTCCTCTTTCAGCATGGCCACTCCCACTTTAGTTATCATTTTCACTTGCACTTTTCCTGTCTGTCTGTCTATTGTGATCTTGAGTTTGAGTTTTGCCTCAGGCATTTGGCTCTTTTTGAGTGGGAGTGTTTATCCCAGCTGATTCAGGTTTAGATAACAGCAAATTTGTGAATATAACAAATACAGAATGAAAATGAGCTGTATCAGTCACACAAGTTGAGTCATTGAGGCTCATTGTACACAAAAGAAGAAAACTCTTAGTGAGAGCTTGTAGTCTCTCTTCTTCAATACTGCTTTGAATGTACAAAGATGGTTTATTTAGCTTAGTATGCGATAAGCTGCTCCCGTTATCCAGTGATTCTGCAGAAACGCGTCAGATCCCCGGATTGGTCACTCCCACTGACTGCATGGACTGCATGGTCCCTCCTCCCACTCACTTTATCTTGGGTTCACTCCTCTAGCCTTGTCTCGTGTGTTTTTTTGGAAGGGGAAACCGGCATGATTGGACCACTTCCTGTGTTTTAATACCATAGCAGGAAACAGAACAAACGGAGCTGGATTCAAACAAAAACAGAGAGGAGGGAGAGAGAGCGAGAGAGAAAAAAAAGAGAGAGCCGAGAGTGTGTGTGTGAGAGAAAGGGGGAGTGAACGAGAGAGGAAAACTGGGAGATTTTTTTAGCAGCTGCAAACCATTTCAGCTGTGTAGTGGCTTTAGAACAGACGCAGAGAAAAGCGTGTGTGAGAAAGAAAGTCTGCACAAGAAAAATCAGAGAAAAGAAGAGCAAGGAGTTTGCGTGGAGCCTAGCTGAGCTCTTGTGTTTGGACTACTGAAAGAAGAAAATAAGAGAAGAGGGAGCGTGTCCGGGGATTGTCTGGAAATCACAGTGCCTGAAGTGCAAGGCAGCACTTGGAATGAAGCTCTGTCTGGGTCTCTGCCTTCTGGATACAGTCCCCTGACTCTCTGGCTGCACCGGACTCATTGGATCTCCATAACCTCAATCCTTCTGGACACAGATACCTTGGATTTTTCCTCAAGCTCTGGATGAAAGGATTGCCCAAAAGATAGTTAGAAGAACATCTTTTTTTACTTTTAATATGAAATGAACATGTCACAAAGAGTGTTGGATTTCATTGATTTCAGTCCCTCGTGCTCCGTCTGCTGAAGAGGACTAGATAAAAGAAGAGGATGAGGTATTTCAGGCACAGATGGCTTCTCTTCCTGACATGCTCTATTAATGCTTCATTATAGGATTAAAAAGAGGAAGCAGAAATTGATAAAGAATACACGTCTGGAACACTGGTAGGACTGTCGGAGGCGCGAGTCTGCTACTGTTTTATGACTGTTTCTTTAGTGTTATCAAGTAAGTTTACAGCGCTTTTTGTTTTATCAAGTCAAGATGCCTTGTTTTTGGAAATGCTTCCAAGGAATTATGGCTGTTACCTTATGTACTTAGAAGAAATAGGGAGATGAGAGACAAAATCTCCTGACTGGCACTTTTTGTTTTTCTTTGCTGAACTCAGTTTTATGTAACAGAGTGTGGAGTTCTCACCTTAAAAGGAGCCTCATTCAGCTTTGGCTGCTGCTCTTGGAGATGGTGAAAGTAGCTGAAACCCTGCTTTGATTTTCCTGTTGTGGCAGCGGGAAGGAGAGTCAAGAGGAAGCAGCACTAAGGAAGGAAAGGATTTTGGATTTTGCTCTTGTTTTGAGGATTTAGGACTCAGCGGTTCATAAAGGAAACAAAGGAATACTGTCCATGAGGGATGTTATTACCCTGTTATGGATTTTGCACATCTGACCAGACTTTTTGTATATTTTTCTTAATACTTAATATGCTACTGCAAAGATTCATCTGTGCACATGAGACATTTCTAATGCATATCAGCATTGCACATGCAGATGCCGCCATGTAGCTCTGAATCGAGGGCTCGTATCTTTTCTTACTTGGATATTAATCCCGGATGTTAAGCATCATAATACATTGTATACTGAGAATTCAGTGCATCACCATTACAGAACTCATGGGTGAGCTATCGAAGTAGTTCAGAACCTCACTGTTACTCACAGCAGGCTTTGTTTGTGGAATAGTAACCATCCCATCTCAGCCCCTTGAGGGCGCTGTGGTTTGGGATGGGAAAACCTCTGAGCCGCCCGGACTGCTTGCGGCAGAACCCCAGGTGCCTTGGGAAGGGCGATGATGAGGAGGCATACATTGAGGACTGCTATGTACCCCAGCGCTCAATTTACGACACTATGCGCATCAATGAGCAGATTGATCAAGGCTCAAAGCTCAGCCAGCCTTCTCGCAGCACTCTGGGCTCAGGGGGCGGTGAGGGGAGTACGCTCTCCAGCAATGGGACGCTGGGAGCCGACATAGGTGGAGTATTTGTTGCACGGGGAGGGCCTACAGATGCAGGTGTGAAAAGGCTGGACGAACGAGTTATTTTTGATGCTCTGAAACTCACCGGTGACCCTCAGAGTATGTCACCTGTCGGAGGAGTCGGCTCTGCAGTCGTCATTCCTGCATCAAATTCAGCTGCCGTTGGGGCAGCTGTTGTGACCAAAAGGCGGCACCAGGGCGGTGACAAAAAGGACAATCCAAATCGCCGCTCCTGGAAAGCATTCATGCCCCCTACTTACCCTGAGTTTGCAGAACGTTTAGAGCTTTCACCTGGAGAGAGTGGAGAGAAGCGTCTGTCTGGGGCTGGAATCCCAGTCTCGCCTCTTCACCCTGTACCGCTGTTACTAGCCTCATCTTCTACATCATCGACACCTTTGGCACCACCTTTCTCACCTTCCCCTGCCTCATCTGGAGGTCCTCAAACTCCACCTGTCTCCAGCTCTCCGTCTTTCACTCCCACTGTTAGCCCTATTCCTTCCCATCTTCCTCATCCGTTCAAACAAAAACAGCCCCTCCAGCTGCACTCTCACAAACCTGCAACTGCTCTGTCTTCTCCCGCAAAAGAACAACCACCCTCGGAGACTACTAGTTTTGTTCAGTCAGGCTCTCCACAAGCTAGTCCAAGTATTGCTCAGGTTGAGAGAAAGAGAGGTGAACAGAGCAAACCAACTCAAGCCCCAATGTGTATTAGAAGTGTATCCGAAGAACCACCACAAAACTGGGATGCAACTGCAGCTAGAACCTCTGATAATGAGCGAGACTCACCTCTACTGGAACATGACCAAGACACCATTCCACTAATACCCCCAAAACCGGTATTTTGTCCTCCCACTAAAGCCCGTACCTGGCCACGTAGTATAAG
Source organism: Labeo rohita (assembly GCF_022985175.1). Lineage (NCBI taxonomy): Eukaryota > Metazoa > Chordata > Actinopteri > Cypriniformes > Cyprinidae > Labeo > Labeo rohita. The sequence goes on along the minus strand of NC_066887.1, from coordinate 13,637,867 downwards.
GGGTAGTAAAAGGTCACTGGGGCATGTGAGGGTTCTTCCTATCCTGCCTCCACTGCCCCCAGTTCTTGGTGAGGAGAGCGATGAGGAATCTTTGTACCTCCTGGATCCTCCATCACCTTTCCTGCAAGAAGGAGAAGGACTTAATTATGGAGGTTTGCCCCTGTCTCCATGCATCAGTCAAGAGGGTGGTGAGGATGGTTTATTAGGTTGGCCTCCGCCTACCAGCGGGCTACGAGAGAAGACCGCCTCAGAACTTCGCTTTGAAGAAGATGAACGCAGAATCTTGGAGGAGTTAGAGGAGGAGAATGACATGGATAGAGAGCAAGAAAAGAAAGAAGAGGAAGAAAGACTGGAGATGGAGGAGAGAAACTGGCAGGCAGTGTTAAAACTGGAGAGCAGTGAAACAAGCGGCATATCTTGGGAGGTCGAAGAAGAGGAATCGCAGTTACAGGACTGGGAGACACAACAACTTGCATCCTCAGGCCACTGGCCCCTTTTGACACCACCTGTAGGATTCGGAGGTTCGGAGGCTCCCAGTGCTTCCCCTTGCCCCAGCTCAGAGGCAGGTTCAGATGAACTTTTCCTTGAGCTGGAAAGACAGTGTTTGGAAGAGGACATAGACAAATCAACTGTTTCTGAGCAGAGGGATCCTTCTCAGACTTGTGAATACTTTGATACCTTTGACAAACTGTTTGTGGTGAAAATGGATCAAGCTGAAGTTAAACATGACATCAAAGAGCTGTATGATGAAGATTGTGCTGTGATGTCAGCACAGGATGTCACAGAGCACACCGATTCGACTGAGCCATGTGTAACACAAATGAATCGAAATTCAACAGAAAGTACACAAAGCTGTTTTTCAGCTGAAGATATTGACCAAAGCCCAGACCAACTGCAAAGCTGTCTTCCCTCCAATAGTGAAGGTAATAATCACGATCAGGATGATTATACTTCATACATAGTTGATGTAGATGCTTTAGATTCTGAATCCAGTGGCATTCAAACCTCACACCAAGATGGGACTGTGCCATCTGATGCGTTTCAAACCGCAAGCTATGAGCAACCAGAGAGTGATTCAGATTTAGGCAGTGGAGCTTCATCTGATCATGAAGAGCAAGAGGATGAGGAGGTGATGAAACAAGATGAGACATCTGACATTCATATCTCCTTACTTCATGGACTTTTCCCCTTAGAGAATTTGAATCTAGGCATCTTTACGACTGATTTAGAAGGGGTGGAAATTGAGGACAGTATTCACCAGTCCCCAGAGTGCTCTGTCTTGGAAGATGAGGCAGAAAGAGAAGTTAGGGACAGTCACTATGAGACTGTCTCTCATGAGGATGCAGTTTCCTCTGAGCCTGCTCAAGTAACTATGGAAATGACCTTTGACCAAGAGGGAGCCTCTTCAAAATCAGAGAAAAACGAAGAGATTTTGGTCTCCATGGAAGTATTTGTTCAAGAGGAGGTATCGTCACATGATTGGGAAGTAACAGAGGCTGTTCAGGGAACTACAAGTACGCCAAAATCAAATGCCTCGTACTCTCAGTTAGACTCTCCTAATATCAATATTGATTCTGCTCCACCTTCCCCTCTGCCCGTGTCGACCACTAAACATGAGTCAAGAACAGCAGGACTTGATAGCAAAGATGCTGATGCTTTTGTTGCAACAGACAGTTTTGTGTATTTAGCTGTGGCTGTGCCACCTCAGTATCCTCAGGATTGTCCCTCATCTCCATCAGTGGAATCAGCCCCTCCGAGCCCCCTCCTTAAATGCTGCCCTGAGCCAGAGGAAGGGGCATTTCTCTCCTCCGATAGTTTCGTTTACCTGGCAGCCCCTGAGCGGCTTGTGTCCGATGGGGGCTCTGCCTGCGAAGACTGTCAGGATTTGGACTCTGAGTCAGAGGAGACCCGATCAGGTGTTGATTTTGTGCTTGGATCAATGACTGGGGATAGTGAATGGGACTCGGATGGATCTGGCTTAGAACCTGTGCACCAACAGAGAGACCAATGGGAGCAACTAGAGCCAGGTCTTTTATATGGCCTTTTTAACGAGGGCGAGAATGAGGGAAACTCTCAGGAGGGTGTGGAATCACATGACAATGACTGTGAGGACACCTGTGAAGCAAGTTCTGTGGAAGAAATCTCACCATTAAAGCATGACCTTGATTTGGACACAAAGGTAAAAAAAATAAAAACCTTCCTTTATTATGGTCAGTGCAAAGGTAACTCAGTTTATAGGTTCAGTCAGTTTATAGGTTGAGTTTTCTAAACCAGCTGGCCCTTTTGGTGACTAAAAAAATATTTTACAGCAATGATTCATTAGAACTGTGTTCTGCGGGTTAGTTGACTATTTGAATGAATGAAATAGTTGTAAATGATAAGGCACCAAAGTAAGTTAATGTCTGGATAATCAACTCTAAACAGTGAATCGGCTGATTGTATCAAATTTAATTGTGATAAAGTGTTTCTGTCTGCAGTTATGCTGCAGTGTAAAAGGCATTTAGACCAACTTTCTAGCTTGCAAACAGACGGCTCATTTAGCTCATTTAAACAAAGGGACATTTTTACACTTCCTTGGTGATTTTCCCCTCAGATTTAGGTCTACTAATGTTGTCCTTAAGGGTTTTTCCTGGAAATTGTTTACCTCACAAAGGTTTGCGGTTGTTGTCTGCTGTAAGGTTCTGTCAGAGAAATAACGTAGTTTAATGCTGCAGTAAATGTTGTCCTAGTTGTATAATAGGGTACAACAGGGATAAAAGTACATCTTGAGGTAATTGTGCTTTTCACCACTCCCACAGTGTATGATGCAGAAGAAAAGAATGTTGAACATTGATGGAGCAGCACATTTTATAGGAAAATAAATTTTAAAAGTAGTTGTTTTGTTTACAAATGTATGAGGTGGCAAATGTGGGCCTTTAACCCCATTTTTGGAGTAAGACTTAATAGCATGGGGCAAAAGGCACCCAGTACTGATACAAATACTTGTGAAATATTGAAATATTTTCAATAGTGAAATATTTTGTGTAATATAATACAAGTCACTGTCAATCTGTCATTTAAACATGTTCATATAAAAGTATTAATTTCTATAATTTCTTCTAAAATTATACTGACGTCAAGCTTTAACAAAATCTTTTTATTTCAGATAAATGCTGATCTTTGGATCTTTCTGTTCATCACAAAATCTTGAATAAATGTACTCAGCTGTTTAAAATATTGATAATAATAATATACATGTTTCTTTAGCAGCAAATCAGCGTTTTAGAATGATTTTCTGAAGGATCACATGACACTGAAGACTGGAGTAATGATGCTGAAAATTTAGCTTTTATTACAAGAATACATTAAATGTTAAAATATATTCCAAAAGAAAGCTATTTTTACTATTTATTTTAAATAGTAAAAATATTTTATAACATTACTGCTCTTGCTGCATCAAATAAATGCAGGCTTAAGAGCAGAAGACATTAAAAATCTTAATGTTCAAAAACTTTTGACTGGTAGTGTGGCTTTACAGCAGTAACAATACAAATGATATTTTATTATATGATATGGTTAATATAATATTGTTAAGTATTATGGTTTCATTAATATGGTAATCATCTCTAAATTAGACACCCAACTTAATCCATGTCATGCCAACCAAATAAAAAAGTCTTTCAGCTATGTATTATCATGTTAATTATTTTGCCTTTAGCCCCAACAGCAGGGGTGCTTTTTACCCCAAATACCATACTTCTACATATTCTTCTGTTATCAGACAGCTGCTGATTTAATTATTGTAAACAAAACAAAATAATTACCAAGACATTTGTCCCATTATATATTCTGTAATTTTATCAATTTATATTTGCAACATTAATCATTTCAAGAAACATTGAATATTAGCTCACATTAGTATAAAATCAACTTTGTGTTGCTACCAGTGATCCCGTCAAGGATCAGCCAAATTTCCATGTGCATAGCAAAACTGCACTAAATTTTGTGCCATCTAGAAAATAGTTAATGCACTAATACTATAGTCTGGAATGATTCCAGGTGTCTATATAAGCTGAAAACTTGCATGGTATGTATGTGTATTTATCCTGGGATTGTTTGTCTATTGCAGTGGTGATCACATGCTTGCTGAGTTAAAAAAAAAAAGCATGCTTACTCCAAAGCAGTCAAACCCTAGTGAACGTTTGTATGTTTGGTTACAGGCAAATGGGTTTGGGCACACATTTGCATAGGTTTGCTTTCTCTGCCTGTTTAAGCACTTTGTCTGAGTGAGCACACTGTGTATGTGTTTGAAAGAGATTTAGGAGTCAAAAAGACAGGAATGTTTTTTTTGTAAATACACGTTAGATTTCTTGACATAACGTAAGCATGCATTTGACATTCTCTCTCAACTGCTGTGACAAAGCCGGCGTCTGCTCTGTTTCACAGTGACAGTGGCAGTTAGCCGAAAGACTGCCTGCTAGTTCTTAAGCTCACTGGATGGTTATTGCATTACTGTCTCTATCAGTCTGACTGGTCATCCACATCTCATTTGACCCTCTGCCTTGGCCAAATCTGCCTTTCTGCATGGTCACTCTTAAAACTCGCCGTCCCTTCAAATGTAATCAGATGCAGAAACCCTGTCAGGCTGGATTTGGGTAGAGAGGATTGCAGCAACGAGGGACTGAACGGGATCAGCTAGCAAATGATATTTAAACTTAATTGGGATAGAAAAATTAAAAGAGAAGAACAAAATGACTGATTTGAGAAGTGGCTGTCATCCAGTGCCAAGCCAACTTAGAATCTCTTTTCACTTCAAATCCCCACTTCTTCCCAGCTGCAGTCTGATGGTACTGCAATTGAGATAAGGAAGTGAGAAATAAACATCAGCCAGCAACACACAAACACTGTATAAAGTTGTTGGAAATATAAATAGATGATAAGGGCATGTCAGTCCTATCAGTGCAGGGCCAGACTCTCAAAGCCGAGGGAGTCGACCACAGACCTCGGGAAAGATCTTTGTAATCTTTTGGAGCAGCACTCCGTTACGGGCCGTCTCCAGTGAAATTGCACACTTGCAATAGAGGCTGATTTAGAGGGTAAAGTTAGAAGATTTTGCAACAGCCTGATCATGAATGAACAAAGAGTCTCTATGGCAGAACACCTGGTAGTACTCAAAATAAGAGCTGCATGAGCAATACAAGGCGTCAAAAGAAACATCTGACGTAACATCTGAAACCCGCAATCAATTTTAAAACTGTCCAGGGTTGAGTTTCAGAGACGGTCAGGTAAACAGACACACCAACTGATATGCACAGTGGAAAGGGAAGAGCAATCAGGGAGGGAGCGAGCACTGATGTTATGGCGTATGGTAACAGCGGGTATATTTGATTGTTTGGATAATGATGGCAGCGAAAAGTGTGCGGGAAACACCTGTGATAAAAGACAGTTGCCAACAAAAGAGTTTCAACAAACCCTGCAGCCCCTGTCAGGACAACGACAGCCATAACAAAGCAGTCACATGTGCTGTGAACTCATTGACTGTGTTTTTCACCTCATTTGCTCAATATTTATTAATGGAAGCATGTGAAATATATCCTTGTTAGAGAATTTGAGACAGATAAAATGAAGTAATCTGAAGTCCTTTGAAAAGGAAGCTGAGGAACTGGAGGCCGGAAAAACACAGGAGGTGAAAGCAAAGACAGGAAGAGTAGGACTGGAGAGAGGGTTTTGGAAAGTCTCTATAGAACAAGACGTTTGCTAACGGCTATGTTGTCATTGCTTTGAAAGAAATCATATTCCTGTAATTTCCTGGGATGTCCAGCCCAGAAATGTTACATCTAAGATGTTTTCCAGTTGTCCCTCAAGACAAGATAGGCTTTTTAAGGCTTTAAAATAAGATTTTTTGCTGTTTTTAGACATTTATAGCCTTGAATTTCTTATTGTATGCTTTAAATATTATGCTTTGAATAGAACATTCCATGCCTTGATTCTGCCTATGCTATATTTGTCGAACATTTAAAAATATATATATACCTTCACAGGGCTCTACACTTACTATTCTTTTTAGGAGCACTTGTGCTCCTAACTTCAAAAAAATTTTAGGAGCACCTTCTAATCAATAATCAAAAAATCTAATAAAAAAATTAGCCTTGCCATTACGAGGTAATATTTAACTCCTTAAAGTGATTTACAGTGGAATTTTGTTTTTACCTTTGTAATGGCATTTTTCTAACTATTAAAAGTATCTAATCTTTTATGTCAGTTTTTTAAAATTATATTTAAGCTTTTTAAAATTTCTAATTAAAACAACAGAAAAGAACGAGTGAAATAAGTTACATTTGAAAGAAATCAGTATTAACAAAATTAATTTGTACTTCAGAGGTGGCATAGAACAACACAAAAGTGGCTTGTAGGTGTATTTTCATGTTTAATGAGGCTCAAAGGTGGTATGAGTGCAATCAAATTCATAAATTCATGTTGAGATTATTGTTTTAAATATAATTTTTTGAATACAGAGATATTAAATGATTTAAATAACTAAAAAGATACTTTAAAAATGAAGCTAAATCTGCCAGTAGGAGGTGGCAAGTCACTGATCATATCATTCATTTGATTAGTTTGAACGGCTAATTCATTCAGGAATAAAATAAGTGACTGTCTTTATGAATAGGAAATTGAATCATTGACTCACTACATTTGTTTAACAACACGTTAATTCATAAACGAAACACCACTGTTTAAATGGAGATGTGCAGCGGCTCAGTTTTCGTTTCGTTGTTGTTGACGAAGAAATACTCTGTAAAAAACAATTTGTTGAGTCAACTTAAAATAATTTGTAACCTGGCTGTCTTAAAATTAAGTTCAGTCAACTCAAAAAGAGTTTATTCAACTTGACATGTTAAATTATACTAAGTGACAACTTAGATATTTGATTTTAATCAACTTAAAATTTTAAGGCAGCTGGGTTACTTACCCATCTGTTAAGTTTAGCAAACACAAATATCTAAGTTGTTACTTAGTACAACTTAACATTTCAAATTGACTAAACTTATTTTAGTTGACTAAACTTAAAATTTTAAGGCAGCAGGGTAACAAATTATTTTAAACTGACTCAACAAATTGTGTTTTTTATTTTTTACAGTGTAGAGCAAAATCAGGCAATAGTGTTATAGTCAGGCAATGTAAGTCACTTAATATTAACTTCTTGTTTATTTAACTGTTGTATTAAATCAGTATCTTATTTACAAACTCCCTTAAAAATTATTAAATGCGGTCACTCATCTTAGATCTCACAAAGTACCATTATAATCAACAAAGCTTTCTACACTGCACAGTCAGTCTCTTATTTACACTCTCTCTACACTTTATTTATGAAAGAATTTGTGAGAAACCTTTGCAGCTCCCCTCAGTGCGAAAACACAAATATGCTGATCGGGTCAGTCGCACATGGTGCTTTTAAATATTTTTTCGTAGTCGCACGCAGTAGTTTTCAGTCTCAAATGCGACTGAAATTTGTCACACTGTGGAGCCTTGCTTGAAGTTTCCATTAAAAGGATAGTTTGCGTGGGTGCCGATAGCCTTGTGGGCAGGACGCCGACATGTAGCGCCATTGCGCTCTGGGCATCCCAAGTTTGAGTCCCGGCTCGTGGACCTTTCCCGATCCCACCCCCCCCTCTCTCTCCCGCTCTGTTTCCTGTCACTGCTATACTGTCCTATCAAAAATAAATGCAAAATGCCAAAAATAAATCTCAAAAAAAAAAAAAAAAAAAAAAAAAAGGTTAGTGTGCCCAAAAAATGAAAATTCTGTCATTAATTACTCACTCTTTAGTATTCTCGTAGCTTCATAAAATTATGGTTGAACTTGATGACACATGGACTATTTTATTGATGTCCTTACTACCTTTCTGGGCCTTGAATGTGGTAGTTGCGTTGTTGCAGGGTCAGATAGCTCTCGGATTTCATCAAAAATATCTTAATTTGTGTTTTGTGTTCTGAAGATGAACAAAGGTCTTACGGGTTTGGAACGACATGAGGATGAGTAATTCATGAGAGAATTTTCACTTTTTGGTGAGCTATCCCTTTAAATCATTTAAGACATGCCATCCAAATGATGAAACAACACAAATGGAATTATGGGAAATATGCAGTAACCAAATGGTGTTTATCAAAACTGTTGTATTCTGAGTCATTCATTAAAAAACTCAACTGTTTTGAATGAAATTCATACATAAGCGCAACAAAATGTCTCAGAAGGCCTTTGAGATAATGAGAAACATAAATTCTTTTGGGTGTGTCTACACTCTTGACTGGTACTGTAATTTAGTCTGATTGATTTTATCATGCCATAAGCAAAAATTGCATGAGAATAGTTTCTCCCGATGCTTTCGAATACAGAACAAGGTTTAGAAAGCTCAGCAAATAGCAGCACATAGTGTGGGGGATACAGCATGTAACTCATAGCCAGCTATTATAATATTTTCTTTACTGAAATGTGGGCATACCCGCTTGGGCAGAATGGAGTTGTGGTTTGAACTAAAGCGAGAGAAACAAAAGACTCCAATGGTGGTGATGTTATGGGTTGGCGGTAGGATGGAGTACTGCCTGGAGCTATATGTGATCTGTGGGGGTTTGAGTGAGAAACAAAAGAGTTTAAAGTTTGGTGACAAAAGAAACAGAGAGTGCTGGAGAGATACGTGTGAAGCAGTGTGTATATGTCTGTGTGTGACTGGCCTGCTGGCCAGATTGGTCGAGAGCGTTTGAGTGGAATGACAGGCATCCTAGATATTTTCCAGAGGCCTGCATTACAAGAGTCAAATGCTCTCTGAGAGAAGGAGAAAAGAAGACAGATTGTTGTTTGCACTGACCTCTTTCTGTTGTTGTATGGATATGTATAGCTACGTCCTACTTGCATGTGGATGTGAGCATCTTTGTATAGATTTCAAAGTTGACAAACTAAATTTCCTCTCTTCCTGTTGTGAATTATTGGTCATAGCACAAATATGTAGGTATATAATTGTCTATGGAATAATTAACAGCTTTCCCTTTGATTTGGCCACACTAGTTGTGGATGATCTGCCACGGATGCATATGAATGGTGTTATTTCTGTGCTGGTGGGTGAAAAGTGCCACATGTGATGAATGATCAGGATTAAAAACGGGAAATGGCTCCAAGTATATACACTGAGGATAAGGAGGAGGAGGAGGAGGCCTAGATGATGGATTCAGGATAATGTTAGACAGGATATAGAGAGACAAAAGGGAACCAAACACTCTCTTCGTTGCGTAGTCACGTACATTCTCACAGTCACATATACTGTCGACAAGAGGGTGGAGCAGGTTGAAGCTGCGGTTCATTGTTTTGAGTCCGACAGACATCCTGTTTGAAAGCAGGAATGAAGCCCCTCGCCACAAGGCAGCTGCAAACAAACCAACACACACTCACACACAAAGGATTCGGGATTTTATTTAATTGTGTATGCTTGTTCCCTTAGCTTTACAGTTGAATTATCTTTGCCATCATCTAACAGAAATAATTTAATAACACTAAATTTAATAATACTAAACGTTGTTTACAGAAGTTAAAGAAATATCTAATATCGTCTAATACGATGTCTCTGGGCCAAAAGCAGTTGCATGAATGTGAACGTTTGGCAAAAATTAAAACAAAATAAAAAGAATGACTGCATTTACACCTCCATTAGGGCTGCTCCCTAATAGTCGACTAGCTGTTAGTCGAAGAGAAGAGGCTTGGTCGACCAAGTCATTGTATTAGTCATTTAGTCGCAGAAAAAACATTTCCACAGGAAGTGGCGAGGTCACACAGTCTGTGACGGACAGGTCGTTAACGGCTGGTCTATGTTGGTCTATGTTGTAATATAGTACATTGGCAGGACATCCAAACACTTACCTCTCATTCATCAACCTAAAATGTGGCTTTTCATCAGAAAGATGTATGTAGTAGCAACTTTACATGGCCGCTCAATTTAATGTTAACCTAGAAAAATGTGCGCTATTGAAGTGTGGATGGAATGTGGAAGCTGAACAGGAGCGCTTAATGCATGACAGATGGAGGCGCCGGTGTGCTCACTTGCACTTAAAATACTCCATCATTTTTGGTCATACAGATAAAAGTAATACATCTTTCGTATCTGTAAAGACTCTGCGTTTATTTGTGTGCACTCAGAATAACAACAAAACATTGCGCTTTTGTTAAATAATTAAAGCAAACAGGATGCGCTTTCTGCCGTCTCAGTCTCTGTGAACTTGCCCGCGAAACTTTGAAAAATCAATTGTATCTATTGAGAGCGAAATGCCTACTTTTAAACGAACCGATTCAAATAGATAACAAATATTCTCAGATTATGCAATCTGTATGAAACATGCATACAGGCGCATCACTACTGCGGAGATGAAAGTCAGTGTTGCCAACTTCATCTCTGAAGCCGAAAAACAAAGAAAGCACTAGTTTATAAATAAATTATTAAAAGATTAATACAGTCTCCTTGCTGTTTTTCCCCGGCACATTCATAATTATTCTATCTGCCGGTGCACTGTGACAAGCTTTTTTTGTGTGCGCTTCGAAGCTAATTAGGCTATGTAGGCAATTAAAGGCTAATTACTATGATTTATATGGTTTATTAATAAACGTGCGGTTAATAGTCGACTAATGCTTAAAATGAACGACTACTAGTCGACCAGAACAATCTTTAGTCAAGGGCAGCCCTACCCTCCATGTTTACGAACACAACACTGGAAGGAGCCTTTTACAGATGGTTTCTGGTTAATGTCACAGAATTTACCGGTATTTTGAAACTGATGTTTGAATGGTGCTTTACCGGTAAAAAGATGGAACGTCATTGCCTATGTGAACGGCACATTTTTGTGTTTACCTGTAAAGTCTTTCAGGTAATTTTACAACAATGTACTGGTATTGCTGTGTGAAAGAGGCTTGTGGTTCAGTAGTGTAATTGGACAATCCCCCGCTAAGTTGCATTGAGGTCCAAATCCATTCTTGTATATAATGCCCACTTTTTCTGATCCAACCAATTCCAATTGGTTGCTGTAAAGTACTTTTCCTGTTGAATCTTCTGTTTCTTTGTGATAAGTCATTGCAAAATTAAAATGGATTTTATGTTGACTTCAAACTTCCCTTTGGTAATTGCTGGTTATGGTGATGCTTAGGGGTATTTGCCATCCTATGTGTGGTGAACCACTGTGTTGGATATTCTGTCAGAACTGTAGTGTTGGGCTGTTGGAGAAATAAAGCTGTGCAGTGTTGCTGCCAAGACCTTGTATTTCATTTCAGTCAGTGTGTGGGGGCTGAAAACTGCTTCCCCATTTATAAATGGCCATGCCACCATTATCATGTTGTTGTGTTTGTACAGCCTTGACCTGTTTAGACACATTCTATCATATCACATGTCCAGCAGCATAACAAGTGTCCGGTAACATACTCAAATTATTTTTTCTCTCTTTTTAGGCCGTGGAACGGGAGCAGATAGACAGCATTCAGCCTAAACTGCAACATGTTAACGCTGTGGGTCAAGGTCTTATCCAAAGTGCTGCCAAACACACTGACACTCAGGCCCTGGAACATGACTTGGAGACCACCAACCTGCGCTGGAACTCCCTCAACAAGAGGGTAAGCTTGAATTTCGTTGTTTCTTTGTTTGTTTAGTTGACTAACAAAAATGGATTAATTAAATATTAAATATTTCTTTTTTTCACAGGTTGCTGAAAGAATTGCACAGCTGCAGGAGGCCCTGTTGCATTGTGGGAAGTTCCAAGATGCTCTCGAGCCACTCTTGAGCTGGCTGAGTGACACAGAGGAGCTCATAGCCAATCAGAAACCTCCGTCTGCTGAGTACCGTGTGGTTAAGGCACAAATTCAAGAGCAGAAGGTTAGATTTTAAATAAATTTTGTAAACCTAAACTAAAATTTATATTATTATATTATATTATATTATATATATTTTTTTTTTTACTTTTCTTTTTTTTTTAAATATCCGTTTTGTAAAAAAAAAAAAAAAAAAAAAAAAAAAAAACATTTAAACAGAATTTAGGTTTAAATACATTGTGATTTTCCATATTATTTCTAGCTACTTCAAAGGTTGCTGGATGACCGCCGTGGGACGGTAGAGATGATCAGAGCAGAAGGAGAGCGTATCGCTGCTACGGCTGAGACACAAGATAGAGACAAAATCCAGAAACAACTTAAGAGCCTTGGAGAGAGATGGACAAATCTGCTGGAAAAGGCCAGCGCCAGGTAAACTCCATAATCAGAGCAATATGGACACCCAGACACAGCCATAAAATCTCTTAATCGAATCTCTTCCTCAGAACTCAATCACTTGGTTGCTTTACAAGGCTATAAAACCAGAGTAGCTATAAGAATATAACACAGATTTCCTCTTCACCTCATGTCCTCAGGCAGCGGCAGCTAGAGGAGCTGCAGGTGTTAGCGCTGCAGTTCCATGAGGCGGTGGAGCCACTCGGTGAGTGGTTGAGCGCAACAGAGAGACGTCTAAGCTCCGCTGAGCCAATGGGAACCCAGACCTCCAAAATCACACAGCAGATTGTAAGGCACAAGGTACGAGCATACAAAGCATCTGGGAGAGATGCATCCTGGCCAGAATTGTTGCTTCCGAACCAAGATTTGTCATTTTAGCAAGTGATTCTGTGTCGTGCATCATTAGACTAACTGGAGATGCAGAGGAGAGAACAGATTGTCAGTCTCCTGTGGTTTTAAATAGTCTAGTAGGAGTGCAGTTATCTAAGATGGCACAAAATTCAGGTCGTGATCCTACCCACATCCCTTTTCATTTTGCAGTTTAATTTGATCATGATTTCTTTTCTTTTTTTTATAATGTGTTCCCATCTCATCTTGTGTTGATTCACATATTATTTTTTCCTTATGATTTGTCATTCTGCATTGTCATGTTTGTTTGCCTTGTCGTTTTTTTTCTCCTTCTACTCATTCAAACACATCTCCTCTTTACTCTGGGCTATAATCCCAGGCTCTCCAAGAGGAGGTAACCTCTCGGGAGAATGATGTAGACCATCTTGAGACTCTTAGTCAGTCACTGCACCCGCTCAGCTGTGCGGCCGATCGTGATTGGCTGGGCGAGCGTGTGGCGGCAGTGCGCAACGGGCACACGGAGCTGCGTGATTGGTGCAGTCGGAGAGAGGCCATGCTGGAGCAGGCCCTGGCCAATGCACAGCTATTTGGAGAGGAAGAGGTGGAAGTCCTTAACTGGCTAGCTGAGGTGGCCCAGAGGCTGGCTGAGGTCTCAGTGCAGAGTTATCAGCCGGAGCTACTAGAGCAGCAACACAAACACACACTGGTACGATTCTGAAGGGCATAGCTGCCCAGGATCAACAATACTGGAAAGTCAGTTTAGAGAATATGAATATTGCTAAATAGCCCTCATCCTAAAAAAACTGTCACTCATTGAGGTCAGAGCTATACTAGGCCTGTCAGTCGATTGAAAGTTTTAATGTTCTAAATGTGACCCTGGACCACGAAACCAGTGGGTATGTTTGGTTCAAAATGATTGTGTTTTTTTTTTTTTTTTTATGCCAAAAATCATTAGGATATTAAGTAGAGATCATGTTCCATGAAGGTATTTTGTAAATGTTCTACTGTAAATGTATCAAAACTTAATTTTTGATTAGTGGTATGCATTACCAAGAGATTCATTTGGACAACTTTAAAGGTGATTTTCTCAATATTTAAATTTTTTTTTGCACACTCAGATTCCAGATTTCCAAATAGTATCTCGGCCAAATATTGTTCTATCCTAATAAACCATACATCAATGGAAAGCTTATTTATCCCAGCTTTCAGATGATGTATAATTCTCAATTTTAAAAAATTGACTCTTATGACTGATTTGTGGTCCAGGTCACAAATAAATACTCAAAAGAATTGCATATACCAGTGCATTTTATTTTATTTTAAATCCATTTGAATTATGTTCAGAGTTAACTTTTACTGTATACTGCTGGTGCCCTACAGGCTCTTAATGAAGAGATTATCAGCAGGAAGAAGACCGTGGACCAGGCCATTAAGAATGGACAGGCTCTGCTTTAAACAAACCACTGGTACTTTTCCATCCAAGTTTGTGTGTTCCTTGGTGTATCAACATAGTCCTGCTCTGATTGATCATTTTTGATCTGTGACAGGTGAGGAGGTGCTGTTAATTCAGGAAAAGCTAGATGGCATCAAAAGCCGCTATGCAGAGATGACAGCGGGCAGCAGCAAAGCCCTCCGTACTCTAGAACAGGCCCTTCAGTTGGCCACGCGATTCGCTAGCTCACACGATGACATCAGCCATTGGTTGGATAGCGTGGAGGCGGAGCTTAACAACGTTGAGCCCGACACAACGCCAGCCTATCAGGACAGACAAAGGGTGAGGATGTCTACTGTTACCTTTTTTTAAAGTACACTACCAGTCAAAAGATTTTGAACAGTGAGATTTTTTTTTGTTTTTTTAAAGAAGTCTCTTCTGCTTACTAAGCTTGCATTTATTTGATCCAAAGTACAGCAAAAACAGTACAATTTTGAAATATTTTTACTATTTAATATTTACTATTTACTGTTTTCTATTTGAATATATTTTAAAATGTAATTTATTCCTGCAATTTCAAATCTGAAACAGCTGAGTAGATTTTTTTCGGGTTTCTTTGATGAATAGAAAGTTCAAAAGAACAGCATTTTTTGTAACATTATAAATGGTTTTATCATCATATTGACAGTAATAATAAAAAAATGTTTTTTTGAACAGCAAATCAGCATATTAGAATGATTTCTGATGGATCATGTCACACTATAGACTGGAGTAATGAAATAGTAAAATTAAAGAGTAAAAATATTTCAAAATTGTACTGTTTTTGCTTTACTTTGGATCAAATAAATGCAGGTTTGGTGAACAGAAGAGACTTCTTTAAAAAAACATTACAAATCTTACTGTTCAAACACTTTTGACTGGTTGAGTAGTGGTGAAACACTTTTTACATTTACTACCTTCTCTTAGATCATGTACAGCTATTTTCGTTTTTACTAACTCACATTGATTTATTTTATTTCCTCATCCATTATTTTATATTGTGTTTATATTTCGCTCAGGAGCTGAAGTGCGTGTCTGCTGAGAAGAGGTTAGTTCTGGACACAGTAAATGAAGTGGGTAGTGCTTTACTGGATCTGGTGCCCTGGCGTGCACGGGAAGGCCTGGACCGCCTGGTTGCTGATGCTAATCAGCGCTACCGCCAAGCCGATGAGACCATTACACAAAGAGTGCAGTTAGTGCAGGCTGCCATCCAAAGGTCACAGCAGGTACTGCAACAATTACTATACATATATATGTATGGTCAACAAAGAACCAAAACCTAAACTTACTTAAAATGTAACGTTATGTTACTTATTACTTAAATTACTTAAAGACCCTTGTTCATCTTCGGACCACAAAGATACTTTTGATTAAATCTGAGAGCTTTCTGACCCTGCATAGACAGCGACACAACTGACACGTTCAATTCCCAGAAAGGTAGTAAGGACATTGTTAAAATAGTCCATGCAACATCAGTGTTTTTTAAGAAGCTACGAGAATATTTTGCAAAGAAAAAAAAAATAACTTTATTCAACTATAATTATTGGACTATTTTAACAATGTCTATACTACCTTTCTGGACTTTGAACATGTCAGTTGCGTTGCTGACTATGCAGAAAGCTCTCGGATTTCATCAAAAATATCTTAATTTGTGTTCTGAAGATTAATGAAGGTCTTACAGGTTTGGAATGACATGAGGGCGAGTAATTAATGAAAAAAATTTCATTTTGTGGTGAACTTTCCCTTTAAGCAAAGTTTGATTTAGGATGCTCTGTCCATGTTGCCTTCTTGAATTTGTAAATATTTTTGTCATACTTCTTCTTTTGACAGTCTATTTGTGTGTGTTATTGTTTCAGTATGAGGAGGCAGTTGATGCAGAGCTGACGTGGGTCGGAGAGACAGAGAGGAAGCTGGCGTCTCTGGGGCCTCTGAGTCTGGAGCCTGATGTGACTGTGGCTCAGCTCCAGGTGCAAAGAGCCTTTAACATCGACATCATCCGTCACAAAGACACCGTGGATCAACTCCTGAAGACACGAGAGGACATCCTGGAGAGCTGCAGTGAACAGCAGAGAGAGGCTTTGAAGGTTAGAGACAAAGAAGAGAGAGGGGGAGGTGGCAAAATAAACTGTATAATTATTCCTCTGCGAAAGGTTAGGTCAGGAAAATTGAATCGTTGTGACTCATGAATTTTCTGACGGAGATTTGATTTGTTGAGTCATGTTTGGGCCAAACAACTGTGGAAGCTTGTTTTCGGTCTTTAAAGATTTATTCGATTGACCCCGATAAAACCTCTTTCTTCTTTCTCCTATAGGTGAAGACAGACTCTTTAAGTGCCCGTTATGAAGCAGTAAATCAGAGTCATGCTGAGCGCTTCTCAGCATTAGAACAGGCTCAGGTGCTGGTAGCACGGTTCTGGGAGACATATGAGGAACTTGAACCCTGGCTGGGTGAGACAGAGACTCTGATTACCCAGCTACCACCTCCAGCCATTGACACAGAAGCGCTCAGACAACAACAAGACCAGATGAGGGTGAGTAGGCAGAATGTAGACAGTAAGCATACTTTTGCTCCTTTGTGGTTATGTGATGCATTTAAGTCATGTCGGAAAGATTGTTTTCATGTGTTGAACTCATGAACATCACTATAAAGTCTTAATTACAAGTGAGGATTTTCTCTGTATTTGAGTTTCCAAGTTTGAGTCTTGTCAGTGAGAAAACTTCTTAGACACAGTGGATGCAGCATCTGTATTAATGGAAAATGTTAAAATTAATGCGTTTTCCATTTACAAGTAAAATATCTAACTTGGATGCACAAAATCCAATGTATTGTACAATTACAATATATAACGATTCAAATTACAGCATCTTCACGAATTGAATAAAAATGCAGTTGAGGTCAAAAGTTTACATACACCTTACAGAATCTGCAAAATGTTAATTATTTTACCAAAATAAGAGGGATCATATAAATAAGATATTATTTATATGAATAAGATATTTCACAGGGAAACACAATGCATTAAGAGCTAGAGATTTAAAAAACTTCAGAGTAAATTGAACTTATTTTGTCTTATGGGAAAAATGTAAGTATCTTCTGTAGCTTCTAAAAGGCAGTACTAAATGAATTTTTTTTTTTGTCAAAATAAGACAAATTTACACATCTTCATTATGTTCAGAAGTTTACACCCCTGGCTCTTAATGCATATTTTTTTAGTTCTGAAGCATCAGTGAACATTTTTTTTGTGGGACCTGAAGGATTTTTCTGAAGAACAGCGGGCAGTTTAACTGTTCAGGACAAACAAGGGACTCATGAACAACTATCACCAAACAAAAAAGAAAAAAAAAACAGCTGTGGATTATTGGGGTAACAACGCAGTATTAAGAATCAAGTGTATGTAAACTTTTGCACGGGGTAATGTTTTATAAATTCAACTACTGTTTTCTCTTGTGGACTATATGTAAACATCTTTTACATGAGATATCTTATTCAGGTCAGTACAAAATAAAAAATAACATGCATTTTGTAATGCAAAACATGCCATTTTGCAAGGTGTCTGTAAACTTTTGACTTCAACTGTATAAAAAAGCAAAAATGCGAGCCATTGCCATCTTGCTCCTGACATAATTACGACTTCCCAACTCATAAATATGTGCTTGCATGCACCAGTAGACACCACAGAACTCCATTTTTAAATTTAATGTCATATGTATTGTCATCACATGACATGTTTCATGTTTTCCTGTTTAGCTTTTGAGAGAATCCATCGCTGAGCACAAGCCTCACATAGATAAACTGCTAAAGATCGGCCCACAGCTGGCAGAACTGAGTGCCCAGGAAGGGGCAACAGTGAGACAACGTTATAATGAAGCAGAGAGACGTTACCTCAACATCAAAGAGGAGGTCAAAGGTCGAGCCACAGCACTGGATGAAGCAGTGTCACAGTCTGTCCAGGTATTTTCTGCAAAATGTTAGCATGCTTACTTTGGACTGCTGCCCAGCTTGTGATTAATTTAAAGGTTACATCAGCATTCAGCATTATACACCACAACATAATTGTGTTTTCTATTTTAAGTAACACACATCACCTTTAATTAATCATTGTTTTTGAACTAAAGCATTTTTTAAAAACATCACTGACATCTGACATCATCAGCTGCATTTTGGCTTAATGTTTGTGTTATTGATTCTTCCTGCTGGCCTGTTGCATGCTGTTGAATTAACAAATTGTACATTGTTGTTTCTCCACCTCCATCCCTGCAAACTCTATTTTACTGTAACTCCACCTATCCTACCCCTTTGCCGCAAATCCTATCACCTTCTCCTTTCTATCCCCTAAACTTCCCCCATTCTTGCTTGTTGCAACTTTCCCCTTCCCTATTACCTGCACCTTTCCCTCCCATGTCTGTTTGGTCCATCCGTCCACCCATCACTCATGATTGTGGATGTGCTGTGTGTGTCCATCCCTCCATCATCACTGCTCTCTGCAACACCCTCAGCTGGTAGAGGTAAGAGCATCATCACCCACTAATTTAACCACTGATATAACGACTGTATAGGATTGAGAATCAGGAATTTTCAGGAATTCTTTAATCCACATTGTGGATCATATATACAATTTGGTTAATTTCTTTACATTTAAAGAAAGTAGCATACAGTCCTCTACTCCTTAGCATGTGTCTGGAATAAACCTTTCCTCACTTCTCATTATGCCTGGTCCTTCTGCAGTTATTTTTGCATGGTGTAGTTGTTCTAAAAGTTGCCTTCTTTCTCTTTATTCAGTTCCATGATAAGATGGACCCTCTGTTGGAGACTCTTGAAGGTGCAGTCCAACGCTTGCGGCAGCCACCTCCAGTGGCGGCTGAGGTGGAGAAGATCCGGGAACAACTTGCGGAGCACCGGGCAACTGGACTAGAGCTGGACAAACTCCTTCCATCTTTCAGCGCTCTGTGTTCCCGAGGAGAAGAGCTCATCGGTCGCGCCCCACACGATGATCCTGCCGCCCAGGGTAAAGATCTTTGATCTGAAATGACACTATATGGTTGTATGGAATGCTTTATCCTATGTGTTTTTGTAAATCTGTAATGTTTTCCCATCTTCAGCTGTGCGTTCACGGCTCTTGCGGCTGCGCTCTCTGTGGGATGAGATCAGGCAGAGGGCAGAGGAAAGAGAAGGAAAGCTTCAGGATGTTCTAGATCTCGCCGGAAAGTTCTGGGCCGACATGGCCGCTCTGCTGAGCACACTCCGCGACTCTCAAGACATTGTGAAAGAGCTGGAGGACCCGGGGGTGGATCCTTCACTGATAAAACAACAAATAGAGGCAGCAGAGGTCAGTTCAACAAGAGAATCAGTAAAAATAAAATTTGGAAATAAAACAGAATTTGGGAAAAAATAAATAAAATGGATTTCATAGGGCCTCAAAAATGTATTTTTTTCTTAAACTTGTTAAATTAAAATAGAAAAAATTGGATGTGTTAAAAACAAATAAAATCAAGATGTAAATTGAGTTATGTCTTTTATCATGATACAAAAAAATAATAAAACAAAAAAAATCCCTTAAGAACTGTTGCATTCAATTTAAGAATAAATTCTTGGAACTGAGGAACAATGTAATATAATAATGTAAAAGAAAAATGTAATATCAATGTTCACAGTTTCTTTTCATAAAGAAAGTTAGACAACAATCAGCTTGGTAATAATC
Organism: Labeo rohita; assembly: GCF_022985175.1. Lineage (NCBI taxonomy): Eukaryota > Metazoa > Chordata > Actinopteri > Cypriniformes > Cyprinidae > Labeo > Labeo rohita. Next base: position 13,618,082 of record NC_066887.1, on the reverse strand, counting down.
ACAGCAGAAATACTGTAAATAGGGTAGATAGGGAGTCAAGCACAGTTTAGTAAAACACTCCTTAATGGGATTTTAGAGTCAAACAGACTACATAATATTGTGTGAAGACAACGATCTCAAGAGAATGTAGTCATGATGTTTTTGTCTCACACTCAGGCCATTAAGGCAGAGACAGATGGGCTGAGGGAAGAACTGGAGATCGTACGAACACTTGGAGCTGACCTCATCTTTGCCTGTGGAGAGACTGAGAAACCAGAGGTCAAGAAGACCATCGATGAGGTAAGAGGGTAGAACAGTAATAAGCAATGTAGGGAACGCCCTACTTCACTCACATTTGCACAAAACATCACCATGTTGTTTGATGTTCAGATGAACGCAGCCTGGGAAGGCTTGAACCGCACATGGAGAGAGAGAATGGAAAGACTGGAAGAGGCCATGACTGCCTCTGTGCAGTACCAGGATGCTCTTCAGGTGTCTATCACTCTATCACAAAATCTGCCCTGATTGGTCAAACCAACTGTGTGTTTACAATCACTGCTTTTTATATCTCCACAGGGCATGTTTGACTACTTGGACAATGCTGTCATCAAATTGTGTGACATGCCAGCTGTAGGAACAGACCTCAGCACCGTTAAACAACAGATCGAAGAGCTCAAGGTTCGAATCAGACTTTGTCTGCTAATATCTCTCAAATCATGTTGAGAAAAAGATTGACCCTTTTTCTTTTTACATGACACAGCAATATAAAGTGGAAGTTTACCAGCAGCAGATTGACATGGAGAAGCTTTGCCACCAAGGAGAGCTGCTGCTCAAAAAAGTGAGCGACCAAACAGACCGAGACATGATTCAAGAGCCTCTCACTGAGCTACGCCACTTGTGGGACAACCTGGTGGACAAAATCACAATCAGACAGGTGAGGAAATACACACTGAAACAGATCATTTAGACTCTAAATTCAAAAGAGCCACTTTCAGTAGCATTGTAAAATACAAACACACGCTGATAACCTTACTTTAATGCTACAAGTGCTGCATAAAACAGCCCTAGACAGGAAGACAGGAAATGCTTGTACTCTTGATTGTATTTTGACTTTGTCTTCTCTCTCAGCACAAACTGGAGGGTGCGCTGTTGGCTCTAGGTCAGTTCCAACATGCTCTTTCTGAGCTGCAGTCTTGGCTCAGTCACACTCACGCCACACTGGACACCCAGCGACCCATCAGCTCTGACCCCAAGGCCATCGAAATCGAGCTGGCTAAGCATCATGTACGTATTATTGCGCCATTTTTATGTGCTCTGCTTTTATATTTCCTTTTTAAAGCAGATTCCTTTAATCAAGCTGTCTTTGTAGGTTTTAAGAAATGACGTGCTGTCCCATCGGGCTACAGTGGAGACGGTGAACAGAGCAGGCTCTGAGCTGCTGGAGTCCAGTCCTGGAGATGAAATCAACCACCTGAGAGACCAGCTGGATGAGCTCAACCGCAGCTGGAAGAACCTTCTGCTGAAGTCTGATGAGAGGCAGAAGCTTTTGGAAGCTGCCCTGCAACAGGTGCTCTAGAAATTACCACTGCATCACTATACAGAAAGATCTGATTGAAGGCACCAATAAAAGAAACAAGTGCATTTGCATTTGTTTGTAGCCTGAAATGCATTATTTGCAATGAATTACATTCAAGTCAGTTCAATAAAATGGATGCAGTTTGGAGGGTTGCTGTGCAGCGAGAATGGTTCTCTTTAATATTGTAGTACAGGTGTTGGATCAATTAGCTCATTGTCTTTCCTCTGCATGGTTTCTGTGTCAGGCGGAGGGTTTCCATGGAGAGTTGGAGGAGTTTCTGCAGTGGCTTAGACGCACAGAGAGTCAGCTGTCCGCTGCCAAACCCACAGGTGGCCTGCCTGAGACCGCCAGAGAGCAGCTGCAGCAACACATGGTACGCAAAATGAGTTCACCTCTAGACCACTCATTAGATATCAAACCACTCGCAAATATACAACTTGTTATAGCGTTTATTTTTATATTATGCCATGTTATTTATTTAGAATTCTTTGGAATTTTAATAAATAACGTTAAATGAAAACAGTCAGGAGTAGTGATTCTTAATATTTTGAATTGGTCATTTTGGTAACACTTTACAATAAGATTCATTAGTTAACTATGTTATTTAACATGAACATCAATGACCAATACATTTATTACACTCTTTATTAATCTTTGTTAATGTTAGTTAATAAAAATACAGTTGTTCATTGTTTGTTCACGTTAGTTCACAGTGCATTAACTAATGTTAACAAACAACTTTTGAATTTAATAATGCTTTAATAAATGCTGTCGAGGTGTTGTTCATTCTTAGTTCATGTAAACTCATGTAACTGATGTTAACTAATGAACCTTTTTGTAAAATGTTAACTTTTTTTAAGTTTAAGTTTTAGAAATGTTGTGCTTTTGTTATTTCTATTACTTTTTTTTATGTCTGTTTAGCTTTAATTTATTGTTTTTGGTAATTTACTTAATTTTTTTAGTTAGTTGCCAGCATTTCTAATGTTCAATTAAGTCTGCATTTATTTGATTCAAAGTACAGCAAAAATAGTACAATTTTGAAATATTTTTACTATTTAAAATAACTGTTTTCTATTTGAATATATTTTAAAATGTAATTTATTCCTGTGATCAAAGCTACATTTTCAGCATCGCTACTTTAGTAGTCAGTGTCACATGATCCTTCAAAAATTATTCTGATTCCGATTTGCTGGTCAAATAACAGAAATGGTAGAAATTAATGTTTATTTAGCAAGGATGCTTTAAATTCATAAAAAGACATTTATATTGTTCCAAAAGATTTTTATTTCAAATGCTGTTCTTCTTCAACATAATAATAATGTTTTTTGACAAGCAAATCCGCATATTAGAATGATTTCTGAAGGATTATGTGACACTGAAGACTGGAGTAATGATTCAGTTTTAAAATCACAGGAATAAATTACATTTTAAAATATAATCAAATAGAAATTAGTTGTTTTAAATAGAAAAATGTTTCCAAATTTTTTGCTGTACTTTGGATCAAATAAATAGACTTCTTTAAAAAAACATTAATGTTACTATTCAAAAACTTTTGACTGCTAGTGTATTTCAGCTTTAATTTAATTAACAAAAACAAATTTAAGTAACACTTTACAATAAGGTTCATTAGTTAACTTTAGTTAACTATTGTAGTTAACATGAACTATAAATAAGTACTTCTACAAAATGTATTTATCTTAGTTAATTGTAATTTCAACATTTACTAATGCATTATTAAAATCCGAAGTTGTGCTTGTTAGCATTAGTTAATGCACTGTGAATTAACATGAACTAACAATGAACAGCTTTATTTTCATTAAGTAACATAAATAGTGTAATAAATGTATTGCTGTATGTGTAATACATTAACTAAGATTAACTAGTGAAACCTTACTGTAAAGTGTTACCCAGATTTTAGTAGTTTTAGTTAATAGCAACACTTTTTGATAATCAACGTATCCTGCTCTGTCCTGTTTATAGGAGCTCCAGGATCAGCTGAACCAGAGGAGTGAGCAGTATCATCGACTGCTGGATCAAGGAGAGTCTATTCTGCTGGCTAGAGGAGGGGAGGATGCTGGACCTGGTACCACCCAGACCCAACAGAACCTGGCCATGCTACAGAACAAGTGGGCCAGTCTCAATGCCAAAATGGATGACAGAAGGGTGAGGGATCCAATTAATGACCCTAAATTACAGATTGAATAATTAACAGATTAATGAAGTATCTCATTCTGCCTTCCAGTCCTAAAATGCCTCTGCCTTGGTGTCCGTCTCTTTCCACAGGGCAAACTGGAGGAAGCTGTCTCGCTGGCAACAGGATTCCAGACCTCCCTGCAGGACACCATAAACTGGCTGACACAGGCAGAGCAGACTCTCAACATGGCTCAGCCACCCAGTCTCATTCTCGACACCGTCCTATTTCAGATAGATGAGCACAAGGTTGGGCAGAAAATGTGGCTTGCTTAAGTAGTGTCCATTTTTTGCTTTTAATAAGAGGGAAATAAGTGCTTCATTCCTGTGTATTTCAGGTGTTTGTGAATGAGGTAAACACTCACAGAGAGCAGGTTCTGGCTTTGGAAAAAGCTGGGTCTCAGCTGCGGTTTGCCAGTCTCAAACAGGATGTGGTTCTCATCAAGAACCTGCTGCTCAGTGTACAAGCCCGCTGGGACAAACTGGTGCAGAGATCACTAGACAGAGGACGCCACCTGGACGAGGCCCGCAAGAGAGCCAAACAGGTACTTTATGGTTTACCTCACTCTGTCTGTGTTGCTTAGATCATGCCTTTCTCTCTGTCTAATTTTGTCTGTCTGTTCTTGTCTAGTTTCATGAGGCCTGGAGGAAACTGACAGATTGGTTGGAGGAAGCAGAGAGCAGGCTGGACTCTGAGCTGGAAATCTCTAATGAGCCTGACAAGATTAAAGTCCAGCTGGCTAAGCATAAGGTACAGCATGAATGCATTCAAACGCTTTGTGAAGTTGAAAACTTTTAGACTCGTCTCTTATGCCCTCTATCTGTTAATCACTGTACTGCAGGAGTTCCAGAAGTCTCTTGGCTCCAAGCAGCCAGTGTATGACACCACAGTGCGCTCTGGGAAGGCCATGAGAGACAAGGCCACACTGCCGGCAGACACACAAAAACTGGACAACTTGTTGGGCGAGGTCCGAGACAAATGGGACACGGTTTGTGGAAAGAGCGTGGAGAGGTGAGAAAGTCTGGTGTATGACCTCACCCATTTGGGTAATGATTTGAGTGTTGAATGTAGTGAAGAAAAGACAATAATTTGGAATGTTTTTCTTCTCAGGCAACACAAGTTGGAGGAGGCCCTTTTGTTCTCAGGCCAGTTTGCTGAGGCTCTCCAGGCTCTTGTTGACTGGCTATATCGTGTGGAACCTCAGCTCGCAGAGGACCAGCCTGTTCATGGAGATCTGGATCTGGTTTCCAACCTAATGGACTCCCATAAGGTACTCCCAAATGTTGCTTTTAAAAGTTTCAAACAGGAAATGTGAAGACTTTGAGAGTTTTGTAGTGATTTGTAGCTCAAAAGGGAAATGTATATAAATAATTACAATTATTTATGATTAATTACAATTATTTATATCAGCTGCCAGTAGTAACTGTAGCAGAATTAATTTTCCATCAACTAATCTGTTAGTCCAGCAAACATTCAGTATAATTTTTATATCAACTAAGACATTTTATGTTGTTGGCCACAGTAAATAACTTTCTTAAAGTATCATTGCATTAGACCATGTAGCTCAAATCGAAATCGTAAAAAAAAATACAAAAATTGTAATTTACAAGGCAGAATCAGAATTAAAAATCATGTAATTTGTGCACAAGAGTTTTATTAACGAAGGACTAACACATAACTAATCTAAACAAACAAACATGAAATCACTCATACATGGGGGAAGGGTCAGTGAAAAGCCATTAGAGATACAAGAAAATGTAGCTATGAAAAGAGTCAGTTAACCACCTGAGTGAAACCATCAGTGCTGTCTACAGCTTATACTAAACCTCTGTTTTGTTTAGTTAGATGTACGATACTTGCATTGCCTTGGTCGTTGAACAAGTGTCCAAATGCAGTCTCGGGTGAAAGTCTTGATGATTTGGATCAGTGGTGGTTTTGGAATCACGATCACGTTCTTCCGGGTCTGAAGAGTGATGAACTCCAAAGATGTTCTGACTCGATGGTGACTGGGAGTTTCTTCCCATGTGAAAAGTGTAGAAGAACCAAGAGCTGAGAGGAAATCCTATGATCTTTGGGGAATGGAAAGACAAGGCCGCAAGGCCTGGCGCACGCTTAGGGAAGTCCTGAAGAGTTCTAGCTCATCCTCCTCATCCTCTTAGGTTCTAAAAGAACCAATGACTGGCTGAGGCGAGTCACTCATGTGAGAAGCGTGAAGAAAACTAAAAAAACACTTAAGAGAGAAATGTCTGTTCGAGGACATTTCCATGAAGATGAATTCCAGGGTTGAGTGAAAATGTCTGGCTCTTTGTGGTCGAGAGCCACAGCTCTATATGTTGGGGCCTGTCGGGCCCGCTAGGCACGCCCCCGTACCGGCTCAGGCTTCCTGTGGGTTCCTCCACACGGGCAGCAATCTGAAGATTTTGCAGAAGAGAGTGAGAGAGAAGAAAAAGAGAGGGATGCATTTAAGGTCTCTGGAGGCTGCACCTCCAGGAGGTCCAAGAGCCAATAGTGACTTTCACTTTTGGAGGGAAAGTTTACGACTCTTTGTCTGTGAGCATGGTATTTTGCATATGTAATTCGATTGGGTGTTGATGCAAAATCTACTAAGGATTTTTAAGAGACTAATATGTTGCATAGGTATCAACATATAATATACACCATCATTTAGATCATCAAAATACGAATTCAAAGAGACTAAACATGGCATAGGTGAGTTATACTACACTAGAGATCTATCATAACAAATGCATATAACAGTGCATAATGAAAAAAACAAAATACAAGGCAGTAATAGTTAAACTATACACAATGACCTGGGGCTATGTGTGATAGGAAGGTCAATGATAGGTTTTTAATATATTTAAAAAAAACATACTTTCAATGAACTTAAATTTTGGAAGCTACCTGTGTTTAAGTTATTATTACTTAATCAAAACAACCCAACTGCAGTTTGATTGATATTATTTGTAATGCACAATAAAAAAAAAGATTTCTGAAAATAAATAAAATTTTTTGCAAATAAAAGTTTTTGCAAATAAACTCTTCACTTTCTTCAACAAATGTTCTTTTTCAGGGCTGTGAGTATTCATTTATAAAGATTTTGCTCAGTTGAATCAATTTTTACTGCTACAATCTAAAAATGTCACGTTAATGCATTTTTAATTACTGTAGCCTGTGGTCACAGTAGTCTGAAAATGTCAATACCATTAGGAAAGCCAATATACATTTTTTATATTATTTTAATTATTTTTGATTTATAGATTGATTATTAGCAGTCAAGCACAGTTACTTGCAACTTTGAAAATACATATTTTTCTGTCTGATTTTGCCTGATTTTTCTCATTGCTGCAACTCCTACTGCAATTTTTTTAAAAATATTTTTTGACCAGATTGTATCATTATTGACACAGTGAGGCTTAAATGAGACTTTCACTAGGAAAGACCATTTTTAACTGGTAGTCCTTTATTTATTTTTCCTCAGGTCTTCCAGAAAGAACTGGGAAAAAGGACAAGCAGTGTGCAGGCTTTAAAGCGGTCTGCCCGAGAGCTGATGGAGACGGGCAGGGACGACACCGCCTGGGTCAAAGTTCAACTGCAGGAGCTTAGCAACCGCTGGGAAACAGTCTGTGCTCTGTCCGTTTCAAAACAGACTCGCCTCCAGCAGGCCCTCAAACAGGTACGTCTGACTTTTTTAGAATCTGAATTGAACCAAGAGTAGTGTTGATGTTTTCTTCTGACTGTCTATTTTTTTTTCTGCAGGCAGAGGAGTTCCGCACAGCTGTTCAGATGTTGCTGGAGTGGCTGTCAGAGGCGGAGCAAACATTGCGTTTCCGGGGTGTCCTGCCAGAGGAGGTAGAGACTCTACAGGCACTACTGCACACGCACAGGGATTTCATGCAGACGGTGGAGGAGAAGAGAGTGGATGTGAATAAAGCTGCTGGCATGGGTGAAGCCATTCTAGCTGTGTGCCACCCTGACTGCATCACCACCATCAAACACTGGATCACCATCATCAGAGCTCGCTTTGAAGAGGTGTGGAGCCTGTCTAGGCTAAAAGTTAAATAAATGAAAGTCTGAAAAGCGTATATAATACAAAAGTCATTTCATAATGTTTGCTCCACAGGTGCTGACATGGGCCAAACAGCATGAGCAGCGCTTGGAAACAGCTCTGACTGAATTGCTCAACAATGCTACACTACTGGAGGAGCTGTTGTCTTGGCTGCAGTGGGCAGAGACCGCACTGGTGCAGCGTGATACTGAACCACTCCCCCAAGACATCTCTCAACTGAAGACGCTAATTACAGAGCATCAGGTGAGCGGGACATCTCTATTTATAAATGGTCACTCGGTCAATTAATATTAATTGCAGTGTTTAGTGCTTAAGGGTTTCTTAATGTTTTGTGTTTGTTTCCATCAGGTGTTTATGGAAGAAATGACCCGAAAACAGCCTGATGTTGACAAAGTGACAAAGACATACAAGAGGAAACCAGCAGAACATCCCAGCGGCCTGTCAGACAGGAGAGGGACCCGTAAGAAACTTTTTCCTCATCTGCACACATACTGCATACTAACACAAAACGTTTACATACACTACAATTCAAATGTTTGGCGTTGGAACAATTTTTTAATCACAACTACCATGTTTAAGGCCCAGAAAGGTAGTGAGGACATTGTTAAAATAGTCCATGTGACATCAGTGGTTCAAATGCAGTGTTCTAAAGATATGAGAATACTTTTTGTGCACAAAGAAAACAAAAACAACAATTTTATTTAACAATTTCTTCTTTTACCTGTCAGACTTCGAAGTGCATTCACGACACTATAATAATAATATCATAATAGTACTGTAATAAATAATTATGCTTCAAAACTTGCGATTTTCAGTTAGGTTTTAAGTGTGAATGTCTGTTTTAGAAGTCCAAACCCTAATGAATAAAGAAAAATATTTCCAATTAGAAGTGGAACATGAAGTATTTCATATTTACAGAAAATGTGTATACTGTGCATAGTATGAATACTGACATACCTCAGAATTCACTTGTTACAGTAGCATGCTATTCTGAACATATTTTTCTGTGTCTTTCTTACAGGAAAACACCAGCAGCAGCAGCAACAACAGCACTCAGTACAAGTAACCGGTGGTAACCCTCGCCTCACTCAGCTCTGCTCCCGCTGGCAACAAGTCTGGCTGCTCGCCCTCGATCGCCAGCGCAAGCTAAATGATGCTCTCGACAGGCTAGAGGAGGTATTGCATCTATTTTATTACTGTACAAAATACAGTTAAAAGTTTACACCTGCCTTTTAGAATCATTAAAATATGTTAATTGTTTTTACAAAATAAGAGGGATCATACAAAATGCATGTTATTGTTTGTTTAGTACTGACCTGAATAAGATATTTCACAGAAAAGATTTTTACAAATTGTCCACAAGAGAAAATAATAGTTGAATTTATAAAAAATGACCCGGTTCAAAGGTTTACATCCCTTTGATTCTTAATACTGTCTTGTTACCTGAATGATCCACAGCTGTGTGTTTTTTTTTTTTTAGTGATGGTTGTTCATGAGTCCCTTGTTTGTCCTGAAAAGTTAAGCTGCCTGCTGTTCTTTAGAAAAATCCTTCAGGTCTCACAAATTCTTTAGTTTTCCAGCATTTTTGTATATTTTTGTGTAAGGAAACATATGTACACATCTCCATTCTGTTCAAAAGTTTTCATCCCACAGCTCTTAATGCATGGTTTTTCTTTCTGGAGCATCAGTGAGCGTTCAAAACTTCTGTAATAGCATATGAGTCCCTCAGTTGTCCTCAGTGTGAAAACATGGATCTCAAAATCATAGTCATTGTTGGAAAGGGTTCAAATACACAAACATGCTGGAAAACCAAATAATTTGTCGGACCTAAAGGATTTTTCTGAAGAACAGCTGGCAGTTTAACTGTTTAGTACAAACAAGGGACTCATGAACAACTAAAACAATCACTAAACAAAAAACACAGCTGTGGATCATTCAGGTAACACAGTATTAAGAATCAAGGAGACGGAAACTTTTGAACCGGGTCCTTTTTAGCACATGTAAACATCTTTTATGTGAAATATCTTATTCAGGTCAGTACTAAATAAACAATAACATACATTTTGTGTGATGCCTCTTATTTTGGTAAAATAAACATTTTTAATGATTCTGAAAGGGGGATGTAAACTTTTGACCTCAACTGTACAACACTTGTACTCTTAATTTTGCTATGTACTAACAGTAAAATTATTAATGTAAAAGTCATGAAACTGGAACAGTAGAAGTAATAACTCATGATCTTTCTCCATTCTTAGCTTAAAGAGTTTGCCAACTTTGACTTTGATGTGTGGAGGAAGAAATACATGCGCTGGATGAACCACAAGAAGTCTCGAGTCATGGACTTCTTCCGACGCATCGACAAGGACCAGGATGGAAAGATCACTCGCCAGGAGTTTATCGATGGCATCTTGGCATCAAGTATGGCCACATAGACTTGCTTGCTAATTTTTCATTTTCATGTATAATTTTTTTAATGCCAGTTTAACTATTCATTTTGTTTGCAGAGTTCCCTACCAGCAAGCTAGAGATGACGGCTGTTGCTGATATCTTTGACCGAGATTGTGATGGATACATCGACTACTATGAATTTGTGGCTGCTTTGCACCCCAACAAAGATGCTTACAGACCCACAACAGATGCTGATAAGATCGAGGATGAGGTATGGACAATGGTTTGGCATGGTAATGTATTTTCATTGTGTTTGAGCTGAATTAAACAAGTTTTTTGTATTCCAGGTCACCAGACAAGTGGCCCAATGCAAGTGTGCCAAGAGGTTCCAAGTGGAGCAGATTGGAGAGAACAAGTACAGGGTGAGAATCTGGAGCCCAGTAGTAATAATCAAGCATGAATTCAAGTTTTAATGCATTTAATATGACATTTATAAGGACATATAAATGAGCTGCTTTATCACCACAACTTCTCATTCAGATCATCCCTGAGCTTGCCGTTGTAATACTACGAGTCTAACCAGCATCACACTCTTTCAGTTATATCATTATGACTAGGTCATTTTGAAATAAAGATGCCTTGGCAGTTTCATGTGTGTACGCAAACCACCATAACACTTCACAGCAACATCTGAGTATGTTGTGTGCGCTTTCCACCACCCAACTAATGATCAACCCACGAGACGTGGCTGCTGCAGTCAAGATCACTGAGATCTTTCATACTTCAACATCATTATCCTTTGGTTAATGATATTTAGCAAGACCGTTTACTAACTTTTTGCATTGCACAGGCTATGGATCCACGATGCTAACTCCACATCCTGATGTTCGTCCGCCTTTGTCTGTCTCTTTACTACTTCACCTTTTGTAGTGTCCTCATTGTGTTTGTTTTCAAGCAACCATTCACAAGCAGTCTACCCTGCTCATAACAGCAAATCACCACGCTCCCCATGGGCATTTCCTCCATTGTATGCTATCTTTAGAAATAGTTTAAAGGAAATGAATCATTATACCAGCATAAAAGGTTAATGTGTTTATGTCTGTATCTGTTATTTCACCCTTTTTTTTCTTTTCTTTCCTCTTGTTTTATTCCTCCTCCATGTGCACCGGACTTTTTGTAGTTCTTCCTTGGGAATCAGGTAAAGTGAGCTGTGTGTTTGTGACATGTCCTCTGAAATCTGTTGCCTCTGCACAGTTCCCACTGTAGAAGCTGGTCTTTTATTCTGGGGTTTTTCAGGCAGCCAGATCTAAATCAGTACGCAGGACAGTTTCTGCATGGACTAGTTAAGAATTCCCTGTGGACAGCCCACATTCTTGGCTGCTGTCTGAAATGGGGACTTCTTTAGTCCCTTCCTGCTTCCTCAGTGGGCATTTCCTGTCTGTGAGACAAAAATTGCAGTACCATTGCCAAAATATTAAACGCATTTATACACGCCTTCCAAATCCAGAGGCAAGATTTCAAAGAGTCAGCTTATGTGTTGTGGTTAAGATGTGCTTGTTGTTTTTTTTATTGAAAATGATTTATCATGATCAGGAAATGGTTCAGATTTACAGGGCTTTTTGTTATGATTTTAGGGTTTTTTGGCTTTTGGTGGAGGAAAACTATCCAATGGCTGATTTCTGGCCTGAGAGAAAATAAACCTTCAACCAAAGCAATTCTTTGAAGTAAAAAAAGGACAAACGTTCAGGGAAAAATTCCAAAGAATTGCTGTGGTGTGGTGTTTATTGTAGAGATGGGATTTGAACTGGGCAAGCTTTGACATAAATCATGTAGATATGAAAAAACGCTGGTTTTCTGCATGTGGCGGTGTGATTTTCTTCAATTTGCCTGTTGCTTTAGAATAAAATGATTAGAATGAATTAATTTGAATGTGATCTTACAGGAGCATTTCACCCATTGTTGTTCACATTGGGTGCGTTTCCATTACAGATTTGCGCAAAACCTTTGCAGTATTTTCGATAAAAAACTATTACGAAATTACAGCATTTCCATTAATCGATGTTATGCGACTAAAATGTCACTATTCCCTCTCATGATAAGTCATGATGACCATTGTTGGTAGGTTTATGTATATATCCAGCCACCGCACTAGCCATTATTTTTAATTGAAGGCGATGTAGATGTGTATCTTTAGCAAAGCAGCGCAGAAATGAATCTTAACATGCCGCATCATGGCTGGTAAAAATATAAGCATTGACTAAAGTGGCTGCAAATGTGCACTGTAAATAAGCTGTTATTCAAGCATTAATGGCAAGGGCCCTTATACTTGTGAGCTGCCATGTATGAGGTGTTTCTTGGAGGTTAAAGTACATTGAAGAATAATCGTGACTTATGTACGGCAAGTGAGCTGTAAATGCGAAAAGAACTGTTTCCATTGCAGTTTTGCTAAATGTTTCTTTTTCAAATTGCATGAAAAACCACCTCATGCGAGCGTAAAAACTTTTTTGTGATATATGGGAGTAGGGCTGTCACTAACAATTATTTTGGTAATCGAGTAATCTGCCGATTATTCTGATGATTAATCGAGTAATCAGGTAATTATAATTTTTTGTAGTAATATAAATAGACAAATAAAGTATAAAAAGCAAGTAATCATATGGTCCAGTTGAACAAAACTGTTAAAATACATAATGTATTATAAATAATAGAGCTATTGTGCATTACACATTATGACAAATGCCTACAGAAGGCGCCAGCGGCCTGACGATTGTTTTTACACTTTACTGCGTGATCTAGTCCGTGTTTCAACAACATTTCATTCAATTGTCCACTTAATCTTTAATATTGGGCCATTTCTTTATGATAGAAACGCTACAGCCACTGTAATTTCTTGGAAATGTGGGATCAAAACGTGTAAACTCAGAGTGAGGGTTTTAACTTTTATTTTTAAATCGCAATGAACATTTAGAAGATTGACAAGATAATGATGTATTCTCCTGTGTTTGCGTAAGTTTATAAATGATTTACCTTACAAATCTAAAGAAGTAGCGCACGTTGGACACGGGCAAAATGCAACTGAGGATTTTTTTAAATTGAATACTTGAACAGAATAGATAAAACGTTGCAGCCCTAATAGGAGTTTTTGCGAAATTGACGTGTTTCCATCACTTCGCAATTGCAATTTGCGCAGTTTGAAGGGTAACGGAAACGCAGCTATTATTTACTTAACCTCATGTCATTCCAAACACTAGTGTTATTTTTTTGTGGAACATAAAAGGAAACATTTTGAATAATGTTTTCTTCTGTTTTTCACACTAAAAATGACAGCATACAGGTTTGGAACAAAATGAGCAGAACTGTAATTTTTGGGTGGATTGTTCCTTTAAAATAGATTATGAAATTATAATCCTTTATCTCCCTGTCTGTCCTTTTCCCTCTCTTATCCGTGTTCGTTTCTCTCCACTCTTCCTCTTTATTCCTCTGCCTTTCTTCAGTTCGGAGACTCGCAGCAGCTGCGTCTTGTACGAATCCTGCGCAGTACCGTCATGGTTCGAGTCGGAGGAGGGTGGATGGCGCTGGATGAGTTCCTGGTGAAGAACGACCCTTGTCGAGGTAAGTCTGACACAACGGCTAGAGGAAACTTGCTCCTTAGGGACACGAAAAAAGGGATTCCAGGAAGTGCTCAACACTGACAGACAGCGTTATTCATATTCCACTTTTATCTTTTATCTCATCATCTTTCACTCATGTATTCATTCTTTTCTATGAGTGGTCTCAATCTTTCAGTACTATCTGAGTTCACTCTCATCTCATCTTCCATCACTTCCCCATTACTTCCTGACCTCTTTCCCACGGTGGTTTTTTTATATGCATGGCCTACACATTTGGCCCTTTCTTTCTTTCTCTCTCTCTTTCTCCCTGTCATCCTTCTTTTTTTATTTTGTACAATTGTAGTGCATGGTGCATGTTCCTTAGGTCTCTCCCTCCCTCTTTCTCTGCCCCGTCCCCTATCTCTCTTTCTCTCTCCCCAGTGCAACATCCAGGACTTAAAATCCTCCGTTCTGACTCCAGCAGCTCCATATCATCTCGCATAGGTTGGGTTTTTCTCTCTCCTTCTCGTTCAGATATTCTTCTTTTCCACTCGTTTGGTTTTTTTCTCTTTCCCTCTGTTTCACTCACACCTGGTTTGGTTCTTTGTTGCTTTGCTGTGCTTTGCTGACTGTGACACTGATCTAAACGGCCCCCACCCTCACGCCTGGAGCTCATAATGAATCAATTACGCTTTGAGAATTCTGGCTTACTCGTTAACATCACTTCCTGCATTTGATTTGAGATACTAAATGCATATTATAATGCGAAAAATGGTGTTTGTAGACCGTTTATTCCCTTTTGCTGCCAAGCAAGAGGCCTGGAAAAGTTCACCCAAAAATTTTAATTCAAAATGTCGTTCTAAACATGTATAACTTTTTTATTTTGTGAAACATAAAAGAAGATATTTTGTAAAATGTTCGAGCTGCTCTTTTCTATACAATCCGATTAATACATGTTTGGAACGAATTGAAGGTGAGTAAATGATAACCCAACTTTCGTTTTTGGGTGAATTGTCCCTTTCAACAGAACGTGAGTGTGCGTATGTGACTGTTTCTGTGGGTATGGTGTGAATGCGTGTTTTCACGTTGTCTCTTGTGTCTCTCAGTGACGGTCACTCCTGGCTATTTCTGCTGCAGAGGTACCTCACCTTCTCTCCTTTCTCACCTCTTAACTCCTTTACTGTCTGTCTATTCCATTCTGAGCCTCTAAAACTTTTTTGTCCAGCTTGGGGTCCATCCCATCACTGCTGTGTCTTTTAGTGTATGTGTGGGGTGTGTGAGCGTGTGAGAACTTATGTGAGGTCTATGTGTCAGCTAGCATCATGCTAACCATTCAAACCAGGCTTGGCCAGGCCTGGACTGGATTCCTTTCATGTGTGTCCTGGATGAATATTGCAAGTGAAAAAGCATCCAGGACCAGGGTGTGGCCAGGCTTGGGGTTTCTAATATTGTTTGAAGCAACTCTTAAAGAGCAATTACTCATGGAGAAATGAATTACAGGCCCCACCTGGTTTGTGGGGAGGAAATTATATGGTGTGGCAGTTATCAACTGCTCTGCTCTGACTGGGTTTGATGGAAAAGTGAGTGTCATGCAGTGTTGGGGAAGCTACTTTCAAACTAGCTTGCCAAGCTAAAAGCTACTTATAAAGTAGTTCAGCTACAGTAAAGCCACACTTTTGAAAAAATAATTGGCCACACTACACGCTAAAAACAAAACAGTAACTAAATGCGCCAAAACTATTTAAGGGAGCAGTATGTGGATAAATAACTATCAAAGAAGTTGTGTTTATTTTATTTAGAAAAAAAAAAAAAAAAAAGATGGCACAGGCTTTAGAAATGCAACTAATTTGAAACCATGTTATTTCAGTATTATATATACAGTATTATAGTTTTCACTTTTATTATTTTATGCCATTTTTATTTTATTTGTAGTATAAATGTGACCCTGGAGCACAAAACCAGTCGTAAGTCGCACGGGTATATTAGTAGCAAAGGCCAACAATACGTTGTATGGGGCAAAATGATAGATTTTTCTTTTATGCCAGAAATTCTAAGTAAAAAATTATGACAATATTTTGTAAAATTCCTAGTGTAAATATAGCGAAACATAATTTTTTATTAATAATATGCATTGCTAAAAACTTCATATGGACAGCTTTAAAGTCGATTTTCTCAATGTTTAGATTTTTTTGCACCCTCAGATTCCAGGTTTTCAAATAGTTGTATCTCGGCCAAATATTGTCCTATCCTAACCATATATTAATGGAAAGCTTATTTATTCAGCTTTCAGATTTTTTTACCCTTTTATGACTGGTTTTGTGGTCCAGTGGCCATTTTAGTTGTAGTTTATATATATATATATATATATATATATATATATATATATATATACATATTATTTTATATATTATATTACATATTATTATTTTAATTTTATATATTATATCATATCACATATCACAGGCCTTCCTCCTTCCTCACATATATATATATATATATATAATACATATTTTCAGCATTGTAGTTTTCATTTATACTGTATTTTTAGTTTTGAAAAACTTCATTTATATATATATATATATATATATATATATATATAGAAAGAGAGAGAGAGAGAGTAATAATAATTATTGTAATAATACAATAAAATTTAATAATCAGTTATTGATTATTTGCTGTAAATATTATAAATATAATGTGCTTTTGTCATCTTTATTAGTGTTTGGTTTTGTATTTGACTTTTTACTTTAGTTTCAGTACTTAGGCATATTTTATCTCAAGGTAACATTAACTTTTTCATCTAATATTTATATTTTATTTATATTTAGCTTCATTTCAGATAGCAAAAAAATTAATAGTTTTAACTACTACTATATACTAAAAACATATTAATAAACAGCAGCATTTAATTCAGTATTTAGCTACAAAACAGTAGATGTAAAATACTACGCAAGGACTTTGCACAATTGATTATCCGAACAATTATCTAAAACAAATCCAGTTTTTTCCAGTTTAAGCTAGCGTGTTTGGTCATCACATTTTGCTCGTCTCCAATGTCCTAATGTAGCATTACAGAAAAATGTAACTGAATCTGTGCTTTTACTTAGTTACTCCCCAACACTGATGTCTTGAGGGCATAACAGAGAACTTCTGACCACAGCTACTGCTGCCATTGTGCACAGCCCTCTCTCTCTCCCTCTTGACTTCTGTCTGTCTCTCTCTCTCTCTCTCTCTCTCTCTCTCTCTCTCTCTATCTCTCTCTATCTCTCTCTCTTTCTCAGCTGGCTGCTCTGATCTGTGTGTTGTGCAAGGGCTGCTGCGTTGGGTATCTGTTATTGAGAATGCTCCGTGGAGGCTTGCGTTGGTTTTCAGTGTTTGCTAAAAGCATTATCAGGCATGACCCTCAGGTGTCTGTCAGTGCTGTTTGTGGTGGGCTGAGGGAAGCTGTGCTTTTTTTTTATTTTTATTTTTAGTGAGTTCTTGTTTTGAAGATGCTTGCTCTGACTCACTTCACTGTTAACCCCCTGCATCGTGTCCACCACGCGCACTGACCGCTTTTAAAGTGGGTATACCGATCCCTCTGTCTGCATTGAGTCAAAGCAGTGGGCCGGAGGAAGTGCTGACTCTCTCCACTCACACTGCTCTCCGCCTGATCATCGACCCCTACGGCCAATCAGCTGATCTCATTTCTCCTTTCATCTTCTGCAGCTCGTGGACGTACCAACCTGGAGCTTCGAGAAAAGTTCATTCTTCCAGAGGGAGCCACGCAGGGTCTGGCGGCCTTCCGGTCCCGGGGGCGGCGATCCAAACCTTCGTCCCGCACTGCCTCACCCACACGTTCATCTTCATCGGCGTCACACAGCGCCCACAGCTGCGCCTCTTTGCCCTCAGCACCCGCAACGCCCACAGCCTCCTCAAGGGTGAGTGTCGCCATATTACACTCCATAAGGATATAACCCATACTAACTGTTTGTTGTGGGAGCATGCTTATACACTAATATCTTTATCGAAAGGGTTACAGCAATCTGCAAACAGTTTTCTTGTTGTATCACACTACCAGTCGAAAGTTTTTGGACAGTAAGGTTTTTAATGATTTTTAAAGAGGTCTTTTCTGCTCACCAAGCCTGCATTTATTTGATCCAAAATACAGCAAAGCAGTAATATTGTGAAATATTTTTTTTATTTTTACTTAAATAATTTTCTATTTGAATATATTTTAAAATGCAATTTATTTCTGTGATCAAAGCTACATTTTCAGCATCATTACTTCAGTCTTCCTTTAGAAATCAGTCTAATATGCTACGAGAAAGATCAGCATTTATCTGAAATAAAAAGCTTTTGTAACATTATACAAATTAATATTTTTATTTAGTAAGGATGCTTTAAAAGTGTTGAAAAAGACATTTATAATGTTACAAAAGATTTCTATTTCAGGTGAATGCTGTTTTTCTGTACTTTCTGTTCATCAAAGAAAACTTACAAAATTCTACTCAGCTGTTTTTAACATCATCATAATAATAATAATAATAATAAATGTTTTTGAGCAGCAAATCAGCATATTAGAATGATTTCTGAAATATCATGTGACTGGAGTAATGATGTTAAAATATTCTGCTTTGAAATCACAGGAATAAATTACATTTTAAAATAAATTCAAATAGAAAACAGTTATTTTTAATAAAATTGTACTGTTTTTGCAGTGCTTTGGATCAAATAAATGCAGGCTTGGTAAGCAGAAGAAACTTCTTTTAAAAACATAAAAAAAAAATGTACTGTCCAAAAACTGGTAGTGTACATTAGTGTTTGGGGTCAGTAATTTTATTTTATTATTTTTTTTTTTTTTTGAAAGACAATAATACTTTTACATGGCATGATGCGTTTAATTGATCAAAAATAACATTACATTTTACCAAAAATTTACAAAAAAAGTCAGCTTTGCCATCACAGAGTATATTTTGAATTACATTCAACCAGAAAACTGTTATTTTAACTTGTAATAATATTTTAAACTGTATCTTTGGTCAAATAACTTCTTTAAAAAAACATAAATCTTACCGACCCCAACCTTTTTAACTCAAATGTACATTTAATCAGTTTATCTAGACATACAGTTGTGCTTGTTTACCAGCATTTGTATAGGCACTATTTGCAGAATCGGTAATGATGCTTAGCATTTTACAAAAACAAGAGATAAAATCATAAAATTACATCTGCCCTGAAGATGCGGACACGTAACAGACATTTGTGTCTTTGCATATATACATGTGCAGTACAAAATATAAGACAAAATCCAACGATAATGAGAGATCTTACAGACTCTTTATAGTTAAGCACAACTGTAGTTTCTCTTATGAAAACTTTGATAATAAATGTCCTTTGTCACATAACACATAACATCATACTTCATATCTAAACATTCATCGTGGTCTTTGCCTACATCTGTATGTTTCCTGAGTATGTAAATATGTGTGATTTACATGTGTTTTATGTTGTCATCTAATATATAAGAAATTATTTCACCTTTTTTTAATAAGTTTGCTAGCATGTAATGCATTAATCCCTATATTAAACAACCTTTTTTGGATTTTTTTCAGTATACACACAATTTATTTTTTTTTGTATATAGCAAGGATGCATTAAATTATTCAAAATTGGCAATAAAGGCATGTAGAATGTTACAAAAGATTTCTGTTTCAAATAAATGCTGTTCTTTTGAACTTTTGATACAAAAAAGTAGTGGAAAAAATAGCAGTTTCCACAAAAATATTAAGCAGCACAGCTCTTTATATTATAAAATAAGACATGTTTCTTGAGAACCAAGTCAGCATATTATTTCCCTGAAAATTCAGCTTTGCCATCATATGATTAAATTATATATATATATATATATATATATATATATTATAGAACATTCTAAAATATGTTTTTTAAAACCATTTCAAATTACATGGCCAGTCACTATTCCTTAAGATGTCTTGAAACCAGCAGTGTGGTGTCTCCTTTTTGGTGGATGGTTTCTCTGTCTCTGATTGTGGTTTGTGTTTACATTGTTGTTTTGGGATGAGGACATGATCACTACTGTCTCTGCATGTCAGAATCATATTGTCATCTGTGAGATTTTTATTTGTTCTTTGTCTTTTTGTCCCTCTCCCCTCCCTTGCTTGGAAAATGTGCCTTCCTCCACCCTTCCTCCCTGTTTGTGCTCATCTCCACCTACAAAAACACTGCGCTCTGCCATGCTGCTTCGCCTCCCTCCACTTTACTCTTTTTCCGATTATCCTGGCTTCTTCCCACTGCTTTTTTGCTACTCCGCTCGTCCTTTCTGCTACCGCATTTCCCAGTCCTCCCAATCCCAATCTCGTGGCTATGCCAAGCCCTGGCTGGCACACAGTAAAACTCCAACACCAACCAAGTGCCAGTCCTGCCCAGAGCACAGCCAGACCCCTGGGCATGAGGTAACACACTGCCCCCTCCCAGTGCCCTAGCACACTAACAATAAAAGCTTTAAGTGCGGCCTGATCTCAACAAATGGGAAGGACCTGAGGTAGATGACTCTGTAGACTCTGTGGCCCTTATATGTTGCTAAAGAGTGTAGACTGTGACTTTATGCAGCTTAGTCTCCAGTGTGATAACAGACAGTTAATTTTATGTTCATCAGGAAATTACTCTGCTAAACTATCTTTAAGTGATGACAGCTTTCATTCGTCCAGGTCATGGTAGAGTGTCTGGTAGAACGTAGACAAAAGCAACTGGATTTTTAGCTAAATTGACCAGATTTATTTGTTAGTCTTATGATCTGTAGCTACACAGGGAAATGTGGCCGTTTGTAATAAACTTACTCTCTTTGCTTTTATAGGGAGGCTCCACATCGAAGCTGAAAAGACCAACTTTCCATTCCAGCCGTGGCTCCTTAACTGGTGAAAACGGTGGAACACCAACCGCTGCTAAACCTGGACGCTCCGGTACGAAACAATGAACTGCTTCACTCAGGGTTTTTAAATTGATGTCAAATTCATCTAATCTCCAGTGTTGGGAAAGCTACACTGAAACGATAATATTACAAGTACACTAAAATGTCTAACAAGCATTTTCTGTAAAGTGGCTTTGAAGCATTATGTATTGTGAAAAGTGCTATACAAATCAAATCAAATCAAACTGAAGGGACAAACAGACCCTTCTGGAAAACAAAGTTAGCAACACTACAAGCTAATAACAAAAAGTAATATACCGAAGATTTATTTTGTTAGTGCTGCAACCAATAAGTGATTTTTACACATTCAGGATAATCTCCACACTTAACTTTTATGAATTTTAAATCCTTAAAACAATCTGCAGAATTTAAGATAGGCTATAAATAAACTATAATATGTGACCCTGGACCACAAAACCAGTCACAAGTGTAAATTTCTCAAAATTGAGATTTATACAGCATCTGAAAGCAGAATAATAAAAATTTCCGTTGATGTATGGTTTGTTCGGATAGGACAATATTTGGCTGAGATACAACTTTTTGAAAATCTGGAATCTGATGGTGCAAAAAAATCTAAATATTGAGAAAATCACCTTTAAAGTTGTCCAAATGAAATTCTGAGCAATGCATATTACTAATCAAAAATTAAGTTTGGATATATTTACGGTGGGAAATTTACAAAATATCTTCATGGAACATGATCTTTACTTAATATCCTAATGATTTTTGGCATAAAAGAAAAATCGATAAATTTGACCCATCCAATGTATTTTGGGGTATTGCTACAAATATACCCGTGCAACATAAGACTGGTTTTGTGGTCCAGGGTCACATATGGTGGCAAGACTTCATCACCACCACTGTTTCAGTCTTTAAAGGGATAATTCACCCAAAAATGAAAATTCTGTTATCAATTTCTCACCTTCATGTTGTTCCAAACCCGTAAGAGCTTTGTTAATCTTCAGAACATAAATTAAGATATTTTTGATACCCTGCATAGACAGGAATGCCACTGACACGTTCAAGACCCATAAAGGTGGTATGGACATTGTTAAGATAATGTAAAATGTCAAAGCTACTAGAATACTTTTTATTTGCAAACGACTTTATTCAACAATTTCTTCTTTTTCCTGTCAGTCATTGGCCACAACACACATACAGATTTTCATTCCATGTATGAATGGAACAGCAGTCACTCCCACATTTGTAACCATAGCAACATTTTGGCGTGTTACGGGAGTGAATAAGAATTTGGCATCTAGTCATCTGAATTTAGAATTAACCCATCTGCCAGTTTTTGGCTAAGGTTTGTCTGTCAATTTTAACTAAACTACCGCTGATAGACGTGCTGTGTTTTGTTTATGCTCAGGAGGCTGCTTTAGAGAGCGCTTTTAGGCATGTTGTTTGGTCTTAGTTCATAAAGCTAGGCACTTTATGAAGTTAATAAAGTTGTCTGTTGCGAATTTGAGATATATGTTTTTTGTTTGTTTTTTTTAGTGTTATAAAACATTAAGCATTTAGGTTTTAGTATTTTTTTTTTTGCTTGTCCTTGTTTTTTTTCCATGAAGTTCTGGCAACACTGACACTTTGTGAGCGCAACTAGCCCCGTGGCTCCTTTCACTGTCATTTTCTGATACGTGTTTAAATATGTCATTAACAAGTGTTCAGTTCAGTTCTGTACACACTGCTTAGAATTGAATAACGTTGTTGTTTTTGTTTTCTTTGTGCACAAAGTGTATTCTCGTAGCTGCAAAAATTAAGGTAGAACCACTGATGTCACATGGACTATTTTAGCAATATCCTTACTACCTTTCCGGGCCTTGAATGTGTCAGTGCTGTGTATGCAGGGTCAGAAAGCTCTAGGATTTCATCAGAAATATCTTAATTTGTGTTTCAAAGATGAACACAGAATTAATTTTTCAGAGCTGACAGAAAGAATGACAGAATTTTAATCGCTTTAAGTCACTACGTCAGTACAAAAAAATAACTTTCGCACAGCAACTTAAACAAACTGGTTAATATTTTTGTTGTTGCTGTTTTAAACCTTTCGTTGGCTTGCTCTGCTGTAAAGCACTGTGCACAAAAAGGTCACATTCCACCTCTTCTTACTGGTTAGTAATGGGTTAGTTATTAATAGTGTTGCTATTTTTAGATTTTTTTTTTTCACTTCCAACTCCAGTATGTTAAATTTTAGATGTTCTTATCTTTCCTTTACATTTGTAATATATCCTATACATACATACATATATATATATATATATATAAAATGTATGATTTGCAGTAATACTGTACCCCTAAACTTGAATCATCTTCCTTCATCAGACACCAAGCGCACTCCGTCCTCGACGAGCGGCCCGGCCAGTCGAGCGGGGAGCCGCGCTGGAAGCCGAGCCAGCAGCCGAAGGGGCAGCGATGCTTCAGACACGTCTGAGCTCATGGAGACGCGCTCAGCTTGCTCCGATAACTCAGACACCCCTCGCCGGCCCGGGGCCAAACCCTCAAAAATCCCCACCATTTCCAAGAAGGCCCCCAGCCCCAAAACACCAGCGAGCAAGAAATAAAGCCTCCACCCTATCAGTCTGCGTGACTGACTCTGAGGTGGTTGTGATTTAACCAGCAGGAGGAGAACACAAACACCTTCCTCTCTCAAACGGCCAACGTGCCGCTCCGGACCAGACTTAACCTCTCCAGCGTCCAGCACAGCCGCACACTGCTACATCACCCAGAACAATACCTACCATAATGCTGCCTTATTTGTGTTCGACATCACGTCCTTAATTTGACTGACATTAAGTTGAATGTGCGACGGAGAACATCCTGTGTGAGAAGACATATCTACACAGACACTTTGGAAGTTTTCACCGTTCACTATGAATATGCAACCGCCCGTCACTCTCCAAACCTCATGCATGGTTGTCACTTTTGGAGATGTTTGGTTGGACATGTATGCAGACCAGTCTCACCTAGGTGTCTGTGCCACCGCAACAAGAGGAAATCAATTCAAAACAGAGACGTTTTCCTCCTGGATACTTTTTTGGACTCATGTATGTTTGTGTGTATGTATGTGTGTGGTAGTTCCTGTCATGGTAAATTAACGCAGTAATACGGAGAGGAAGTGGAGGAGGATACATATCTCTATCTGGAGAAGACTAGACCCTTCACGTCAGACACAAACTCCTATAGCGCACAGCACACGAGTTTCACGCGCTCGCACCCACGGTCTTCTCCGCTGTGTGTCCACGCAGTCTAGTTGTGTCCTTTTGTTACAGACATCATGTTACAGAGCTTTTCCACTGTATGCAAAAATGATTACAATTGTGAATGTTTGTTTCATGGTTAATTTATAATCCTGACGTTTTGTTTCTTTTTCTAGAGTAAAGAGCTGTATTTATTTGTGATTGCAGTATCATATCAACTCTTAAGAATGACTAGTATTAACACAATCCGGAATCACACTCTTGGTTTTGTTTTTGTAACGTAATGAATTTCTCCGACTGATCATTTATGATGTTAAACTGACCAGGAAGCTTACTGATTCCAATGGTGGCCTTTTTGCCGGTGAATACACACTTTAGATGACGTCAAAAGTGGCTTCCTACTTGTTCTTTCGTGACGGAAGCACCCTAAATAATGAACGACGGGGGTGGCTCGCGTAGCCCCCGTTAAAAACAGCGCTTTGAATCTTGTCTTTGACAAGCTGAAGTATATGAATACCTGAAGAAAGGTGATTTTTATTTATTTATTGTGTCATTGGGAGGGAGGTGAGGGCTGTGAAAGGATCCACCTTTTGATTGTGTTACTCTTTTGACATGACTGAGAGAAACAGGGGTGCGATTGTGTAAAAGTAAAGAAGTTATGATTATAAATTCTTTTTGTTCTCTTTTGTATTAAAACAATGCTTGCAGTAAAACCCAGGTCTGGTTTTCGTGTTGTCGAGTGGCGTGTGTGTGTGAGCGTGCAGGGATGCCACAGTTAACAGGAAATGGCACAGTAATTACAAGCAGTAGAGATAATGACACACCCCATTAAATCTTCAAAAGGGGACGAGGCTTTGGTGTGTGCAGAGATTTGAACGCTCTACGCTTTTAGAGAAGATTTACACAGTGAGTTCAGAAATGGGCCCACGAGTGAATAGAAGCACCTTTGTTTGTGCCGTGCGTGTCGGTCATACGTAAGTGGCGTGTGTTTGTACTGGACTCTGTGTATGTTTGGTGGTCAGATGCAACGGATGGGGTTTGGGAAGGGTGGTGTTCCATCATGTCCATTCTGCAGCTGTGTGTCTGTGTTTATATACAAATATTTAAACCCACTCACATCCTTTCCCACCAAAACCCATCCACATCGCTGATGAGCTCTCATGGCATCTAGCAGTCCTGCAGTGTCATTTTTTATAATCAATCGAGATCATACACAAACTCACTCAGTCACTCTGAGTAAAGAAATGTTAAGTGTGTTTTGAGTTTGTCACACTATAAAAAAAAGTGCTGTTAACCACCCACTAAATTTGAGTGATAAATAACCGCCAAGTAAATAAAATAAGTTATTAATATATTGAAGAACTAGACAGCTTCCACCTTTTTCCTGAGCAGTACTGGAAGTAACGCATTACAAAAGTAATAATATCACAGTAGTATATTACTTTTTGCTGTAACGCAGTAATATAAGGCATTGCTAATAAAATGTGGGTAATATTATTACTCGTTACAATCTCAGTACCGCAAGTTACAACAACATATTTTAACTCAAAATTAAGTGGTGAATTTACCAACACCGCAAAACCGCACCAGAGAAAAAAATCCGCGTGTAAAATAGTTTGTCTATTTCCTGTTGATGGAATGCGATGCATAAATAATAATAATAATAAATAATAGTTTAACATTAAAATACATCGCGAAAATGGACAGATTTAATTGGATTCATGCCAAATGAGAGAGGCAGGCTGCGTGAGAACAACGCCTTTGCTTTCAGTTTCGCTGTAAATTAGTAAAAGTATATCAAATAGTCCTACAAACATTTCATGCATCCCACAGTCTTGTAAGTCCATTAACTGATCCTCTTTTTTCTGTAATATTTGTATCATTCCTTTGTATTCGTTATTTTTTTACCTTAATTTCTATCTCTTTACTTAAAGTTTTGAATGTAAATGATACAGTAAAAATTTGAATATGCTATATGACTGGGATTTTTACTGGAATGCAGTTTAAAGGTTGAATTTGACATATATTCTATTTTATTTCGTCTAATTAATAGACTAGCCTATATATTGACGTAGTTTCATTTGTAAATCATTTATCGTCACACACAGGCATAAATACAATCAAAACTTCTGTCAAAATTTTATTGGCATAATTGTCGTTTACAGTATTTGCAAAATACAGCAAATACTAGCATATAGGGCCTACAGAACGTTAGGCAAAGCGATACACAATAAATATGAAAATATAGCCACTTATAATTAGCCTATTATTATTATTAGGCTATTATTATTTTAATAATGGTTAAGGCTATATTTTGTTAACGCCTGATATAGCATATTCAAATTTTTACTGTATCATTTACATTCAAAACTTTAAGTAAAGAGATAGAAATTAAGGTAAAAAAAAAAACGAATACAAAGGAATAATACAAATATTACAGAAAACAGAGGATCAGTTAATGGACTTACAAGACTGTGGGATGCATGAAATGTTTGTAGGACTATTTGATATACTTTATGTAATATTTATTAATGATCAACTTCTTTTGAATGCGGTCTACATCGGGCACAGACAACATTCGCGTAGAGCGCATTGCATATTATTATCATTTAATATTGTATTAATTTCTATAATAATTAATATAATAATTCCTTAATTCAAAATAAAATATTAATAAATATATCTCTGATAATCCCGGGTTACTATGGTCACGCAGGTTTGTTTACACATTAAACTCGTGGCCACGAGAAATGGATGTCGTTCCCTCATCATAGCATCTCGTGGCCACGACATAATATGAGTTGATATGTCGTGGCCACCACAAACTTAAGTGAACCGAAGGTGTCCCCTTCCGGTCACCGTAATAATGTAACTTGTAACAAGTAACTTGCCCAACTCTGTTCCATGAAGGATTCTAACTTCCGTTTGGGTGCTTCTATCGCGTTCTGAGGGCGTGTCCGCTGTCCGCGCCGAAACCACGCCCATTCGCGGGAAAGCTGCCGCCTCTCTCAACTGTCAAATACTGCTACAATCTGAATGGATGACTGCAACCAGGTAATATGCATTTATGTGAAGAAAGCATAGCTAGCGAGCAAACTATCCACTTTATTTTTCCTGTAAAAGCGTGGCCGTTTGTAAATTTTATGGGTGTGGCTTCTCGTTATTATAGAGTGTCATAATTGGCGGCACTGAGTGTAAACACTGCCACTGAACCGAATTTTGCTAATTATTGCTGCTCGAAATGGTCAATTATTGTCATGTTTTGGACTTTACTAATCGGTCAGACCGGAAAAAACATTTGGAGTACTATAGACTGCCAAAGGTTATAACAAATGAAGGAGAAAAGTGCAAAAAACCAGTGTTGCCAACTTCTTTCAGTGGAAAGTAGCTAAACCCTGCTTGAAAAGTCGCTAAATGTCGCTAGATTGCGTCATACGCTAATTAGCATATTCATGAAGTAGGTGCTTTGTATCTTGCCTCTCTGCACTCACATATGGCATTTTAATGCTGCCAAATTCACAATAAAACTGTTTTCATCTATATGTTTTTACTGTTTCTGTTCTATTTCTGAAATAGTGACTGAAACACATATACATTAATGTGACCCTGGACCAAAAAAAGTCGCTGGGGTATATTTGTAGCAATAGCCAAATAAAAACATTGTATGGTTCAAAATGATTGATTTTTGTTTTATGGCAAAAATCATTAGGATATTAAGTAAAGATCATGTTCCTTAAGATATTTTGTAAAATTTCTACTGTAAATATATCCAAACGGCCCATTATAAGACTACACAGGCAGCTCTCGAAGATATTAATATGCACTAAAATCCTGATTCATAAACACGACACTGTCTGATGAAATTTCCACGCCGGGAAAGCAACAACTCGTGCCCGTGCGGCAGTACTCAGAAACTCAGTCTCAGAAACTGTATAAGGTTTGACCAAGAAGTCGCTAGATTTGTCGCTAGGCGCTTTTTTGGAAAAAAGTTGCCAAGGGGGTCTGAAAAGTCGCTAAATCTAGCGACAAAGTCGCTAAGTTGGCAACACTGCAAAAAACTGTCTGAGGAACAAAAGTTGTTTTCCAGGGCAAGAATTTTGACAACATTCATGTTTGTTCTTATCATTACAGGTCAGGCAGGTGAAATATTAGGCTAATATCGTAATTAATACTGCTTGTACGTATCTTTACCACCTGTTAACTTTTGTTTGTCAGAATATTGCTCCCTTTCATGCTTACTAAGTCCTTCTCTATATGATTTAGCAGCTTCCACACATTTTTCCTGTGGTTTAGACAGCATAAATTAGCAGAACAACTATTCAGTAGGACATTAACCGTGTAATCCATGCTGTTGTTTACATCGCCAGTATATCTGTGCATCTGGGTAACTGACCAAACCACCTATTCACTTTATTCTTCATCACGGAAGTAAGTTCATGGGCGAGACTTAGCCTAATAGGGAAATAACGAAAAGAGTAACAACATGGAGTAAATGGTAAAACTGTTTGCACTACAAACCAATAAAAATAATTAAAATAATACGTTAAAATAACACGGTAAGACACCAATATGCAGTATAAAGCAGCAAAACAAGTTGTTTTGTACAGTTAAAAATAGCTGGACACGGATGAGACTGAAAGCCAGACCCATTAAAACTTACAAATGGCCGCACCCACTCTTACAGGAAAAATAAGGTGGATAGCAGCTAATGAACTGGAAGTCTCGCCCGTAAGCTTACTTCCGTCTTTAAGAATAAGATGGATAGGCTGTATTAACTAACAGTAATGAAACTAACTCGCAACTGAGCAGGTGAACCACTGACACTAATATGCTTAACTTTTTTGCAGTTCACCTAAATAGCACTGTTGTATGATAATTTCCCATATAAATATTCCATATAGTTGTTCAATTAATTTTATGTATAAATTTGAAAAGGATTACAAGGTTTTAGATGAAGGAAAGAGTTCATTTTACATTTACACCAAAAAAAAAAAAAATATATATATATATATCTTAAGTAAGACAGCTGCGATCTGTCACTCCTTGGCTACTGTTGAAACCACAGAATATAAATACAGTTTTCATATTACCATAGCCATAAGAACTCATTTCTAGTCTGTGCAAAGGCTGGATCTCATCTGAGAACATCTTTATGCCAAACCACATGATAATTGTCAGCAATTTGTGAGGTATGTGTAGAAGATGAGACGGTTTGATAGGGTAGATGGAGATTGAGGTGAGAAGGGTTTAGGGAAGAGAGGGCGGAGGATCCAGTCATTGGAAACACTCCCTCTGCGTAAGAGTGTATCTTGGAGGGAAGGAGGTCACCCGTGTTCAGATTATGCCTTCAACGCGAGGAGCACGCAGGCTAAGAATACCACAGCTCGCTGGGACCTTGCAACTTCACAATTCAGAAAAACATTTGAGGACGGTAACACTATTCTGCAGAACAAATCATTTTTAGTAAAGATTTTTAAATATATATATATATATTTCAGGAGTTTTTGGATATTTCCATCCACTGGATTAAACTTTTTAACCCCAATATTGTTGGATTACGGCAAAACATTTTGTTGTTCAATTAAACAGAGGATTTTATCAGTTTGGAGTTGCAACTCTTCTCAAAAGGAGCAGAAGCAGGTGTTGTGTTTGATCCAAAAACCTTTGAAGAAAAAACCTTTGAAACCTGATGTTTGTGAGGCCCTGTTTTTATTTACTCTAGCTAAAGACTTTAATTTCACATTGTGCTTAGTCCTTCCAGCTTTGAGATCACCGCTGAAGGGAGTCGAGCTTCTAGGAAGTTCTGTTTGTTTCCAGTTTCTAGGATATTGTTTGTCGTCCATTTCTGTAAGCACAGTGTAGATTATGAGTCCTGTGGTTTGGTAAATAAAGCGACAGAATGAGGAACGACTATCAAAAGGCGATAAACTGAGTGGCTTGTTGCAGTAAACATTGCACTCTCCCAAATAACGATGACTGCTGTGGAATCCGAGTGGCTTAGACGTCTGAGTTGAATTTCAAGACGGTAGTCAGACCATTCCAGAGAAGACCGACGTCGGGTAAACACCCAGAGGTTTTTGAGGGACAAATACGTTCATTGTAGACCACTGCAATGGAGCAGAACTCTTCAGCCACACCAGTGGACAAACAAGAACGTGCGGTTGAGTTTGTGTCAAGCAGAGGGAGAAAGAATAGCTGTGGCAGTCGAACCCGAGGCCGTCAGCGAATATTTCCTCTGCCTGTTCTCCTCCATCTCTGCATGCTGCTGTGTGTTTGGGCTCAGGTGGAAGGAGTGGTTCATTCCAGCTTCCGCAGGCTCAGTGGTCGTGAAAAGAAGGAGATGCAGAAGGAGATTTTATCCATTCTGGGTCTACCCGGCCGGCCCAGACCTCATCCGCCGCTGCGGCCCCCTTCCTCAGCCCCGCTCTTCATGCTGGATCTTTACCATGCCGTGTCGTCCGAGGTTGACGACGGACCGGGTTTGGGCTTCACTCCGGAAGGGGTCAGTCATGCGGCGCTGCCCACCTTAAGCACGCACACGCCGCCCCTCGGCACGGTGGTCAGCGAGGCCGACACGGTTATGAGCTTTGTCAACCTGGGTAAGTGACAGCTGGCGAGGGTTAAATGCACTTCACTTACAGAAGACATTAATTAAAGTCCATGTGTGGGCATAAACTACACTTAAAAGTGTGTAAATATCATTGTATTACATAAGTTTTAAACCAAGTCAATCTAAACATTTCACAATGAGAAGCTTGTTGCAACAACAAATACTTTTACAGAAAAGTCATTAGGACACTTTCTGCTTGTCAAACTGGAACTGGAACTTCATGTCAGTGTTAATTTAGTATTTTTTATGTACTATTTGTGACCCTGGACCACAAAACCAGTCATAAGTAGCACGGGTATATTTGTAGCAATAGCCAACAATACATTGTATGGGTCAAAATTATCAATTTTTCTTTTATGCCAAAAATCATTAGGATATGAAGTAAAGATATTTTGTAAATCCCCTGCTGTAAATATATCAAAACTTATTTTTGATTAGTAATATGCATCGCTAAGAACTTCATTTGGACAACTTTACAGGCGATTTTATCATTATTTTGTTTTTTTGCACCCTTAGATTCCAGATTTTCAAATAGTTGCATCTCGGCCAAATATTGTGCTATACTAACAAACCATACATCAATAGAAAGCTTATTTATTCAGCTTTCAGATATGACTGGTTTTGGTGTACAGGGTCACATATATTATTTTATTTATATACTGTTTTATATTATTTATTCATATCTTTATTAATATTTTGAATTAGCTTTTATTTTTATATTTGTAGTCTTGTTTTTAGTTTTAGTAATTTTGTTACATGCTTTTGTCATTGTTGGTTTTTGTTTTAATATTTTGATTCAGCCTTAAAAAAAAATTTCTAGTTTTTGTTTTTAGTACTTTAAATTCAGCTGATTTTATTTCGGTTAGTTGCCAATGCAATATTACTGTTTTAAATTTATTTAATTTTCATCTAATCTCTCTCTATATAGCTTTATTTCAATTAAAAATATATATTTTTAATAGATTTAGTTAACAGTAACAACATTGGTTTATCCCTTAGAATACATGTGAGAAGTTAATAAACTATATGAAATAATAATATTAAAATAAGAAGTAGCAGAATCATAGATAGTTAGATATAAAATCACAATTACAGAAAACTATGAATTTTTATTTTATTTACTTTCTGTTTTTAGTTCTGATGAGTTAACCAGCTTCCATATGTCCACAGAAATTCACCTTTGCAAAATAACTATAAAGTGGTTAGTTATGACAACAAGTGTAATATAATTTGCTTGCAAATGCCACTTGGTTTTATATTTTAGCTAATACAATGACATTTTAAGTCTGCCTCCAGTGCCCTAATGTCTTTTTGGGGGCCATGATAAATAATACTGCTTTACAACACAAAAATCCAGATAATTACTCAAATCCAGTGCCATTTGCCATTGATTTTAAGAGGCTGGAAAGGTTTGTAGTGTGTATTGATAATACATTTTGTTCACTGAGACAGACCCACAATCACTTCATCATCTCTTCCTGTCTCAGCCCAAACACAGACGATACTTATCTGTCACGAAACAAACAACAGTTTAACATCCTATTTACAATTACTGCTTCTCTTTCCACGTCTTTCCTGCCCCACTATTATTGGTCAGTATCACCCCTTTCTCAGCTTTAACTAGTGGTGTTCGCTAAGACAGGCATCACTATTATTATTGCTCATCGCAGTTAGTGATTTAAACAAACCCGTAACCCTAAGTATGAAACTTTGCTGCATAACCTTTTGTGCTAAAAACATAAATGATCCCTGAAATCAAGTGGCTTTTTGAAGAGAGGTGTGTTACTGCTTTTCTAAGTGATCAGTTTTAAAAAGGGGGGTTTACTGTTCACCAAAAAGTCCATTTTTACCAGTGTGAAGAACATTTTAATAATCTAAAGAACGTTTCTCCACCAGACTCTTGAAAATAAAGCTTCTGAAAAGTGATCTTTACTGTGATGGAACCATTTTAAGTTGCACAAAAGGGGGTTTTCACAGCAATTCCACACAAGAACTCTTTGGTTTTCCAAAGAACCTTTCAGTGAACACTTCTTAAAAGAACCATTTTTTCTTGGTTTAAAAAGCAGTTAAAAAAAATCATACAAAATTTGTGCATTCACTCTTAAAAGCAAAAGTTCCATGCTACGCAACTATTCCATAGAAGAACCATTTTTGGCTTTAAAAGAAAGTTTCCACTGATGTTAATGTTTTCTCATAGATGCCAATGAAGAATCTTTATTTTCAAAAATGGCCTTTTCATATGTCGGACATTGTGAATACTCACTACAGGCCTGGAGTTTGTGATGTTCTTCAGAAAATGTAAAAAAAAAAAAAAGAATTTCTCACTCCCGCCAGTCGTCTTTAATATAGTGTTTTCCTTTTCTCTGTGCTTTTCTAAATGTAAATCTTGATTATTGTGGATCTACAAAGGCCAGTCCAGATCACGCAGGCCATGTGATGTTGTAGTGGGCACACAGCTGTGGGGAATTACAGGCCCCACTGAAAGGCAGAAAAAAGATGAGATGAAGTGGATGAAAATACTGTTGGGCACTCCTCTAAAAATACAGCGCTGGACTGTAATTAGTGGTGGTGCGCTGAGCTGCAGCAGCTCCACAACGCCTCTAATTACCCCACTGCAGAGCCCCGGCCGTGGGTGTCAGTCCGATCTGCCGAGCTCCACCAGAACAAATGTTCCAGTTTTTGTTTCCCCTTCTTCTCCTGCCAGTCATCCCTACAACATGTCTTTTTCATCTCATGTGTCTTCACACTCACTCAACACATGTGGTAGTTTTTGTTTTTCAAATCTCTCTCTGGCCTCTGTCTCTGACCGCAGTGGAGCAGGAGAAGGATCTGATGCAGCCTCGGCCGTACTGGAAGGAGTTTCGCTTCGATCTCACTCCGCTTCCTCAGGGAGAGACGGTCACCGCTGCTGAGTTTCGCATCTATAAAACTCTTACCGTGGGTTGGCGTGCAAACCGCACCCTCCATATCTCTGTCTATGAAATCCAGAGGGAGAAAAGAAACAGGTCATAGTCACATATGATCATTTATGCAGATTTGTAGTACTGAATCTGATTCAGGAAACTGAAAGGATGGAATACACTACACGACTTTTGCTTACACGAAGTTGATGAAACTGATGATTGACAGATTTAATAGAAAATCAAGTAGTGTATGATGGTCACCGACTCTGATTTTTTAGCTTCAGACTTTGATTCAGGGGCGTTTCCTTCGAGGAGGCAAGGGAGGCAGTGCCTCCTAAAATATTGGATAAAAAACTAATTGTAATATTACAAAATATCACATTAAAAAGTGAATTAAAAAAAAAACATTATCCAACAGCAACACCATCAGGGAGTCCACAACTCTCTTATCTCCCCTGAGCCCATTGCGTTTTAACAGACCCCCTAAAGCGTGCCGTGAGTTTGCTGGTGGGTAATTGAGAATGAATGGGGGAAAGTCACGTATAAGGAGAGAATGCCTCCATTGCCATATGATTGGATATGACTGGTTATGATCAGCTGTGATAAATCCCACCTCTTGTGGTTGTTCCACTCCGTTTTCGTGAATCAGTAAGAATGAACAATATAATAGGGTAGGCCTATATGACGAACGTCACCTGACCAAAAACGAAAAACAGGTCTCATCGCTTCCACTAGTCAGAGAACAGCTGTATTAAATAATGGCGATATCTAAATACTTTTAAGGTAATCAGTTAAATCTGTTTTTATTGTTGACGTTTTATTACATTTTTATATCTAAATGTTAGTGAAAAGAATAAAAATAAAAAAACTTAATGCTTACATGTGATGGACATTGGTTATGATCATTTTTGTACCTACTTTGAAGGCATTTTGAGTAAAACAGCTTCATATTTAACAAAGCATATGCAAAACGCTTGAACCGGAAGCACAGAGACCTGCTTAACAGAATGCAGAAGTCTGTTGCGCATAATCCCTATGGCGTTAATAGGAAGGCTAATTTAAAAAAGTAAATAAACAACTCACACGCTTAGCAATAACCACTTTGTTACGTCAAAATAAGACTTAAAATGGCCTGAAAACATGATCTGTGGGAGTTTTTAGTGAGTAATTAGTTTGGTGAAATGTAAAATAAATCTCTGTATCTGTGACGTATTCACAAATAGTTAAAAGTTAACTATTAAACAGAATAGCTGAACGTAAGTTCACAAATAAAACATATTGTTTAAGTTGTTACTGCCTTGAGTTATTATTTTGGAATAAATATAAAATGCTTAAAATCACTTGGGATGAGATTCATAATTGGCTTTAATAAATAAAAAATTGAATTGTTTTTTTTTTCTCGTCGCGATAGTGCAAGTAATGAATTTACATTTGATTAGAGAAAGAAAGAAAGAAACTTGCCTCATTTCTGCTTTGATTCCCACCAGAGACTATAAAACATGGTTGATATTTTAAGACGATTTTAGAACACGTTGTTTTCATTTGTTTTTGCGCGAGTTTGTTGTGATTGGAACAGCTTGAAAGTCTGGTAGTGTATTTATGATTCTTAGTCATTTACTATGTTATTGCCAGTTTTTCCTCTGTGACCGTTACAAAGTCGTTAAGTGTATTTTAAAATCTGTTTATTTTTAAAAGTTAT
Source organism: Labeo rohita (assembly GCF_022985175.1). Classification (NCBI taxonomy): domain Eukaryota; kingdom Metazoa; phylum Chordata; class Actinopteri; order Cypriniformes; family Cyprinidae; genus Labeo; species Labeo rohita. Next base: position 13,582,910 of record NC_066887.1, on the reverse strand, counting down.
GTAGTGTATTCCAGCCTTAAAGGGTTAGTTCACCCAAAAATGAAAATTAGCCCGTTATTTACTCACCCTTCAGGCATCTTAGGTGTATATGACTTCCTTCTTTCAAACAAATCCAATTGGAGTTATATTAAAAATTTCCAATCTTTAGCCTTTATTCACCCCCCCGGAGCCATGTGAGGCACTTTTTATTATGGATGGACACACTTTATTGGACTTGTTTCGGACTGATGAAGAGAAACACCCACCTATTCCCATTCTAAAGCTTGGAAATAGCAGGATAGTTTTTTTAATATAACTCCGAAAAAAGGAAGTCATATACACCTAAGATGCCTGGAGGGTGAGTAAATAATGGCCCAATTTGGGCGAACTATCTCTTTAAGATATCATTTGATTGTATCATTTAGGAAGCAGAAATCCTTTACATGACATACTTTTTAGTAATTCTTCATTCATTAATGTGTCTGCGATTCAGCGTTGGTCATTATAACGAAAATGACATTAAGATCTTGTCTGACAGGGAGCCTGAGCTGGTGTTGCTGGACATGCAGTCTGTGCCAGCGGGTCAAGAGGGCTGGCTGGCATTTGATGTGACTTCTGCGAGCAATCGCTGGCTTCTCCACCCTCGGAGCAACTTGGGCATCCGACTTTATGTGGAAACTGAAGAGGGTGAGTTATTCCTAATGTACAGCTTGGAGGCTAAATTACTCTGATAGCAGTCTAACATCATTGGATGTTATTACAAATAAAAATGCAAACCTGCTACAAATCTTGTCTGATTTATCTTTAGACCAAGTCTTACAAAAGTGACTGAAGGAGCATTTGATTTTTGCAACCAACTGGTACTGAATTCTGCTCAACCAGCAGCAAACATTTGGTTTTAGTTTATGAAAACCATGTATCTTGGCAAAGCTTTGACCTATTGAGGTAAACCACGTTCAGGTCAAATGGTAAAATGCTGAAATCTTGTTTTCTCAGACCGGTCGTTGTCAGCCGCATGGGTGGGTCTGGTGGGCCGACGCGGACCGCGTTCTAAACAGCCTTTCATGGTGACGTTCTTCAGAGCCAGTCAAGCCCCTTGCCGCCCACCTCGTGCTCTGAGACACAACAATCAACGCAAGAAAAAACCCAAGTACGACCTGCCACACCCAAACAGACCCGGCATATTTGGTGAGCCACAATAAGTGCTTTAAAAGGCAGATTGTGTTTAAAGGAGCATATGAAATGATTTCTCTTTGAGCTGTGATCATCTCACTTATTCTAGACCAAAATCATGCCACCAGTGGACGCCAGGCCTGTAAGAAACATGAACTCTATGTCAGCTTCAGCGACCTTGGCTGGAAGGTGAGACATCCTGGCTTTCATACATTTACACCTTCAAACAAACAAGAAGTTAAAGGATTAGTTCACTTCCAGAATAAAAATTCCTCATAATTTACTCATCTCTATGTCATCCAAGATGTTCATGCCTGTCTTTCTACAGTCAAAAAGAAATTAGGGATTTTGAGGAAAACATTCCAGGATTTTTCTCCATATAGAGGACTTCAATGGGAGCCGAATGGGTTGAAGGTCCAACTTGCAGTTTCAAAGGGCTCTACATGAACCCAGCTGAGGAATAAGGGTCTTATCTAGTGAAACGATCGGTCATTTAAAAAAAAATAAAATAAAAATGTATATACTTTTGAACCACAAATGCTCATCTTGCACTAGTTCTGCAATGCACATCCGTGATTATGCATTAAGCAATCACGTTGGAAAAATGACATGTGGTTAGTTCTTCGTCTGTGTACTTCGGTTCAAAAAGGTGGGGTAGGATGAAAAACTCCATCTCATTTTCTCCTCCAGCTTCAAAATTGTCCAACATCATTGTTTTACCTTTTTTTTGTAAAGGGCGTTTGGCTTTCTTTGCATGTTCGCTTTGTAAACATTTGTTCGGTACTTCCGACTACATCATGCGTGACCTTTCCAGTGTGAAAGCTTAAAGTCAAGCTAGTGCAAGACATGCATTTTTGATTAAAAAATATATACATTTTTATTTTTATTTTCCTTGGCCGGGATCATGTAGAGCCCTTTGAAGCTGCACTGAAACTGCAATTTGGACTTTCAAACTGTTGATCCCCACTGAAGTCCACTATATGGAGAAAAATCCTAAAATAATTTATTTTCGACTGAAGAAAGAAAGACATGAATATCTCAGATGGCATTAGGCTAAGTAAACTATCAGATTTTTTTTTATTTGGAATTGAACTAAGTCTTTATTAATACACTTACATTTTAGACACAACATTGAAAGTTGATCTGTATTTTTACTCTGCCAGTTGAAAAAGTTCTAAATTATTTAACGCAGAACTGAATCAAGTGTTTTTAAACGAATCAGTTGAGTTAATTATTCTGTGACACTTTTGTCGCCACCTACTGGCTTATTGATGCAACCTGAAGAAAGAGTCACTGAAAAATACACACAATTAATGTCTGGAACAAACATATAAATCAGTCTTTGTGCTGTTACAGTGTTTCAATTTTTATTTTTTTTTATTTTTTTTCCAGGACTGGGTTTTGGCCCCTACAGGTTATTCTGCATATTATTGTGATGGGGAATGTGATTATCCTCTGGGCTCTTGTATGAATGCTACAAACCACGCCATGATTCAGCTGCTGGTACGTAATCTGTATTTTGTGATTTTTCTGAAATACAACGCTAGGAGACCTATTTAAAAATAAACTTAACTTTGTACTGATTCCTCTGGTAGGTTCACCTTCTAAGACCAGAGGAAGTGCCCAAGGCCTGCTGCGCTCCAACCAAACTCAGCCCCATCTCTGTGCTCTTCTATGACGACAACAACAACGTTATTCTCAAGAAACATCGAAATATGGTGGTCAAGAACTGTGGTTGTCTATAACCTCTTGTACATTAAAGTTTTAAATCTGAGACAAATGTAGATGTATTATAATACTCAGAGGCACCATTTGTAATATACAATGATTAAAAATTTATTTAGCCAAATTTGAGCACTCTTACCTGTCCCAAATGATTGACAAATCATAGTTATTGAAGCGTCATGATGGTTTATCAGCATATTTGTCACATTTTATTGTGAGTGGATTTAAGATTGGAATCCATCCTATAATAAAAAAAAAACATATTTTGCATAGCTGTCTTACATTTAAACTGTCCAAGTTTGTACATTTGTGAAACACAGTGAACAGCATGTTTCACAAAGCTTTCACATCACTTTTTCTTGCATCTAAAACTGGAAAAATGATTTTAAAATAACTTGTACCACCCACACCCAACTGCAGAAATGAGACAAATGCGTGCGAGTAGACTGCACATATGGACAAAATCATTTTGTGCATTCAGTAGTTCGGTGCTAATTTGAAAAGCTGTACACATTAGAAATGAAAATAATGTAACCATCTACTCACTCTCACGTCGATCCAAATCTGTATGAGTTTCTTTTTTTCTTTTTCTGAGTACAAGAAAAGATATTCTGAAGAATTTATATAGCATGGAAAAAAGTGTTTTTATGACGCGTCATCAATCGGCCATATTGGCAGCACAGAATCGGTCAATCGGACCGGGAAAAACATTTGGAGTACTATAGACTACCAAAAGATATGACAAATCAAGGAGCAGAGTGCAAAAGACTGAGGGAAGGCGGCATTTGTGGTTGGCCAAACTGAACCAGGATTTCCAGGGCAAGAATCTTGACAACATTCATGTTTGTTCTGATAATTTCCAGCCAGGCAGTTGAAATATTAGGATAATATCTTAAATTGTATGTATCTTTACCAAAACTTTAGTTTGTCAAAATGTTGCTCCCTTTCTTGCTCACCAAGTCCTCCATATGATTTAGTAGTTTCTACACATGATTTAGACAGCATAAATTAGCAGAACAACGTATTCAGTAGTACATTAACTGTGCAGTCCATGCTGTTGTTTACATCCAAGTAATGTCAATATGGCTGCACATCCAAATTGTGATGTAAATGCAAACCCTCTTTAGGGAAATAAGAATAACAACTTGCAGTAAACAGTAAAACTGTTTGCACTACAAACCAGTGTGGTCATCATTTAAAAAAAAAAAAAAATCAATAAAAATAAATATATATATACAAACACACACAAATACATATATATGAAACCATAACAATACCTGTTCTTAAGACAACTTTCATTAACTTTTTTGATGCACTTCAAATGTTGACTACTGTACATTAAAATAACATGATGACACACCAATTTGCAATATCAAGCAGCAAAAGGAGCTATTTTGTACAGCTAAAATAGCTTGAAGCATGAGGCCGGAAGCCACACCCATAAAATGTACAAAATTTACGGCCGCGCCCGTTCTTACAGGGAAAAAGGTGGATACTGGTTTGGAAAAATTTGAGAAAATAAAATATGACTACCCCTTTAAGAAACAAATTGATTAATTACCATGTTGAAACGTGAGAATCCTCATGCTCAGTGACTGCGGCCTCAGGAGGTAACATACCCTAGTAGCGTTGTGTAGTTTGGTGATGTGGAAAGCTAAAATTATATAAGGGAACAAGCTTATTATAGTATTTTACCAACATAGACAAAGGCAGAATCAGTACCTTTACAGCTGAAGAAGCAGAAAATGAACGGTTAATAACGCCCATGCTCTTGATCAGGGGTGGCGAACTCCGGTCCTGGAGAGCCGCAGCCCTGCAGAGTTCAGTTTCAACCCTAACAAAAACTCACCTGCCTGTAGCTTTCAAGTAACCCTTCAGACCTTGAATTTTCAAGGTTTGATTTGGGTGGAAGCAAAACTCTGCAGGGCTGTGGCTCTCCAGGACTAAAATTCGCCACCCCTGCGCTTGATGTTCATGTTCTAGTAACCATGACACACATATGGACTATATGCATATACATTTATTGAAAACTTTAGAAAACAAAGTAACAAAAGCGTGTCCGTGGGTCCTGACTCGTATTATTCTGACTGCTTGAACAGGTGCAAATTTACAGCATTTGTGATCATTTTGATAATGTCAATCAATGCATCTCAATCCCAATCCTGGTTGGTATTATTATTATTAATACGCACATTGGTGCACCTCTCCATTTTGGTTCACAGTTAAAAGATCAGAGTAACAAACATTCTTCTACACTGCAGCACCAAATCGTTTTTTTTTTTTAAAAATCAAAATACAGGGACAAAGTGCCACAGGGCAATGGGAATAAATATGGCAAGTTTAAGCACTGAGGAATAAGCACTGAATGGCAATGAGACGGTTAGGTCACAGCACACTTGGAAATGATGGAAGCAATATGCACATATAAAAATATTCAAAAATATATATGTGTGCTGGTGTGCTTGAGTCCATCCTAACATCTCCTTGTCATTTTGTCCACATGGTCCAAGGTCTATGTTTGTGAAATACAGCAAGTCGAGTCAGTCGGCTGAGTCGAATCATGTTTCTTTCGACGGGGTCTGAAAATTAGACCATAATAACGAGATGAACATACAGCAGTTTTGACCAGTTTACATACATTTTGTTAATATATATACACGTGTTAGACTCACCCCTGTTTTAGGTCCATGTTTTTGTGTCCTTTAGGCTTGAACGTCCACCAGCTCAGGAGGCATAGGAGATTTTGGGTGTTTGCTTTCAAAATGCTGTTTAAAGGTTTTGGGGTCTGGCATCTGTGTCTATACACGGAATAACAACATTTCTTAAGAAAACTGTCCAGATAAGTTTGGGTACAGCAGATCAAACCAGTGACCTTTTGGCTGTCACTTAAATCAAATAAATTTCTCACCCTGCAAACAGGACATGTGTGGACCAGTGCTGCTTTGGCTGCAGTCTTCTGATCCGCTCCTTGAGATTTCTTCTTCTCAGCTGCTTTCTTTGCGTTCTTCTGTTGAGATTGGATCTTCTGCTGCCCACGAGCCATTGCCTTCTCTGAAACACATACATCAGGCATTATTGACTCACTCAAGCAGACAGTCTCTGCTTTCTTATCTTTCGTTTGATAAAGTAAACGGTGACAAACTGAGGTAAGTCATACAGGTTTGAAACAACATGTAGATAAGTAATTATACATGTTGTAAATGAGTAAATGATGTGAATTAACCATTTAAAAGATGCCTAACTGCGATAATTATATGATTTTATTTGTAAAATATATACGTCAGACGACAGAGGTTATTAGAAAATAAACCATCATAACCGTAATAAACGTCAAAAAAGGTTATACTTAGTTATAATGAGGATAAAATACGTTTTAGAAACGTATAAATCACGGAAGTGTCTTTCCCAGAAAGAGAACTCCGTTTAATAAAAAAAAAATACTAATAATAAAATAACAATATTGAGACCGCGAAGATCACATTAGCTAGTAGCTCCTCCGCTTTATTCAAAACGGATTTAAACCGTGTAGTGGCGATGTACAAAACGGCCCAAATTAAAAATGTCATCATTATTAACTATAAACGCCTTTAAAAACAACAAACGTGATATTTATAAGGTGAAATGTGGCAGATTAATCAATATTTAGAGACAATACCTCGGCGTTAAGACACGGTAGGAAGTGAAGCTCAACTGACGCGATTCAGCAGCTTCCGTCAGAAGCACTTACATAATAAAGGTTTTCCCCAACTACTCAAACTGATAAAACTGTCATTTAAATAAACTGTCCTGTTCATGCCCAAGAAGGATAAGTTGACTGAGTACTTTTTTATTTGTATTTTTTATTGTATGTACGACTTTGTTTTGAAGTTGTTTTAGAGTATTCCCAAACAAAGATGAACGAGGTTAAATAGATGTTGTAATATGTTAGACTCTGTGGCTGCACTATTTCAATACAGTGATGGAAAAAATGAGGCCATCTGCTGGTCACTTTCATGTTAATGCTACGGACAGACTCGAAACACAGCAACTATCACTATGCTAGGAAATTTCTGCCACATTTTGAATAGGAAATCTACATGTTGTATTTACATATTTATAAATTTTCGTAGAATATGTACAATTATACATATATGTACAAATACGCTTGTTTTAAATACAGTTTGTGTTCATGTCAATACATTAGTCGTATTATTATTGTTATTATTATTATTATTATTATTATTAGTTAAAATATTGTATTACTCGCAAACGTACGAAACGATTAAATGTCTTTGAAGCCGAAGGAGTGAGCTGTTATGTATTCAGTTTGTACACTTTTATTTTGACAAGTGTGCTCACAAAAAGTTCGCGGAAGTTGTTTAGGTGTATTTCCGTGGCAAAAGACAAAAATGGCAGAACGAGGATACAGTTTTTCTCTCACAACATTTAGGTAATTCTTTTATTTACTCATTGATAGGTAGCTGTAATATTTCATTATAAATCTCTCGTTGCATGCATTCAATGAAAACAGCTGTGTTTTGTTCAACATGTGTGTTACACGTACTTAATTTCACGTCACATCAGAGATGCAGTGTCACGATGTTAGTTACTATGGAGCTTTATGACTTTTTCTTGTATTGCGTTATTTACTGAAGTTATTTATTCCTCAGTTTATTGTGATTGGCCACTGCCATGTTTTGCTACATGTTTTACAGATTTTGTGTAATTCCCTTTATGGCAAATATCCTTTTATCCATTAACGTTTTGTGATTTGTACTATATTCAGTGACATACAAAATATGTAAAAACTTAGTATGAAGCTTTTGTTTATAATGACAATCTGTGAGTTTGAAATTAAAATCATTATGATAATATTGAAATTATTTTAAATAAAAAATGATGTACATCTGTAATGATTGAAAATACACTATATATACAGCTTCAGTTTAGATACATTTCAGATGTTCTCAAACTAATGCATGTTTTTTGTTTTGTTTTTCCTCAACACAGCCCTTCTGGCAAACTGGTGCAGATTGAATATGCTCTGGCCGCTGTAGCAGCTGGTGCTCCATCTGTAGGAATCAAAGGTGCGTTTATATATAGATCTGTGCATTAGAATCTTCACAAACCATCATCATTACAAAGTTATTTTTTGAAACAGAATATCTGATGCAGAAACATTTCTGAAAGGTCTTTTAAGTGTCTTTTTACAGACTTCCCTGGTACCCATAGAAGACAGAAATGCATTTAATGCAGCATTATGTCTTTACACTATATTTTGTGCAGCCACAGAGGAGCCTTAACTAGGCTGTGCAAAGACTGCTTATTTCTAAGGGTTTGAGAACCACAGATTTAAACTATATAGGCTACCTACCGTATACAGTTTCTCCATAGGTACGCTGCATTTCAGTCGTCAGTCTGTTTTGAAGGACCTTTTGTCATTTTGCAGCATCAAATGGAGTTGTGCTGGCAACTGAGAAGAAACAGAAGTCCATACTGTATGATGAACAGAGCGTGCACAAAGTTGAGCCAATAACCAAACACATTGGCATGGTGTACAGTGGAATGGGTCCTGACTACAGGTATGAAATAACAGCGCAGTATTTATTTAAAATTGATGGTTGATTTGTTCCAAAAATGAAACCCTTTTAAAATAAACCCTTTTTAAAGAAATAGTCCACCCATAAATGAAAATTCGGTTATTTACTTACTCTCACCCCTTTCTTGTGTGAGAAACTGAAGAAGATATTTTGATATGTTGGTAACCAAACAGTTTTGGTTTCTTACTAATTACATTGTATGGACAAAAAAAAATAAAGTCAATGGAAACCAAAACTGATTACCAGCAATCTTCAAAATATCTTCCATAAAGTGTTTTTATGACGCGGCACAGAACATAAACAATGTCACTGAACTGAACAAAACTCGTATACTTTGCTGATCGGACGAACCAAGAAGAACAGAGTATAGACTGCCAAAACTTAGAACAAATCAAGGAGAAGAGTACAAAAAAACAAGGAATACAAGGCGTTTGCAATTGGCCAAACTGAACCAGGATTTCCAGGGCAAGAATCTTGCCAACATTTGTGTTTGTTCTTATAATTTCCAGTCAGGTGAAATATTAGGCTACAGTATTTTAATTAAAGGAGAAGTCCACTTCCAGAACAACAATTCACAAATAATTTACTCACCCCATTGTCATCCAAGATGTTCATGTCTTTCTGTTTTCAGTTGTGAAGAAATTATGGTTTTTGAGGAAAACATTTCAGGATTTTTTGCCATATAATGGACTTCATTGGTGCCCTGATTTTGAACTTCCAAAATGTAGTTTAAATGCAGCTTCAAAGGACTCTAAACAATCCCAGCCGAGGAAGAAGGGTCTTATCTAGCGAAACGATCGATAATTTCTTTAAGAAAATATTTTTTTTTAAATACTTTTTAAGCACAAAAGCTTGTGTAGCACAGGCTCTGGGATGCGCGTTCACGAGCTATGTACTATTGAATCACATCGAAAGGTCATGCGGAACGTAGGCAGAACTACAGACCCAGTGTTTACAAAGCAAATGCGCAAAGACTAAGGAAGTGCAAGTAAGTCAAACAGTTTACAAACAAAAAGGTACAACGATGTCGGACAATTTTGAAGTTGTAGGAGAAAATAAGATGGAGTTTTTCGCCATACTCTACACAGATGATGAACTTAGACGTGATTTGTAGTAGTGATGGGAAGTTCGGATCATTTTACCGACTCTGACCTTTGAGTCTTGTTCAGCAAAATGAAAGAAACTTTTTCCTAGTCATTTTGTTAATTTTAGCAAAATATAATTAAAATGTTACATGTTACTTCCCTAACACATCTACTGCTTACACAAACGTTGATCACACTACAAACAAGACAAAACTATAATGTTGTAAGAAACAGAAAAGATTAATTCATTGTTTACCTGGGTCTTTAGTCTATGATTAGCTCACCTCACCTCTTATCTGACAAGTTTTCGAGTTTGAGTCATTCGTTCATCGTGTGACAGCCCCATAAGATGAACGAACGACTCGAAAAACACAAAGACTCAAACCAGGTGAACTATTTCCAGTGCAGAACCTACTAGGATGTTGCTCATGCGTGACTGAACTAATCACTCCTCGAGACGACTCGGTCTTCCCGAGTCACATTAAAGATTCGTTTAAGAACGACCCATCACTAATTTGTAGCACCGGAACCCGCATCCCAGAGCCTGTGCTATATGAGCTTTTGTGCTTAAAAAGTATACACATTTTTATTTTCCGAAAAAAACAATAACCCATCGTTTTGCTAGATAAGACCCTTCTCACTCAGCTGGGATCGTTTACAGCCCTTTGAAGCTACATTTAAACTACATTTTGGAAGTTCAAAATCGGGGCACCAATTAAGTCCATTACATGGAGAAAAATCCTGAAATGTTTTCCTCAAAAACCATAATTTCTTTACAACTGAAGACAGAAAGACATGAACATCTTGGATGACAAGGGGGTGAGAATTGCTAATATGGCTGCACATCTAGGTAACTGACCAAATCGTGACGTAAGTGCAAACCCTCTATAGATGGTCTGTGAGAAATGACTCTGGGAATGATCTCTCTTGACAGGGTGCTGGTCAGAAGAGCAAGAAAGCTGGCGCAGCAGTATTTCTTGGTATACCAAGAGCCAATCCCCACAGGCCAACTGGTACAGAGAGTGGCTTCTGTTATGCAAGAATACACACAGTCAGGGTATGTTCACTTCTTTTTGTCTTTTATTATTACTTACTTTAATTAGAGCTCTTGTAATTTTAGTGTCATGTTTTCTAGAGGTGTGCGGCCATTTGGAGTCTCTCTTCTCATTGCTGGTTGGGACGAAGACAGACCATACTTATTTCAGTCAGACCCATCGGTACAACAAATAACAGTCACAAGCTTTGATTATTATTTATTCAACATACAACCATTTATGTTGTACACTCATGTCTGAATGGTGATATCCCACAGGGAGCATACTTCGCCTGGAAAGCCACAGCAATGGGAAAGAACTACGTGAATGGAAAAACATTCCTTGAAAAAAGGTATCAGCTTGTCGGCTTATGCAGGTTGAATTATTGTAGTGTATAAGAGAAAAAAGATGAAAATAATTGTCTTTGTACAATTTCATCACAGATACAATGAAGATCTGGAACTTGAAGATGCTATACACACTGCCATCTTAACTTTGAAGGCGAGTTTATTTCTAAATAACACAACCTCCTATATCATATTCCTCGAAACGAGATCTATAGTGTCTTCTTTTTCCTACAGGAAAGTTTTGAAGGTCAGATGACAGAGGACAACATCGAGGTTGGCATCTGTAATGAAGCAGGATTTCGCAGACTGTCACCTGCTGAGGTGAAGGATTACCTGGCAGCAATTGCTTAAACTACAGCACTACAACTGCTTACACAGTTTGCCATTTTGATTTGGTTGGTTTTTGAATGCTGCATTTTTATTATTTGTACATCTGTGTAACTGATTTCTTTATAAAAGAATGCATATTATCAACAAATGTTACATCCTGCTTATTTCACGTTGACATTTCTTTCTGTGATTTTTGTACCTGACTGTAATTATGAATCACGTTGTAAAGTGTGGGATCTGAACTGTTCTATTAGTAAAAAAAAAAAAAAACAAGTTTGACAGGCAACGGATGCGTATTTCAAGGCCTGCTTTGTCACAGTACTGTCCATGCTAATAGGATCTTTCCCTGAGACTGTTTATGTACATTTGTCAACACAAAGTGTTGGGATAAAGCAAAAAAAAAAAAAAAAAATTACTTCACACCAAAATGTTGAACAAATTCTGAAAGGTTGTAAACCTCTCCATAACCCACTCGAGCATCCATGCAGATGAAATCATCAAGATTCATTTTAGATTCTGTGAAAATAACACATACAGTGTAAAAGGAAGAACTCAAATTATGATATTTATAGAATTATGTGGCAAATAAACAAACCACTAATATTACAACAAACCTGATGTCTCTAAACATGGGTATGGTGGGGGTGGCATACGCCAGTTCCCATCAGCATCCTTCATATGTGAGCGATCAGAAGCAAACTTTTTCAAGTAGGTGTCGCCTGGTATGACACGAAGTTTTCTAAAACACAGCAGACAACCGTTGATATTATTATTGCTAGTATTATAAACTTTTGATAATATGCAAATCAGTGCAGTTCTTAACTTGCCTCCAGAAAGCAGGTTTTAAATGCTCATCTGAACGAAAGGCCTCCTTTGAATATACATCGAGTAAGCAAGGGAAAGGAAGGATGGTGTCTAAATCATATATATAGCTCTGCCCTTGTTTATTTACGTGGAGAAGAATAACATGATAATCCTAAAGGCAAGTGCACAAAAAAAATCTTAAATTAGTAAGAGTTCTATTAAAAATAAAATCTCAACGCTAATTTTTCCTTATTAAAAATTGGTCTTACCCAGATTACTGGTTGATCCCCTCGACTGGATTTTTGTTTCCAAATAGGTATCTGCATTAATAGTAAAATTACACGAGTAGAAACTATACAGTACATTAACATGATTATTAATTATATGCATAGAGATGTTAATCAGCCTCACCATTTTTCGTTCATTAGATATAAAGACTGCATACACTTCATCCAACGAGCAAGTGCCCTGATCCTTGACAAATTCACACAATTTCCACACATTCTCCTCACTGCAGAAAAAAATAATAATATGAAGAGTTTATTTGCAAAAACAGATCACTCCATTTTTAAAAAATCACGTTTTTTCATTGTGCATTCCAATTAATGTCAATCAAACTGCAGTTGGGTTATTTTGATTAAGTAAAAATAACTAAAATGCAGCTAACACAGTAAAAACACGATAACACCATAAAAAACATGATTTATTTACATTTTGAAAAACGGAGTTTTTTGTTTTTGCGTATAAACTCTTTATACATTGTTGATTTAATAAAAATGTAGCTACTGATGTGAAATCATTCCACTTACCAGTAGCAGCTGGTGTAAACACACTGCTTTCTAGACGGAGTGATAGCTGTATATTCAGACTGGGCGCTTTGTTGGTTCATTCTTCTCATTCACCTGTTACACTATTATGCCTTTTGATTATAATGACATTACGAAAAAAACTGTATATAATGCAACACTACATAGATTCACGTTGCAATCGTACAGTAACGATAGGTGTTTGCTACAGTTTATTTTGTCCGTAAGAAACTTTAGACAGGTTTGTTGTTCCGGCGTGTCAATGGACTGATGCGCGAACATTCAGTCCTTATGTGAATTGCAAATGAAATGTGCACGATTATCGCTATAATTGTTAAACGACTTTGCTAGTTTAAGCACAATAAGAAACACGTTAGCGAAAGATAATGTGCAATTAGATATCTCTTTCAAATTAAAACAGTTAAATGTGTTTCACTTATTATTTACCTATGTTAGGCTACACCAAAATGTTTAAAAGTTTAGTGTTAGTAAGAGATTTATGTTTTTAAATAAATCAATGAGTTACTTTCCTTTAACAGCTGCATTAAGATGAAAAGTAACCGATTATATTGATAAGAAATGCTGTTCGCACGTTATGTTTAAGAATCTTAAATAGAACGAACGGCTTCCACAAAAATATTAATCGGCAAGTAAAATGTAAAATAATACTTATAAATGTTTCAAATCAGCACATAACGATTTCTACAGAACCACGTGAACTGAAGACTGGAGTAGACCTAACAGCTGAAAATTCAGCTTTCCAACCACAGGAATAAATTACATTATAAAACATATTAACAAAACATTTTAATTAAAATCAAATAAATGCAACATTTGTGAGACTTTTTCAAAAACAAACATGAAAAAAAAATCAAAAAATCTCAGTTTTATAGCTCACAGTTTGGAATTTTTGCTCAGAATTGCGAAATTATACAGAAAAGTCAAAGCTAAAAGTGGAACTTTCTATTTTTATCTGTAGAGGAAAGCGTGGTGGCATTTAAAGGCACAAACCTGATTTATCAGTTAGATAACTGATATCTATTCAAATCCAAACTAATCTGAATATAAAATGTAGTATATAAAAAGCAGTGTGACGGGGTCATCTGTGGCTGAAATATGGTTTGAAAGCAAGTAAACAAACAAATACTAACTCTCCATTTGCTAGTGTATATGCCTAGTTGTCTTCTTTACAGTCTACTGTAAAAGGCTCTTTCTAGCCGTTTATTGTACTAAATTAATTAACTTTACACTCTGGGCCTATTTAATTTGGGGTGAAAATACATTCCACCACGTTTCACTGTTGCATCTTATTTGGACCGTGGGTGGTTACCTCATTTGTATAAAACAAAGTAGTTGCAATGTTTCAGACTCCTATTTTTTAAATACAAAGTAAATAAACAGTTAACCTCATTCTTGTTGCAAGTAACTGCCAATGGATGTTTTTAGAGAAATAGTCTAAGAAACCGCCCCGCCATTAACACCTCGTTTTTATGAACGGCACTTACTAATGGAATGCAACACCTTTAGACCCATTGAGAGCTGCAGCGTGGATATAAATGGGGCCTGGTCTTCTCAATCTTCAGTCTGAGTTTGGACCAGGAGCTCATTATGATTAACGGAGTGAACGGAGAATTCAGCGGTTTGCTGGTCAAACCAAGTGGCGTCCCTAGAAGGAGATACAAAAGATACACTACGGGAACTTACATCGGACTTATTGCGTATGCAATTCAAGATTCACCAGACAAGATGCTCACATTCAAACAGGTAACATAATCGACTAAATTTGTCGTGAGTATGATAATCATAAGACTCTGCAGTTTTATCTTACGTTTCTGACATATGCTAACATGGTCTCTTATTTGTGCAGATAATGAAAAGGCTGGAACCATTTGTTTTCGGAGACAAAAAAGGCGTTGAAAACAACATCAGAGTCTGTCTTTCATCAAACAGGTGTTTTGCAAAGGTGAGCTTTACATTTATTAGTCAATTTATGTTTTATTGTTTGGGGGCAACGAATCCATGAATATAGGCTAATGTTAGTAACATAATTTTCTATTTTTGTGTGTGTGTTTATAGGTGCCAGTCGATCCGGATTATCCAAATCCTAAAAAGAACTTCTGGAAAGTTGATGAAAGTGGCATTACTCCAAAAATGTTTCGCCGACACTTTAAATATCTGATCAACATATTCCCTGGCCTGTCGATTCAGAAACGGCAGGTGGATGAATGTGAAGACAGTTCTAATGTACATGAGCCTGTTATCCCAGCCTGCAAAGTCGCAGAAAACAAAAGTGAAGGCAAATTTACAGGCCCCTTTTCCATAGAATCCTTATTGAAGAGCGACTGCGAAGTGGAGCGCATGCGCAGCACGAGTTTGGAGGAACACGCACATTACATTAGTGCACAGAGTGAAACGACCAAGAGAAAAAACGTTTATGCATACGAAGCAGTAAAGTGTTATTACCCTGTTTCAGCAGTAGGATATGAACTGGCCTCAGTGAAAAGACCTCGTCTATCAGGACCTCAGTTTGGACAGTCCCTACCTCCACATATCACATATGATCACAATGTTCTCTTCAAATCTCCTTTAATGTATGATACTAGATATGTCCGGTGGTAAACAGCCAGACCAGACCACATGTAAATAAGAAATCGCACTTTATTTTCGTTGTTCATTTTTTTTTTTTTCTTTTAAATAAAAGTCTTTTTTTCACATTGATCTGTGGTTTGCTTTGCTTTGATTACAGAAAGGCTAAATATAGGCCTATCTCAAGATGACTTTCTGAGGTCATTATATATAACACAACGCTTGAAACACACCCAAAGTCTTAAATTTCATCTTAAATACTTAGTAAACAAGTTTAATGACATATTGAGAGATTTGATCACACTAAATAACACAAAGTAAGTTAAAAATAGCTAAAATGTTAGGGAGAATTGGAGGAAAACATAGCATATACATTTTTTTTTTTTTTTAAGTATTGATGTTTGGTATTTGTTAGGCTAATAGGTGAACCTAAATCAATCCCAAACATCTCAGATCTCAGAGTACAATGTATTTCACATAGACCTACATTAGCATTAACATAATGTTTGTCTTCGTCAAACAAAACAGGTCGATCAGTATGTTAATCGGTAATTAGCACATCATCCAAGATAATGTTGACATAATAATGGAGCTATTTTGCCGTGGAAAAACGTTTGCTTTGCCACATAAGGTTTATTCTCGCATTTCCCACGGGGTGGCAGTAAAATGTTACGGTTGATATGGATGCAAATTAAAGCTAAAGGACATTCACTTATTAATTCATTAACGATGTAGACCTAAACAAGGGGAGTATTTGGAGTGTTTTGGAAAAGAACTATAATTTCTGTTATTACTATTAATCTTTCTTTCTAGTCTTTTAAAAGCTGATGGCAATTTTGACCTGTTTTCTGAAACTAGCAGTAACTTTGTGGAAATGGTTCCACTGTTCCCAATAACACCATGATTCTGCATTATTTACCCAAAACACACACTGTAAAATAAGATTTTCTGAAGTTGTAAATAAAACAAAGATTACTATAAATATTTGTTATAAAAACATTAGGTTTTTTCAAAATAAATCAAATCAGAGTAAGTAATATAGGGTCATTAAGGTCGTGTCAGCTCAGCCAGAGGTCCCTGCTCAAATTTTAGATTTTGTTCATTTTATTTTATTTTTCTGTAGAAAGACAAACATATATAATGATGAAAACCAAAATACTAAATGTCACAGATATATATTTGCTGTATAATTCACTATTTTGTAGACAGGGGTCAAAATTACAAGTTTCACCTGAGATTTGGCGACAAATTGGTAAAAAAAATTACTAATTAGCTGGCAGTTATTTTATTCTTACACAGAGACTGGTAGGTCTGTTAGTAAAACCTGTTGACTTTAGCCCTTTTTTCATTATATGCCACACGTAAAGAATTGCAAAAAATCACTTCTTGTGTTTTTTGCCTCAAGTCTGCATGCCCGTAACTCAAGAAGTATTAAAGATATCTTAATATCCTTTTAGATTCTGGTTCTTAACAAACTTTCCTTTTGATATTTTCATTTTAAAGGCCCTCGATGATTCAGTCCCAGATATATGGAGATATTAATGCAGTTTCATGAGTAATTTGGTAAATTGTTCACATTTTCAGTGGTCAAAAAAACAAAAGTGGGTCACTTTGTATTCAGCTGATATTTTTTTCTTTTAAAGAGGAATATCTAAAGGACAAATAATGTTAAAACTAGAAATGAAAATCTCTTTTTTATCAGCTAAATTGCATAGAAAATCCCTAAATGCCATAAATATTAAAATAAATATTCTTTTTCTAAAGTTGTCATGCCTTTAACTTCAATAAAATATTCAAGACATTTTAATATCCTTCTAAGATTATTATTCTTAATAAATATTTCTTTGGGAATCTTCATTTTTAAGGTCCTACATGGTTCAGTCACACAGATATTGGGACCCCAATGTGACTCCATGTCCAAACTTGTCAGTTTAACCCATTTTTAGTGGTCATTAACCAAATGTAGGTAGTATTTTAAACAGCTGATAGTTAAAGGAACACTCCGCTTCTTTGAAAATAGGCTCATTGTCCAACTCCCCTAGAGTTGAACAGTTTGGTTTTACCATTTTCGAACCCATTCAACCGATCTCCGGGTCTGGCAGTAGCACTTTTAGCATAGCTTAGCATAGATCATTGAATCTGATTAGACCGTTAGCATCTCGCCCAAAAATGACCAACGAGTTTATATATTTTTTCTATTTAAAACTTGACTCTTTTGTAGTTACAACCTTGTAGTCCATTGTAATTTACAGACGAAAAATGAAAAGTTGCGATTTCTAGGTCGATATATATAGGAACTATACTCTCATTTCGGCGTAATAATCAAGGAACTTTGCTGCCTTACAGTGGGTGCAGCAGGCGCAATGATACACTGCATTATTTACCCAAAACACACACTGTAAAATAAGATTTTCTGAAGTTGTAAATAAAACAAAGATTACTATAAATATTTGTTATAAAAACATTAGGTTTTTTCAAAATAAATCAAATCAAAAAGTAATATAGGGTCATTCTGTATCAACTAAGCCAGAGGTCCCCGGCTCAAATTTTAGATTTTGTTAATTTTATTTTATTTTTCTGTAGAAAGACAAACATATATAATGATGAAAACCAAAATACTAAATGTCAAGACAAAGACAGACGAAAAATGAAAAGTTGCGATTTCTAGGTCGAAATGGCTAGGAACTATACTCTCATTGCGGCGTAATAATAAAAGGAACTTTGCTGCCGTACCATGAGTGCAGCAGGCGCAATGATATTACGCAGCGCCTGAAAGTGACCGGCAACCCAGCTGCGTCCGAAAGCTCTAAAATGCTGCCTTCGGAGGCAGCATTCCAAGGGAGGAAGGCATCAAGGCACGTCTGAATTCTAATTCTGCTTCACTTCCTGTCTCCGGAGGTACCGTCTTCTGATGGAATTTTGAAGGCAGCATAGATGTATCCTTCGCTGCCTTCGATTTCCCACAATCCTGTGTGTGTGCGTCATATAGGCTTATAAATATAGATATTCTGGTGAAATTAGACTTGTTACTTTATATAATAGATGAGATCTTGACCATGATATACTTTATGAATCGTAATAGTGTAAAAAGCATAATAAATAATATTGTTTGTAATAATAGTATTTAATAAAATGTTAAAAGGGTTCAAATAAGTAGTGAATAAGAATAATATTTACAATATACTACCAATAATAACGAAACAGCCACTAATAACAATGACCTGTTCTGCAATATTACTTGCATCAGTGCTTTTATTTATTTAAGCAGAAAGTAGCCGCCATTCTCAGTCGTCTTTTCTGACGCACAGACCTTCGGTGGGTAATGACATTGGTCTTTATGTATTATTAAAGCATTTATATATAGCTGTATATGATCGTTTTTCTACAAAATCTACTACTTAACCGTTAGGTAACCTAGCAACGGCGTCACGTTCTGCTGCCTCCGCTGATCTATAATAGAGAATTGCTCATGACGTCATAGAAGTGAAGCCACTGCGCCGCCATATTGCTATTCCCTAGTATTCAAAAACATTCTATTGAATGAATAGGAAATTATATGATTTTAATGAGAAAACATCACCTAACAAGTCAGCGTTTTCATATCTGACGTCTCACTGTACATTCTCACAACGCAAACGTTGTAAGCATATAAACGTTTATTTGTTTAATGTCCGGAATTCCCTCTGCTTATTAAAAAGTTAGTTCATATACATTACAGGAGCGAACATCAGATGGTAAACGGCGGGCGTTCACTATGTTTACAAATGACAAAATGTTAATTCTGAAATCTGAATAAACATTTATGGTTTGTATACATATAATTTGCCTTACAGTTAATCACTGTTTATGCTGTTTTGTTATAGCGTTTTTATTCATACAGGCTCAATGCATGTGTCAACAATTATTTCGTGAACATCATTTTGAAGCAGGTAAAGATTTAAACGTTTGTTAATTCAGCATACATACCATTCATGTTGAGATAAATGCTAATAATAAACGTTAATAATACAAAAATGTCAAAGATAACATTCTTAATATAGAGACATCAAATGATTTAAATAAAATAAAAGATAAAATGAAAACGAAACTTTAAAAATGAAACTAACTGTCAGCAGGTGGCGGTAAGTCACTCATTTTATCACTGAATCATTAATTCGGGAATGAAGCAAGCGATGGAATATGTAATTGAATCAATGACTCGTTTAAAAACGCACGTTCATTCATAAACAAAACAGCTGTGTTTGAATAGAGATGCGGCTCATCTGTGACTTTGTTTCGGACTATTTTCAGGTAAACCAGGTAGAGTTATAGTCAGCTAATGTAAGGCACTTAATATAACAGAATTTGCGCGATCTTTAAGAGTTTGAAATTGATGTTGCTCAGTTAGGGACATTAAAATATGCACATCATAACTTGGAGAAACAATGCTGACTAATTACATATGGTACGGATTTAAATACACGGAGCTTTCCAAGATTTGATTTTCAATACAGCATAGAGCAGTATAGTAAGAGGCTTGTGTTGTATTATATTCAAATCAATTTCAGATACCAATACCAGATATACGTTCATGTTTAATATGTCCTGCATAATTCCTTACATAAAGAAATATATAATTTGTGTTGGATCAGTTAACTGTGTCGGCAAGTGCGCAGCTGACACACCCACCTGAACGATTTCAAAACATCGCTTATCCTGCCCGAAAAGACGATAAACATCGCAGATAACATTTTAAGTAAAACGTAATTTATATACACATATTATAAAAACTAGTCCTGTGTGACTGATACGCTTAAAATCGGGTGATATTAGGGCAGCGGTTTGGCTGTGAGTCTGTGGTGCTCTCTGCCGGTAGGGAATAGTAAGATCGCGGATCGAACACTTCCGGTGGCTTCACTGCCTGACGGCAGTTTAGAACGCAATGAGCGATCCAGTCAGTATATATAGATCAGTGGCGGCCTCTGATGTCCGTCCGAAACTGTTTCTAGAGTTGTCTTCGCAGCCTTCGAAGTCACTAGGGACTTTAAGCAACAGCTTCCAATGGAACGGCTACGATGACCGGAAGTAGGCTGTAACCCCGCCGTAGCCGAGAACGTAAAAATCATTAAGCAACTAGGTGCTGATGCCAACAGCAGACATATCTTTGTACAAATGAAAACATCGTTAAAATTGGCTTAAGTTTAAAACATATCAACACAGATTAAATGAAAGACTAATGGTAGAATCGTATACTGATGGAATTACAGTGGTATATACTATAAAATGTAACATTTATCTACTAATCTGTGACGTTGTAAAGACTACGGCAAACCAGCTGTTCTCCCGTAATAGACGGCTACTAGTGAACGCGCAATATGACGTCGGAATGCCGTTGCCGTTCAATCAGTGGCTGCTGCTTACAGTCCCTACTGCCTCATAAGGCAGCGAGGCAGCAAGTCAGCTGACTAGGCTTTCGGACGCAGCCTAAAGTTGCATCTACACAAACTTAGTGCCGGTCACTTTCAGGCGCTGCGTAATATCATTGTGCCTGCTGCACCCATGGTACTGCAGCAAAGTTCCTTGATTATTACGCCGGAATAATAGTATAGTTCCTAGCCATATCAGCCTAGAAAATCGTAACTTTTCATTTTCCGTCAGTTTTAGTACACGATATAACTACAGAAAAGTCAAGTTATAAATAGGAAAAATATCGTCATTATATATGGCCATTTTTGAGCGAGATGCTAACGGTCTAATCGGATTCAATTATCAGGGCTCTCAAGTCTCACGCATTCACCGTGAGACACACGCATTTCAACCAGTTCACACGCTCTCACGCAACACCTTGTATTTCTCACGCTGAGAAAAGGATCGTTTTTAAAAACATCCCGCTAACCCGCTCCTAAGTCCCGTTCTGAATCAAATGATTCGTGATCCGACTGGAGCGCTTCAAAATCATTTTGCGACGCAGTGTTTTACTGATTCGGAGTTTCAAAAAGCTCCGTTGATACTGTGTTCTTTGTTCGCTTTCTCTATATAATTTATTCGTTGTTTGAAATGAAATCATTACAATTAATAGGGCTAACTTACAATGTTTTTTTATTAAATTGTGATCACGTTAGACAGTTTCCATCGTATTAAAACATTTCATGACATGACACTCATTATCTGGTACTTGCCTAAAAAGACGGGTATATTAATTGCGTTGTTAACAGATTACACTAACATTAGGTTACTTAGTTAGGCTATAGCTTTATTGGAGTTGGTTCAATCTCCGCCTATGTAGAGAGAAAAAGTTTTTTTAAGGCAATTCCCCCTCTGTTTTTTTCACAAATCGCACGCTGGGTAAATCTGATAAAAGACAAACTTATAAAATAAATTGTTTTATAGATTTCAAAAATTCACACGTATCAGCATTGTTGGGAGGGTTATTTTGGAAATGTAATAGGTTACAGAAGTTACTCTATTAAAAATGTAATAAGTAGCATAATTATTTTGTGTTTTAAAAGTAATGTAACTGATTACATTTGATTACTCCTGTTCTGTGTCCTAAACTCCTGAAACATTGGTGTCTCATATTTTAGAGTCTAGACCAGTCAATGCAGTTTGGGAAATCAAATCTGTATGTGAGTGAATTGTTAACATTTTCTTAAGTAACTGTAATTTAACTGTACATTGTTTCTCACTAACTGTAACAGATTTTATTTTGTTATTAAATTACATAATTCCATTACTAGCTAGTGTAGTAAAGTTTGAGCCCCTACCGCTGCCATTAAGGCATCAAAATGTGCAAAAAACATTTGCGATACAAAATGTTATTCGTAAGTTTAAATGTATAGGCCTACTCTCTCTCTCTCACACACACACACAGCTTGTCATAGGCTACATGCTCAGGGTATGTGTACAGTATGTACACTGAGCACTGCATTTAAGATGGCTTGTTTGGGGCTAACTTTCTTTTTATTTTTTAATACATTTGCATTTTTTAAATATATAAAACATTTTATTTTATTTGTATAAATTTGACTTTTATCAGATTTACCAGTTGTTATAAGTTCTATTTTGTGCTGGTTAATTTTGAACAATAGATAAAATTCTTCTAGCAAAAACTTGAGAGAATTGCGTGGGGCCGAGGGGCCGCTGCTGCAAATAGGCTCCTCCCCTAATAGTAATCTCACTCCAAACTTTTTCCAAAACTTGAGAGCCCTGAATTATCTATGCTAAGCAATGCTACAAGTGCTACCGCCAGACCCGGAGATCGGCTGAATGGTTTCAAAAAAAGGTAAAACTCAACTGTTTAACTCTAGGGGAGTTGGACAATGAGCCTAATTTAAAAAATATGTTTGAAGAACACTGTCTGGTCAGCGCAAATGGCTTTGTGGTTAGTGCTCTAACCTACAGCGCGTCTGCGCTCACAGCGACCCAAGTTCTAATACCGTCTCGAGGTCCTTTGCCATTCACGCTCCCCTCTCTTCACCCAGTGCTTTCCTGTTTGCTCTTTAATATCCTGTCAGAATAAAGCCTTCAGACATCCCTCTTTAAATGCAGTTAGTATCTGCTTTGTGCAAAGTGAACCACATTTGGAGCTGCTTACAAAAAGTACCTGCTGTAGATAAAATGACCCACATTTGTTTTTTAACCACTGAAAATATGTACAATTTATCAATTTACCCACGGAACCACATTAAGATCTCCATATTTCTGGCACTGAACCACCGAGGGCCTTTAAAAAGAAGATACCAAAAGGAAAGTTTGTTAAGAACCAGAATCTAAAAGGGCATTAAGATATCTTTAATACTTCTTCAGTTACATGCATGCAAACTTGAGGTAAAAACCACAAGAGGTGCTTTTTGCTGTTTTTGAAAGTAAACATTCTAATAGACTTACCAATCTCTGTGTATGAAATAACGATGCTGCCAGTTTTTAAAAGTCATTTTTACACCCCAGTAATCTGGCTGTAGATTTTAGGTGAAAATTGTCAATTTGACCACCTTCAGCAAATTGGAATACTCAGCAAATATACATCTGTGACATTTAACGTTTTGGCTTCATCACAATATATGTGTCTTTCTACCAAAAAAATAAAATAAAATTAAATAAAATTAAATTAATAAAATAAAATATTTGAGCCAGAATATTGGGAAGATTCTGAAATTTGGTTGATCTGACATGGAATGGCAAATAACTATTATAGTAATTAATGATTAACTAGTAATTAATGATTTTATAGATAGATAGATATCCATCAAAGTTACTACTGGTTTCAAAAAACAGGCTGAAAATGACCATGCAAGTCACTGTTTTTGTTTTAAGTTTTTTTTAAGGCATTTCATAGTTTTGGGTTTATTTCAGCAGAAGATATTATAAGATATTAACTTTAATGGCTTGATTTTTTTTTTTTTTTTTTTGTTGTCTAACAAGTTTCCACTGTTCCCGATAACACCATGATTTTACATTATTTACCCAAAACACACACTGTAAAAAAAGTGCACAAGAAAGTACAAAAAAATGGTTTCAGTACTGTTTTCTCTTTCACTCTGGTAGCTACTTGCAATTTCCTTTCCTTTACATTTTTCAGTGCAAATGAAGAACACTTACTTCAGTAGTTCTATGTAATTATTATTCAAATATTTCTGTCCTAATATTTCTGCAGATGTTCAAATCTGTTCAATAAATGCCATTTCTACTGACAACTGGTCATGCAAAGAGAAGTGACAGCAAATACACCAGACTAAAACTGTTTGCCTTGGCTTAAAATAGATACTCAGTATGATGCTCATTCCCCTCTTGTCTGGTTGTACAGAGTTTAGGAGAAAATGTCAGCATTTATATATAGGTTAGAACTTACAGCACTTTTAACAGATGGACAAATAAGTATTTTTGAAACTGATACAGAGTTATACTTTTTTTCCCTGTGGCCTCATCCTGATGTTAATATAGGTTGCCATAATGTAGGTTACACATTCTCTCTTTTAAATAAACAAATCCAGTGAGTACATAGTCCTGTGTTGTTTTGGAGAGTGTAGACAGTAATTACAGGCATTATAAAATTCTGTCTCCACCTCCATTGTGATAGTGGTGCTTTTAAATAACGGTGCAAAATATTTACAGCACTAACTGTGATGGCTTGACATTTTTTTTGTCTAACATGTTTTTACTGTTTTCAATAACACCATAATTCTGCATTATTTACCCAAAACACACAATCTAAAAAAAGACTGTCCGAAGTTGTAAATAAAACAAATAAATGTTCTTGAATGTTTCGCAAGAAAATACTGTTTCAGTAGCCTACTGCTTACCCTTTAACTGTGGTAGCCATTCCCAATTTCTTTCTTTATTAGTAATATAGGCCTAAATATTAAAAAGAAGGTGTGTTCAATTCTGTCTCATGTTTTATATTGTAAGATCATTTTATATTGTAATTATCTTCCTAATCTCACCTGGAATCCTTGACAGTATTCAAGAGACAGCTAAAAAGCTCACATTACTGCATGGTAGAGGGGGGGAAAAAGACTTTCACTTTTCCTTAACCCCCTCCCTGTTATAATTTCTAGCTCGTATTATTCTAAACAATGTCTGAAACATTGTTTTTTATATATGAATATACAGGCATACCTGCTATATATTCTAGGAATGAGGTCCCTCGCATATTTGGGGATTTGGGTATTGGTATCAAACCGTTTAAAAGCCCCTGTGTCAAAGCAAAGTAAAGTTCAATAAACATTTTACAGAGGAATTTCGCATATTTTTGCAACATTTCTTTTTACAGATTGATTCCTCTAAAAATAGTCTTATAGCACAATCTAACCAGTCATTTACACTACGGTCTTATTTTACAACCAGGGACGACGAGGTAAGAAAATAATCCTTATTACACGCTGTTCCAGTGAGCCCCGCCCATCACAGACGTACCAGTCACGTTAGGCACGTCTTCGTGAGTACGTGAGGTCATCCACGTTTGAGACACACCTCACTAGTGTTTTAGTGTTGACGCATAATTACAGGTACGCTGTGTTGGTTAGGCTGAGTGAGCACTAGACTGTGATCCGTTTAGTCACTACGGTGTTTCTACATCTCATGGGTGGGCCAGGGGTTTTTCCACGACGGTTACATCATACCAACCCTACGATGCGTGATTTATAAAATAATAGAAATAATATAACAATAAAGTAATAAATAATAACAACAATAATAATAATAATTATTATAATTATAATTATTAAATAAATAATAAAAAACAAGAATGTATTTTAGAATATATATATAGAACATATTCTTTAAAACAAAACAAAAAAATATTTTCTATGTATTATAATAGAAAATTAGAATAGAAGGCTTTTCTTATTCCTATCCACATTTTTTTTAAAGCGGACCCTGGTGAAAAAACCAGCATATGCTGGTAGGTATGTTTTGATGCTGGGATGCTGGTTAGGTATGTTTTGATGCTGGTTTAAGCTGGTTCTTAGCTGGTCTATGCTGGTCCTTTTCTGCATAAACCAGCAAAGGACCAGGATAAACCAGCTAAGGACCAGCATAAACCAGCAAAGGACCAGGATAAACCAGCTAAGGACCAGCATAAACCAGCAAAGGACCAGCTTAAACCAGCATCAAAACATACCTAACCAGCACCCCAGCATCAAAACATACCTACCAGCATATGCTGGTTTTTTCACCAGGGGAAGTAAGCTTTTGGGTGAGATTTCCAGTTGATTAGCCAATACAGGGAAATAACGAGAAGAATATTGCCCAGTAAACGGTAAAACTGTGTGCACTACAAACCAATGTGTTCATAATTTAGATAATACATTAAAATAATATGGTAAGACAGATCAATTTGCAATATCAAGCAGCAAAACAAGCTGTTTTGTACAGCTAAAAATAGCTGGAAGCGAAGACCAGAAGCCAGATCTATAAAATTTACAAATGACCGCGCCCACTCTTATGGGAAGAAAGAGGTGGATAGAGGGTTTGCATTTACGTCACGGTTTGGCTAGTAACCCAGATACACAGCCATTTTGGAGATACTCAAATGTAAACAACAGCATGGATTGCACTGTTAATGTACTACTGAATTAGTCGTTCTGCTCATTTATTCTGTCTAAACCATGGAAAAAAACATGTGGAAGCTGCTAAATCATATAGAGGAGGATTGAGTAAACAGGAAAGGGCACAATAGTTTAACAAACTAAAGTTATTACGTGGTAAAGATATGTACAAGCAATATTAATTATGATATTAGCCTAATATTTCACCTACCTGACCAGAAATGACAAGAACAAACGTAAATGTCAAGATTCTTGCACTGGAAGTCCTGGTTCAGTTTGGCCAACCACAAACGTCTTTTGTTCCTGAGATAGTTTTTGCACTCTTCTCCTTGATTTGTTATAACTTTTGGCAGTCTATAGTACTCCAGTGGCATTGTTTACGTTCAGTGCCACCAATATGGCAAATGATGACACGTTGTGCTATTTAACTCTTTATTGCTATCCTATAAATATCATGTCTTATCCAGTCCTATTCATATTCCTGTCCTATCCTAACCTATTTGTTTTTTTATTTATTTATTTAGGACCAAATGTATTATATTAACTACATATTATTACATTTGTGTCTTCAGTATATTTTCATAAAAAGTCTTGACCTTTCTTTCGTAACTTTTTAAGATCATGTGATCATGTGCCTTTGTTTTGATGCTGTGAGCATGTTGTGTGGACAGGGGAGGAAAATCACCAAAGTCTTATGACTGATTATGAGGTCAAAAGGTGGATAAAATGATTAACAGAGACACTGCCCTAGGAGGGCAGCTGTGCCCATTGTCTAGCTTAGCATTGGAGTAATTATTACCACCGCCTTTAGCTTAGGTTTACTAAAAAAAAAAAGAGTGGATAAGTCATTTCTTCATTGCGTACACTCAGAAAAACCTTCTTTGTCTGAATGATTCCATAAAGAACCATTAACATTTGAAGAACCTTTCTGTTTCACAAAATGTCCTTTGTGGCGAAAGAAGGTTCTTCAGATTATAAAAAGGTAAGGATAAGATGGTTCTTCAAATAACCTGTGACTGAATGGTTCTTCTATGGCATCGCTGTGAAGAACCTTATAAAGCACCTTTATTTTTGAGAGTGTAGGCTACTTATTCCGCTTGCAAAACAAGAAACTTGAAATCTTTCCTTCAGTGTTTTTTCTTATAAGCAATGTAAGTTATCCACTTTACAGATAAGCATAACATCTCTTTTGTTCTTTTCAGCACCATAAGGTGATACCTTCATCATGGGATTTGTCGGGCACTCAGTTTTCAATCACTACACAGACTCGGCCCGAAGGGCCTGTAGACTCAACCTCTCCAGCTGTGGAAGATGAAGCAGATCTGAATTGTTTTTCCAGAAATTCCAAACTCAGTTTTCCTGTTTCCAATAATATCAATATCTCTGGTCCTCCTGTGGTGCAGCAGTGCTGTTTGCACTTACAGGAACAGCGTCGCCATCTAATAAAATACATGAAAATATGGGTAGGCCTATACTATACACGATAATGTATGTTGTCAATTCATGCCTGACAAGAACAATTAGCCCCTTTCTAAGCAGAGGCAAGCAATATTTGAAACCTAAAGATTCAGTTTGAACAAGATGGTGGCTGGTTACCTTGTACCGTCGCCTTCAGCGAGTTGTTAGTGAATGAGTTTAGGTCATGTTTTAAAGGTTATTTTCATGGAAAACAAAACAAAGTCAGGTCAGAGCAATTTTCCACTTCAGTAATTGGTTGCATCTTATCAGCAGATGCAATGACCTGTAGCAGGAATGCTACCATGTTGCCAGGTCAGGGTAAAGTAGACATGGTGAAGCAGAAGGAGTTTTCATGCAGGTGACCCCTCTGTAACACAAAATCAACTTTCACATATTGTGAAGATGAAGCTTTAAAAATAATTCACGTGGAGTGGTTTATTATTTAGCTGAGGAACAGCCCAGGGTGTGTCTGGATAGAACTGCTACAGGAAATGAAGAAACAACTGAATATCTTGCACTTCTCACAGGAAACGCATATGGATGGTTTTGGATGGAAGTGTTTATGATTGCATTTCTTTTGGTTGAATATTTGTGTAATATCAGTATAGAAAGTAGTTAGAAAACAGTACATCTAAACCAAAGTCACAGTGAGGAATTCTGCCCTAAAAGTTATAGTTGTAGTTACTGAGTAACTTTATAATCCTAAGCATCAAAGTGAAATGAGCAGTAAAGTGCAATTATAATTGTTGTTCCATTGACAAAGACTGATAATGGAGATAAACTGATCGAAGATCAGATACAATAACAGCCTCTGTCAGAAACGACCTCTAAAATTATTCTACCTGTACCGGTGACACCAGTAAATTGGTGGCAAAAACTTTCTTACAGTGGTTAAAGATGTTTTGTAATTGTAATATGTTGGGGGTAAAACAAGTTCCTTTGCATGTGCTTGTTGATATTGTCCATTTATGAGTCGCTGTTGTGTTGTTCCACAACACACGTTAATACATAATCCATAATATTTTGATCACACTGGCAAGAGTTTGTTGGCACCTGACCTAGTTCTTCATTTATTGAACATCAACTTCATGACCTAATTCTGCAACTTGTTTATTTCATTGTCTGTGAATGAAGCCATGACATATTGCTGATTTATCCATTGCTCAGTACTCACAAAAATGACCATAAACTGCTTTAACAATCCCAGTATGCAACGTAAATAGTGTTCACTGTCATTGTGCAACTTTAAAGACGTCCTATTATCCATTTTAGTAAATCAGTAATACATGACATTGAACTGAGTAGCACCCGCTCAGAGGAACTACGTGATATAGGTGAGGCCTACATCTCAGCCAGTCCTCAGAGAGCCGTCTCATGTCATGTGTATGTGAATCACAGCTTAGTATGATTCATACTACATCTGACTACAGTTATTGCATCACATGCAGCTGCACTAAAGCAGTTTAATGCAGTTTAAGCTGACTATGCATGTTAGTGGTTTGAAACAGGAGGGCTGGGATATTACTACTATATAATTATGAACTTACTGTTTGACTAAAGTGTAAAACAGTTACTTGGAGGGAAAAGGTTTGGTTTGTGAATAGCTGGCACTAGTCAGCAAGGGCAAGGGACAAGGGCAAGAATGTACTATACTCTTGTCAGTCAACATTTCCACGTCAAACTCGCCCCCACTGACCTATCAGTACCTGAAAGGAAGGCATGTGGACTTTTTATATGGTTATAAAAGTGTGTCAATACCAGCCGTAATGTTCATTCAGATGATGTGGGCATGTCTGCGTGGTTTTAATCACAACATAATGACTGTTTTGTCCTGTTCTTGGATGGCCCCTGCAGAAAACAGCCTTTGGTTTTGAACCTCCTTTCATTCTTTTGATTAGTCTGATGCCAAGAGCCTGTAGGGAGAGGGAGGTCAATGTTTATCTGTTCTTTCCAAGGCATCCAATAACCTACATGTTGTGCAAACCAGATATGAGGTGTTTAAGATGAAACCTGCTGTGTATTTCAAGAACAAGGACACGAATAGAATTCAATGTCATGAACCCAGATTTGGTGAAAAACAGACTTTGACAGAAAAGTGAGAAATGTACATGTTTGACCCTCAAATAAACCATGCTTACCACAAAGTTCTAACATAATGACGTTCTTTAAAATGTGTGATAAAATATTATTTAAAAAAAGTTTTTTTTTAAAATAACAGATTAGTAAATGTCCTACAAGAATCAAGTTTGTCTTTATCATACATACTAAATGGAGATGGTAGGTAGAAGATTTCAAATTCGTGTAGCACCAGACTCCATGAGAAACACTGTGCGAGTACACAGCGATATGAACCTGTCAGGGAAAAGTCCACAATCCTTATCAGTTATTATTCTCTTTAACCTAGTTTATTAACCCGAGCACTCTACTCTTTGATTCAACATGCATGTGCCTATAAATCTTAAAATCATAAAAGTTTATCTAGTCAACAATGGTTTCAGTGTTTTTCCACAACACTATTTCACCTGGCCGACTGCCCAGCTTTACATCAAACAACCTAAAAATAACTCTGATCTTATGACTTTTGTTTTATGACAAGTTTGTCGTGCTGAAAACGACTTTAGAAGTAAATTCTATCTGCATTTATTCTGCCATCTAATTCAGTTTGTAATGTAAATGGTGCTTGAGAGTTGATCAGCATAATGCTAGTTTCTGTGCAACGTGTCCATTGTGAATGTGCTTGTTATCACTGCCTCATATTAGCTAACCACAGTGAAAGCATTGTGTGGATAGAGAGGACACACAGGCATAGACACATACAAAGGCATGCACTCCTCCAAACAATACTTTATTGATTCAAAAGAATAATCTGCTTTGAGACTAAAAGACTAAAAGTCAGCTAGCTTATTTCATACGTTTTATTCTAATATGAAAGATCAGTCATATAGTCAAGACAGTTTCCCTTAAACGAACACTGTTGTCCTATCTCATGCAACGCTGTGAAATGAAGGCATGACTCAATGAAGTTGCCCAATAGAAGGAGGAGTGGGCAGGACTGACTAAACGCACATCTTTATAAAATTGCCTGCTACATCCTGTCGTGACCAGCACGTAGTCAGTCGAAACTATCGAACTCTGCAAAAACTTTTTAGTTTTGTTGGACTTTCTTCTTTTCATTTCGTGGACAATTAACCGGTAAGTCATACAATGTGCTATTTTATTCTTTTAAATTCGTTTTAATGTTAAAACGTTGCCTATTTTTGTATCAAATACAAACCGCAGTCCGTATCTAAAACATCTCTGTAATGATATCGAGCAAGGTATATATTTATCAGCTTTAAACTAAAGATATTCGGTTTAAGATGTTTTATTTAGTCAGTTTATGATTATACAGCAAATCCGCGATCGTTTTTCATATGTTGTTTATGTTACGCGCGTGCGTGTGGTTGCACGTGCATATGTCAACAAAGTAGGGTAAGCTGGAGTGGGAAAACGGATATGAACAGTGCCACATACTAACTAAACTACTGGTTTCCCAGTAGTTTTGGGTCCCACCGCACTGCTTATTTTCTTTAATACCTGTCACAGTTACAGAGCTGATGGAAACGACTGTACTAGACCACAGCCAATCATTTATCAAGCTTTCAGAGTTCAATGTAACAGGTGTGTTTACATTATCAGACACAATATGTTGGCTTAACTGTGTTAACTTTAGTTTTTTAGTCTGAGACAGCATTTGAGACTACTTTGATGTCTTAAAATCTTTTTAGATATATAAATTAGGAATATATAAAATATACAAGTATACGCATACATTTAAACAAGATTTGATTGAAAATCTGGAATTTTAAAAGTAATACACGTAATTAAATATAAGCTTGTATGTGACAATGGCAAAGTTTAACACTGCTTTGATGTTGCATTGCATTTGCAAAAACACCAAAGTAGCATCAAAACCTCCTCTGAAACTATAGGCGATGAGGGGCTTCAGAGCTTCATGAGTTTTTTTTATTTCTTTTATGTGGCATCCTTAAAACAGCTGTGTACACACACCCTCACTAATACAACAGCAGAAACATCAACTCAATACACTGCAAAATAGTGCTGTACATGTTGTAGGTGCCTAACTGAAGAAGACATTTTGTAGGACCCCTGCAGTGATTGATCTAAAATGCATTGATTTCAGAATCTCTCTCAGTATAAAAATGTGATTCATGAAGTGGATTTCACAAAAGAAGAAGAAAAATGGTTATGGGAAGTGAAACGAGCATGTTCATCTCTCTGCAGGGTGCAGCTGCAGTGATGGTTAGGTTCCAAGTTAAACATTATACTTACTGACATTGATGCAATAGCAACCAAAGTAAACATTTGAATTTTGTAGTGTCTCAAAGTTTGTGAAAACAAGTTAGTGCACATTTTAATACAAATACACAATGTGTTACAAATTTGTCTGAAAATATCATAAATAGTATTTATGATAAATATCATAAATTAGTATTTAATGTAAAACATTAATAAGTCTTGTTTACCATTGTCAACTATAATGGACGCCTGGTCCTGAGAAGTGGACAGATGAATTTGGATGTTGTGAAGTACAGAGAGTATTCTAGGGCATGGGAAGGGCAGGATCTCATCTTATGTTGCTCCGGTCAATATCCTGCTGTGACATTACTGCCACTCCCAGGTAAAAGATTATTTAAAAGAGGCCACAAGGGCACACAGCTTAAAAACAAGCAGGTGACCTACTTTACTAACTATTACTTGTTAACTTTTCTTATATTTCAATATATATTTTTAAACTAAGCTGATTTCTTCTAGCTTAGTCCTAGCATTCATGAGCAGTTTCAGTTCTCACATGATTCTGGTCCGGAATTTGTGTAGGGGTTTGCTGTAGAAACCTCAGCGAATGATGGACTGCACAATCATGGTTTTTGAACCCCAGAAATTCCTTTTGATAAACATCTTGGCTCAGTTCCTAGAGCTCGTCTGTGAATCAAAAAAAAAATCAATCGCTGCTTTTTCATAGAGGCTTGGTACAGGAACACCGCTTGAACCTGTGGGATGATAAGACACAAAGGCTTTCATGTTGGCTTTGGAGCAAAGCTGGAAAAAAATGGCTAGTGTTAAAGGGGTGGAGGGACTGACTGCAGAAGCCGTGGAAGCAGCTGTGTCAGTGGCTTCCTGTGTGTAGCGTCCAGGCCCGTTACAGAGGAAAAGCCGGACATGTGACCTTTAGAAACCCCAGCCAGACAAAGAGCCCGTTCAAGCTCTCTTTCTATTTACATGCGCATCAACAGTCAAAGTGTCGTCTTTTGAAATGCATGATCTGCATCATCCAAAACAGATTAGGCTGTTTTGAAGAAATCAAAAAACAAAATGCAAGAAATTTATCTGTAAGCTAAATCAGAAGCCGTATATCGCAATGATTGCAAACATTAACAGTGTTTAATACCGCACAGGAGTGGCATTAGATATATAACATTATAAATTATATTAAACATAACATGATGAGTTAATGCATTGTATAGTTTTTGTATATTTGAAAATGTTACTTTTTATATTTTCTGTTGTTTTTCTTGTTGCACTGAATGAGAACCTAGAAACATTTCACTGCAATACACAACATGTAACACGTATGTGACAAATAAAAACCTTAAACTTCAGAAAAGGAAACTGTAAATTATGAAACAAATGCTTTCATGAAACAAAACTGGCATTGTGATAAAGCACCAAACGGTTCAATGCATCATATTTCCTTGAATCCACTTTTGAGCGCCAAGCTGTTATAAATAGTCACTGCCAAAAGTGAATTACAATATAAAAAAAAAAAAAAAAAATAAAGGAACTGGTAATTTGATACTTCCTTCTGTGACCTTGGAGGAAGATGCACCAATAGTAATAAGACTGTGTTTTGTCACTTTTTTTTACCTCTAGGTGTCCTCATTGAGAATGGATGATATCCAAGTAGTTGAGTCAAAGCCTCTGATCGGAGACAAGGATTTGCAAGTATGGAAAACACTATCTTTGTAAAAAAAAATGTTATTAAATGTACACATTTATGCATGACAATATATTGAACACATGTTGTGTTGGCTTACACTTTTCTCCTCTCTCCTAGGGGCTAAAAGAGGCTGTCCAGCAGTTGGTGATTAAGGCAAGCATCTTATTATTAGATTTTATTTGTATGGTTTCTTTTTTTTTTTTGAGGTGTTCTTGTTGGTTACGACACCATGGCATTACAACAGTACTGATACATTACCGATTCGCATCCAACAGGCCTCTCGTGCTGATCCTCACACAGATTAAAGTACTGAAGTTTGCAGGTCATGTGTTTAATAAGCGTGTTCAGCCTCTAGACCAATGACGTGGGCTGCTGAGGGACACACTGGCCATCTGCCCGAGGCGCTCATGTAGGGCTCGTCCCGTTTAAGGAGATTAGTGCCAGTAGGGAGACAACATATGTTTGCGTTCAGTCACTATACAAAGACAAGCACAAGATGTTTGTGTCCTTGTCAGCATTAAATACGTTATTTAACTTTCTTAGCAGCTCGTGCTTCAACTTGAGGCAGCTGAAACTAGTTTTTGCAACGTCAGCCAATTAATCTTTGACCAGTGGCCTGTACTCAGACTTTTCTCAATGACTTTTGTAGTGCATGGTGGTTATTTGTCATGCTTTGTCACTAGTGTTAAATTAACTTTAAGAAAGTTAAATTGAAAGTTAAAGTTCAATCCGTTAGTGGTGATTTATGATTTGTTGGTTTCAGTGACTGTGCAGCTTACCTTTTTAAACTTGGGAAAATGAATATAAATACAGATGCTTATTAGAAAAAGCAAGTTCTTTCCAAAGTAAAACTTTTTATGAGTTGGATTCTTTAAAACTCAAATAAATGAAGGAAAAATTAAAAGTAGCAGCACACATTGAGCTTCTGTTTAGCACGTTATCACTGATTTTTATTTATCTTTATTGCTGAAAGACAACTATTCAGTGCACACCTCCATCACAGTCATCACCTTTTTGTTTGGCTGCACTTGCCTAAGTTTCCGATGGCCTAGAGTTGGCTACTCCGAGCATCTGACACAGGCTGATCCAATTTACGGATGTCGTTAACTAGAATTAACTTGTTTTGATCATGGTGCAAAGCATGCTGGGAGCATGGGGCTTATGTCGAGCGACGGCAACAGGGGTATTAAAACCCTGCGCTCAGATGAATATTAGCAAAGTGCGCAAACAGGAGCTTACTTCCAATCGGATCTTACCTACTCGTTCTCACCTCTACTATTAATTAATAACAGCAGCCATGGTTCTCGAGGACTCTGATATGGAATTAGTATTCGAGATAGAAGTCGCTGTGAGTAGAAATGTTCATGTTGCTTCTGGTTCATAATTTTAGCGTTTTCATTGGGCATTTGTATTGGCGTAGTGGTTCAGGTTGTGCATGAGTAAAGATGAAAATTCAAGTAAGAAGTATTTGCATAGTGCTTTTCACAATACACAATGTTTCAGATGTTGATGTTTATAATGCCTTATTTTTTTAATGCCTTACAAGCAGATTTAGCAAATTAGAGATTGATAATGTAGTCTAAATCTGTTTTGTTCCTTTTATCTTTATCTCACACAACGCACATTTATAAAATGGATTTAATATTGACTATGTCAATCTTAAATAGGGGTTTAAGCTTGGTGAAATTGGTAGATGCAGTTGAACATTATGAAATCAGACAGACAGTTTTCATGGACTGTGATCTTACAGATTACAAATTAATAACCAAAGTGCATTCAGTGTTGAAATGTTTGCACTGCAGTTGGTCTGTGGTTCATTTGCAGAATGTTTCCAAATTGTGCTTGTCCTTATATGTTGCATTAAAATGCAAGGCTACATTGTTAAAATGGACTTAAGTGTTATATATACAGAGAAAAAATGTTCACAAGTCGTCATTGAGATATGCGTTGTAATAATACGCTGTACTTCAGGTGAGATTAATGGCTCAGCAAATGCTGATGAGCGTTTTCTTACCTTGTCGCATTTAGGAACATGATGTGGAGACTCCATTTGGCAGAGTCCACTGTACCATGAAAGGGGTTCCTAAGGGTGACCGGCCTGTCATCCTCACCTACCATGATATTGGATTGAACCGTAAGCTGTTATATATCTTAAACAGGATAACAGTTTAAAATGTGCCCTAAATTTCTATACAATACTCATCAATCAACAAGTTCTTCTAAAGTAGGCAGGCTTTAATGTATATATATTATGCTTCTCCAATAGATAAAAGCTGCTTTGACACCTTGTTCAACCATGAGGATATGCAGGAGATCATGCAGCACTTTGCTGTGTGTCATGTAGATGCACCAGGGCAGCAAGAGGGA
This sequence comes from Labeo rohita, assembly GCF_022985175.1. Lineage (NCBI taxonomy): Eukaryota > Metazoa > Chordata > Actinopteri > Cypriniformes > Cyprinidae > Labeo > Labeo rohita. Next base: position 13,546,615 of record NC_066887.1, on the reverse strand, counting down.
GCAAACACCTTCGCCACTGGGTGAGTTATATCATGTATAGACATAAGTAGAAATCTATATAGTAAATGAATGCAGAAAAATAATCTTTTTTTTATATATATATATATATATATATATATATATATATATATAGATATGAGTACCCTTCCATGGACCAACTGTCTGAGACACTTCCATCAATTCTTAAACATTTTGGGTGAGTTGATTGTTTTATTATTTACATTTTAGGAAGATTTTGGATTATTTTACATCCTAACTGGTTTTCTTAAACCCCGCAGACTGAAGAGTGTGATCGGCATGGCTGTTGGAGCAGGTGCTTATATCCTTTCTAAGTTTGCGGTAAGTTTGACTTCCTTTTTGATTATTATGAAGCGATTTAAAGTTTTAATCAAACCAGGATAAAGAGCTAAAATTGTTTTGTTTTTCCTGTGGACTTTTGACTTCATTTGGCTAGTTTATCTGCTGAGGAATGTCCCTTGTAAATAAAACACTGCTTGACATGCGGTTTCTTTTTTTAATAAACTGGGGTTTAGATGTGGTTTACAAATTCTGTTTGCTTTTATAGTTGGATTACCCTGCTATGGTGGAAGGCCTCGTGCTAATAAACATCAACCCATGCGCTGAGGGCTGGATGGACTGGGCAGCACACAAAGTGAGTGCAAACCACTTTGTGGTTGTAACTTATATAGCATTCATAATGTATAGAGAGCTTGAAGCTTTTGTCTGTCATGGGCTAATTTTTCTTGAATTACAGATCTCTGGTTGGACTCACGCCATGCCTGACATGATCATCTCTCACCTGTTTGGAAAGGTTAGTCAATGTTTGACCTAATCTGGATAATTTTTGAATTGATTAATTTATACTAACGTGACTTTTCTTATTTCTCCAGGAGGAAATCCAGCAGAACCATGACCTCATTGGCAGATACCGTCACCACATTGTGAATGACATGAACCAGTTCAATCTGCAACTCTTTGTCAAGTCCTACAACAGGTAAACACAACAGCGCTACTAAAACATTTTGCTAAAAACAAAGTTATTTTAGCATTGACATTAATGTTTTCATTCCTTTCACAGCCGAAGAGACTTGGAAATCGAGAGGCCTGTGCCTGGTGGCCACATCAATGTCAGAACTCTAAAGTAAGTCTGAAACTGTCCAAAAAACTAAACAATGCAAGATGGATTTCCTGTAGTAATGACTTTGTTGCACTGTTTTCAGGTGTCCTTCACTTCTGGTAGTTGGAGACAGTTCCCCTGCAGTGGAGGCTGTGGTAGGTTTAAGTGAAATCTAGGACTGATTTAATTCATTATTCATTTTTATTAAAAAACTGACATTATTCAGTTTAATCCTGCACACTGTTGCTCCACATGTCAAACAGTCAAACCAAAATTCATTTAAACACCTTCAACATTTCTCACATTATCACAGTTTATTCACTATAGTTTAGAACATGATAATAAAATGTGACAAGAACTGTTAAACTGTGTCAGAACAAATTCATCTTGATAATGTCAGATAAGTATGTAATAAAGGTTGAATAGCTGTCAGCAGTCAGCTTTTACATTTAGGTACATGATTAGATAATACCAATTTAGGTCAACCAATTACCAAGCAGTGCTTAATTTTATTCAGTCTGTGGTGTAAAAAGGTCACATTAGCAATTAAAACACATGGTCAGGTCAAAGGGTCTGAATAACTTTTGGTCCCAAATTTGTATCACTTTTTTATGTCACAGTTATATGTCACAGTTTACTTTATTTTGCTGTCCTCTCTTACATAAATGAATTATAGTGTCCTGCACCCACTAGTAAAAATGTGTATTTAGTGCATGTGTATTTAGTGCTTTAACACGTCTTGTTTTCTATTCAGGTTGAGTGCAACACAAAGCTGGACCCGACTAAAACCACACTGCTTAAGGTGAGTTGCGTCCAGTGAAGCTGGCATTTATTTATAGCCTACATGGAAAAGTCAGCCACTGATAAGATTCCGATAGCTCAGCATTATCTAGTGACTAATTTACCCAGGTAGTGCAGAAGCAGTCCACACTGACCAGCTCCAGGGCTGAATCCTACCTCTCCTGACCTAATTTTCCATAGTCCGCCCTCAGGTGGACTAAGAATTAGTTTTGCGGCATCTGAAATGACCTATTTATCACCGATAAGTGCTAAGACCAGTAGAGTTAATGGAGCGCTTGGTGTTCTAGACACCTGTGTGAATGGCAAAAACAGAAATGAGAAACAAGCAGTGACGCATTTGTGTTCTCCTGCATTTTAAGTAACATTTTATGTCCCTTCTTTCTTTTTCTCAGATGGCTGACTGTGGAGGCTTGCCCCAGGTCGACCAGGTGTGTATTCATAATGTTTATGACCATTTAGATTCATTTGCAAGTTTGCTCAAGGCACAGGATGATCATTAGGGATGAAGCGCGCTATAATCTCATTACGGACAGCGGTGGTGTATAGTTCTCAGTACTAATACTCTGCTCGCCACCTGCTGCTGCCGGCTGTCAGAATCTATCCGCTTTCACAACATGTATTTAGGGAAATCTGTTTTCCACCTCGACCTGATTAGCAGTTTTTGCAGTCGAGTAAACTAATTTCTGCTTTTGTTGTCTCTTTAGCCTGGGAAGCTAACAGAGGCTTTCAAGTACTTCATTCAAGGCATGGGTTACAGTAAGTACTGATATTGTCTTTTTGTTTAGTATACTGTCTATTTGACCATCAGAGGCGATTAGGATTTTCATTTTCATGAGGGTATAATAATAAATATATAAATAAAATAAAAAATGTTTGACTAATAGGGGTGGTTTACTAAACTTATTGCAGTATTCCACTGTATTGCCTAGATGGGTATAACACTTACAAATCTTTCTGAGCTCACACACCTGTTTACTGTAGTTACAAACACAAAATTTTACTGTTTGCATTTCTAGTACACAACCCTTTTTCTTTAGCTCAAGTATGCAAACCTCTTTGCCACATGCACTGTAATATGTATTATACTGAAAGTTAAATTTTCAAATGAAAAGGGCAACATGATCGTTTTATAAAGTATGTGTTCATATGTGTTAAGAGAATATGGTTGATTGTCCGAACTCGTTTGTTCATGTAAAATTTGACGTGTAACATTAGCGAATAGCACTATATATGACTAATCTGTGCTGTCCTCTAGTGGTGTGATTTAATTTTCAACCTGACTTGCTTAACTTAACGTTTTTCTTAAAGAAATAGTTCACCCAAAAATGAAAATTCTGTCGTTAATTACCCTCATGTCGCAACACAAACTAAGATATTTTTGTTGAAATGAGAGCTTTCTGACTCTGCAAAGACAGTAACGCAACTACCACATTTAAGGCTCAGCGAGTTACTAAGGACGCTGTTAAAATAGTCCATGTGCCATCACTAGTTCAAGAGAAGAAATTGATGAATAAGTTATTTTTGTTGCGCATAAAAAGTATTGTCATAGCTTCATAACATTGCGGTTGAACCACTGATGTCACGTGGACTATTTTAAAGATGTCCTTACTACCTTTCTGGGCCTTGAAAGTCAGTTGCGTTGCTGTCTGTGCAGGGTCAGAAAGCTCTTGGCTACAAAGCAAATGTAAAAATCTTTCAAATACGTATCCTGATCTCTCTTCCTCTGCCTCTTAGTGCCTTCTGCCAGCATGACCCGCCTGGTGCGTTCCCGCACAGCATCCGGATCCAGCGTCACTTCCTTTGACGGCAACCGCAGCAGGTCGCACACCAACGAGGGCAACCGCAGTCGCTCCCACACCAACGAGGGCCGTGCCCGAGCCCACACCTCCGAGAACCAACGCACACGCTCGCACACCGACAACATGGACAGTTCTGTGGACCAAGCTCCCAAGTCCACCGAAGTGTCCTGTTAGACTGGCGACCTGGTCTCCGGTCCATCTCACACATGCATTAACTTCTCTGTTCTGACTGTGCTGCGCTGCCACTAACTAGACAGGCAACAGGGCCGCCGCATGCCGCTGTGCTGTTTCCCTCAGGGGTCTTGCACTATTTTATTCGTCAGAAGGCATTTACGCCAAAGTGTCTTGTGTATAAGACTATATTTCCTGGGGAAACGGAAGTGGAAGAAGGACAGGATGAAGTTACTACTTTTGGATTTTTTTTGCACCCTGCGCAATGGCTGTCTTGTTGTTGTTAGAGGCAATGCAGCACAGTGACGTTTTGATGGTCACCATCCAAGTAAGCTGTGCACTGAGAACGGCACATTTGTAAATTCGTATTGATCTCTAGTCTGCGATTTCATTTCCTTTTGTCAAGTTATTATACCACTTTTACAGCTAGTTTAAGTGCATAATTAAGTTGTATAATCTGTATATGTTGAAATGCACATCAATGAATGAAAAAGGGATTGGTTGACCACAAAGTAGAGATGGTGGTATTTTTTCCCTACCTTATAAAACTAAGGTATAAGCTCATAATGTGTTGATTTGCAATTTCCTTGGTGGGAGTGTCCCTTTATTTTGGGTTATATTTGTAACTCAGTGGTGATTGCTCTTGAAAGTGATTTTAAATGATTTTTATGGGATCAAATGTTTTTGAAAGAATCTTAATATTAGTTTAAATTCAACAAAACCAATTTGTAGATATAAAAATACAGGAAAATGACTGTATATTAGTGATATTTTGTTTTTGTTTGTAACGATGATGATGATGATGATGATGATGATTTCTATGCAATCAAGCACAACAGAACAAAATGTGCCATGGAATCCTCTACTTGGATTGAATGCTTTTTTTCTCAAGGCTTTGAAAGAGTAAAACGAAGGATTGCTCAGAAAGAGCTAATATAAGCAACTTACCTGCTCTTCCATACACACTAAAACAAATGCTTGCAGCTTGGTAAGGCACTCTGCTTTGTAAAGATGTAAAACAATCTGATGCACTGCATTTTTAATGGAATAACAGTTTGTATTTATTTAAAAAAAAAAAAAGGAAAATAAAAAGCTGGTTACTCATTTTTTTTTTTTTTTCGGTCTGTTTATTCATTAACTCTGTGAGAACTGTGTCCATACATGTTATAGTACATGGAAGGTCAAACTTTATAAGGCAAACACACTCCAAGGACTATAGTGTCATTAAAAAGTATGAATGTGGTAAAAAAAAAAAAAAAAAAAAAAAAAAAAAAAAACTGTACATTATCAATGCATAAAAGCAATACATTTCTTCTTTACATACATAGATTTTGTATAAATTAAAATTTTAACTACATAACAACAATATAGTCTTTTTACATATCTATACTTACATCATTTATACAAAAAATGTATTTGTTACAGAACTTGGATAAGCTTGGTTGAAATAACTGAGCAGATGTGAACAATTTAGTTGCGATACACTGTGTAGTCTTAAAATAGAATATATTAAGATATATATTGGTTTATTTCAGTTTTTCCAATAGGAAAAAGTCTCATAATAAAAAAAACGCCAAAGACGATAGTCAATTAAATATTAACTTGTGCTCAAAATCTGGCTATGACCCAAATCTTTCTATTGACTTTTCTGCAAGGTCTCTTAAGGTACACTCAGTTTCCAATCTCACCTCTTTCGTGGTACTGTTCTAGATCTGTAAATATGTCATTGGGGTTTTTACAGCTCAGGTTGCAGAAGCAGGCGTTAATCCACATGACCTGCCAGGTGAAGCCGGATCCGTTTGGGCACTGAAAGTCGACCTCAACAGTCTTAGATTTGTAAGGGATGCAGCAGCGCTCGTCTGTACACACTCCACAGTACTTGGGCCTGTAAGTGTTTGTACTGGTGCAGCCTGAGATAGTGAAGTTGTGTGGCTTTTCATCTCTGTAAATGTTCAAGCACTTCTTTCCAGGCTTGTGGAGAGATGAAAAAAGGGTCAAAACATATGCTTTTAAAGTCACTCTCAAGTGTTTTGAAATTTGATATGTAATATTACAATGAATCTGACGTTTATGTTCTTGATTCACCTTGATGTGCTTTGTGATGTCCACTTTGCAAGGCCGGATGTTGCAGAGTCTGCTTTCTTTGACCATCTGACACTGCTTGTTGTTGTTAGTAATGCGTAAAGACACTCCACGGCCGCAGGTCTTTGAGCAGGGACTCCAGGAGGTTGTCTGGGTCACGCAGTTCTTGTGCCAGTTGTCTTTTACACTAGACAGGGCTGACAGTGAATCAAAGACAAAGAATGCTTTCTTCATTTCTGAGATTTAAAAAACTGTATATATACTATCATTCAAAAATTTTTCAAAGAAATTACTATTATTCAGCATAATTATATTTTTTATTCAGCGTACTTATAATTTTATTAGCATAATTAATAATTTCACTCAGCAAGGATGCATTAAATTGATCAGATGTTACAGTAAAGGTATTTACAATGTTACAAAAGACTTCTGTTTCAAATAAATGCTGTTCTTTTGAACTTTTTATTCATCAAAGAATCTTGAAAAAAATAAAAATAAATGCAGCCTTGATGAACATAAAGAGATAAAGCATCTACCAACCCCAAACATTTGAGCAGTACACACACACACACACACACACACACACACACACACACACACACACAATATTAATGTCCTTTAGATCACTTCTTTAAATTGTTTAGTTTAAAAAACTAAAAATATCTTACCAACTCTAAACTTCTATACATTAAAATTTTTATATAATATAATATAATATAATATAATATAATATAATATAATATAATATAATATAATATAATATAATAAATCTGATTATGAGTACAGAATGTACAAGTAAAATAAACATTTCTATGTCCAGTTTTAGAGAAATAATAATAAGAATAAAAAAAAAGTAAAAAAAAAAAAGTATCAACCCCAAACTTCTGTTCATTTAGTAATATAATATAATATAATATAATATAATATAATAAATCTGATTATGAGTACAGAACGTACAAGTAAAATAAACATTTCCATGTCCAGTTTTAGAGAAATAATAATAATAAATACAAAAAAAGTTAAAAAAAAGTATCAACCCCAAACTTCTGTTCATTTAGTAATATAATATAATATAATATAATACATTTTAATATTGTGTACAGAATGTACAAGTAAAATAGACATTTCCATGTCCAGTTTTAGAGAACTAATAATAATAATAATAATAACAACAATAATAATAAAATGTAAAAAAAATGTATCAACTCCAAACTTCTGTTCATTTAATAATATAATATAATATAATATAATATAATATAATATAATATAATATAATATAATATAATATAATATAATATAATACATTTGATTATGTGTACAGAATGTACAAGTAAAATAGACATTTCCATGTCCAGTTTTAGAGAACTACTACTAATAATAATATTAATAACAACAATAATAATAAAATGTAAAAAAAATGTATCAACCCCAAACTTCTGTTCATTTAATAATATAATATAATATAATATAATATAATATAATATAATATAATACATTTGATTATGTGTACAGAATGTACAAGTAAAATATACATTTCCATGTCCAGTTTTAGAGAACTAATAATAATAATAATAATAATAATAACAACAATAATAATAAAATGTAAAAAAAAATGTATCAACCCCAAACTTCTGTTCATTTAATAATATAATATAATATAATATAATATAATATAATATAATATGACATTTCCATGAATTTAAGAGAACCAAAAAAAAAACAAAAAAAAAACCCCTAAAAATTTTTTTTACAAACCCCAAACTTCTGGAGGTCTGGAATTTACACATTTTGACCTCAGAAAAATCTTACGATAATTTTTGATAATTTTATATCTTTGAGTAGAAGGATGTTACCTTGTAATATCCTGTTGTAAGTTTTAATTAATGGTTTAGTCTTGTTTAGAGTCTATTTTCATATACATGTTATCATCTAAGGGCACATGGTCTAACCATTATCGACTAATTATCTGCCCAGAATGAGTTTCCAGACATTTGTGGGAAGTTTCTGAGACATCAGAGATCATACCAGCCATTGTGTGTCTTGGTGCTGTCTTGCGCCCCCTTCTGGACTCTTCACAGATCCACTGCTCACAGCATCGGCCGGGAATTTTAACTCGCTGTGGATTCTGGCACCAAACCCTGGGAGGCTGAGACTCATCACATAGTGAGACACATCCGATCGCCCCATTCACACACAAACACTGGTATTTGCAATTGGGCTGAAAGCTCTGGCCATTGCGATAGATCACACCGTTGTGCTCGCAGCCAGTGCCTGGCAGATCTGGATAGCAACAAAGAGCAAACCGAGTGAAGTCAAGTTCATCAGATACATACCGAATGTACATATGTGATGTGTTGAGTGAAAACATATGCTATGAGGTGAACAGAATGTATTATAATTCTGCTCAGCATCCCCAGGCTTGAGCTATCTGGGTTCCGCCACCTTAATCCACCCTTTAAATCTTCATCGTAATCTAATCTAAGAGCGGAACACAGTGTTGATTAGAAGGCTGTGTTAGTACAAGGACACTTACACGCACATACTCCTTTTTCGTACCTAGGCTTGTCTACGCTGTAATCACAGTAAAGGCCTCGATGATGGTCACAGTTTGCTTTCTCATTGCAAACCTCCCCCACCTGTTTGGCACATGCTCTGCAGCAGTCGCAGCCGTCCATGATCAAGCTCACACCTGGTGGACAGGTGGGGGGAGTTTTAGGACATTTGCAGGGCCATTGGCAGTACTGGGTGTGGTTGTAGGGCTCCGGGGCGACAGGCTCTGGTATGGACAGCATCTTAGAGGAATCCTGAGCAAATGCTCTGTGAATCTGTAAGACACAAGTCCCAACAGATACCTGTTTCTGACACATTTAGGCTTTTGTTTCTTTCCCCACTTCAAGATTCCTCCTGGCTGCAAATATTGTGAAAATCGGTTGGAATGACTGGTTTAATAAAAAAAAAAAGGGTAATTGGGAGTAAAAAGCTAAAAATAGTAAAAGCTAAACTTTCAGCATCATTACTCCAGTCTTCAGTGTCACATGATCCTTTAGAAATCATTTTAATATGCTGATTTGCAAGAAACATTTCTTCTTCTTATTATTATCAATATTTAAAACAGTTGAGTACATTTTTTGGGATTCTCTGATAAATAGAAAGATCCAAAGATCAGCATTTATCTGAAATGAAAAGATTTTGTAACATTATACACTATGCCATTTAAGTATGGAGGAAGAAAATATTAAATTAACACTTTTATTTAGCAAGGATGCTTTAAATTGATCAGAAGTGATGATAAAGACATTTGTAATTTTACAAAATATTTCTATTTCAGATAAATGCTGTTCTTTTGAACTTTATATTCATCAAAGAAACCTGAAAAAAATCTACTCAGCTGTTTTTAACATAATAATAATAATAAATGTTTTTTTGAGCAGCAAATCAGAATATTAGAATGATTTCTGAGGGATCATGTGAGTAATGATGCAAAAACAAAAAAAAAAAAAAAAAAAAAAATCAGCTTTAGAAAATCAACTACAGGAATAAATTACATTTTAAAATATATTCAAATAGAAAACAGTTATTTTAAATAGTAAAAATATTTCAAAATTTGACTGTTTACTTTGGATCAAATAAATGCAGGCTTGGTGAGCAGAAGAGACTTCTTTAAAAAACATTAAAAATCTTACTGTCCAAAAACTGATGGGTAGTGTATCTTACAATTGCAAGTTCTAAACTCATATAATTATTATACATTTGAGTTTACATCTCACAATTCAGATTTTTTTTTTTCTCAGAATTTTGAGTCTACATTTTACAGTTGCAAGTTATAAACTTGTAATTCTGAGTTTACACAATTTTGACTTCATTTCTTTGATTCTGAGGTAACTATTCTTGTTTTTCTTTATAAATAGTATTGCATATCAGAATTGTGAGAAAAAAAGTTACGATTCTAAGATAAAAGGTCGCAATTACATAAATGTCTTAATTTGTTGTTCATCTCAGACATTTCAACTGAACCTCTAAATGCAATTTACGATGCCATTTAAATTGGGAACCAATGTAACTTAATTGATCATCCATACATACCCATACATCTCAGAGTAATGATCCAGTTCTAATTACACTTTCCAGCATATATCAAATTATAACAGCTATAGACTTGCTGTCAGTTCACGGGTCTCATTTTGTACTAGAAAATCACTGAACGTCAGGTCAAGAAACAGAGCTAATGGGTGAGTAAATTAAAATATTATTTATTTTAAGGATTCCGAAGTTACCTAAACACTTCATTGTACCCCTGAGATGTAAATAATGGGGTTTTAGATGACAGATCATGTTGATAAATGATTTTAACAGGCAACTCTTTAAGCAGACAGCTTCAGGCCATCAGGTTCAATTAACAAAATGATTTACTGATATGGCAACAGACTTAAGTAACACACCACACACAAAGCAAACCAGACTGGTGTCTTACAGCTGCAGTGCTCCATAACCTTTGACCTCTTTTAGCCTGTGTGAGATTAGCAGCAGATATAGGAAGGTGGAAAAGACAGCCAAAGTGGCATAAATTTAAGACAAGATAAGTAGGCCCTCTGGGAGACAGTTCTGAGTATTTAAGAGGGGGGCTGTCATGTTCAAAGACAAGCATGTTTGTTTCAGTCCACATGGTGGCAGTATACTCTCACACATTAAAAATGAGTCATTACATTCCTTAAATACGCGAAACATGAGGTCATCTGTTAAGAATGCCTATCTCATATAATTAAATGATAATCTATAGTGAATTTTTTGTATTTAATTAATTATGATATGGCATGAATATAGCCTACCGTTATGCAGAGGGGGTTAGAGTTACTAATGCAAATGATGATACTTAAAGGTGGCTCATTTTCACTTTGCTGAAAAGTATATATTTGAAGAACAGGATTTTCAAATGCTCTATTTCATTACGTGGTTTGTTTTATTTTTAGTTTACAGAGTACATTAAATATTTCATTTTAAAAAAATTATGTGCAGGCACTAAGCAACCTTTACAGTATGTTAATGCAAAAGCAAACATGCTATTATTCATTATAAATAGCATATATATGTATTTATAAGTCAAAATATAGTTTGTTGAACACCGCATGTTATCTTGTTTTAAATTAAACTGTAAGGGTGGCGTGCTACTTAAGCGTTGATTTAATCTAATAATTCAAATACTGTGATGAAAATAGCCTACATATAACTAAATAAACAAATATATACAAATATCTTACCTGTGGTACACAAGCAAATAGTAAAACCCACAACAGAAGCCAAGTCATTACTGATCCCGAGTGATAAATGCATTGAATCCAGAATTAGATGGTTCTTGAAAAATAGCCCACATGCGAGCAGTATCCATTCATTTAGTGAGCTGAAAGTAGCATACACGCACACCTTGATACTGCTGCTGTAAAGTTTTCATACTCAGGGTCCTTAATGACGTCAGAGCCAATGACAACCCGACCGCAGGCTAGGAATTGATCACGTGATTTAGCCAAACTAGAATTTGAGGTTGACTAGAAAGTCTATCAGTAAGTTCAGATTTGAAAACTGAGGGACTTTGCTCGCTCAAATTGACGTTCCATCGCATCTTAAAAAATAGAAAGAAGTGTGTAGTGTATAATAACGTGTAAAAATGACTGTGTTTTGTTGCAGCAAGATGTTGTGTAATTGCCCTATCGGATAAACGTGAATTTTGTTGGCGAGTGTCGATTATTGAAGCTCTGACTTGTAATTTTTGTGGTTATGGAAATGTTGTTTACAGTTTTTAAAACCTGTATGTATTAAATCATATAAACATAGCTCAAACACTAACTCCATATTCGTGCCCTGAGAATATAAAATGCATTGTGGATACAGGGAAGCACATTTAGCCTTTCTCTATGAGAGCTTTCTAAGAAAAAAGATGGATTGGGCTGAAACTGAAAAAAAGTTCCCTTGCTCCTTTCATACCCTGATATAATGGATTTCACTTTGGCACAGTCTACAAAATGCCATTCTGAAGTTCAAATATCACTTTTCCCTGAAGAGTGTTGTATTTCATGCCTCTGGGGAATACATTACAAAACGTCGCCCTTATATAGTTCACCAGTCTGTGTTAAACTGGCCACTTAGTATGGTCTTTTTTTTGAAGTAGAGTTTAAAAGCACTTTATGTCACCTGATGGTCAGATGGAAATCATAACAATACTGATGACTTCATTGTTTCTTGTCAATAAGTGCCTTTATTTAACTAAAAGGAATATGCTTGTTACATTATCTGTGTAGCTGAAAGTCAGTTGTTTTGTGATGCTTTATACATGAGAAACACCAGGAGGAAAGAATAATGAACACGTGAGAACAAAGAGGCTGTTATTTCTAACACAGAGCTACACAAAGGTTACTAACTTGCTGGCAAAGCCAGTGAAGTGTGTGAGTTTTTAAGAACAGGCAGGTGCGGGCATGTTCAACTTAAAGATCTGAGAGTAATTGTAGTTCTGCTACAAAAGGAAAGTGCATTTTACCCTTTTAAGAGGATGAATTGTAATATATGGGTGTAAAGTTAAACATGTTGTAAAAAAAGTTACAGGAGATAAATTAACACAATAGATAGACAGGATTTCCAGTTGGATGTTTTTTTAGTCAAATACAGCACAAAGCCTTCATTAGATTGCCTTCAGCTTTTTGGATCTCTATGGTCAAAACATTGTGAGAAGTCAAATCCACTTAGGAAATTCCCTGTGCCTTCAAAGTCAATATGAAATCTTTTCTAGACATGGGGGAAAACCTTTACAATACAAAGAGAGAAACCGACAGGTCACTTAAAAAAATTCTCTGCATTTTTTTCTCTGATTTTCTCTGCTTATGATTAAATGACAGCTCATTCCTCTTCTCAGCATGAACAATGCGAACAATAACAGTTTGTTCCATTTGAAAACTCAGATTCCACTGAACACTGGCTTTGAGCCAAATGATTTGCATTCATAGGAAAAGATAAACGTAGATCTTTATTTTGTGTTAGATCATTCCTCATTTCTAAGTTTTATATGGTAACATTGATTCACGACAAAAAATAAATAAAAATACAAAATACAAAAATACAAAATCAATGAGCAACAAACAAAGCATTTTTAAATAAGGGTTACATTCACCTCTTATTTAGATGCACTTAAAACAATAATAGCTGAATAGATGCATGGGGATCTGTAATCAGTTTAAGTCACTTTAGATAAAAAGCATCTGCTAAATAACATTTCCAAACTGCAACCATAAATTCTGTTTTAATTTGTTCTGATAAAAGTCAATATAAAACACACAAGTATACCAAAAAGAATGTTTAAAAAAAGTTAGATCTGCACTTCGCTTTGCACTGGTTTGCTAGGCTCAGATGAAGCAGAGAAACTAGGCTGGATGCCAAAGCCAACAAAGCCTGGGAGAAAGCCACAGTCCACTGCACCACAGAGAGGTAGTACTGGCACTGAAGCCATGAAGGCATAACTCCTGCATTCAAAAGAAAGTTAAACAGCAAAACTGTACTTTTTGTCCTGACATTTTAAATTCCCAATTGCTCATTAGATAAATAAGAGGCCATTTTTTTCTGTCTCCCTGTTTATTAGACTCTCGTGAGAAAAAAATGAATAATTCTCTTAGTTTTTCGAAAACATGATTTATACTGTTTGTTCCAACGAATTAATGTGTTTTTTTGATAAAAGGGGAAATCACAATTTCCTCATTTCACATAACATGTTAACCAGTTCCTAATTCGGCACGCATATGTAGTTCATGTTTATATTAAAGGAAAAGTACACCCAAAATTGAAAACTTACTCATCATCAGGCTATCCAAGATGTAGATGAGTTTCCTTGTCTGAAAAGGTTTAGAGAAATTTAGCTTTACATAATTTGCTCTCTGCAGTAAACGTGTGCCGTCAGAATGAGATTTCAAACAGCTGATAAAAACTTCACAATAATCCACAAGTAATCTACATGACTCCGGTCCATCAGCTAACAACTTGTGAAGTGAAAAGCTAAATGTTTGTAAGAAACAAATCCATCATTAAAACATTTTAAACTTCAAACTGCTGCATTAACCTGTGCCTGCTATCCATACTATAAGTTGTTTTGTCTGAATGTGGCAAGAAATGTACACAGAGCATAAAACAGCTCTAAACAAGTATGATGGTGGATTTTGATGTGAGAAGACAACATGAGATGGGCTTTTTATTATGGAAGTGTTATTATGGATTATGGACTCATATCTTGTCTTTAAAAAAAACATCTCGATGAATTTGTTTCTTACAAGCATACAGCTTCTCTCTTTAGAAGATGTGAACTGATGGACCTGAGGGTGACCTTCACTTAAAGGATTAGTTTACTATGAGAATTAAAATTTCCTGATAATTTACTCACGCCCATGTCATGTTCATAACTTTCTTTCTTCAGTCGAAAAGAAATGAAGGTTTTTGAGGAAAACATTACAGGATTTTCAATGGGGATCAACAGGTTGAAGGTCCAAATTGCAGGTTCACTGCAGCTTCAAAGGGCTACTCATGATCCCAGCTGGGGAATAAGGGTCTTATCTAGTGCAACGATCTGTCATTTTCTTAAAAAAAAGATAAACATATAAATACTTTTTAACCACAAATACTTGTCTTGCTCTGTGATTGCTCGTCAATGACTTCATGCATTACATAATCACATTGGAAAGGTCACTTGTGGTTATTTCTTCGTCTGTGTACTCTGGTTCAAAAAGGTAGGGATGAGCAAAAAACTTTTCTCCTCCAATTTTTAAAATCATCCAACATCATTGTTTTACCTTTTTTCGTAAAGGGCGTTTGACTTTCTTTGCACATTCGCGTTATAAACACTGGGTCGATACTTCTGCTTATGTCATGCGTGACCTTTCCAACGTAACTACTTAATGCGTAAAGTTGAGCTAGTGCAAGACAAGCATTTGTGGGTAAAAAGTATTTTTTTTTTTTTTAGAAAATGACAGATTGTTCCATTAGATAAAACCCTTATTCCTCGGCTGGGATTGTGTAGCCGAGACACTTTGTGACACTTTGTGAAGCTGCATTGAAACTGTAATTTGCACCTTCACTTTCCCTATTGAAGTCCACTATATGGAGAAAAATCCTGGAATGTTTTTCTCAAAAACCTTAATTTCTTTTCGACTGAAGAAAGAAAGACATGAACATCTTGGATGACGTGGGAGTAAATTATCAGGAAAATTTTATTTTAGGTTTTATTCAATATAAAATCTAGGCCCTGAAATAAAACCAGTGGACAACAGTGGGTTAACCTGGCAGTCTATCCCATAATGAGACCCTTCATAATGTTAAGTCTTTTTACAGCACTTATCTCTGTCATCAGCCTTTTACTGCTCATTTCACCCTTTTAATCTGCTTCGTGGTTAGGATATGTGTTTACTAAAAACACCTTTAGAATCCAGTGCAATATTCCAGTAAATAGTGAATTTACAGTCAAGCCCACTGCACACTGATGATGTGTGAGATATGACATCAGAGAGTGACAACAGGAATGTGTTGACCTGATGGAGATCTAGACTGCATGAAGTATTCTAAATGTTAAATAGTCTATGTGACATCAACGCTTCAACCGTAATGTTATCAAGCTAAGAGAATACTTTTTGTGCGCAAAAATAACAATTTCATTCAACAATGTAAGTTAAGGAGGCACCTAATCATCCAGTCCTGTCAATCATCATTACGAGCCTAGATAAGCAGGAGTCACTGTGCAGTCCCTGCAACAATTCTTCTGGCATCCCTCCACCTCCCCACATTTCCACCTCTATTTCTGTTATTCTCCCACTATGTAGTACTGCAATGGGGTGTTGAATTTGGAGTTTAAATTGAGCCTCGGGTTCGAGCCTCCATTGAGGACAGCAAAGCCTAATAATAAAATATCTAAATATTGAGAAAATTGCCTTTAAAGTTGTCCATATTACTAATCAAAAATTAAGTTTTGATATATTTAAGGTAGGAAATTTACAAAATATCTTCATGATTTTTACTTAAAATCCTAATGATTTTTGGCATAATAGAAAAATCGATCATTTTGACCCATACAGTGTATTTTTGGCTATTGCTACAAATATACCCGTGCTATATGTATGTATGGTTAACATATTTCTCAGTCATGAAATAAAAATGGGAAATTTTACTCAACATTACCTGGGTCTTAGCCTAAATAGTCTTGAGAAAAATACTTTTTGCTTTAATACTATGACATGCATTTTGGTGGAGCCTTACAGGCTCTATAATCTATGTTTAGATAGTTTGAATTATTTGTGAGAACTGTCCTCGCTCTGAATGCTCCCCAGAAAGTGTCAACATGACCCAGTAATGAAGGTCTAGCTGAATCAGTAGTCCAATGAAGACATTTTTAGGAGTATTTATAACTGGGTTTCCATTCATTGGTAGGCACCTTAAATTAATTTATTGGTTGTAAATTTTCTTATTTATGTCTCGATGACTGAAACAAGTCTCAGTTCTCAAGGCCTGATTTTCGACTGAGGTGTTTGGAGTCCATGGAAAATAAATAAAGCTGTTTAAACGTAGCACTGTCTGTGCTTTCAGTGACTTTGCCAAAATAATATTTATTTATACCTTTATAACTACCATAATTGTTTGTTTGTGGAATTAAGCATTTGGGCAGATTGTCAATAGATATTCACATCCTTTTCCGTGTCCCATTTATTGGTTAAAGTACTGAATAAGCTGATCTGCACAAAGATTAGAAAACAGTGTTTTTATTCATTTATTTGTATGTTAAGCTTCACAAACTTGGGACAAGAAAAATGCATAGATGATACACTGAAACAGTTCAGTTTGTAAACCATGGGTTTGTTATTTTTTACTTTTTTAGCGGAGTGGTTTTCAAATTATGAGTCAAAACAATGTCTGATGGAAGATGACCTCTAGTGATGGGAAGTTCGGATCATTTTACCGACTCGGACCTTTGAGTCTCGTTCAGCAAAATCAACAAATCTTTTTTCGAGTCATTTCGTTTATTTTAGCAAAATATAATAAATATTTTACTTGTTACTTCCCTTACACATCTGCTTACACAAACGTTGATTTCACTACAAACAAGACAAAACTATAATACTATAAGAAACAGAAAAGATTAATTCATTATTTACCTGGGTCTTTAGTCTATGATTAGCTCTCACCTCTTATCTGACAATTTTTCGGTTTGAGTCGTTCGTTCATTACGTGACAGCCACATAAGATGAACAAACGACTCCAAGAACGAATCACTCCTCCAGACGATTCGTTCGTCCCGAATCACATTAAAGATTCGTTCAAAATGAACGAATCGTTCAAGAACGACCCATCACTAGACCTCACTTACAGATACAAAACAACAACAACAACAACAAAAAACTAAAATTAATTCAGGCCTTAAACATGATACAAAAGTCATAAATCATCAAAGGTAGTTCATACAACTTGTGTCTCCTTAAGTCATACAACAACTATGTGTGAAGAGCAGCTGGAATTTAAGTTGCAAATGTATTTTGTGGATAGTGTTCAACTATCTAGGTTTTGGTAATATATTATTTTTCAAAGACAATTAAAAGTGTTGAGAGGGATGAAAATCTGGTCAGATGACTCACAGAAATTTGTGTAATTCATTGGACAACCTTCGTAATCCTTGTTAGCTTTAGTTTCAAAATTCCCATTTGAGGTACATGACTGCTGACAGCCTCTTCAAGTACTGTTAACCACAAACCTAAGATAACAATGTAAACATATATGGTAATGCCTAAATTATAACTCTTATAATGTATCACATGTCACAGTCCAATGAAAAATTATAGGAATGCAAGAATGCAGCAACTGGCCACATTGCTCAGTGTTTCCCTTTCTGAAGAATTCACTGTTTTCCTCCATGTATGGTCAAATTCAGCCACATATTGCTTTTTTAGCTCACACCATACACTTCGGCCAAATGATAGAGCTTGCTTTGTTTCGGTCCTCATTTTAGATCTGATTTGACAGATGGCCTTTCTGATTTAAATAGCCCTGGCAACAGAGCAATGCTTCTGTTTGGATTTTTCCTCTGTCCTGCTCCAGATGCAGAGTGAAATGTTTAACCGCTTTCAGAGGACACGATTGTACAACAGTGTGAGTGGTTTTGGCTCCCCCAGTCTAAACAGGACAGCACTTAACTCCTAAATACTGTTTAGTTGCTCATTCGGAGAAAATCGCCGTCTGTTAACGCAGAGATTAAGCGCTAAACTTCCACACTGCCCAAAATAATTGAGAACAAGGCAAGCATTCTGGCGTTTTTCCTTGTCATGTATTTACTCACCTACTGAAATAGAAACACAGAAATTCATAATGTGTTCACATTGGAATAATAAAGTACAGTCAGTCGATGTCACAAAATAAATCCAGACAGAGTGTAGGCCTATGTCAGCATTGGGGATCATAAGTTATTATTATTATTTTTTTGATCAGGTGACTATTAGGAATAACCG
Organism: Labeo rohita; assembly: GCF_022985175.1. Taxonomy (NCBI): domain Eukaryota; kingdom Metazoa; phylum Chordata; class Actinopteri; order Cypriniformes; family Cyprinidae; genus Labeo; species Labeo rohita. The sequence continues at coordinate 13,528,136 of NC_066887.1, read as the reverse complement.
CTGACCAATCAAAATCAAGTATTCCAGAGAGATGTGTAAAAATCATAATATATGGTCCTTTTGTAATCCTATCAATAGACCTGTGCAAGTGTTTTCAATAAATGCAAGTTGATGTAAAACAGACCATCTCTAAGTCCTGGATTAGGCCACAGATATTATCTTAATGGCATGTACCTGTTGTAATAATCCTCACTTATGTGTCATTAAAATACCTGCAGGATCACAGCACTAGAGACTCTGGCTAATGACTCTGGCTCAGCCTCTCCGAAGCCCTTGTTTGTAACTAGTCAGTATCCTGGGATATGTAAAAATCAAAAATATAGATGAAAAATACTTTTGTAGCTGCTCTAAATCAATGGTTTTATTGTTTTAAAACCATTTTATTGTTTTAACTCTTGTTAACACTCCAGGTTAAAGAGAGGTGGACAGACAAATGACCTGCTCAGCTATAAAAAATACATTTGTTTTGGGTGGAATACATCTTTCATTTACAAAGTTTTAAATAGGTCTATTATATTTAATGGATAGAGTCAAAAATAGGTCAGTTGTCAAAAACAGAAGTGAATACCATCATTCTGTTAGCTGTTTTTCAAAGAATGAAAACCTGTCATGCAGTAAGAGCCTTAAGCTTTGATATATTGGATAAATGCATAGTTTATTTGATCACAATAGGACAACTGAATGAGTTTTTAATTAAGTTCACTACTGTGGTGTGGGTGGATGTTGTATTAAAACACCTTTCATCCTGATTCTTTTGAAATAATGGAATGTCCCAAAATCTAGGGCACACGGTTGCAAGGGATTTTCTTAACTTAAGGGTTTTGCAACCATCCCCAGTGTCTCAAAGAAGTAACATCTCTTTTATGGAAAAGCAACATCAAAAACAAAGCATTGGCAGTGGATTTGATTAATTGTGTAGTAAAAAAAATGAAAATTCTGTCATTAATTACTCACCTTCATGTCGTTCCAAACCTGTAAGACCTTTGTTCATCTTCGGAACACAAATTAAGATATTCCAAAGATGGACGAAGCTCTTATGGGTTTGGCACGACATGAAGGTGAGTAATTTTCATTTTTGGGTGAACTAGTGCCTTGCCAAGTGTAAATAATCAAGCTAAAAATAATAAAGTTGAATTACGTGAGTTTGCAAAGAACATATTAATGTAAGTCTACCTGATATTCACAGAAATACTCAAATCACACGCATATTAAAGTTTAAAAACTAAATGATCCACCTACAGGCAGTTTAAGGAATTAAAAAAGGTAGGTCTTATACGTGCATGTTTTTCTTAAGTATCTGTTTTGTTTTGTTTTTTTGCACTAAAAAGTATATTGCTATAACGGGCATGTCTTAAATGCAGATGAACATTTGAGAATATCTGATGTGAATAACATGACCTAGTCCTTTAAATCTACTTAGAAACGGCTTCATTCACCGCAGGATGGCTGTAGTTTTGTTTTTGCTCGAGGCAGCCTATTACTGTGAGACAGCTCGGAGTCATTAGACCTGGCTAACACAGAGCCCTGCCACGTGTTTCTGCCTTCATGCTGCTGCGTCTGCTGAGTTCCATCTAACTGTGTGCAGTGATGTTATACCCACAATGCTTTATTTGCACTGTGACTTAATCACCCTAAACTGTATATGTCAGAGTTTCCATTCAAGTCTATATGCATTGTGGCTGCATGCAGTCCACATGAGGGGCCCATATCTGCTGTGGTCTGCGTTTGGCAGCTATTAACCAATCCTATTACGCCTGTATGTTATCAAATAGTTTACTTTACTATAAATGGCTAACTTAAGGAGGAAAAGGGGCAATAAATATATTTTCTAAGTAAAAACTACCCAATATTAATTATAACTGTAATTATATATATACAACCAGTGTTGGGAAGGTTACTTTGGAAATGTAATAGGTTACAGATTGCAAGTTACTTGATTTAAAATGTAATAAGTAGTGTAACTTTTCAATTACTTTATAAAAGTAATGTAACATTACTTTTAATTACTTTTTGATTACTTTTCTAAATTTCTAATATTTTCAACTGTTAATCATTTTGAAACATTTAAACCAGGCAGAGTTAACCTTACAGTAGCACTTAACACTGATTACTGTCAGACTTTCAAATTCCTTCATCACTTGAATTAAGATTATAATAAGTAAGGGACAACATACATCTTTATTTTGCGATAACAACTGGCTACATTATCAACAACATTATCCCACTTATTACACAGCTGCTTAATAGATTATTTAGATGTTTCGTGTAAAAATAATTAGACACGAAACACTGATCTGAGTTGAAATATTTGAACGCAAAGCTTCCATGAAGAAATCAGTTGCTAGCAAACGGCAAGTTCAAACTAGACATTGTAGAGATACAGTGCAATCAAACCACTTTTCTTACACAACATTTCACCACATAAATAATTAAGGAAGTAGTGCTAGTTTGTTAGTTATCTTATAATCCATTACAGTGTACAAAAAAAAAAAAAAAAGGCAGCAGCTGAGTTTGTATAAAACAATAGAGCGAGTCCAATGTGCCAGGATGACAGAATTAAGAAATTGTACACATAATATTGAATTGAGCTTTAATATTTTATTAGCTAACCAAACACAAAGCCTCCACCAAGAAAAATTATTAAGCATTTAGCACTGACTTAAGTTGCCCTGAATGTCGTGACTGACCAATCAGAATCAAGCATTCCACTGAACCGTGTAATAAATTAATTTAAAGCACAGCCACCACAAATTCATATATGTATATATATATATATATATATATATTTTTTTTTTTTTTTTTTGTACTTTTTTGTTGGGGTGGGTGTGTGAAAAAAATTCAGATGTAATCCCCTTTGTAATCCCTGGCATTTTTCAAAAGTAACTGTAATTTAATTACACGTTTTCTCAGTAACGGTAACTAATTACAATTACATTTATTTTGTAATTAAATTACATAATTCCATTACATGTAACTAGTTACTCCCCAACACTGTATACAACAATAATTATAACTTACTTAGACATTTTGCAAGTACAAAAACTGAGGGGTTCAACGTTTAACAGGTTAATTTAGCTAGTAAATACAATCCAAACATCCTAATTTATATTCTCTAGCTGAAAACAGCACATTGACTTGTCTCGGTGAACCGTTTTTAAATCTGTTCATTCACATGAACCGTGTTATTATTATTATACTTACATGAACCGTTATAATGACTTTCGAATAAACCGATTTACTAGAACAAATCGGCCTGATGCGAAAGAGAGATGACCATTTAGGATGAACCGATTCACTAGAATGAATCCGATTTTCCAGCGCTACATATGAGAGATGGACCGATTCACTAGAGCGATTCGGACTTTATTACTACAATTTAGGGCTGACATTTCTTTAAAAAAATAATTAATCATATTTTCTGTTAACATGAATCATATTCAACCTGCTGAAAGGTTACTATAAATATATTTCCCTTCTGTATGTGCATTCTGAATAACAAATAAATATATTTCCCCACTAACCTGACGCATTCTCATGAACAGCATTTTTTCTTTTACTTATCATAATTCATACCTGATGAATGTACAATTTTAAATGACTTTGAATGATAAACACCCTTACGAAAGTTAACCATCGTTTTACTATAGTAAAAGTGCCATGTTTTTCCCATTTTTACCATTTGTATAACAACACTTTTACTACAAATAGCCTACCATCGTTAAACTATGGACAGTAAAGCCCGAGTTAATTTGTTGTTATATGGTTTAACTTCAATTGCAATGTTTGGTTTTATTTGGAAATAAAACCAAACCATGGCTAATTTGTTTGCGTGTGTTGGTGCTCTTATTCCGAGTCCATACTGCTTATTCCATTGTTTAAAATGGCTGAATGAATGTGTGGTAACGTTGTTAAACTTTTCAATAATTTTTAACAATAACACGCTGACAGTGCGACTATTGAATACTCATATTTTGGCATTAGACTACATACAGTCAAATGATGACAGAATATGACACAGATTAGTGACTAACATATTTAATACAGATAAATAAATGTTCATTATGATCTTATTCATCAGATCTCACAAACTAAAGCGTCACGATTAGGCCACTATAGAGCACTAATTAAAACTTAACGTTCCTTTGAGTTTGGAAAATTCTGCACTCAGTAATCATCAGAATATGTCTTCACCTGTCTCTGAAAATTGCCGACTTTGAAATCATCCCGCGAAATCTCACTTTATTAGGCGTTTAAGTCAACTAGATGATTACAGCACACTGAAAATGCACATAACTGGAAATAACTGAGCCGTACGTTTTCAAAACGGAGGTGCGTCACGAGGCTCAGTGCAAGTAGTCCATTTGTCCAGACAAGTTGCAAAATGGTCTAAATGATTCGCTATTCACACCGGAAGTGTTTTTCTGTCCACCTGCGCTGTTTTTTAGTTGTTTTTCAATGTGGACATGCTTAGATGTATAGAGTGTTTTCAGGACGTGTCATCAGTGGACTATATTGGCGGTAGTGAACGTAAACAATGCAAGTGAACAGAACAAAACTCACATATTTTGTTAATTATTATTATTGCTAGTGAAAATGATCAATTATTGTCATGTTTTGGACTGTACTAAATGGTCGGACTGGGGAAAACATTAGGATTACTTTAGTATAGACTGACAAAATTTATAACAAATCAATGAGAAAAGTGCAAATGAATACAGCTTGTACATATCTTTTCCAAATATTATCTTTAGTTTGTCAAAATATTGCACCCTTTCCTGCTTAATAAGTCCTTCTCTATATGATTTAGCAGCTTCCACACATTTCTTCCGTGGTTTAGACAACATAAATTAGCGAAACATCGTATTCAGTAGGACATTAACCGTGCAACCAATGCTGTTGTTTACATCCGAGTATCACCAGTATGTCCGCGCATCCGGGGAAACGACTAAGTTGTGACGTAAGTGCAAACCCTCTATTTGACTATTAAGTGTTTTAAAAACAGCTGAACTATTGTTGCTACTGAAAATTATACTTTTAGGTCGTGTTCACACGTGGCAGGTTTGGTTCAATCAAAACAAACTCTGGTGCGATTGCTCTGCTAGTGGGGCTCATTTGAATAAGCGTGAACGGTACCATCCGAACCCTGGTGCGGTCCAAAATAGTGTTAAAAATATAGTTAAAGGCCATTTTAAGCATGTACAGAAGAATTAGTATTATTTTAAACTACTAGAAGGTGATATCATAGACTCCACAGGTTTGTTTGACAGGTTTGAAGTGAATTCCACATGCTAGTGTTTTGTAATAGTAGTAAGTAAGTCAGTACACTTTTTGTTGAGTTTAAATGAAAACGATTGTGATCTCACTAAAATTTGTCATGTAGTCATATTTGTGGTGTTGGCATCAGCTGGTTTGTAGCTCTTGGCAATAAAGCAAGTTAAGATTGGGTGAGAAGTGAGCGGATAATTCGCAGTTGATCAGTAGAACAGCACTGATGGCTTTCCCAGACTGAGATCACTCAGAACATTTTTGATTCCAATTCCCTGTCAAAAAAATAAAAAGTGCACATATTTTTCAGTGGAAAAAGACATTAACATGTAAGCCACAACTAAGCTTTTGGAAATTTCTACAGCATGATAGTTTTTCGGGTTTAATTATCATGTTGAGCATAAAGAGAAGTAATGAAGCAAATTGTGTGAATTAATGATGAGATTAAGTGTTGTCTCCACGTGATGATAGAGCTGAACTTTGTAATCCTCCTCTGTTTCTGCTCATCTAATTACGATGCTTTATGAGAGCATTAGAAAAGAGAGACACAACTGCGCTTTAATCTGTTCAAACCTCCAAGGATATAAAATCAGTTTTCCACATTTTGGCAGCGTGTATGCAGTGTATTTTTATATTATATTATACTTTTAATAATCAATAATAATTAACAATTATTATACTTTATACAATTGTTGCTTACTTATAATTTTAATTAAAGTACAAATAATGTTTAATACTGATAATAATGTTGAATACTTCTACCGTCACTGAAATATGTTTTTTTGGCCAGATACTATGACTTTGACAAACTTTTACTGGTGCATCCTGGTTACAAAGACATATGAGTCTGAACCAGATCAGTCAAGCAGACTTAAGATACTTAATGTATCATATTTATTCAAAAATGTATTTTTTAAGGCTTTAACAGCTGTGAGCTCAGATGTGACCCTGGACCACATAACCAGTCAATTTTTTTTTAATTAAGATTTATACTTCATCTGAAAGCTGAATAAATAAGCCTTCAACTGATGTATGGTTAGGACTGAATGATATTTGGCTGAGATATAACTACTTGAAAATCTGGAATCAAAACATTGATTTAAAGTTGTCCAAATGAAGTTCTCAGCAATGCATTATTACTAATTAAAAATTAGGTTTATATATATTTACGGTAGGAAATTTATAAAATGATCTTTACTTAATATCCTAATGATTTTTGGCATAAAAGAAAAATCGATAATTTTGACCCATAATGTATTGTTGGCTATTGCTACAAATATACCTTCTTATGTTTTGTGGTCCAGGGTCACATTTATTTACACCAGTGCGTCTAAAAATTAGATAGTTACCCTGACCTGATCTGTTATGCTTAATTTAAAACCAATTTTTAAATTTTAATGCATAACAGTTCTTAGCAATGCATACTACTAATTTTTTTTTTGTAATATGCATTGCTAAGAACGTCATTTGGATGACTTTTCAAGGCGTTTTTCTCAATAATCTGATTTTTTGGCACCCTTAGATTCCAGATTATCAAATAGTTGTATCTCAGCCAAATATTGTCTTATCCTAACATAAATAGAAAGCCTATTTATTGAGCTTTCAGATGACCTGACCTAATCTGTAATGCTTAAATTTAAAACTCTGATGACTGCATAAGCAGCAGTGAATTCTGTGACCTGTCTAAAACTGTGAAAATGCACAGGAAACAGAGTGACTAGAAAGTCATGGCAGCCAAACTTAGAACAAGTTCAAATGTTGCATCACCCAGTATCCAGTTCTTCAAAATGACATTTAGAAAAACAGTTTAAAAGCGTGTTTAAACCAGTAAAAACTTATTTATCTCTATTTATTTAATGTGTTTCTGCAAAGTTATGAAACCATACAAATAAGAGAAGTTCAAGTCTGAACTAGAGAAAATGAGGTACTTGGACAGAACCAGTAGTCAGTTGAATACTCGTAGAACTGCAAAATATGGGACATTTAGAAAGCAGAAATACTTTCAAATGATCTGTCACATTATCTTTTAGTTTTGCAATCCAAAGCATTACAATTAGTTTATATGGTGGTGATGTGAAATAAAGTAATAAAATAAAAGGCCACTTGATGCAGTTTGCATCATCATTGTAAAACTTCATAAATAAGGCATAAGGTTTGATTGAAATGACTGTATAGTGTTCATTTTTCACATGTAGCATGTGGAAGGCATAAACAGACACACTTCCTTTTTTCCAGCTAATGTCTGAAAATGTCCAATAATGTCCTCTCGTGTGGTGGACAAATGCTAAATTCTCAGTTGTGTAGCCACCTTTTATAATAAATCATAGTGGTGGATTTGCAGGATCATATCAAACCTTAAAAACACTAAGGCTAATGCTAAAAGGCTAATGTTTACCACTACATTTTGTATCATTAAAGCCATTTTAATGCATACTTATAGGCGTTATACTTCTGAGACAGAAACTCACACATGTAGACGCACTCACACCCAGACATTAACCCACTATGCCATACACAGGAAGTTGCACAACACACATTTGAGCGCTCTAAGATACTGAAAGTACCACAATCACATATTTAAATGTAAACCTCAGCATCAACATTGCAAACTGTACTTATTTGCATTTAAAAAATGGTTTGTTGTACTATATTTATAATCACTTCTGCTGGTGCACATTGAGGGGATAAAGGAAGACAAGGTTAGGGATCTCTTCCTCATTTTACCAGAGGAAGTATGTGGCTATGTGCTGTTTTCAGTAGACCAGCGCTCAGTGTAGATAAGCCTGCAGAGCAGCGCAGGCCACTCACAACACAACTGCTCTCACTGCCGGCTTTCGGTCCAAGACCAGGGCAGTATTTCTTTAGTCTGAACCACCTGCTTCAACTTTACCGGTAGCAGCTAGCCAGAACTGAAGCTTTGCCCTCTGGAGGAAACATGGATATTTAACTGCTTAAACTGAGAGGTAAGAAATCTAATTTATGCGCCTGGCATATTTCTGTTGGTGTGGAGTGGGAAATAAAATCGGACTTTTGACATTTATATGCTGTTTTGCCGGGGGAGAAAAGAGTGTCAAGTTTTAGGATGCTGTTCTGGTGTTATTCTTTAAGATTTAGTTACTTCCAGTAACGTCCCTCTATCCATGGTTTGATTTATCATGTTTACAAAATATGAAATTAAAAATTTACGAGCAATAAAAATGTGCACATACCTCTTCTATGTCAAGTTGGTTAAAAGGCCTGTAATGCAAAATGGCATTTTAACTGATGAGATCAAAATAAACAATTTTCCACATGTTTTTAATAACATCTTTTAAGAAAATAGTATAAATGAATGAACAAATAAATAAATAAATCACCATTAAAAAAAACGGTTTAATGGTACAAATACTCAACTATTTGTTGCACTGTAGAAATGCGAGTTAAATATTGGTATGGTCAGGAAGGAGTTTAGTGGAAAATAGTGGTAGACTCAGGCTCTCCGCAGCTTCTCTGTTCTATTTTTTGGTAGAGATAACACATTAGCTGAGAGGAAGTTGCAAAATTAACACAGCTCTTGCATGAACTGTTGGACTATCAGATGCAAAAGTCATACTGTCCCTTCTACAAACTGAAATGCGCATTTAAAATTCCAGCATCTGCAGAGCTGCGGCCTCTAAACGGCCATTATGGGGAATGTGATGAGGCAGGAAAAGACAAACCCAGAGCCAAACAACTTTGATAGTATGTTTAAAGGTAAGCTATGTTTCCTTACCTGCTCTGAGAAGTTTGTTGTCCAAATATGTATTAATGTGTATTAATATGTATTCATTTACAGACTGTGACAGTCTTGTGGTGCTCAGTGATTATCCATGTCGAGACATTAGTGAACCGATCTTTAAGATGGGGGACAAACTCAAAGGTCTCTCTGAGTAAGTGTTTAATGCAGTAATATTTAATGCATCGGCAGCTTGTGAAGTACATTATGTTACAATACATTAATACAATAAAAAATATTTTTTATTTCAATTCATATTAATACTGTACATCTATACACATGCAACCTATAAAATGTTTTTTATTTACTCGTCAATGCTTTACAGAGATGGTTGCTGGTGGAAAGTCCGTTCTCTTCAAACAGGAACTGAGAATTACATTCCAAGTAATTATGTGGCAAAGGTTTATCATGGGTAATTGTGGACTAATTATCTGTTTATTATTCTCATTGATGTATGTTTCATGATGATCCTAGAAATATATTCCCAAATGCAGAATAACATCTATAAGTACCGAATGATAAGTACCGAAGTACCTTGATTTAAGTGCCGGAAACAATATCCTATAACTTCTCTCAGAATATTAAAGCCTTTGTTATTTACGCTACCATTCAATAGTTTCGGGTTGGTATTTTTTTTTCCCCCAAAAGAAGTCTCTTATGCGCAGCAGGACTACATTTATTTGGTCTAAAATACAGTACGTAGTAGTGTTGTGAGATATAATTACATTAATTATCTAAATTGTCACACGGTCACATATGGTCATTTGCTGCTCAAGAAATTTTTTTTATTATTATCATTGTTGAACACTGTTGTGCCGCTGATATCTGATACACACATTTTTTAAGATGCTTTGATTAATGGAAAGTTTAAAAAAAGAACATTTATGTATCTTTTATGAATTTTTTGTGAATCTTATGTATATACACTACCAGTCAAAAGTTTTTGAACAGTAAGGTTTTTAATGTTTTTTAAAGAAGTCTCTTCTGCTCACCAAGCCTGCATTTATTTGATCCAAAGTATAGCAAAAATTGTGAAATATTTTTACTATTTAAAATACCTGTTTTCTATTTAAATATGTTTTGAAATATAATTTATTCCTGTGATCAAAACCAATTTTTCAGCATCACTACTCCAGTGTAAAATCCATGATTCTTCAGAAATCATTCTAATATGCTAATTTACTGTTTAAGAGTCATATTATTATTATTATTATCAATATTTAAAACTGTTGAGTAATTTTTTTCAGGATTATTTGATGAATAGAAAGATCCAACAATCAGCATTTATCTGAAATAAAAAGCTTTTGTAATATTATACATTTTACATTACATTATACATATACCATTCAAAACCTTGGAGTCAGTATATTTTTTTCTTTTGGGAAAGAAATGATGAAAAATTAATACTTTTGTTTAGCAAGGATGCTTTAAAATGATCAAAAGTGATGATAAAGTCTTTAAAATGTTACAAAAGAAGAAATGCTGTTCTTCTGAACTTTCTATTCATCAAAGACACCTGAAAAAATTCTACTCAGCCGTTTTTAACATAATAATAATAATACATGTGTTTCTGAGCAGCAAGTCGGAATATTAGAATGATTTCTGAAGGATCATGTGACTGGAGTAATGATGCTAAAAATTCAGTTTTGAAATCACAGGAATAAATTACATGTTAAAATATATTCAAATAGAAAATAGTAAAAATATTTTAAAATTTGACTGTTTTTGCTGTACAAATCAAATAAATGCAGGCCTGGTGAGTAATAGAGACATTTCTTAAAAAATATTAAAAATATCACTTTTTAAAAAACGTTTGACTGGTAGTGTATATGAAATAAATGAAAAAATAATAGTCTCACTGACCCAAAATGTTTAAACAGTGGTGAAAATATTTGATTACATACTAATTATAAGCCATATTATGTGAAACACTTATCACTTATTAAACAAACAAACAACCAAAAAACAAAACAGTAAACCAGTTACACCAGTAAACATTTATGGAGAACACTGTTATTTATAGATGAGAGAAGATCTTCACTCTGAAAAACAACCTATTTATATTGAATTGTGAAGTCATTGTTTTCAGCTGTTAACATCATTTCCTCTCTGATGTTATGTTTCTAAAGATGGCTGTTTGAAGGAATCAGCAGACAGAAGGCAGAAGAGCTTTTGTTATTGCCCGGTAATGGTGTTGGATCATTCCTTATTAGAGAAAGTCCGAGAGAGAGAGGTAATTACCTGGAAGTGTCTTTTGCTGTTGCATGCTAACCACAGAAATGTTTCCATTCACACATCTTTCAGCAATATCAGTGTCAGTGCATTGCAGTCATAACCGCTGTTCCCTGCAGGCGTATATTCTCTCTCGGTGAGACACAGGACCGTAAAGCACTATAAAATATTCCGTCTAACTAATAGCTGGTACTACATTTCCCCACGGCTTACATTTCAGTGTCTGGAGGACATGGTCAATCACTACTCTGGTGAGAGCTACAGACAAAACTCTCATGATCTGCTTGTAATGTGGATTGAGTATGTCATACATTAATGCTAATGTGTTTTGGTTTTTCCTCAGACTCGTCAGATGGTATATGTTGCGTTCTCAGCGCTCCGTGTCTGGCTCTTTCCAACCCAGCCCCGAGCACAACCCAGGAAGCGCCACCTGTGGTAATGCGCCGTAACTTGGATTGGAAGAAAGTAAATAAGTACGTCTGTCTTTTTAGATCCTGCTAAGCATTTGCTGGGCTTGTGTAGAGCTGTAGTGTAAACTGTGAATGACTGGTATATCTCCGCATGAATAGGTCACAGCTGATGAGCCCAAGCGAGCTGGATAACGTGGACAGCAAAGATAACATGATGAGCTACGGTGTGAGGAGCAGCATAGCCGCCTATTTGTCTTTAAGATCAGTACCTGAGCTAGAGAACGCCAAAGGCCGCAAGAAGAAGAGCAAGTCTGTCTACGTGATGCCTGACCACAGTAATGTACCTGAAGATGAGAACTATTAGCTCATGAGCATAGACTTTTAATGTACCAGCACATTTAACGATGGATTAAATATTTCTGCAGTGGGTTAAGTGAATCTTTCGCATACACGTCCAGGTCACTTTTCTAAGCTGTTTAGCCCACGGAATAAAAACATTTTAAAATGTAATTGCTGCTTTTTAACTCAGCCTCAGAATTGTAAGATATAAACATGTCATTTTTTTCTTGCACTTCTGAGTTTACATCTCACAGTTTACATTTTGCCATACTGATTTTTTTCTTAGAATTCTGAGTTTACTTCTTCTTTTTGTGCCACAGAATAAAAAAAAAAAAGATAACGGCAAATTTTTATCTCACAATTCAAACTTTTTTTCTTGCAATTAGGAATTCTTTTTTCTCGCAGTTCTGTCTTTTCACTCTCAATTGTGAGTTAACATCTTGCAATTCTGATGTTTTTTTTCCGCAATTGTGAGTTAACGCAGCAATTTTGATGTTTTTCTCGCAATTTTCTCACAATTCTGACTTTTTTATTGCAATTGTGAGTTAAAGGAGCAGTCCACTTCTAAAACAAAGATTCACATATAATGTACTCACCCCCTTGTCATCCAAGATGTTCATGTCTTTCTTTCTTCAGTCGTAAAGAAATGATGTTTTTTTGAGGAAAACATTTCAGCATTTTTCTTCATATAATGGACTGATATGGTGCCCTGATTTTGAACCTCCAAAATACAGTTTACATGTAGCTTTAAACGATCCTAAATGCGGTTGTAAACGAAGCGTAACAAACGTAAGCGTAACAGTCGGTTATTTTACTTACTTACTTTGCCTGGACTGTTTTTTTCCGGGTCATCACAGTTAGGGTATGTCGAAAAACTCCCATCTCATGTTCTCCCTCAACTTCGAAATCGTCCTATATCGCTTTTTTTTTTTTTTTTTTTACCTTTTTGTTAAGGGTGTTTGATCTTTGCATGTTCACTTTGCAAAGACTGTGTCGGTACTTCTGCAGTGATGATTGTGAAATGATTTTTGAAGTTGAGGGCGTTTTTTGACATACTCTAATTGTCTTGATCAAGAATACACAGTGTTCAGCGAGAGCAAGGCAAGACGAGCGTTTGAGAATAAAAAGTATTTAAATTGTATTTTTTTAATGAAAATAACCAATCTTCTTCCTCGGCTGGGATCATTTATAATCGCATTTGGGGTCATTTGAAGCTGCATTTAAACTGCATTTTGGAAGTTCAAAATCGGGGCACCATATCAGTCCATTATATGGAGAAAAATGCTGAAATGTTTTCCTCAAAAAACATAATTTCCTTACGACTGAAGAAAGAAAGACATGAACATCTTGGATGACAAGGGGGTGAGTACATTATATGTGACTCTTTGTTCTGGAAGTGGACTTAAACATTTCACAATTCTGACTTTTTTCTCGCAATTGTGCATTAACATCTCGCAATTCTGACTTCCCGCAATTTTTTTTGACAGAATTCTGTGACTGAAACAGCTTCCATAAAATTTACTCTAAAATCTAATTGAAAAAAAAAAAAAACATTTTATGACGGTTGTTCACATTTACTGTAATGTGTTTGGATGTTTTATTTTTGGATATATTTTTTTAATTTCAATTATTCTCAGTGGTGGTCATTAGATTCTTAATGTTTTTTATTTAAAACAAAACACAACAAATACTACAATTATTTCAATATTTTAACGTCTAAATATATAGAATATATATTATATAAAGACAATATAATATATATTTTTTAACCTTAGAGTAAAATATGACCCGGACATGTTACTTATAGGCTTTTGAAAGATTAACCCAATTGCAATTTCACTATTAAACTTCAATAATAAAGGGAATCAAGAAAAATGTTGACACTACTTTTTTCTTGATTTACTTTATATAGACGAGCACCTGCTGTGACTTTTTTAGGAGATGTGCAGTTTTTTGTTTTTTTTTACTTTTGAACTTCACTATAAAGCACAAATTTCTTCCTTATAAACACTGAAGCCAAAATGTTAATAAAAAATACATCAATAGAATGTGATAGGAACAAGTTTTATCGCAGTACATGACTTTATTAATATCTGTGGATGTGTGTAAATTCCTAAGCACTTATAACTTAATGTACATATGTCTTTATCAAAATAGCCACTGCTTTCTTTAAACTAGTAGGTGGCCTGTTTAATTAAAGAAATGAGAAGTGGGAGACTTTCTCATATATTTTAATTTTTCCTTTTGCAGTGTATTTTTTTGTTTATTGCTTTTCTGGGCATGAAATGCTTTGAAAATTGTAAACGGTTTAATATTTCACATCTGAACTGCAGTGCAGAAGCTTGTTGAGCCTCTGTATCCAAACTGCCACACAAACAAGCTCTCAATATCATGGCTTTGTTTGGCTCATGTTGTGTTCATACAGTGCATTAGGCAGTGAAATCTTAATGGTGACCATATGGAGTGTTAATTAGAGACATTTATTCCTATCAAATGTTTAGCTCATGCAACACAACCAGGTTATAAAAAGAGCTGAAACAAAGACATTAGATTAAAAACTAATGTTTACACTAACCTGTCGTCATCTAATGGCACTGTTTATTGTTGAAATAAAAATAATAGTCATTTTTTTAATGGCTGTAACATTTCAATTCATGCAAAAATGCATTAACATTAAATATTCAGCCTGAAATATATAAGGCAGATTTTGCACTGTGACATGCTTTTAATATCAATTAAAACATTGTCCCCCAAAATTCTCATTAATGTTTTTGAAAATTTGACTATGTATCCATTTGTTTTGAGTAATTTTAATGTTTCATTTTAATGAATTATTCACCATAATACATAAATACTGCAATTTCATTATGTTATATGTGACCATGGACCACAAAACCAGTCATAAGGGTCAATTTTTTAAAACTGAGTTTTATACATCATCTGAAAGCTGAATAAATAAGCTTTCCATTGATGTATGGTTTGGCCGAGATACAACTATTTTAATATATGGAATCTGAGGGTGCAAAAAAAAAATGAAAATATTGAGAAAATCACCTTTAAAGTTGTCAGTAGGAATTTTACAAAAAATCTTCATGAAACCTGATCTTTACTTAATATCCTAATGATTTTTGGCATAAAAAAAAAAAAATCAACAATTATGACCCATACAATGTATTTTTGGCTATTGCTACAAATATACCCCAGCGACTTAAGACTTGAACTTGTAGAAGTGTGTGCAAAAAAAGAGTTCACACTATAATGTTCTGTGTTCATTCACAGCATTCACAGTTTCAGTGAGTTGGCCAAAAGAGAGAATGGTTTGATTCACACCGACAGATTGTGATTATCTAAATGAACGTTTCACATGTTTATGCATCTAAGTCTGGGTAATTCAAGTTTACAAAAGTGGTTTTGCTTACTTCCCCACAAAATAAACAGACTTAACTATCTGCCCAAACGTCAACGTTATACACTTGCATTGTACACCTCAGCTTGTTTTATGGAAAGATCACAACTAGCTCTCACGTGGTTAGCTAAACTAGTTGAAGAAAGCCACATGCATCTAAAAATAGCCTCACGCTCGCTGTTTTTATCAGATTGTACATGATTGGCTGAAGTATGAATAAGCATTTTGTGTCACAGGTTTTATAAAAGCATATGGAGCTCACATTTGGTAGTGCACACATGCTTGGTTTGATGTAAAAAACTATTGCAGGCCTCTCTCCAGCTGTCACTTTTATAGACATTGTAATTTACTGTTATCAATTTATCAGTGAGTGATCTCAACATCGTCTAAAATTGTTGCCAGCCCCAAACCATAACCATTCGAAAAGAATCGACTCAAAATCTATAGACTGACAATATAAAGAGGTCAAAATGCATATAGCATGTGTTAACCATACTATGCCATATAGGTGGGAGGAGATCAAAGTTGCAGATCAAAGGTAAATCTGAAACCATAATGCTCATATAGTTGCCAGTGAACACATGGGCAGAAGGATGCATGTCTGAGACAGATATTTCACACAGCAAGTCAAAGAAAAGCATGTTATCTTACATTTAGGCATCTGAAACAACAACTAATGCTTGTCTAGCTGTAGATATTATCATTTTGTAGTCTTCAGATTGGTAGAGCTGCTCTTGGACTTTATTCCTAAACAATCCTTCAGATGGGATGGATGTGGTAGATGAAGATAAAGACCACTTCTTTCCTTCTGTGGTAACATCTCTAACATCTGCGTAATGGTCTAACAGGCCTCAGGATCAGGGAAAACACCAAAAGCAGCATGTGGTGGTTTAAGCCTTTGATTATAAAAACATGCACACGTCTGCTCTTCCTTTGACTGCGAATAAGAATAGATCCAATGTTCCACTTTGTGTCACTGAACATAATATGTTTGATATAATTTCGCCTCCAGCCCAGCTGTATAAACCTTAGGATGGACCTTAGCATACTATGAAAAATTAAACCGGTTTCTTTCCCCAAAGGTGCTCGGACAAGTTTTTATGATGGGAAGAGTGTTTGTAGGGTAATTCCATGTAAATGTCAACCTTACCATGAACAAAATAAAGTTTTTACCAAAGGTTTTTACTATACTGATAGCACAGATGTCAGCATTAAAGCATTTTTTCTTTATGATTTTTAGAGCATGATTTTTCATAGTCTGGTAAGTGCTATTTTCAGGCTTTTCACATCCATAAAAGTACATATTCCTTATGAATAGCCACATCAAAATTAAAATATAGTAATTTTAATTTGCAAAAATCTTACAAAGAATGTAGTCTCTCCATTTTTTTCACATCCATAATACATTATTACTTCCCTTTTTTAACAGAAAACTTGTGCATAGACTGATATTGTTCTGATGTTTAGACTCTATTAAACAAGGGTTTATTAAAATATAAACAGATGGTTCAGTATATTGGGAACACATAGATTTTCTAAGCATTTATATGTCACTTAACGCAAAATGTTGCATCCATAACGCTGGATTTGCCCTTTACACATATCATATGAAGCTGAAGTGTGAATTTTCATGTTAAAATATTTTAAAACCGTCGGCGCCGATAGCCTTGTGGGCAGTGCGCAACATAGAGCGCCTTCGTGCTATGGGCATCCTGAGTTCGAATCCCGGCTTCAGGACCTTTCCCGATCTCACCCCCTTCTCTCTCTCCCACTTTGCTTCATAATAAAGGCAAAAAGAATAAAAATAAACCTTTTTAAAAAAAAATCTTAAAACCTAGCAAAGTAAATATAAAGATGTGTTGTGACAACAAAGATTTGACAAATTAGGAAAACAACTGTCTGTTTAAAGTCTGTGTAAAGGCAGTTCAGAGAAGATTTCTAAACACATAATAAATGTATTGCTAAAAAAACAGTACACAGACTGTGAACTGAATAGAAGGTTTCCACTTACGACAAAATCAGATCAGTTACTTGGATGTGCGGCCATATTGGCGATACTCTGATGTAAACAACAGCATGGATTGCATGATTAATGTACTACTGCATTCGTTGTTCTGCTAATTTATGCTGTTTAAACCACAGAATAACCATGTGGAAGCTGCTAAATCATATAGAGAAGGACTTCAGGAAAAGGTGCAAGGTTTTGATGAACTGAAGTTAATAGGTGGTAAAGATATGTACAAGCAGTATTATTAAGATACTAGCCTATTTCACCTACCTGATCGGAAATTATAAGAACAAACACAAATGTTTGACTCAAAAAAATTCTTGCCCTGAAAATCCTGATTCATTTTGGCCAACCACAAACGCCTTTTGTTCCTCAGACAGTTGTTTGCACTCTTTTCCTTGATATGTTATAACTTTTGGCAGTCTAGAGTACTCCAAATGTTTTTCCCGGTCCGATTAGTACAGCCCAAAAACATTACAATAATTGACCAATTTTAGCAGCAATGATCAGCAAAATAGGCAAGTTTTGTTCGGTTCAGTGGCATTGTTTACATTCAGTGCTGCCAATATGACCGATAGATGACGCATCGTGAAAACACTCCATAATAAATAGCGCGCATTAGCATGAGTTGTTCACTCGCTCAATTGCGAGTTACTTTCATTACCATTAGTTACTACACCCTACAGTTTTCTAGCGAGCTATACCCTTGTTACGTAAATGCATATTACCTGGTTGCGATAATTTACAAAACAGCTCGGTCATCTGTTTAGGTTGTAGCGGTATTTGACAGGTGAGAGAGACGCTAGCTTTTTTAAAGATTTTGATAACTTATTTTATTACTTGGCATTTTTTTATCATTCAAATTTGGCTGGGTGGATAATAACACATTTTTCTGTGGTGTGACAAACTCAGAACACTTTAAAATTATGAGCATATTGGTGTGATACTATTTTCCACACAGTTTTATACATCAACCAATTTATATACCGCTTCCGCTTATTTTGTTCTGTATAGACACTGTAAATAAGAAGGAGAGAGTCATGTTCAGACTGAAGTCTTGGTGAAGTAGCTAGAGTTGACACCCTTTTATTTAAAAAAGCCGCAAAAACACAAGCAACGCTATTTAAAAAGCATCACAGTCACATCTCATGTCTCTGAGTGACAGATCGCCAAATTAAAATACTGTCTGGTTAGAACTTAGAAGAAACAAGTATTTGATCTGCAATTAAATGAGTCATGTTTTAAATTAAAGGATGAATAATAGACCCCCATTAAAGCTATTTTCTGTGTGATTAGTAAAAACATTTCCTACAGTGCTTCCATATAGTTTTCCAATTAATCTCAACTGTGGCATGACCTAACTGTCCTGACATTTCCATTATACTCAAATTGCTTGCAGGTTGCATTCACTTAATGTGAGACAGTAAACTTTAAGACTATTTAACATTACAAAAATGTTGCTATGTTGCTACTTTTCAGCACAGTTTAAATGGAGAAAACGGACAAATGCGCCAAGGCCATTTTCACACCTTTGAATAAACAGGTATGTTTATAATTTGACTATATTTCGGCAGGCATTTGTGTCTTTGCGAATTTCAAGATTGATGGCTTTCAAGGGTTCAGTCAGAGCAAAGTGAACTTTGAAGATGCTGTCAGTCATATAATGTGTGAGAGTTATGACTCTTACCGTACAAGGGAAAGAGAGCATGTACTTAGGAGCATGCATTGGAAAGGCACATTTAAACACTTTTCCCATTTGAGGAAGCAGATGTGTTCCAGATGTGTTCCGACAAATCATAAATAAGCCTGAAACAAAAACGGGTGCATTGCAGTACTGCCAGCACTTATCACTGAGTGAATATGCGCACAAATACAGAGTATTTAGATTCATTCTCTCTGTCTGCATCTATATTGGTCTAGGAATCTTATGCATCAAAGAATGAGCTTGGCTCATCTGCTAAATGGAGAAAGATTCTCAGTATTAGAAACATCCTAATAATACAGTTTTTATACAGCAGCACCCACTCTGAGATATTTCTTCCAAAGCAGATATTTCATTAAAATTAGAAAACGGAAAAGGAAGTTTAAATATAGTGCTTTTGCATTAAAAATTACTTGTTTTTAAACTCAACTAACATTAGTATTCAAGTAATATCACTTTGGTGTTGTGAATGAACAATACTGCACTTAAATGTGTGTGTTTAAAGGCATAGTTCACACTAAAATTAAAATTCTGTCATTATTTACTTTCTGTTATGTCTAAACAAAATGATATACTGTTATTTTGTCTGCGCTGAGTAAATCATACCCAGAATTTTGAGCAGAATTGCCATTTTTGGGTGACAAATTGCTTTCAGACAATAATTCTACTAAGCTTAAGAAGTTTGCAAACAGAGCCACGTATGCATGGTGAGTGATGCAGGGTTTAGTTAGTAGTTTATGGCAGACAGGTGGAACTCTGTTTGAGCCAACAATCTGTTTTCTCTTCATCATCTGAGATTTGGCCTGTGTCATTCTGTTCAATTTATCAACAGTGTTTCTGTCTCGACAGGGACTCAGACTTTAGGAAACATCTCAAGTGTTTGGAACCGATACTGTACTTGATGAGGGCTTCTGGAAATTTGATACAAATTTCCAAAATTTGAGGTAACATGCTTACTTTACTACATACTGTGTAATTGATTGTAGTGAATAATTAGATGGTAATATTGTGATCAGTGTATAACAGAGAACATTTAACCTAGAGTCAACCCATAGCCTTGACGTACACAGTGATATTTTCAAGAACGGAAACTTGGCATTTGAAACTTCAAGGCCAGAATAGGTCATCATTTGTGCGTCTAATTATGAATAGTGTGTCTGTGTTGTAGATGTGCTCTTGCGGTGCATTTTTATAGACATGATGTTAGATGGACTGTGGTGTTCACTTCCTGTTTGTGCATATAGTGAGCCCAGTCTTGTAGGTTGTAGGTTTAAATATCAGTATAAAAGCCATTGTCTTTTGCATGATCTTCTAAACATTGTGTTTGCCACTGGAAACATTAAGGTCTATGATTAAATCTTTTGCAGTGGTGGAAAGAGTACTGAAAATTTATACTCAATTACAAGTACTGTTACATTGCTGAAATTATACTCAATTACAAGTAAAAGTATTAGTGTTAAAAAGTACTTAAGTAAAAGTACAAATTACTCTTCATAAAAACTACTCAGAGTACTAATTACTTTTTAGCTATTGATTTTTTTAGCTATTTGAATTATTTTTTATTGAATTATCAATAATTGCTGAATCAGACAAGATCCAGACAATAAAACACATTTAACAAAACACATTTAAAGATACTATAAGCACTTTTGAAACTCTGTAAACAGCATTAACTGAACTGTCAAGTGTGGTTTATATACAAATCACAGAACAACACCCCTAAACATATAAATATATATATATATATATATATATAAAATAAATAAAACAACGTCACAAATATGAAGTTGTAAGTTTTCTTACCATTATGTGTTTTAACTTATCCCAGTGCCGTGGGATAACAAACAACTGGGCAAGGTCCTTATTACAAGGACCTTACATACTAACATATTATATCATAAGTTTACCTTCTGAACCTTTTGTTCAGTTTCAGCAGAAGCTGATTTTCAACGTTCTATCCGGCTTCTTTTAGATGTGAACAGTAGACCAGAACAGCTAAAAAACCGTTCACATGCAGCTGAGGCCGGCAGAGCTGTTTAACTTCATAGACAGCTTCTTGATGGAATTATACAAATTGAATTATAGGTCAATCAGCCTATATATATTTTCCATTCATTACATAACACTTACAATACGGAAAAAAACAGTATGCCTTACTAATATATATTTAAGATATTAAAACAAGTACACAGTAAGCAATGAAATAAGAACAAATAAACAAATTAGGAATTAATTAATTAATACAGTCTGTATTACAATGATGATGGATTTACATGTTCCAGGGTTACCAACTTTGAAGTTCAGCTTGGCCTCTTTGCATTGGAATTTAAAACCCTCTATTTAAACTTAAATACTACACTAATTTTAATATAAGTAACATATATTAAGCCATTAATGGACCATAATTATTGGACATATAGTATTTAGTACTAAATGATCTCCTTAAAATATTAAAGGAATATTATTGAACTAAAATATAGAACATTTATTTAACATTTATTTAAAATAGTTACACTGTATGGTCACATTATAAGTAAGCAATACCTGAGGGTTAAATACAAGAAAACCATATTTACCCCTTACGAAAATTAACCATGGTTTTATTATAGTAAAAGTGTAGTAACCATATTTTTTGGCGCATTGATTACCATTTGTATAACCGTAGTTTTTCTACAAATACCATGGTTAAACTATGGTTAGTGTAGCAAGACCATGGTTAATTTGTGGTTACCACAGTTTAACTATAGTAACCGTGTTTTTTTTTTTTTTTTTTTTGTAGTAAAGGGTTGCCTCTCCATCACTCTCCAGAATAAAATTACACTGTAAACGTCATCGATGTAAAAATCAATGCATAATATGCTGTAATGTTTACCAAAAACTGCTGCAAATGCCTGTATAGTAAAGCTGTCGTCTCTATCCTACTGAAACACATTGAAATACACTGTCAACGCTGGTTTGTTTTGAGAGCTTCATGAATCACGTGACTGCGTGGCGGCGACGCCGGCGAGATCAAAGCTTGTCGCAGCTCTGATTTTTCAATGGCTCTGGCATTAACAAAAGCGCTACATTTTACGATTTACGCCACATTACGTGCGTCAAAACGGTGTTTATCTTTTGAATTTAGTATTAAAACTTACAACATTTGAAAGCTGTTTAAAATCGCAAGCGGGGTTGCCAATTTGGCGTGAGATTTACAAGGGCAGAGTGAGAGCCTGAGACAGAGCCTGAAAGCGTGTGTCTCACGCCAAATGCGTGAGAGTTGGCAACCCTGTAATGTTCTAGTGATGATTATCTTATCAATAGCGCGCCGCAATTATTTTACAAAAACAATGTTTTGCTATTGTGAGTATAAAGACTACATAAATATATACAAATAAAAATCTCCGTGTGTCAATCAATAACTTATTGACTGTACGATGACGGTCAGCTCAAGTAAATCTGCAGTAGCCGGAACTTGCTTTTCGGTTCAAATAATGTACCAGGCTTTTCATTGGTCCGTTAAGATTAGATATTTTTATTGGCTACCGAAATGCCGGTCAGTGGGTGGTTGAAATATTAATTCAAATTAACGTTACAGTACTCCGTAACGAATTGTGATTTTAAAAATAACGAAGTAAATTACTTAGCTTAATTTGTACTCAAGTACAAGTAAAATTACAGATTTAAAATTATACTCATGAAAGTACAAATACCCCAAAAATGTACTTAATTACAGTAACGTGAGTAGTTGTAATTCGTTACCTCCACCACTGATCTTTTGGTATTTAGTCAGTAGTTATGACAGAAGAACATGATATGACTCTAACAGATGTGGCATAATTCATTTTAATAGGAGAGTCTGTAAAATGCAGATTGTGAGTAATCAATGACCTGCTGTGATAAGAGGGTTGGTTTACCTGGATGGACGTCATCATGACCACATTTCAGTAAATTACACTGAAAAAAAGAAATTTCTGTTATCTTCAAATGAAGTAACGAATGAAAATACTGTTATGAAATAACCTTAAGGCAGCAACCCATGTAAATCTTTACTTTGGAAGTATCAGAGACAAGTTTCCACATAAACCTTTATATGACTTATTTTCCATTTGGCAATGCTGTCACATAACCGGAAGCATGCAGACAAGACATTGAACTGGCTCTATTTTTACACGGGATAAATAAATTGTGAAAAATTTTCCATCGCTGATGCTTTCCACAAACAGCCATTTCCCTTTGAGATCTCTTAATCTATCAAAATGCCAGAATCCTGTTCGCAAAGCAGGGACTGCAAAAACATACAATACAAAAAAAAAAAAAAAACTGAGCATCAGTAAAATATTAGTCAGGATGCAATATTGGTCTACACTAAACTATTTTTTAGGAAAATGGACTATAAATCAAATTAGTTGCATAACGTAATGACGCATGTAGTTTAGCTACTAGATTGAATGCATCAGTAAAGAAAATAAATTATGCTTGCTTTCAGGGAATTGGATGATTAAAAAATGTTATTACAGCAGGGTATCAAGTCACAGCAGTATCTGAGTCTGAACTTGTTGCTAAGCCACAGTTATGGATTTCCAAAATTTAAGTCCGGTTTGACGTTAGCCATGCTTATGTGTACAGAAGGTTGCTGAGGAAAAAATGATGACGATTAATACATATACAGTCACCAACTTTTTATTTGCACACTCAGTAATTGTTTCATTGACCAGTTTGACTGATATCCTCAAATATATCACGACATCTAGTGGCGCTGGTATAGTATTACACAAAAGAAAATGTTTTCTGTGACAAATATCAGTGTAGAAATGCACTTCTGCTCTACATCAAATCATCATCGTCGACATTCTTAGTCTGACGTGAATAATTTATTCCACCACGGTGTCCAGCGACACCATGTGGCACTTCTGAACAATTATAGCAAATTATGATCTAAAAAAAAAAATAGTATGACATTATTAAAATGTTAATAATTATATTATTAATTCATAGAAGTATTTACTTAGTATCCAAATGTATAGTAGTAACTCTGTATTCTATCCAACTTTTTCTTCAATGCGGAAGTAAGCTTATGGGTGAGACTTCCAGCTCATATGAACGGTTTGGTTAGCATTGTTTGTAGCAGACTTCTCTTTGTGTCAGGGCAACATTTCAGTGAACAAGAACTGAATATAAAGTTATATAAATTGTAGAGACATGATTGTCTTTTTTGCTATATTTCGCTAAAGAAAACGGTTCCAAACAAATGTATGTCTCTCTAGCAACACACAGTGGTGTTTCTAAATCTGGTGAGTCTATGATTCCCTGATCCATTCATAAAAAACATTGTTCCTGAATAAATCAGTGGTTTTAAAGGGGTCATCGGATGCAAAGTTCACTTTTGCATGTTGCTTGAACATTAATGTGTGTTGGCAGTGTATGTACACATCTACCCTATAATGATACAAATCAATGCAGTGGTTTTTAATTCATCTGTAAAAATAATATCCCCTTTTTCAAATCGAGCCATTCTCAGATGCCTGTCGGTGTGGCGTCACACCAACAGAGGCCGCTCCCACGATAGTTGATTGACATGAGCGTCTTACCTCAGACCTGTCAGCTGTAACAGTCCGACCTCCATTGTTTCGACGCCGGAGCTGGGATGTCAGTTAGACAAGAATATCTCAGACTGAGCGATTGAGGTATTGTGTTGCTGGATGTAATAATGAACATAGTGGTTGTGCACCTCCCGATCTACATAAACAATCTCTCAGAGCACATCTTATCACTCCACAGAGAGAAGAGAGGGGTGGGGTGAGCAGAGCTTATTTGCATTTAAAGGAATAATCCATCAGAATGGGTTGATTTTTGCAGAGCTCATTTTGACAAGGTAAAAAGGGTGTTGTTTTACAGTACCATTGAGAATTTTTAACCAAAGTATATTATAGACTTTTCATTAAGACCCTAAAGAATCTACTTGTGGAAAATGGGCATCCGATGACCCCTTTAAAAGAACTGATTGAATGACTCAGCGACTCGATTATTATAGCAGTGACTTGTCGCCACCTACTGTCAGGTCTAATTTTATTTTCATATTTAGACATCATAGAAACAGAGCGCTATCCTTTGACTTTGTATTGTGGGAAGCTGTCTCGTTGTAATTTCTGACTTAACAAAAAACAGAGTCATATGACACACTGAGCTCTACTTTTGTCCTTAAATGCTCATTTTTCGGGGTCGACAGCTTATAAAAACGTAGTTCTGGGTTATTAGCTAGTTTCCTGTACACCTTGTCACATAGCAGCTTTTAGACATTGTTCTGTTTTTTTGTTATAAGCCAGAAATGACAAGGAGGCAGCTTCCCACAATACAAAATCAATGGAGAGTGTTTTTCCCCCGGTTGGCGTTTACATTAATCTCATAACATTATTTATTCAATTTGTAAGTGCAGTGTAAATGCATGTACAAGTGCTAGAATTAAAAAAATTCATGTTGCACGCAAGTTTCTTTATCGCTTTAACGTGTAAAACTTTAAGTAGTCTTGTATTTACATATCGATGTTCAAGATACAGATAATTCTATGATTCATATCAAATATCTTTAGAAACATGAATTCTGACCACAAATAATAAACAGCAATAGACTGGACCACGTAATGCATTTTTTGAATTGTGTTCTAATCCCATTAGTTATGACATCACATTTAGAACGTCTCACCTAGGTCTGGAACTTTCTCATTTTGTGGGTTGAAGTTTCGGAGTACTGACTGATTAATTGCTTTCTGGCTATTATTGAGTGACAAATATTGTTGAAATGGGACTACTTTCACAACTGAAAGAAATGTTTGAGAAGAAGTGTGGGCAAGAACCGTGTGTTCTTCTCAAAAACACCACTAACAAGGCGGATAACCATCCTCCTCATCGGCCTGATGAGGCGCCTGTTGTTGCTGGTCGTGCTGATGGAGGAAAGGAGGCAGAGAGAGAGGTGAAAAAGAAAAAGAAGAGCTTCTGGAGGTGGCCCGCTCTCCACTTTCCTTGCCGTAAAGCCGCTAAGTATGATCTGGCTGAGGCTGAGAATAAGTACCAGGCTGAAGCCGGGTCATATCGAACATTTACCGATGGTAAAAATCACATCATGCCATGTTTTAATTTTAGGCTGATTCATTTATTACTTTCCCAACACTGTTGTCATTATCACACCAAACATTTTAGAGTGTTTTTAATCCGAGCATGATCTGAGAATAGCTTTATTAGGTGTCATTACCAAACCAGTCAGTATGTTAGAACTTAAAGAAATCTATTCACATTTTTTAAAGAAGTGTTATTTTAATATGTCAAGTTAAATGTGCCCCAAAATGATTAACTACTCTAATTTGAGTATGTGATATTTTACTGATGTATTTGATTTTGTTCATATTAAAGCTCCAGCTTCTAAAGTCCACCCTGCTGCTGAGGAACAGCTGGAGCAGGACATCCCAGACAAAGGTAAGAACAATACATTCATGAGAATTAGAAAAGTTATTATGAATTATAAACATCATCATATTATAAGTCATGAAAACTTGTGTTTTACATTAACTCATTAAAATAAGTAAAGCAACTTTTTTAAATAAGCTGTATTACAACATTCAAATCATTTTAAGTCAGTTTAATGTAGTTTAATTTGTAAGTGACCTAAACACCATAAGGTAATTGTGCTTAAAATTTAAGGCAGCAAATTTTTTACAGTGAAATGTATATATAAAATTGCATTTTGTAAATACTTACTGCAATTGTTCATCTTTTAATAGGCCACATCCGCAGCAATTATAAAATCGGCCTAAAACTTGGTCAAGGAGGATATGGCTTTGTCTACGAAGGGACTCGCTGCAAGGATGGACTTGAGGTTTAATTTTTTTCCGTACAAAACTTTGCATATCTCTTCAAAATTATTGTCTGGACTGATACGACCTATGTGAACATGCTAATTGTGATATTTTTGTTTTGTTAATCAGGTGGCTGTGAAATTTTCAGTGAAGTCCCCTAACATGGCATACATCAGAGTGGTGAGTATGTTACTCTCTATGTTACTGCTTCTCAGTCACTGTTTTCAATTTAGAACATCTTATATTAATATTAATCACAGACTACAACTGTTCTGATTTGTGGACTAAGTCATTATTTTTGGAAACATCTCCATTTGTAAGTTGCTTTGGATAAAAGCATCTGCTAAATGACTAAATGTTAAATCTAGGCATCACATCTCTGTTTCTTCAGCCTGATCATCCCAAAGTTGTCCCCATGGAAATAGGCCTGACACTCATGGCCAATAAGAGCCCCAGAAGTCCTCAGATCATAAAGCTTCTGGACTGGGAGGACAACGAAGACCATTACATCATGGTCATGGAGCGGCCCATGCCCTGCGTGGACTTGAAAAGCTTTGTAAAGCTCCACGGAGAGAGTCTTGATGAGGGGACAGCACGAAAGGTCATGCGGCAGGTCATCAAAGCTGCTAATGTTTGCATCACACGTGGTGTCTTTCATCGGGACATCAAGATGGAGAACCTACTGGTGAACCAGAACACCATGGCGGTGAAACTGATTGACTTCGGGTGTGGTGCGCAAATGAAGAAATCTGGCTACGAAGTCTTTAGTGGTACGAACTGCTTTGTTAATTACCTCACAGAATTGGATCCTATATAGTCAACATGATGTGGAAATGTATTAAATGGACAAAATCTCTTTCCTCCAGGCACAAAAGCATACTGTCCACCAGAGGTCACCGTGAACGGGAGATACCACGCAAAGCCGACAACAGTGTGGTCGCTAGGGATCCTCCTGTTCATGATGGCATGTGGATATTATCCCACAGGCTACGACCTGGAACTGATCAGTAAGAGGAGATGGACCAGACCTGGCCTGTCACAAGGTAAGATCATCTTCAAAGAAGGACAATCTGTATTCTAAATCACACGAAGAACGACCTACAGCTTAAAAGAGAGCAGGTGTAAAGAATAAGCTAAATCATAAAAAAATAAATCAAATGCCTCAAATGTTTGCACAGAATGCTGCCAGATGATTTCTTCATGTCTGCAGTCTGATCCACAGCAGAGGATCGACCTGGAGAAGATGCATCTCCATGACTGGTTTAAGGTACAAGACTAAGATGAGCTAAATGTTTTTTATTGTCGTTTCTGGTTTGGTTTGATCAAATCAAATTAGCTCTAAATGTAATGTATTTAGACTATTAATGCTGATTTATTTTTATCAGGTCATGGAGTAAGACATGAAGAACCTTAGAAAACAACACCTGTCACAGGCTTTGCGTCTGGTGGGCTGATATGAGTGGCTTTTCCATCCCTCCACTCACACCTTAGCATCTTCCGGGGCCGGCATGTCCTGGTAGAGTCTGGCGCCTCAAATTGAAGCAGCAATACCTGGATCTGGCAGTCCTGCTTGCTTAGAGATGTCTAAATAATAGTTATTTATATAGTCTTTTAGGAAAAGTGTAAGTTAAGAGTTTGAGCTGTGTATAAGTGTATAAGATAATTTAAAAAGATAATTGTATAAGAATTTATGTCATGTATAAAATGTGTAATAAAAAATGTATAATAAAATGTATAAGAGAGTTTTCCTTGTTTTTTGACATGCCTGAGTCATATTAGAGGATATGTTAGGACATCTAACATAGAAGGTGCACACGGTATATAATGGATCATACGGGTTGTGGACTTTTAGTGGTTTTTCAGTTGTATTGACCCTATTCGCAGGAATCATGTGAATTACTTGCGGATTGTTGTGATGCTTTTATCAGCTGTTTTGACTCTTAGCTCTCACTCACTGAACTGCAGAAGATCCATTGGTGAGCAGGTGATGCTAAATTTCTGCAAATTTTGTTTCGATTAAGAAACATCTTGGAGTAAATTCTCAGAAAGTTTTCACTGGGTGAAGCATTTCTTTAAGTGCGATGTCAGGTGCAAAGATATTTACAGTCATAGCACTGCATCACCAGTAGATGGAACTAGATATATAATTAACTAAACAGTGTCCAGTGATTCTTAATTCAGTCTGCACAAGTATAATAAATGCATAAACACCATTGCAAAATAAAAGGGCTGTTAGATAGTAAATAACTTCAAGTGCACTGAAGGAATAACGACATGAAAAAGTTACACAGCCTGGCGGCATTTGATGTGATGCATGTGTTTTCATAACCTGGTGTAACATTCTGTCACACCGACCCTGAAGTATAGAAATGTCTCCATAAACAATAAAACAAATACCGTACTACAAAGCATGCAAGACACTAAAGCTTTATCTTACAAAGCCTGTTGTTATTTGAAACCTTCATTTTTTGCTAGTATCTATCTGTCTTGAAATGCTCTTTGGTGCAGACGTGCTTTAAATACTTGAAAGGGGAAGAAGATTATCACTGAGCCCTCTGGTTATGAAGATCCTACAGTTGAGCAATAAACCTGTCACGTCCTATTTTACAAAGAAACATTACTTTACATCTTACAAGGAGCTATAATAAATTACCCTGTTTATGCAGAACCTAATAAACTGCCTTAGATGCGTAAAATAATTAGCTTTGTTGCACTTCACAGATTCATTTATTGACCAGATGTAAAGCACCATCACCAGGCATCTCACTTCCTGTCTGATCTCAGCTCAGCTGTCAGACACGGGCTGACCCGAAAACGGCTGCCAGGCATCGATTTGCAAAGGCTCTGTGACAGTTTTGTCAGAAATGGTTTCCTGCTGACTGTTTGACAAGATCATGAACAATAATCTATGGTTGCTTCTGAACCTTTGAGACAGATGATTAATGACAACAGGCTGGGCGATGACTGAGCTGAGTCCTGAATTATCAGTGCTCTGACTCAAACAACTATAAGTAAAAACCACTCTCCACTTTGTGTCACAAACATTTCTTGGATTCTGAAATGAGGAACCTGCAGAGAATTTGTTTCATTCAATAAGGATTATGAAGAACAGTCGTATAATCCCTGTGAGAACGTAGAGATTTATAAATGATTAAAACTGAAATTGGCAACAGATAAAGAGCCTTCAAAGATCTTCTAAGCTTGAAAGGATAGAGACCTAATATTATAGATCTAAGAAAAATAATTAAATAAATATTTAAATAAATATTTTCTTTAAAAGAATTCATTTAATTGCATAATATATGAATTTGTTAATATAATGAGAACAATATTTAGATTTTATTACTTATTTTAAGTTGTGTTAATTAATATTAATATGTGACCATGGACCACAAAATTGAGATAAATAAGGTTTCCACTGATGTATGGTTTCATGGGATATGACAATATTTGGCTGAGATACAACTATTTAAAAAATCTGGAATCTGAGAAAATCTGCTTTAAAGTTGTCCAAATGAAGTTCTTTGCAATGCATAATACTAATCAAAAATGAAGTTTTGATATATTTACAGTAAGAAATGTACAAAATACCTTCATGGAACATGATCTTTACTTAATATCCTAATGATTTTTGGCATAAAAAAAATAATAATTTTAACCTATACAGTGTGTTTTTGGCTATTGCTACAAATATACCTGTGCAACTCAAGACTAGTTTGTGGTCCAGGGTAACATATGAATTAATGTACTTCTTAATATATATGTTGATCTTGTTATTTATGATTCGAGATGCAAATGGATGACATAAATTCAACCTCTGGGGGTCAAAAGGTTATCTTCAGTTCATTATATTTCCTGCAGATATGATTGAAATACAAGCTTGCACAACCTGATGTAAAGCATTTTACAAAGGAATGCACAAGGGAATGGACCATAAATGTTCTTTGTATTACACAATACTCTAGACTTAAAATGATCATCCTGCATAAACCTGTCACAAGTATAGGGATCAGTTACCTGTCCCTCACTTTCTTAGATATTTTCCTCCTTTGTAACAAAAACAAATGATTTCTCTTGCTTTAGATACAATAGTGTTATTATCTTTATGGCCCACATAGATAGGTGAGCAAGTATGTGAGGTCAAACTCCATACAAACATGGAAATACACACACACACAAACACACACAATCTGGTTTATTACACACACACACACACACACACACACACACACACTTTACTGTGATGATGGGGACTTTCCATTGACTCCTATTGTTTTGTATACTGAGTTTTGATTTTTACCCCTAAATGAGGTTTTCCATCAATTATTTTGTATGTTTATTAAGCCATTAAAGAGAACCTATTATGCCCCTTTTTTACAAGACACAATATAAGTTTCAGTTGTCCCCAGATTGTGTTTCTGAAGATTCAGCTCAAAATACCCCACAGATCATTTATTATATCATT
The DNA here is from genome assembly GCF_022985175.1 of Labeo rohita. Classification (NCBI taxonomy): domain Eukaryota; kingdom Metazoa; phylum Chordata; class Actinopteri; order Cypriniformes; family Cyprinidae; genus Labeo; species Labeo rohita. The sequence continues at coordinate 13,496,727 of NC_066887.1, read as the reverse complement.
TTGAAAATGCCTATTTTGAGTGGAAGCAGAAACACACTGTTTTCGTGCATGTCTCTTTAAATGCAAATGAGCTGCTGCTCCCCGCCTCCTTTTCCAGAATAGGGCTTGTACCTGAGATACTCTGCTAATAAACATCTGTTTGGTTTTGATTATCATGTCTATCACGCTGAAATTATGCATTTTAAAGACATAGTTTAAACTTCTGATATACGTTTTTCTATGTGCACAGAAAGCAGTTGTCACACGGCATGTGAGAACTAAACTAAGGCTTACATTTACACTGTGAGCCTTAGTGCTTAATTCAGATTTTTTCTCAGATACAGATTTACAGTGTGAACAGATCATGGTTCTGAACTGGCGTGCATGCACCAAAGAGTGATACAAACAGGGTTTCCAGGTTTTCACAATAAAATCCACCCAATTGCTTCTCAAAACTAATCCAAAACTAGCCCAACCATATTCAGTAGGGTAAATATCGCATTAGTGGAGTGGCGTCAACCCACGCAGTTGAAAAACAACTGCAGCAACAGTGGGAAAAGTTGGATTTAGTGCCACATATGGAAGTGGCACAAATCGGAATTGAAAAGATCAGATTTCAGGCAGTTTGTGCTGTTCATACTGTAATGACAAAAACTGATCTGAGTCACATGTGAGCAAAAACATCAGATTTGGGCCGCATTTTCCTGCAGTGTGAATGTAGCCTAAGTTCTCTTTCGTGTCTTATTGCGCTTAAACTGTCACCACACACAGGCTTATGTTAAAAACACACCAGTTACAAAAACAGTCAGTTATGTCTGTGAAGGTAAACAGCTGGGAAAGAAATAACAAAAACAAAATGACAGCGGCATGAGTGAAAACGTGCAGATTACATTTGGCTCATTTTTTCACGATTGTAGAGAAAGGCTTACCAAAAAGTTACTGGGTTGTAATTTTTCATGTTTCTGGTTTAGTAGATGCACCGGGGTCCTGATTATAGCACTTATACATGGTAAAGGTCAGATTTTTATGATTTCAGCTACTATCCCTGTGGGGACATTTGGTACAATGTAGGCAAAACCCGACCGGTTAAAAATTGGTGAAATTTGTGGGCAAACAAGTCTATTGTCAATAGCGTAGCAATATATGAAGCACAGCCTACATGCAGTGTTGACAAGTCTGCGGTTTTCCCGTGGAATTGGGCTACTTTAACACTGTTGCCGCGGATTGAAGCGACCCCAATAAGTAATATTAATAAATAAATAGCAATATTTAGTAATAAATAGTAATATTTAGCCCCTGGAATGTTAATTTTATCAGGGAACCCCGCTAAAAAATGTGTATTTTACCCCATGGAACGTGATTTTGGGCTAGTTTTGAGTAGCAATTGTTGTGAAAACCTGGCAACCCTGCCTACAAGTCACTTTTAAACCAAGCAGATTTTTTTTTTATCAACATGGTAAATGAACCTGTGTCAACCTTGAACCCGTTGACAGATCTGCATTTTAAATGGGTCATCGGATGCCCATTTTCCACAAGCTGATATGATTCTTTAGGGTCTTAATGAAAAGTCTCTAATATACTTTGGTTAAAAATTCTCAATGGTTGTGTAAAATAACACCCTTTTTACCTTGTCAAAACAAGCTCTGCAAAAATCATTCCATTCTGAGGGATTGTTCCTTTAAATGCAAATTAGCTCTGCTCGCTCCGCCCCTCTCTTCTCTCTGTGGAGTGATACTGTGCTCTGAGAGATTGTTTACTTAAGCCGCATTTAGCATGTTTAGCCATGAAACTTGCTAACTAGCACGTTATTTGAAAGGTGATTGCAGAGATTCATTAAAAAACCCTTATACTCACTTCTGCTGTAGGTGAAGCTGGATCATGAATGATTTGCACGAACATAGACACATTTATGTATACTGGGAGGCGCATTCTCTTCACAAACAAATGTAATCCACTGCATCTTCAGCGGTAAATGACGACCACTATGTTCATTATTACATCCAGCAACACAACACCTCAATCGCTCAATCTGAGATATTCTTGTCTAACTTACATCCCTGCTCCGGCATCGAAACAATGGAGGTCGGACTGTTACAGCTGATCTGAGGTAAGACGCTCATGTCAATTAACTACCGTGGGAGCGGCCTCTGTCGGTTATTTTTACAGATTAATTAAAAACCAATGCATGAATTTTTATCATTATAGGGTAAATTTGTACATACATTGCCAACACTCATTAAAGTTCAAACAACATGTAAAAGTGAACTTTGCATCCGATGACACCTTTAAACCTTTTCGCCCTCACATGAAATTCTTGATTGTTGGGATTTCGATTTTGCACATGAAAATTCTCTGAATGATGGTAAATGTAATCTCATCTTTACTTATGTATCTTAATGAGAACATACCAGATAGACTTCTGTTTTTATTTAAAGAAAAAACATTGTTTAATTAATGAATCAATAATTAGTCATTTTTACACGAACACAGGGAGGTTTTGTCATATTTAGCTAACATCCGTAGACACAATTGTTTGCTAAGTTGCTAACAAATTTGTAAACCAAACACAGATAGTACTAATGTGTTCAGGCCTGTTAGTGTGGGTTTTAATTGAAGATTTTGTCTCATTAGAAATGTGTAACAAAACGAGTTTACTAATAGCAAGCTTCTTTCTGCTGCCTGAGGGTTAAATAAACTTCAGAGTAAGCTTTACGCTGACACTGCTGAGGAGGCGATCCACTCATCCTCCAGTCTAAAAAGGCCTTAAGACATTTGTATTAACCAGCTTTAGTCAAAACACTTGCATTCACCAGGCTGGATTTTCTCTAGTGCAGCAAGTAATTTACATTCACTTAAGTTTGTGAATATCAGATTGTCTGCCAGCAATGACCCACAAATGACGGGTATTGTAATCAGTTTGACTAAGGGGTAGAGAAAGGCTTAGAGATTCACTTTGGATCTGACGCTCTGCTAGAATGCAGATCCATGTTTCCAGGGTGATGAATGTGCTCGCTTCGCACTTTCCTTTCTCTGTCCTAAGTCCCTTCATTTATGATGTCTACATTCTGTACATTGCCTCGTCTTGTGCCGCTGAGCAACACAGGGAACTCAGAAGGGAGAAAATGCTGTCAGCATTTCTAAGAAGAGTGAAGGAAGTGCAGAAAAAAGCAGTCTGTTCTACTGAGGATGCATGCTCAAGTACAGTAGCTGCTGCAGCAATGAGCAAATGTCTGGTCTCGGCTGAGGGGATAGATTTTAAAGTCTGAATGAAATGTAAATTCAATGTCTGCTTTAAAAATACTTGTTATTGATCCATACGTGTGTTATGTTATTGCGTACTGAGTGGTGAAAGGCAAGAACACAGTTCTGAACAGTGATTTCTTGCTCAATAATATGCTTTTTAACGCAAGAAATTGCTCACAGTGCAACTTTAAGTTAAATGTAACCCTTTAAAGACAAACAGCCAAGAATAAAGTGTCCAATTTTTTACTGTAACACAATATTAGTCTTTTATCAGACACCAACGTATTGCAGTAATACACAAAATCCTGAAAAAAGGATGGTTAGATCACATTAAATGTGACTTTAAAGGCATTATCCACCCCAAAAATGGAAAATTATGTCTTTTACTCACCCTCATGTTGTTTCAAAACAATGTTCTTTCTTGATGATGCTGATATTGTGAAGAATCTTGGTAACCAAGCAGTTTTGCTTCCCTTTGAGTTTTTTGTCCATACAGCAGAATGGGAATTGAAACTGTTTGGTTACCAATGTCCTTCAAATGTCTTCTTTTATGTTCTGCAGACGAAATAAAGTAATACACTGTAAGTACCACTGAAGGAAACATTTGACATTGCTGTCAGCTTTCTGGCCTAGAGTGTGCAAAGTGGTAGACCTCTGTGCTTTTACTGGATACCAACTAACCAAATATGAACCCCACAGTCCCTGTGTGGTTCAGTAGTGGAGTTTATTTGGCCACTGCTCCAGCTGCTCTGGTTTGAGGAAGTGTTCTTATGTCACCTGATACTCGTGACTCAGAGGAAACACACATCCCTGAAAGCTTGAATTACTAGCATGCACTTAAACAAAGCTAGTTACTTCTTTGAGAACATTACACAAACAGCTCAGTTCACACATATCAGGAACATTCATGGTTAGAGGCATGTATTATTTAAAGATGGAGCTCAAGAGAAGGTCTAAACGTTCTTCAAAATATCTTCTTTTTTGTTCCACATGAGGACAAATTAATTCTCAGAACTCAGAGTTTGGGTGAACTGTCTTTTTAAATAACCTTTCAAATACCTGAAGTAGCCTAACTTTGCTGTTAATCTCCTGAGAAGTAGGTCAGTGCTAATTCAACTGATGAAATCTCAGAGGGAATCACTTTCTAACCATCTGAACACCACTAATGATATGCTATAGGCTTTCACAGCTTTTGTGAGCAGACTGTCCCGCTTCAAACAAGATGTCTATCCCAAGCATAACCTTTTAGAAGCTGGCAGAAGAGGTTTACAGCCTGGTGCAAACAGTTGAGCAACACTGAATCGCCTCATTTCATTCTAAAGAGACTGAGAAAATCACAGGCTGAGACATTTGGGGCACGGTCTGCATTTGTGATGAGATTAGTAACTTCAATTAGCATTTAATAAATGGACTATTGTTGCTTCAGCAGCACCACAGAAATGCACAGCAGCAGTTGGTGTGAGATGCGTGGAAATACATTATGCACCTTAGTTATGGGATTAATCATTTAAATCACAACATTTGCAGCGTGTATGTCTGTTATGAAAAACTTTTGCAAGGCAGCGAAACCCTTCAGCCTAGGCCTCAATGGCTGGGTGATTTCATTTAAATGTGCTGTATTGGGTTGACAAATAACTGTACATTTATATTACCACAACTTTTGCAGTTTTTGTGTGCAGTGAAAATTGTGCTGGAATTTTTCCATTGTTGCCAGGTTGTGTAAAATATTAAAAAAAAAAAAATTCATGAGAAACTTTTTTTTTTAAGCGTTCATTTTTTATTATATAATATACAGAATGAAATATTATATAATGAAAAATTGCTATATGGCTGGCTTAAAATGAACCCAAAATAGGTTGTAAATAAAATAAATCAGACACAAAGTTACATAAATAAATTACATAAATAACTAGAGGCATCAGCAATAATCAAAAAGTGAACATTTATTGTTAAGCAATTACAAAATATATTATTTATTCAATTTATTAATGAATGTTACTTTTTTAACATATTAATACATGTTAATTTCCAAACTATTTAGGGTTCATTTTAAGCAAGAAATATAGTAATTTTTAAGCAATAGTTTAATAAAACTAGAGTTGAATAAAACTAATACTTTTACTTTGTGGGAAGTAAAACAAAACAAAACATAGGTTTTGTCAAATGTAATCATTTTATTTATTATAATTTTGTCATTTTAATATTATTAATGATTTAATATTACTATTAATTTTCCACTTTTGAGTACAGTTTTTCTAATGACAAACTTTTTGAAAAAAATTCATTTTTTAAAAATATAATATAATATGTAGTAAATAATAATAAATGTAAAAACCGTACAATAAAAACAGTACAACTAGAGTTGTAAAGATTAAAATACGATTATTATTTTTTGTGGTTAATATTTACTTTGTAGGAAGTAAAACAAAACAATACCTGTAGGTTTTGTCAAATTTAATAATTTTAATATTATTATAATTGTGTCATTTTAATATTACTAATCATTTAATATTGTTATTAATTGTCCACTTTTGAGTACACTTTTTTAATGACAAACTTTTTAAAACAAATTTCACAGTTTTTAAAATGTTCAGGTTTTTTTAATGCCAAAAATCATTAGGATACTCAGTAAAGATCATGTTCCATGAAGATATTTTGTAAATTTTATACCGTAAATATATCAAAGTTTACTTTTTGATAAGTAATATGCTTTGCTGAGAACTTGATTTGGAAACTTTCAAGGCAATTTTCTCAATATTTTGATTTTTTTGCACCCTCAGATTCCAGATATTCAAATAGTTGTATCTCAGCCAAATGTTATCCTATCCTAACAAATCAAACATCAATTGAAAGCTTATTTATTCATAACGTATGAATCCCTTATGACTAGGTTCAGGGTCACATTTAAGTTTTGTCATGTAATCATTTTAAAAATACTATTATTTTGACATTAATAAAGATGTAATATTATTATTAACTGTCCACTTTTGAGTACACTAGATAAGATAAGAACAGATGTGTTCAGCTAATGCCTAATAACAAGAATAATTGAAAAAGAAATACTAAATGTGACGGTAAAAGTAAAAAGGTCAAAAACAGTCATGAACAGAAAGTGAAAATAGACAGTATAGTGGGACAGAGACACTGTCCGTCATAAAATGGTAGGCAAAGACATATTATGCCGCTTGCGCGCAGTCTGCTTCTGATCACGCGCGCGCGTTCTCTCTCTCTCACTCTCTCTCTCTCTCTCTGTCTGTGTCTCTCGCTCTCGGATACTGACTCGCCAGTGGCTGCAGCAGTCAGTCCTGTGCTTGTAGTTTGGTATATTGCATGTACATGAACAGTCCTTCACTCAGAAGCGAGCGTGCTTGGATTACAGTGGAGAACACACGGAGATATCACTCGCATCGCGTGCTTTAAAACTAAATCAAACACGCGCTTGCAGCATTGAGAGACTCTCAGCAAACTCAGTGTTGTCGTGAGCACTCGTGGGGGTCGGATCGGCGGGAATGGCTTCGTCTCCGTGCGGCGGTGGGAACTTTGATTCCGGGCTGGAGATCCAAACTCGCTCGGTGGAGCAAACACTCATCCCGCTGGTGTCTCAGGTGAGTCCGGATCAGAGAAACTTCTCGGCGGGGTCATTAAACCTTTAAAACCCACAGCGAGCGCTTAATGGACGAACGTGGGATTTAAAAACACAACTTTTCCGTGTCATGCGTAAACTGTGAACGCTGTCTGTACCCTCAACTGCAACACTTCACCATGGTAACCAGAGTTTCCGCCAAAATGCCACAGCTGCTACAGATATTAAAGTAAAACAAGAAATGATTATGGCGACTCTTTTAAAGTTTAAACGGTGTAAGAAACGTCGTATGTCTGTTATTCTGGTACATTTCTTTGAATGCGGTGGCATTTATTAAGTTGCTTCAGTTTAATTAGGTATCCTTTTAATAATTGTGGCATTTTGCTGGAAACTGTTGTTACCATGGTAATTTAATGTCAGGGAAGTTTGTTGTTTGTATTCTACAGGGTCTGAATGAGTAAGAAGTGAAGCTTTTTTCAGTTTTTTTGACAGTATACTGTCAAAAAGTGTAAGGGTTTTACTAAATTAAACAGTAATGTGTTATAATAAATTACATTTTTAATGGATTCAGTGCAGGCTGTGACATTTTCTCTTAACAAAAGAAAGTTTGTATCTCACTTGTGTTGATAAAAGTGTTAACAGTTTGATATGACACCGTGATTATGGTGCTTATAACACAATTCCATGGCAGTTCATACGTTTTTTGGCAAATTGGTGGCTAATTTGTAAGAATGTCCTTACAATCTGCTTATGCCATATTGATGGTTAGAGTTAGGGGTGGACCTTTATGCTTACTATGCTTGTTTTTTCCTTAAAAATCATGTTTATGTATGAATCACATGTGAATCACATCTGCATATTTCATTTTCATACTGACACCTCATAAAATAATTATTTTCTCATTAGTTCAGGCTGATTATTGTTTCCTTTGGCAGGAATTTTGTGTCTTATTTACTTCTGATTGATTTCTACCTGCAGGTAAAATTAAGCAATTTCATACACAAGCTAGAGTTCTGTGGTGATGAGTATTGCATGGCTCTGAGTTGGTTGTAGGCATGTGGCACATTCACAAACAGCTTTGCAAAGTTGTATGATTGGAACTACAGCCTTCAGCCTGTGGTTAGAAGTTTCTTGTTAGTATGACATGACGTTAGAGGGAAGCTGAGATTGTAAATAAAGCAAAAGAAAAGAGAATAAAAATAGTAGTAGTCCTTCGATGCTATGTTTGTTATTTGGAGCAGTAATCTAACAGGAATTTGATTTGGAACCGATAAATGAGCTGAAGTTATTGCTACACCATGTGACATCACGTCATTAAAGGATTAGCTTACTTCCAGAATGAAAATTTCCTGATAATTTACTCACCCCCATGTCATCCAAGATATTCATGTCTTTCTTTCTTCAGTCCAAAAGAAATGAATTTTTTTGAGGAAAACATTCCAGGATTTTTCTTCATGTAGTGGACTTAAAAGGTGCCCAGCGGGTTGAAGGTCCAAATCGCAGTTTCAATGCAGCTGCAAAGGGCTCAACACGATCCCAGCTGAGGAATAACGGTATTATCTTGTGAAATGATTGGTAATTTCTGAAAAAAAAAGAAGCTATACTTTTTAACCACAAATGCTCATCTTGCACTAGCTCTGGTCACACGTGACGTAGACAGAAGTACCAATCCAGTGTTTACAAAGTGAACGTGCAAAGAAAATCAAACGCCCTTTTCAAAAAAAGGTAAAGGGTAAACAACGTCAGATGATTTTGAAGTTGGAGACGAAAATAAGATGGCCTTTTTTATCTCTACCCTACATTTTTAGCACATGACTTTTCCAATGTGATTATGTAATGCCTGAAGACACACATGCATATCACAGAGGTAGTGCAAGATGAGCATTTGTGGTTGAAAAGTATACAAATTAAATTTTTTTTTTTTTTTTTTAGAAAATGACTGATTTTTTTGCTAGATAAGACACTTATTCCTCGGCTTGGATTGTTTAGAGTTTTTTGAAGCTGCATTGAAATTGCAATTTGAACCTTCATCCCATTGGGCACCATTAAAGTCCACTATTTGGAGAAAAATCCTGGAATGTTTTCCTCAAAAACCTTTTTCTTTTCGACTGAAGAAAAGAAGACATGAACGTCTTGGATGACCAGGATGAGTAAATTATAAGGACATTTTTATTCTGGAAGTGAACTAATCCTTTAAATGGCAGTTACGTGTTATGGTTTGAACAACAGATGTGCGACAGAGTTACTACAGTTTCGGGAACAGTCGTGGGTAGTTAGTTAATTTCTCCAATTATGCATTATTCTATAGTAGTTGAGCAGCAGATTCCGTTGTTATATGAGCAACTGCGACACTTAATTATTTAACATTTTAAATAGTTCTCATTCTTACATTTTTGTATCTGCTCATGTCCCATTGCTATTTAGGGGTAGACCATTGTTTTTTTTTTCTTTCTTTCTATAAAGTATAGAAATGCCTTCTTGTAAAATAGTTACATTTCTAATGAAACTGGCTTGGAAACACTCCAGCAACGCTGGAGAGAAAACAGGCTCTGTCGACTTTTGAAAATGCTGGATTGATAGAAGCAGTGAAATATTCCAGTGCTCTCAAACACTATAGTTGCTGCTCTAGTCTAATCGTGACTTGCGATCTATAGTTATTCACAGCTCACAGCTGCTGATTTTCATTCCTCATTAAATAGCAAGATTCACCTAGGTGATGGTGACATCTTCACATACCATATGTGTGCTGTTCTGAAAAACAGAGTGTTTTTGTTCAGAATCGTCTGGGAGAAATCTGTTTCCATGTAATTTTCACAAGCATAACTGTTACACTTTAAAAACCCTTCCAGTGCACTTGGTTAGACAAACCTTTAGATTTGACATTATTAAAATTCCTTTTCATTTCGCCGTTCTACCCCACAACCTTAGTGGGGATAAGTGGTTTGGAGAATGGATGTGCCATTCTAATTGAATTGCTGGTTAGTTCAGTGTTGTGATGGGAGATGACTGCTGAAATGTCTTTTGAGAGTCTTTTTGAAAGTTTGCTAGTTAGTGGTGCTCTCTAGGACGGCTGATGGTAATGAGGCTGAAAGGTCAGTGTTAGAAGACATGCTAATCACCCATTCAGTGGACCTTTGGGTAATGGGACTTCTTTCAGTGCTTTACGGATTCTGGACAATAGATGGTCAAAGTGGCCTTGGTCAGAACCCTTCCCCCAACTAGTTTTGTCAAGCATCTTAATGCTTTCTCTGTAAATAAAAAAGACCAGATATACATGTAAAAGATGTTGTCTTGCCTTCAGCTGCCTGATGCACAAGTCTAGTATATTTGAAATGTAGTAAACTAGTTGGAGATCATTTTGAAATTGTTTCAAAAAATGAGGTGGTTGTTTGATTTGTTCCATGAGGATTTGAGCTAAATCAAAAACTACAGAATAAGCAACATACATTGTGTTGCATGATGTTTGGGACGTGAAAGTGTCATTAACATTTGAGGCTGTAAGACTGTTTGAAGGACAGGAGGTTGAGTGCAAAGGTCAGATCCTGTGTGTCCTCTCTGGGGAGCTGAGCATGATAATGGGGAGGAAGTAAAAGCTTCATGTTGGCAAGAAAGGGTTTTCAAAGCTTATTTAGTGACTCATTTTCACAATTGTGGGATTGAGCATCCTCATGCACAAGCACACATACAGTGGCCTGATCTTCTCTATCCTCTCTGTTATCAATCTTACTTTCACAACTGTGTAATTACTGCTGTTATCCTCTCAGGCCAAGATCAGTCTGTCTGCATTTTTTGCCTGTTGGCCCACTCAAGCCAGGCGTCATTTTTGAGATCTTGACAATTGCTGAGAAGCTTCCTCTCTTTTTATTAAGCTGCAGTTTCTATATTGCCATTGATATATGTCACTGATGGTCAAGGTCTTTTTTTTTTCTGGATATATTGATTAAAATGCTATTCATGCATACAAAGACATATACGATTTTAGTTTCTGTACAACTAATTTTAATGAAATGCAACTTTTTTTAAAGGGTTATTATTTGAAATGTTTTTACCTTAAAAATGTTTTTCAAAAGTTTTTGCTTTTCTGTTTAGGCTAACACTTGAAACCTTTTGAAAACACTGGCTTATATGTCATTCATAATATTTTCAGTTTCACTGTATGTCCAATGGTCTTGGATTTTGAGCCAAAGCCAGGACAGGATTTATGAAATTACGGTCTTTGATCTGATTAGAATGCTTTTAAACTCCTGTGACAAGAAGGCTTATTATTACATATTTGTGCTAGCGGTGTCCTGATTTTGCAGGACTAAGGGTTGTTTTCCAGAAAAGATTTAAGCAATAATTGGCTGAAAGTACTTTCTCTGCTTTAGTTCATTAGATTGAGCCCTTGTGTTTTTGTAAGCTCTGTGCCATCTGCACTTTTCTGAACCTCTGAAAGGTGGTGGAAGTGAGAGGGTATTTTTGCTATTCAGTTAAGTACACAACTGAGCCAAAGTTACATTCCATATGCAAAGCCTCCGCTCCCCTCATGACCTTGTAAAGGATTTTTGTCAGGGCTACAAAACTGCACTGTAAAAACATATCACATGTGCCCTGCATGGAAAACATCAAAACTGAGACAGTGAGTTACATGTATTTACAAGCGAACGTCTGTTGGAGGAAATTACATCACATGGAGCACTGTTAAGATAATAGATCAACCACGAGCAGAAAGGGTAAACCTGGTGAGACCTTCCTGTAGAGAAGGTGACAAGAAGGATAGATGAATGTGTGCTCACTGCTCAGTGTAAACTGCTTAGGATTACATGGCCAAATACCCTTCAGTGCCAGAACAAAGCAAGCTTCATGTTCAGTATGCGTGAACTTATGTATGTGTGAAGGCATGTTCTGTGTGTTTACTTGGCTGCATGTAGTCCTTTGTGTTCCATGTGTTTGTTTAACCAGTGAAGGTGTAAAAAAAGGAAGCCAGAACTGATAAGAACCGGACTGTGAACTACAACCCCCATCCAGAATCTTCTGTAGCTGTAATTGATCTAACATACCGTTCATACCATGACAAGTGTAAGTGATCCATCTTTTCAATATAGAAGGCTATCAAACGCTCACTGATGCTTCTGAAGTGCAGTACTAAATGGAAAAAAAAAAGATATTTAGGCAAAATAAGAAAAATGTACACATCTTTATTCTGTTCAAAAGTTTACACCCCCCGGCTCTTAATGCATAATTTTTTTTTTTCTTCTGGAGCATCAGTGAGTGTTTGAACTAGGGATCTGTGGGTCTGGTTGACTAGTCGACTAAATGGTACAGCTCCTACTAGTCGACACTGAAAACAATAGTCGGCTACATGACAGAAAAAACATGATTTTATCATTAAAATTGCCATAATTTTAACGTTACATTTAAAACATTTTAAATAAGAAGTTAAAATTAAACGTTTGAAAAATAATACCTTATTTTTAAAAGTGTATCGGGCGAAAACTTTTGTACCTCAGACTTCGCATGCCCTTATAGAGACCTCATGACCAGGCAAAAGACAAAGGTTAGGGATTATTTTGAATTAGAAGGAATTGGAAAAGTTTTGTGGTGTAATATTATTAAATATTAAATTGGCTGACAATAACTCTACTGGACTGATGCATCACGGGCACATAGTAGGCGTTAGTTTAGCCTAGTCGACTAGTTGGATACAACACTTTTGTTTAAACGAAGTCAAATGAGTCGTTGCGCACATACCTAATTTGAACCTTCTGTAATAGTTGCATTTGAGTCCCTCAGTTGTCCTCAGTGTGAAAAGATGGATCTCAAAATCATACAGTCATTGTTGGAAAGTGTTCAAATACACAAAAATGCTGAAAAACAAAAGAATTGGTGGGACCTGAATGATTTTTCTACAGAACAGCAGGCAGTTTAACTGTTCAGGACTCATGAACAACTTTCACTGAAAAAAAAAATTAAGAATCATTAAGAAGAGATTAAGAATCAAGCATATGTAAACTTTTGAACGGGATCATTTTTATAAATTCAACTAATATTTTCTCTTGTGGACTATATATGTAAATGTCTTTTATGTGAATTATCTTATTCAGGTCAGTACTAAATAAAAAATAACATGCATTTTGTATGATCATTTTTATTTTGGTAAAATAATTAACATTTTGCAGATTCTGCAAGGCGTGTGTAAACTTTTGACCTCAACTGTATAAGGGGCTACAGGAATGCTTTAAATTATTTCAATTATGTTGTAAAAGTAGTGCTGTCAAATCTATGAATCACGATTAATCGCATCCAAAATAAAAGTTTGTGTTTACATAATATACGTTTGTGTACTGTATATATTTTTCTTCTTCTTATTATTATTATATTATGTATTATAGTATTTTTTTTTAAACACAAACTTTCATTTTGGATGTGATTAATTACGATTAATCGATTTGACAGCACTAATTAAAAGCTCAGATCAAACCTAATAAAAATGCTAAAAAAACACAAAGATCTGAACAAACAAAATATTTATTTAAAAAAAAATTCCATCTAGAGTTTCATTAAAGAGCATGTATTTCTTAAAACTTGAGGAAGCATAAAATAATTGTGGGTAATTAATTGAATATATTGTCAATCCAAATGTGCCTGAACTGCCCAAACAGATTTTGGTTGAAAGCACATGAGGTCTTATGTTGAAAAGGTTTCTGGTTGATCACTCTTTTTTGACTCAGTAACTCTGTTCTTTTCATGATCATTCTGAGTTTCGTCTGGTTTTCACAGCATTTGGTAATTCATAGCCTGTGGGCATAACCTTTTTGAGGCGGCTCTTAGAAGTTGCCCATCTGATCAGGGGTGCAGCATACCCCTCAGTTTGAGTTTCTGCATCACTGACAGCTTGGCTCTGCTCCAGGCTGTATTTACGTTTCATGGCTACGGGACCTGTCATTGAGCAGGAAGAGATCTTAATCACTGCATAAGTTTGATGGCATTCTTCTTCCCTAAGCTCACACTAGGTTCAGGGAAAATTCTGGGAAAGAGGTGCACTCCCTCAGCCCCCCGCTGTCTCGCTGTCACCACTGATCTTAGGGCTCACGGGTAATACTCACAGACAAAGAAACTGTCAGTTCGAAGAACAGGTCAGCTACGTTTAGTGTTTCCTGTTGTTTTTCTATTCTGGCTGGGTTGCTGAATTGCCATACGAACAATGTATCTCTCTTCAGTCTTTAAATAAGACCAGACAACACATGGAGATAATGAATCTCTCTGTTCGTGAGGTTGAGCATTCATTTGTATCTTCCGCCATGTTCATTGGCACACAGACAGTGCTGGCTCAAGTTGCTGTGCTTATGGAATGTGAGGGGCTCGTGACAAAATACCCACTTACCTTAACAGTAATTACAAAAGGCTCATTATTCTTCTGTACTGTACAGTGGCTTGTGTTCTCTCCCGAGACAACAGCGAAACTAGAGCAAGTACTCAGCCTCCCTAGACAACAACAAATCGACACAAGCAACGGTATTGATGTGGTACCTCAGTATAATGATTTTATAACAAAACCGCGCAGGGACTTCTCTCGCAGCTGAATGAGCAGAGCCAAGTCCCCGTAAGTGGCCTCTCTCAGTTTGGACAGAGATTTTAATGACCTCAAGAATTTCACATGGTCAGTTTGGGATATTTCTAAGGTTTCAGCCTGGAGGAGCCCAAATGTTGTAAGACGTCTTCTTTTTCAGTCACCCATCACCTGACCTGTGACATCCATCACCTGAAAAGGATCGAAAACCTTGAGGGGGAAAACAGTAAGGAATGCCTAGGTCATATTTCACTCCCCTATATATTTTCCTGTCATTTGGCCTGTTTTTAACACTATTTTCAAGACAGTTATTTCAATTAATCAAGCAATTATTTCCCCCGATTGCTTTTTTTTTAAATACATTTTTTAAGTTATATTTTTGGGCTTTTTTGGGCCTTTAATGGACAGGACAGTAGAGAGATGACAGGAAAGTACTGGGCGGAGAGATGGGAACGGGATGGGCACCTTGAGATTGGATTCGAACTCGGGTCGCCACAAGCACTCGCCCTCACCCTCATGTCGTTCCAGATCCGTAAAACCTTTGATCATCTTCGGAACATAAATTCTGATAAAATTCGATAGTTCTCTGTCCTTGCATAGACAGCAATGCAGCTACCACATTCAAGGCACAGAAAGGTAGTAAGGACGTTGTTAAAATAGTCCATGTGACATCAGTGGTTCAACCTTAATGTTACAAAGCTATGATAATACTTTTTGTGTGCAAAGAAAACAAAACTAACGACCTTATTCAGCAGTTTCGCACATTCACAACAGTATCATGACGTATGCCTGTGGTGCTGCTGATTCAGGAGGGTTTCAAAAACTGACATGGAAGACAAAAAATGTTTTAATTGAAGTCGTTATTTTTGTTTTCTTTGCGCACAAAAAGTGTTCTTGTAGCTTCATAAAATTGAGGTTGAACCACTTATGTTACATGGAATATTTTGTCGATGTCCTTACTACTTTTCTGGGCCTTGAAGTAGGGATGCACAATATTGGATTTTCGCCAATATCTGATATGCCGATATTTTTCGACTCATTTTGGCCAATAGTTGATGCCGATACCGATATATTTCCTTTTGTTTGGTCTAAATGTTATTTGTGTATTTTATTTAAATTTTATTAGGAGTAGGCCAACAGCGCCCTCTACGGAATTAAAGCTAATTACCGAACAGGCATTATGGGGGGAAGCTGCTGCTGTTGCTGCTGCCACTGCACCTGCTATTACTGTTTACTCTGTCACACACCGAATGCCTTATTCTGTATGTGCATTCTCAGATTAAATGCAGCGATCCAAAACAATGAGTCTAATCATCACTGAGGCAAAACTTTGCTTCAAGAATGAGCCACACTGCTGACGTGATCTAATCGCTAGCACACCCTGAGCACATGTGAGTTATTACTCTTATCGGCAAGACACATCAGCAAAATTTTTCATATTGGGCCAATGCCGATATACATTTAAAGCCGTTGTTGGCAGATTCCGATATTGGTTCGATAATATCGTGAATGCCTACCCTGAATGTTGTAGTTGCATCGCTGTCTATGCAGGGTCAGAAAGCTCTCGAATTTCATCAAAAATATATTTTTTTTGTAATATATGTCCTGAAGATGAACAAAGCTCTTACGGGGTTGGAAAGACACAAGGGTAATTAATGACAGAATTTTAATTTTTTTTGTGTGAACTATCCCTTTCTTTTAAAAAATAGCTGTGTGGAACAGATATTTTTCTGTATTGCATTGATGAAAAATGTTGTTTTCTTTATGGTTTGCAGTAATGAGAATATGGAAGGAGATGTGCTTAATTTGCATGTACAGTGCACTGTATAAATGAGTACACCCCCTCTAAAAATTTAACAAATTCAGCTATTACTCTTTACTTAGGTGACATGCTAGGGTTCTTTGGAGAATATAGTGTTCCAACAAACCTGCTTGATTAATTACCAAAGAAGAATGTCAAAATTATTCAGCAAAAATAAGATTTTCTTATCAAAGTGAAAAAATGTTGTGTTGCAAAAATGAGTACACCCTCATGAAAGTAACTAAACAAAACCAAAAAAACAAAAAACCAAAAAAAAACAAGTTTAGGTTTAAGGCTTGTGATCAACATGTAAGTACAATGAACCAAAACTTTTAAAGACAAGTAATTTCCTGACAATTACTTGACTTAATGCTGGAAACAATGGAACCACTTGGGAGAAAACTGCCAGGTGACTTATTTCTCAGCATAATAGAGGACAATGGTACAAGAGTAATACCATATTATTGTTTTAAGTGTAAAAATAGAGCAGAAGTAGCACCGACATTCAGAAACAATGGACTTGTGACAAGGTTCCTGAAATACTCAGGTCTTCACTTTAAAGGTGAAGTCCACTTCAAAAAAAAGATTCACATATAATGTACTCACCCCCTTGTTATCCAAATGTAATGTCTTTCTTTAAGTCGTAAAGAAATTGTTTTTTTGAGGAAAACATTTCAGCATTTTTCTCCATATAATGGACTGATATGGTGCCCCGATTTTGAACTTCCAAAATGCAGTTTAAATGTGGCTTTAAATGATCACAGATGCGGTTGTAAACAATCCCAGCTGAGAAAGAAGGGTCTTATCATGCGTAACGATCAGTTATTTTATTAAAAATAATACAATTTATTTACTTCTTAATGCCAACTTGTCTTACTCTGCTTGGACTGTTTTTGTTCCGGTTCATGACAGTTAGGGTATGTCGAAAAAATTTCCATCTCATGTTCTCCCTCAACTTTGAAATTGCCCTATATCGCTGTTTTACCTTTTTTGTTAGGGGTGTTTGATCTTCTTTGCATGTTCACTTTGCAAAGATTGGGTTAGTATTTCTGCAGCGATGTAGGATGATTTTGAAATGATTTTTGAGGTTGAGGGAGAAATACGATTGGAGTTTTTCGACATACCCTAACTATCTTGAGTCATAATACACAGAGTTCAGAGAGAGAAAAGCAAGACGAGCGTTTGAGATTAAAAAGTATTTAAATTGTATTTTTTTTTTAATGAAAATAACTGATCGTTTCTCTAGATAAGACCCTTCTTCCTTGGCTGGGATCGTTTACAGTCGCATTTGAGATCATTTGGAGCTGCATTTAAACTGCATTTTGGAAGTTCAAAATCGGGGCACCATACCAGTCCATTATATGGAGAAAAATGCAGAAATGTTTTCCTCAAAAAACATAATTTCTTTACGACTGAAGAAAGAAAGGCATTCATCTTGGATAACAAGAGGGTGAGTACATTATATGTGAATCCTTGTTTTGGACTTCTTTAAGTTTTCATTTAGTAATGAGTGAATTTTTGCTAGAAAAAAAGCAGGAGAAGTACCATGCAAGTGTCTCGGAGCTGGCAAAAGCTATGAAAAGAGACTTCTTTGACACTTTATCTTGCAGAGTACGACGCAGCCTGCAGAAGTGACATGCATGGTTGTTGTCACCACTAGAATTACCTACTGTAGCCAAATCACAATAAATTCATTTAACCTCTTCCAAGGCCCTTATTTACAAAATATAGACATCTGGGAATCCATACTCTGGTCTCAAGACACCAAGCCAATCACTGTGGATCCAAAAGCATCCAAAATGTTCTGGTGTTGCTAGAGGAGGAGTACAGTGAGAAGTGCCTGGTTCCTACAGTGACGTTCAGTGGTAGTAAAGCTCTTCTATAGGGATGTATGAGTGCTGAAGGTGTGAGGGAGTCATGCTTTATTAATGCTCTCATGAATTCACACACCACTGTGTGATGTAATACAAAAACTTGAAACAGAAGATGCTACCTTCCCCACATTCCCTGCATTTTTGGGCATTTTTTTCAGCATGACAATAAAAAGATTTATTCTCCCAAGGTGAAAATCCTTCAGTGGACATGTATTTCACTCAATCTTAACACTCTTAAACAGCTGTGGGACATTCTTGAGCTGAACAACATTCCCCATTAAAGACCAGGGCATTTAAGGAGGTTGTCTTCCAAGAGTTAAACAGAAGAGAAGTGAAAATTTGTCATGAACTTGTACACACAGTGCCAAGAAGGGTCAGAGCAGTATACTTAAAGTTCTGGAGGACATATAAGTACTAGAATATTATACATTTGCTGAATTAAATCTAGGGTGTACTCATTTCAGCAGTCCTTCATTTAAACAAAATTGGCTAATTTACTTAATTTACAGAAAATATTGGCATGTATTTTGTTGTTTTCATTACGTACATGTTTCATACATTTCAGTTTTACAGTCTTTCCATTAATCATTAAGAAAATACATCTTTTATATTTATTCAGAGGGTGTGTACTCTGTATTTATGCTGTGCACTGTAAACTCTGAGATTAACTCGTTAGTACTTTGCTTAGCCCAACAGACAGTGTCCTCCTCTGCATTAAAGGGTCAAGATTTATCTGGTTAGCATGGCCTCATTAGCTCCTGCTGGTAGATTTTGCACATCATTTTACTGCATTAGCATACTTCTGGGTGACTCGCACTAGCTCAGCAACTGCTCAACTGAGATTAATGGGAATGCTAACGGATGGCTTTATCCAGTTATTCTAGATCTCCGTGCTCTGCTCTCAAACCAGTGATTCTTTCACCTGTTGAGCTCTTTGTTCTTCTAGGAGGCTCATGATCTCATTGTTTGGCTTTAAAAAATCACCTGATCCTAGCACAATGTGCTAGAGTCTTTTTTGAAAGCATTTACCTTTCCACTGGCTGTTGAAGCACTAAAACTCCAGACAGTCCTTGGTAAAACGGCTGTCATTTAAATGCATAGGCCTGAAAAGACACCAGTAAAAAGCAAATCTGCTCAGTGGACCATTCTGCCACGTTTCTCTAAATGTTAAAAGAAGCTTTCTAAACTACAGAAAGGAGTTCATTATTGCAATAGAAGTGTTTTGGAGCATCCAGACAATAATTAGATCAGAGCTATCCTAAGTAGCTTTTTAGAAGACCGAATTAGAGCGGCACTCTTAATCATGGCCTGTCATGGGTATGTTGACTTTAAAAGCACAGATACGTCACCTGGTCAAAACTGAGAATGTTTTTGAAATTAGACGGTGCATTGTAACTGTCTCGGGCATGTTGACTGTTGCCAGAGCTCACAAATAAAAGTTTGTTTTTGTGCACGGCTGACATAAAAGGCAGTGTGAAACCAAGCAAGAGAAGCGAATCTTTTGACATGAGTGTAAGGAGGAGAGTGCTTATCCCTTTGATTCTCTCAGATGGTGTATCCCTCAACACTCCCTCCATTAGGAAGAGCTAAATGCAACTCCTTGTGGTAATTACTTCCATCAGTCACGTCAACGTTGAGCTAAAGGGATTCGTGCCTCACATCCTTACTGTTGGCTAGATAAATCCTGATAATGCTATGTTAATGATGCTACAGTTAGCCATTGCAGCTTTCTTCTCATTATACTCTGACTGATTTCCCTGAATGTTACTTACACTTTGTAGTATTTAAAAAAGTCTGATATACCTGGGAAGTGGCTGACATATTTGACTTTGGAATTGCTGCGTAGTCACACAGTTTTGGATATATTTGTTTTTATTTTGGCCCATTTACCTCAGCTGGTGTTTTATTTTCCTGACATGGCTTGAGCAAGATTATCTCCATTGAAAAGCATCAAAAAGTTGACAGTAAACACAGGTGGTAAAACCTCTATAATATAATGGTCATTGAATTGTCAATGAAAAAATATGCTTTTTGCCACCTAATGGTGTAGTTATTGCAGCTACCAGCAGCTAAATGTGCAGTGGGGCTTGGCAGTGTAATGATATATATGGTGATGATGGTATAAAGTGTCTATCATTAGGAAATTTGTTATATTTAGGGCCCTATGATTTCTGTGATGTGGAAAATGCAGACAGACTCACGGAATCCAGTCATGAAAATGAAATTGACTGTATAATGTGGAATGTCACGTAATTTGCCAAATTTTGGATAAATAAAAAAAGTAGGTCAGTACACTTGTACACAAATCAAAATGCAATATGGACTAGTGTCTGTGAATATTAAGCCGCAGAAATATTATTTAAGTGTGAATCCTGCATGTTCTGTGTGTCTCTGTGCAAATGAATGGCGCAGATACGCGGCTTCATTGACTAAACACATACTGAAGAGATCTCACATAATGAGAGTCACTTCATGAGCCTTTTACTATTTCTTGTGAGAAAAAACAAAACTACCATCATATCATTTACAAACAGAACCTTAAAGGTCTTTACAGCAACCCATCAAAATAAAAGTTTGGTTTAACTTGAAAAAACTGTGACAAAAAATACTACTTAATGTAATGATAGTACTACTGCTAATAAAATTATTATTAAAACATTATTTACCAAATAAATAATAAATAATTTGGAATATTTACCAAAAAATTATTTACGAAAAGAACATAAATTCACAAAAAAAAAATTAAATTAAAAAAAAAAAAAAAAAAAAAAAAAATATATATATATATATATATATATATATATATATATATTACTTTTTTTACTATTTTTTTTAAATGCCTTTGATTATTAAAATATAACGAAACCAATAAAATTGAATCCAGAAAATTTATGAAAACACAGAGTTTGGTAAAAATAAAACTACATTTTAGAAAAAAAAAAAAGTATTTCATAGGGCCTTAAAAATGTAATTGTTGTTAACCTTGTAATAAATTGCTGTTAAATTATGTTTTGCGATCTCAATTAATTAGACATGCTTTTTCATTACTAATTTAACAAGTAAAACAGAGTCTAGTTAAAATTAATATAGAAAAAACGGAATCCAGAACAACTGAAACGGAAAAACGGAATTTGGGAAAGAATAATATTTCATACGGCCCTATATATTGTTCACTCTAATGTGTGGACACATTACCAAAATTTTGTGGACAAAGTCTATTGTTAGTAGTGTAGAAATGTATGAAACACAGCTCAAACAAGTCACTTTCAAACCAAGCAGGCTTCTGATGGCCAACTGGACGAATCCACATGACCAGTTTGATCCTGTTGCAAAATCTGAGTGTGGAAATCTTTCGCCCTAATGTCAAATTCCCAATCGTTTGGATTCCTGCTGAAATGAAAAATTCACCAAACAACTGTAAAAGTGACAGCACTTTGACTGCCAAAGTTAACCATCAAAGTCTGAAAATAGTTGAGAAATAAGAGGACTTTGTGACATCGGCCTTTAGAGATGGAGCCAGTTATAACATTTTATTTTCTTTGGGATAAAGTGCACCAATTAATCGTTTACAATAAGACGAGGAATGTATGCTAAGTACTTTGAGGCAGTTTTGTTTTTATGTTGACTTTGTTGTCAAGTCCTTCGTGGTTGGGAATCTTTTTCCATCTCTCATGCTTCACTAAGAGGAGTGGCAATGTGTTTTCCCGTAACCAGACTGACTCCATGGCAATCTGGCTACGGTCACAGGACACTTATATTTACTGAGATCTGGTTGGTCCAGGAGGATACTTTTATATCTTTATGGCCTCTCAGGGTGACAGAAACTACAACTGTTGACAGGTGGCCACATTAAAGTGACAGCAGACACTGATTTTCACTCAAAACCAGTTCATGATACAGGTCTGATACAGTTACTCTTCAGCTGAAAAGTTTAAGAACATTTGGTCACCCTCATATCATTCCAAACTGTTTTGCTATTATGCTCTCGATTGGTGAATTTTTAATTGAAAAAATAAGTTGGATCACTCAAATATTGTTAGTCCTGTAATGGTCTATATTTACAGTTGATGTTGATGTACAGTTGATGAAGTTTACATACACCCTGCAGAATCTGCAGAATGTTAATTATTTTACCAACATATGAGGGGTCATACAAAATGCATGTTATTTTTTATTTAGTACTGACCTGAACAAGATACTTTACATCAAAGACGTTCACATATAGTCCACAAGAGAAAATAATAGTTGAATTTATAAAAATGACCCCATTTAAACGTTTACGTACACTTGATTCTTAATACTGTGTTGTTACCTGAATGATCCCGAACTATTTTTGTTTAGTGATAGTTGTTCATGAGTCAAACTGCCCCCTGTTCTTCAGAAAAATCCTTCATGTTCCACAATTTTTTTGTGTATTTGAACCCTTTCTAACAATGACTGTAGGATTTTGAGATGCATCTTTTCACACTGAGGACAACTGAGGGACTCATGGAACTATTACAGAAGGATCAAACACTGTTTCAGACAGAAACACAATGCATTAAAGCCGGGGGTAAAAACTTTTGGAATTTGAAGATTAGGGTAAATTTAACTTATTTTGTCTTCCGGGAAACATGTAAGTATCTTCTGTAGCTTCTGAAGGGCAGTACTAAATGAGAAAATATGATATTTAGGCAAAATAAGAAAAATGTACACATCTTCATTCTGTTCAAAAGTTTTCACCCCCGGCTCTTAATGCAGCGTTTTTTTTTTTTTCTGTAATAGTTTCATATGAGTCTCTCAGTTGTCCTCAGTGTGAAAAGATGGATCTCAGTCATTGTTAGGACTGGTACAAATACGTCCATATTTCAGCCCCCTCTGTGTCTGTGTGTGGGGTAAGGTACATTTCACTGTGCAAACACTGGTGTGGTCACTACATTCCTCAATTAGGCTTATGTTTCATCACTCTCACTGGATGAGCGAGAATGTTTATGTGTGGCCAGTGGGTGCCTCACTTAGTGTTAGGAAGGAAAACAGGGCTGTAGGTCGACCTCTCCATGACTAGGCCTGGATACACACTTGGTTATAATGAGGGATGTGTTGACATTGGAAGGCTACGTGGATTGCCTGTGGTCTACCCACAACTAATACTTGTTTTCTGAGGTTAGTCTGGTTTCCCAATGTAGGAACATTAACTTTTTTGAATCTGTGTCAATTTTAAACTTTGTTAATCCTTTTTGGAAGCATGTTTCCTTCTTAGAGTAATAAACCTAAAAAAACATAATCTCACAGCTGCACCTTTATTTCTAATAATTATGACTATTAACTTGAATTGAAACCCAGTATGACATGAAAATTGACTTTATTTACTTTTTAATGCACATTTCTGGTCTTCATTCTGTGATGGAACATCTACTTTTCACAGTCCAGTCAATTCCAGATAGATAAAATCAAGCCCTGTCCAAGCATGTTCACATTAAGAAGACGTCTTTGACTTGGTCTCACGTATGGTTTCAGAAATGTGACGTGCAATGATTAATCTTTTCTTTTCTCCATCAAATTGCAGTACCACCTGTCTCATTCAGCACTGACATCATATCAATTTTACATTTCCAGTTCAGGCCTATCTTAATTGATTTCCTAAGAGATTAGCAGATTAAAAACATTGGATTGGAATGAAAATCTGATTGATGGTTTGGGGCCTTTTCGAAGACACTGCCTTTCTGTCATCAGGCACCAGAGCTGCCTTCTTGATGGGGCTTTAGAGAGACACCTTATTCACCAGGGATGAACGTTTTGAAGTAGACTTCTGCTGTCTATTTCCAAAGACGTGATAAAAAAGAAAACGAGGTGATAATTGCAATTTGGTGTTGTCTTCATCTAGACACTCTGGGGGTGATAATGAATTAGACAGAAAGAGGTCGGTATTGATTTTCACTCTTAGCAGGCAATCCTTAAAGTAGGCTAACCCTAGTGTAATGTAGTTGGTTCCAGGACCAGCATCATCTTATGTGAATCTTTTTAGCAACATTCCTATTAACCGGATTGGATTTTAAGATTACGCTTAGTGCTAGGTTTGGCGCTTGAACAACATTCATATCTACCTCATTAAGGACTATGTTTGACTGACAAGAACGCTGTTCCAGGACTAACAAAAGATGTTGATCCAGGAGCACGTCCAACTTGGCAAATCAAGGTCACCCTGTTTATTTTCCTTTATGTGATGTTACAGTACCTTCATGTTTGAAATGATTCCAGCTTATTTTAAAAGGTATACTCCTTTAAAGCTTTCCTCTATTTATTGATGTACCTTTGAGACCACACATGCTGCAAAGAGATCAGCTTTCCTTTTTTTTATTATGGCTCTGGAGTTGTTTTTAAAATTCAGGCCACATTAAAACCAGGCATACATCTTAGGTAACAGTATGCCAGGGAGAAGGTGGAATCTATAGCCAAGACACACCCTCTCACATAATAAAACAAACCCACAACCCCTCGTGAATTCAAAGACACGGCGTATTTCATTCCAAAGATCTACTCAGACACATATGGATGTGGTATAGTGAGAGTTTGGATGATGGTGGTATTGGAACAATGTGCACATGAGCTTTGAATGAATGCTTTTACAGAGTGTTTATAGCAGCAGTAAAGCAAAGACAAAGAGAATAAAGGGCTCATTGTTTGTGGAAAAGCTGTAAGACCACAATAAATGCATTTTGTTCGGTTAAAGGTAGTTCTTTGATGTGAGCTGTTGTTTTATAATACATTAGCTATGAAACCTTTTTATTTGAAGTGGTGCAATGGTATCACTATCAAATGGTGCATATAAATGATCAGTGTTGGGGGTAACGCATTACAAGTAACGCAAGTTACGTAATATTATTACTTTTTCAAAGTAACTAGTAAAGTAACGCATTACTTTTTAATTGACAAGAAAATATCTGAGTTACTTTTTTCATTTTAAAAGTAACTTTACCCAACACTGCAAATGATTGTATGCATATACCATGGTATTTATGTGGTACTTCTTGACTGACAAAGAATTCCATGGTAAGGCTATGTTGAATACGTGACAACACCGTGGTACTTTTTGTATGCATTTCATTTAGGATTGTCAAAATTTCAAAATGTGATAAGAAAATTTAACAACTCTCAAAGGGGATAGTTCACCCCAAAAAAATGAAAATTCTGTCAATAATTACTCACCCTCTTGTCATTCCCCATTCATGTCGTTCACAAGAGTACCACGATGCACGGAACAGAAGACATTGTTGAATAAAGTTGTTATTTTTGTTTTCTTTGCGCATGAAAATTATTTTCGTAGCTTTATAACATTATGGTTGAAGCACTGATGTCACATGGACTATTTTAACAATGTCCTTACTACCTTTCTTGCCTTGAATGTGGTGGTTGAAAGGTCAGAATGCTCTAGGATTTCATTAAAAATATCTTAATTTGTGACCCTGGACCACAAGACCAGTCATAAGTAGAACGGATATATTTTTTAGCAATAGCCAACAATACATTGTGTGGGTCAAAATGAACGATTTTTCTTTTATGCCAAAAATCATTGGGATATTAAGTAAAGATCATGTTCCATGAAAATATTTTGTAAATTTCCTACTGTAAATATATCAAAACTTAATTTTTTTTATTAGTAATATGCATTGCTAAAAACTTCATTTGGACAACTTTAAAGGCGATTTTCTTTTTTGCGAGATTTTTTTTGCACCCTCAGTTTCCAGATATTTAGATAGTTGAATTTTGTATTTATTCAGCTTTCAGATGTATAAATCTCAATTAAAAAAAATTGATCCTTATAACTGATTTTGTGGTTCATGGTCATATTACTCACAAGGGTGAGTAATTAATGACAGAATTTTCATTTTTGGGTGAACTATCCCATTAACCAACAAAATCCATCAAGAATTTCTTAAATAAAAAAATTACTAGTTAAAAAAAGTAATTATTCAAGTAAACTATCAGAAAGAATGAAAGAAATTGAAATAATTGAGAGAGCAGTAAGTGAGTTTTCTGTTTTTCTTGTTTTTTGATTAATATAACTGACACAAATTACGCATTTACACTGCAAAACTTACTGTTTAAATTAATGCCTCAGCAAGATGGGCATTTTGATGTTGGCATGGTACTAAAGTACTGGTATTTTTGACCTGGTCTCATTGTTTTTAATGACTAATTAAAATTTCAATGTTTTTGCCCAGGTATAGTGTCACACAAGCAAGTTTCTGCTTGTGTAACACTATATGCTCATTAAACATCTCCATATCCCCCATTTACATCACTAAAATGCTGTTGATTCATTTTATACTGTAGTTTCTGCCGCTCCCATCTGACTTGTGGGCACAAGTTAAGCTCTTTTCAATAATTAATTGCTGGCATTAAAGATGAATGTGATGCTAGCTATATGAGTATCCACTTATCAGTAACTGAGCAGCTGGGCAGCCCTGTGCATTTCACACAATTTCGATGCAGTCAGCCATTGCACATCTGAAAAATAAGAACAGAATCCTTGAAAGACCCCCCCAGGACTTTGTTCAACTTCTGCAAATTTGTCTGAACTGAAGTTTTAGTTATACTTGTTATACTTTGTCTCCATTCTTGGTACAGCTTGTCTGTATTACCTTAAGCAGATCGGTTGCTTAAGGATCTCCCCTTCCATCAAATAAGAGGGTGAGCAAGAGTTTCTTTCTCTCTTCACGGCTCATCAGTCCGGGCAGATGATGGGGCATGACAGGCGAAGAGAATGGGCGAAGCTCGAGTCCTTAAGGTCCCCTCCGCCCGCTAATACTCTTTAAACAGAAATAGCCTGTGCTCTTCCCACACTCTGCAGTGAGTCACCAGCGAAAACACGCCAGCGTGACATTGTGTTATCTCTCTTAAGGAGAGACCAGCAATTGTTCCCAACATGCACTACTGCTCGAAACTTTAGGGTCAGTACTTTTTATTAAGCAAGATTTCTATTTCTAATAAATGCTGCTCTTTTGAACTTTCTACTCATCAGAGAGTCAAAGCAGCACAACTCTTTTCAACAGGTCAGCAAATCAACATATTGGAATGATTTCTGAAGGACTGTGTGACACTGAAGACTGGAGTAATGATGCTGAAAATTTAGCTTTTTTAAAATTTAAAATATGGAAATTGAAAACAGTTATTTTCACAATATTTCAGCATTTTTGATCAAATAAAAGCAGCCTTGGTTAGCATTGGAGAGATTTCTTTCATCATACTTACCCCAAACTTTTAAATGGTAGTGTAGTTGAGTCGTCTTTTCTTTGTGCTCTTGGGCACCTCTCTGGGCCTCATTGTGAAATTCTCAGCCTAATGGTTAATTTGTCGTTTAGCTGAGGCTTTTATCCAAATCAATTTATGTTAGCCTTATTGCAGGAACATTCTGTGAGGTTAAGTGTCTTACCCCGTGAAGCATTGTAATTTTAAGTTGTCTTCTTAGCCTGGAGGCTTGACAAGATGGAATATAGCTGGCTGCAAATTAAACAGATAAGAAAACTTCATTCTTTAGGGAAACTTTGTCTTAGGAAGTAGCGATTGTATCTTGCGTCTGTTTAAGCATTTGTGACAAGGTTGGTGAAGACTGAAACAAAAGGTCTAACATAAAATATTAAAAAGGGAAAAATGAAGTGTCGGGGGAAAGATGGTACAGAACTGGAAAAGGAAGTGATGTCGTCTATCACTTACTTTAATATTAATTTTTAAAAACATTAAGTTACTAATAAATCTCTGAATTAATATCTATTTCTTCATACTGAATTTTGGTGTTTTAAAAGGTTGACTTTAGATTTTGGTGTTTTATTTTTAATTTATTTATTAAACCAGTTAGAGGTTGTATCCTTTGTCTCATAATTTCTAATTTATTGCTTGATTAGAAAACATTCCCAAATTTTTCTCCATATAGTGAACTTCAATGGTGCCCCCTAATTTGAACTTCCACAATGCAGTTTAAATGCAGCTTCAAATGGCTCTAAACGATCCCAGCCGAGGAAGAAGGGTCTTATCTAGCAAAATGATAAGTCATTTTTGAAACAAATTGACAGTTTATTTACTTTTTAACCTCAAATGCTCGTCCCTAACTGTATTGACCGTATTGAACCGGAAAAAAGTATATAAATTGTCAATTTGTTTAAAAAAATGACCAATCGTTTTGCTAGGTAAGACCCTTCTTTTTTGGCTGGGATCGTTTAGAGCGATTTGAACCTGCATTTAAACTGCATTTTGGAAGTTCAAACTTGGGGGCACCATTGAAGTCCACTATATGGAGAAAAATTTGTTAATGTTTTTCTCAAGAAACATAATTTTTTGTTGACTGAAGAAAGAAAGACATGAACATCTTGGATGACAAAGGGGGTGAGTAAATTATCTGTGAATTTTTGTTCTGGTAGTGGACTTCTCCTTTAAAGAGGATATTGGGTGTCCATTTTCCACAAGTTGATATGATTCTTTAGGGTCTTTAAGAAATGTCTGTAATATACTTTTTTTAAAATCTCTCAATGGCCGTGTAAAACACTGTCAAAAACGGCTCTCTTCACAGTGAATTGTTTCAGTGCATGTCTCGTTAAATGATAATGAGCTACTGCACACCCCTCTCTTCCTTGCATTGTGTTGACACAAGACATGTGAATATATATCCATAAAAGGCTTAGAAGGTGGTCTTATTTAAATAGCTAGATATTTACATAGAAACATTACAGACCTAGGACCATTGACTGAACGTCAGATATGAAACACAACTGGAAACGCTTTATTGGTTGAATTATACAGTATTATACAGTATTTCCAGGAGACGTGTGTCCTGCTCTTTAACGTTCTGCCTGGAAACAAAGATGTCGTGACTCCAAACCCCCGCATGGAAGAAAAAAGCCATCGTGTTTACAGCTGTGACGATGAACGCTCTTCAGGATCAACTAAACCAGGAGTGCCCAAACTCGCTCCCGGACGGCCGGTGTCCTGTAGAGTTTAGCTCCAACCCCAATTATACACACCTGAACTACACTGTAAAAAACAATTTGTTGAGTCAACTTAAAATAATTTGTAACCTGGCTGCCTTAAAATTTTAAGTTCAGTCAACTCAAAAAAAAGTTTATTCAACTTGAAATGTTAAATTATACTAAGTGACAACTTGGATATTTGAGTTGAATCAACTTAAAATTTTAAGGCAGCTGGGTTACTTACCCATCTGTTAAGTTTAGCAAACACAAATATAAGTTGTTACTTAGTACAACTTTCCATTTCAAGTTGACTAAACTTATTTTAGTTGACTGAACTTAAAATTTTAAGGCAGCAGGGTAACAAATTATTTTAAGCTCACTCAACAAATTGTGTTTTTTATTTTTTACAGTGTAGCTAATCAAGCTTTTACTAGGCGTACTAGAAACTTCCTGGCAGGCGTGTTGAGGCAAGTTGGAGCTAAACTCTGCAGGACACCGGCCCTCCAGAACCAAGTTTGAGCACCTCTGAGCTAAACACTGGATTTTCAAAAGTATGTGAAATATGTACAGTTCGTGGCATAGACTATTTAAAATACGTCCAAGAGTTTTACACACAAGTCTGTTATTGTGGTGACATTTCCATGCTCATAAGCATAATGCGGAACAAAACAAAGCGTGATTGGTTGCTTTACCTATCAGTCATGACCTCCCGGGTGGTCCTTGGCCATTCAAAGCAGCCAAGGTTCCCAGAGCTTCTGCCATCAGTCTGAAGGTCTGGCTATGTGAGACTTTGTAGAAACTGGCTGCAAATGAGAACAAATCGTTGGATGACAGAGTTTTAGACTCAGACAGCCCATAACGAACTGGCTGTGTGTTTACTTTTCAGCTTTTCTGAGCTGGCAGACACGCCAGATACCTAACTAAATGCAAAAAAGCTAAAAATGTGAAAAATTCATGTGATGTCCCCTTTAATGTGGAACCTGTTTTTCCTCTGCGTGTGTTTCTCTTGACTGACATCTCTGAATTTCTGAATTGCTGGCATGAAGTTCATTCCTAGGGTAGAGTAACATTCATAATTTACACTGTTACACTTTGAAATCTGAAAAAGACGTATTGTTACCGGATCCTCAGCATATCTCCTTGAGCCACCATATGAATACCATAAAAGTGTTTACATGACTATATTTTAAGTTTTTTCATATCAGTGGGATAGCTTTGCCATTGTACTTAAATATAGAACAGAAAACATGTCATATGGACTACTTTTTGTTACTTTTTTATCCTTTTTGAAATTGAAATTGAAATGCTTCCATCCTCATTCATTGTAAATACATGACAAATAAGCTACCAGCGCAATTTTCTTCTTTTTTTTTTTTTTATCAATTTGCATTTTACGGAAAGTCAAACAAGTTTTGACATGGCAACAACATGGGGGTGAGTATGATGGAAACTTTAATATTTAGTGTATCTATAGTATCCAAGTGTTCATTTAGGGTCTTATCTTCATATCATATACAAACAGAAACTTAAAGGTCTTCACAGCAACCCATCAAAATATAAATATATTACTTAATGTAATGATAGTACTACTACTACTGCTACTAATAAAATTATTATTAAAATACTATATTTAATATTTAACAGAAAAATTATTTACCAGAGTTTATTTAGCAGAAAAATGTAAATACAGAACAATAGTAATGCATGAAAAAATAAAATAACTTAATTAGAGATTCTTTTGATTATTCAAATTTAATGAAACCATTAAAATGGAATCCAGCAAATTAATGGAAAACACAGAATTTAGTAATAATAAAACTGAATTAAAAAAAGAAAAACCTTTTTATAGGGTCTTAAAAACTTAATTTTTGTTAAACTTTTAATACATTTCTGTTAAATTGTGTTAGTTTCTTGGTTTCAATTAATTAGACATTCATTTTGACTAACATTTTTAAATTTAATTATTAAAGTCTAGAATAAATTAAAATGGAATAAACATAATCCAGAAAAATTAAAAGTGAAAAAACAAAATGTGGAAAAAAATAAAACCGTTTTTGAGAAAAAATAAAACAGATTTAATAGAATGCTATAAACATTTATATAGTATTAGCCTACATCCTCTCTTATGTAAATCTGAATGTGGTTTTATGAACACATGAGGATTACAGCTCAGTGAAAGTGCTGCATGGCTGGTGTGCGATGAACTGGAAATGTATACTCATTTTCACCCTCTATTGGGACACCTGGTGCATGAACTCTAAGGACTCGACTATCATCTTTGTCAAAGCTGGAGGCGAAAATGGGTTTATGTGTACCGTATGCGACCTCTCACTTTTGGCCAAGCCATTAGAGGGTGAGAAAGATATTTCTCATGACAATCACACCAAGGAAAGCTTTGCAATAGTGGTAAGATGTGATCCTCTGGTCCACAATAGTGAGATATTTATTCCCAAACAAGATTTTCCTGTGCAATACTTTCAAGGGCGGTGCTTTGGAGTTCAGAGGTGTTTTTAAGAATTTTTAGCTCATTGCTATATAATTTTAAAGGGTGTTTTGGGTAGTTCGTGTCTGTGTAAAATCACTTACATGCCAATTCAGAAGTGCTTTTGTGCCACCTTTGCAGTGTAAAAGGCAAAAAAGGGCAGCATTAGAAAATGAAAAATCAGTTTTACCGTTTTGATGTTAAAGAATGAACTTGAGGATCAAAAATCTCATAGCTCCAACCCTTAAGATTGGTGTGGAGTGTTTGACCAGATCTCCAAACCCCTAGTGCACCTCAGGATACTTGTTCTGCGCTCTCTCCACCTTAATGTACCTCACCTTTGCCCTCTATTTAATGGTGTACTCTTACATTAATGACAAGGTCAGAGTGGCTGTGTGCTTTTGGTATTTGTGAGAGAAGTTTCAGTGAGCGGTCACGTTGCCAGCTCCCCCCTTTCCTCTCGAGTCGGTAATCACGCTTACATCAGAGCTGCAGAATGAAAGGGCTTTATTGTGCTCCGCTGAATCCGCTGAATGAGCATGGAGCAGTGAGGAGAACATGTACTGCAAAAAGATCTGGAAGCATTTTATCAGTCTGCCCTGGGACACATAAATTTCAGATGACCGTATATTTAAACTAGCAGACCTTTTTAAGAACGTGTTCACCTCACTTGTGAAACATAAACATTTCTTAATAATGCCCTTGGTCTTACTTACATAATTTATTAGGGCATGTTTTTGATGTAACAGATGCTGCATTAGTGGGAAAAATAATATCAAAATCTGCAGCACATTTTTTAATGTGGTGTTTATGAAAGTGAAACATGGTATTCAAGAAGAAAAATGTGTGATTTAAAAAATTGTAGAATATGTAAGACTTTAGTAGAAATATGTAGGAATTGATTGGTATTTTGTATTAAATATAACATGATCCTTTGTTACTAATAGGGGTCGACCGATGCCGCTATTGATTATTACAGATCAAGTATACCAATAGGTTATTTTATCAAGTATACCAATAAGGTTATTTTGAACCTATACATATATATAATCAATCATATATAATCAATAATCATAAAAATGCTTAATATCAGTGCTGTAATTAGCCAGGCCGATAATTGGTTGACACCTAGTATTGAACCCCCTGTTTTAAAATATAGTGTTGGGTATATTTTCATACATAAATGTAATAAAAATTATAAATGCTATATTTTTTTTAGATGCTTTTATGCTGTTTAAGAAAATATTAAGACAGGATGTCTCTATATTATTATTTTTTAAATGGTATACATTTTTGTAATTATTTTTAGAAGGTTTTGCAACTGACCGATATGTGTTTTTCAGGGCCGATGCCGATACTGATTATTACAGATTAAGTATACAGATAACCAATATTTTGAACTGATATGTATGTCTGGTGTAACAATGAAAATGTATGTCAAAATTAAGAATAACAAGGGCTCTGACAAAAAAAATTCATTAAATACTTTTCAATTGTTATCAGCAAATCAGTTTTAAAAAAATTACCAATAACGATAACCATAAAAATACTTAATATCGGTGCCCATAATCGGTCAAGCCCTAGTAATGAACCCCCTTTTAAAAAATATAATGGTGGCTTTATATTTTCATACATAAATATAATATAAAGAATATTATAAATTTTTTAATTTTTGTTTATACTGTTTAACAAAATATTAAGACAGCATGTCTCTATATTAATTATTATTATGTTTTAAAATTATATAAATTTTTTTTAGTATTTTTAGAAGCTTTTCCAATATATATGTCTGGTGTAAAAATGAACATTAATGTCAAAATTAAGAATAACAAGGCCTCTAACATAAAATTAATTAAATACTTTTAAATTGTTAACGGCAAATCTGTCTTGAAAATTATCGATACAGATAACCATAAAAATGCTCAATATCGGTGTCAATAATTGGCCATGCTGATAATTGGTCAACCCCTAGTAATGAACCCTCTTTTTAAAAATATAATGGTGGCTATATATTTTCATGCATAAATATAATATAAAGAATATTACAAATTTAATATATTTTTAGATTATTTTATACTATTTAAGAAAATATTAACACAGTATGTTTCTATATTAATTATTATAATTATTTTTAATTATGTTAATTTTTTTTGTATTTTTAATAATCGGTCGACCCCTAGTAATGAACCCCTTTTTAAAATATAAAGATGGCTATATGTTCTGATGCATAAATATAATATAAAGAATATTATACATTTATTATATTTTTAGATGCTTTTATACTGTTCAAAACATATTAAGACAGTGTCTCTATATTAATTATTATTATTATTATTATTATTATTATCTTCTTTTTTATTATTATTATTATATTCATTTTTTTATTGTTTTTAGAAGCTTTTGCAACTGTACTAATGTACTAATTGTGCTAACCGTGATATCATGATAAAGAGGTTAATATTGTAATGCTATAAAATTTGGTAAATGTTAAAAAACATATTTTAAAAATACTTTTAAAACCTATTATGTGTTGTACACAATAAGACCAGGAAAATGTGTATGTTAAGAAATAAATATAGTCATTTTTGACTTTATATTCTACTAATATCGTTTTAATCAGTCTAGTATGCCCAGTCAAGTCCTGCCCTGTAAAATTCTCTATATTATAGAATGTCCTGCTTCGCTCTCAAATTTGTTGTGATTGCTGTCTTCAAGGATCTGGGCTGAAAACACTAAAGTGCCACATCCAAATATGCATTGTCTGGGAAGTGAAGAGCAACTAAGGTCACAAGCCTGATGTAACACCTTTGTACCCTCAAGCACTTCCCTTCAAGTCCCTTTAGTGTTCTGTGTTTAGTGTACTGTAAATGATAGCAAGTCTTGATACTGGATGCTCACTACTGTATTTTAGGTTGTGCCACTCCAAAACCGTACATCTTGTTTTAACAGAAGGCGTTAATGCAGAGCAAGTGTGGGTAAAATAGAGTTAAACGCTGGCCGTATAAAGAGTGATTAAATGGCCGAACAGTTTGACATCCTTGCTGTTGTGCAGCCAGTGATTCTTGGCAGGGCACAAAGCTCACCAATCACTGGGTATTATTAGCCCCAGCATTCCAACAGCACTATGTACTTCGTCTTCCCATTTCCCTCCCCATCCCGCCATTCATCTCTCTGCTAGGGCACATCTGCGTTAAATCACAGTGAAAAGCAGCCCTGAATATCTGAGCTCGCAGGTACAGCAGACCACGCTTTCCTGCCATCCCTGTCATATCAGCACAGATGTAGTCTGCAAACACAGATAAAAGAGAACTTTCCACATTGTGCTGACTTTTTCAAATAATACAGGTCTGTGATAGGAAGTCGGAACTGTATTATGAGTTAGCCTAACTGTATTAAACTCAGAACCGCACCACACAACCTGAAGGTATAAAAGAAAACTATGATTCATTTCTAGTCGGCGTGAACTTGAATGCCTATTGAGTTTATAGATCTGCTAGATCTGCACATACATTTTCACGGTCTTGATGTCTTTTTGCACACGATGAGCAAATTTTCCAAGCCTGGGAAATTGTGGTTTCACCTAATCTAATAAAAAGACGACCACCGTCATATAAGCTATCAAGCGTGTTAAAGGGATAAAACACCAGGAATGCATGCAAAACAAATGTGGTGGTCTGTAGCCTTCATGTTGAGCCTGAAGATATCCCCACAATGGGCAGTATGCTTACTCTTGCATCCCTAGATAGAAAAACCACCCTTTTCTCATTATCTTTTGTTTATGTAGGAAGTTCAAAAGCTGTGATGTACAGTGCACATGTGCTCTGGCTTTAATTTTGGCTCTCTGCCTGTACAGTTTTAGCCAAGCATTGTGCTGTAATAAGTGTACGGGAATAGATCAGTGAGTCTTTGTACATCGATGACCCGTAGTACCTTATCACAAGCCCTTCTGGTTTGATTTAGGTGTAGACTGTGCTGTAATCACCATGAAGAGAGTCTTTGTGGGAGCAGCGAAACAATTCCTTAGTTGGGCCTGTGTTGTATGTTATTGTAAGGAGATCCCTGTGGTCCTTTGAGCAATTAAAGGGATAGTTCGCCCAAAAAAATGAAAAATCTGTCTTTAATTACTCACCCTCATGTCGATCCAAACCCATAAGACCTTTGTTCATCTTTGGAACACAAATTAAGATTAAGCTTTCTGACCCTGCATATACGCAGCAATACAACCACTACGTTCAAGGCCCAGAAAGGTAGTAAGGACTTTGTTAAAATACTCTATGTGACATCAGTGGTTCAACCTTAATGTTATGAAGTGATGTAACTTTTTGTGTGCAAAGAAAAAAATAACAACTTCATTCAACAATTTCTTTAAGACTTTAAAGGAGAAGTCCACTTCTAGAACAAAAATTTACAGATAATTTACTCACCCCCTTGTCATCCAAGATGTTCATGTCTTTCTTTCTTCAGTCGATAAGAAATTATGTTTCTTGAGAAAAATATTCACAAGTTTTTCTTCATATAGTGGACTTCTATGGTGCCCCCAAGTTTGAACTTCCAAAATGTAGTTTAAATGCAGTTTTAAAGGGCTCTAAATGATCCCAGCTGAGGAAAAAGGGTCTTATCTAGTGAAATGATTGGTTATTTTTTAAACAAATTGACAATTTATATACTTTTTAACCTTTCAGGCTCTGCCACCTCAATATATGAGTACATGAACACACAAACATAATCTCTACTTTTCTGAGGGTCACTTCTTGAGCATTTCACAGTTTCTTTAGAGAAAAACTATTGTGATATCATATACAAACAGAAACGTACAGGTCTTCACAGCAACCCTTCAAAATAAAAGTTCAGTTTAACATGAAGAAATGGTGACAGAAATATATTACTTAATGTAATTATAGTACTACTTCTAATAAAATTATTAAAACATTATTTTTTAAAGAATATTTACCTGAAAATTTTATTTACAAATTATTTATTAAAAAATATATATTTTTAAAAAAATTAATTAAGAGATGCTTTTGAATATTAAATTTAATAAAACCATTAAAATGGAATTTAGAAAATTACTGAAAAATACAGGATTTGGTAAACATAAAACTGAATTTGAGAAAAAAAATGAAGCATTTAATAGAGCCTTAAAAATGCAATTTTTGTTAAACTTTTGATAAATTGCTGTTAAAGTTTCATGATTTTGATTAATTAGACATACTTTTGGCCAGAAGAGAACTGACTCCCACGACTGAGCCTGGTTTCTCCCAAGGTTTTTTTTCTCCATTTCTGTCATCAATGAGCTTTTGGTTCCTTGCCACTGTCGCCTCTGGTTTGCTTAGTTAGGGACATTTAATTTCCTGTGATATTGTTGACTTGATTGCACAGATACTGTTTGAATTTAACTGAGCTGGATGATGACATTACTGAATTCAATGATGAACTGCCTTTAACTAAAAATTGAGAGTTGCTTTTGAATTATTGACACACTATTTTCCTATTTAATATTATAAAATTACTTTGACACAATCCACAATCTGTATTGTTAAAAGTGCTATATAAATAAAAGTGACTTGACTTCACTTGACTTGACTTTTTGATTAATGTTTAAATTAAAATGTATAAAATATTGCTTTATACAATAGGATGAGCTCATCCAGTCCAGTTTTAGTCACATTAAACAAGCGAAGTGCCAATGTGCCAGTTTCCTATTCAGACCTGGCACTAGCTACATGTTTTACTCTCTGGTCTTAATTATCTTTGTCTCTGTCTTATTGGATTTCAGCCAGAGAACCCAATGTACCTTCACCTAGCCAATAGCAATGCAGACTCTATTGTGCCCATTTCATCATGACCTCCCCTACTCCCTTGTGTAAAACTCACATCTTTGCATCAGGTAGTCTCTAAAAGCTGAAGGACATTCAGTTCTGATTAAATTTCCAAAAGCATAATTATATACCAGTGCTGCTATTTGCACAATAATAGAGTTGTTGGTAAAAATGAAAAACCTGATAATAATCAACCTGGATGATTTAATGCTATAGATTTGAATTTAACTCTAGGAACTATCCTGTGCTAGCAGAAATTAGTTAGTAGTCTCTTAACTTGGAAAATGCAGACCATCTTTGGGATGCATCAAGATGATGGATGATCATGACTTAATTTTCATACAGTGTCAGACAAATGTTTAATTACTGTTAGTTTAAACAGCTATTGCCCTGTGGCATGATTGAGTGCGCTGTCATAATGTCTTGTTGTGTTTTTGGTACAAATATCTCCTTATACCCGCTGAAAGAGTCACATGGATGCTTTCAGAGCATGCCAACTTCTGTGATCATTTCTTAATTTTTTTGTAAATCAATTTTTTAATCTTTTATCTTTTTTCTGTCCTTTAACCTAGCGTGAGATTGAAAAAGAGTGTGATGTAGCTTTCGTTCTCCACAGGTGCGGCTCTTGAAATTAAAAGAATCTCTTTCATCTTTCACTCTGATGGACTGTGATAAAATGGAATGTATTGCGTTTTTTTCCGGTAAATGTTTTTTGGCAGCAGAATTGCGTAATTTGCGGCAAAGTGCAATAACATTGTTTCATGTCATGCCATTGCGATATCCCTTTCAGTCGTTTTTTTTAAACAGTATTCATGACCATTAAATTGAGGTTGAGCTCCACTTTTTCCAAAGGCAGTCATTCATATTTTAGTGCAGGTAGACTGGACGCAAAAAGACATGCAAGACTGAACCAGTTAAGAATGTGTTTTCTTTCCATGTTAAAAAAA
Source organism: Labeo rohita (assembly GCF_022985175.1). Lineage (NCBI taxonomy): Eukaryota > Metazoa > Chordata > Actinopteri > Cypriniformes > Cyprinidae > Labeo > Labeo rohita. Next base: position 13,458,510 of record NC_066887.1, on the reverse strand, counting down.
TCACTATTATTGAACTTTAAATGCACTTTGTATTTGTTTTATTGTCTATTTCAAACTGTAATTTAATATAAAGCTTGTCGAGCCCACAATCCATCTGCCACTGTTTGGCCTACAATTCATGTTGTGCGGTGAATTATCAGGGCTGTTTTTCATTCAGGGTTTAGTCATCTTGTTGTACTTATCAACTTGAATGCTTTTCATAGTAACTAAATCTTGTTTTGCACAAGATGTCTTTCCAGAGTGATTTGTTTTATGAGGGTGATAAGATGCATATGAAATATTAGCTAGCAAACATCCAACAGAAAATAGAATTGTCTCTGTAAAGAAATGAAATGTGATAGATGTATGAGTGCTTGAGAGCAGCTGTCATATGCAGCTGATGTCAATATAAATACATTCTGATTGTCCTTCATGTCTCCTTTCATAATGGTGTGGCTTTTTGTCTCCTCAGTAATAGTTTATGGAAATGGACATCGCAATGCCAATATCTAGAAAGCAATGTGGACGATGGCTAATGTAATGGGGCTCAAAATCTGAGACCAAAAATAAGATTTTTGAAATTTGGGACATTTTTCAGCCTTCATTGGACAGTTGAGTAGAGATAGGAAGCGAATGGAGAGGGAAGTAGGATCAGGAAAAGACCTCAAGTCAAGGCTTAAACTGAGGTGACCCAAAACTGTGTTATGTGATATATCAGAGCACTGCCCACAGGGCATTCTATATATATTTTTTGTTTAAATTAATGAAGCGTTATGATATAAAATGAAGCTTCTGCATTATTTCTAGGTTACGAATGAGGTAAGTGCATTTGTGCATGAGAAAAACAAGGAAAAATGCAAAGCATTTTCACCGATAGTCTTAAAGGGATCGTTCACCCAAAAGCCATCCTAGTTGTAAATGACTTTATTCTTTCAGATGCGTACAATCGGAGCTGTATTAAAAATATCCTGCCGCTTCCAAGCTTTATGATGGCAGTGAATGTGGGGTCGAGATTTTGAAGCCTAAGAAAGTGCGTCCATCCATCATAAAAAGTGCTCCACACTTCTCCATGTGGTTAATAAAGGCCTTCTGAAGCGAAGCAATGCATTTGTGTACAAAAAATATCCATATTTAAAACTTTATAAACCATAATCTCTAGCTTCTTCTAACAATCATAGGCACATTTACGAGACAGTGGTGTAGGCTTCTCCTCTTGGCTTATATCGAAATGCTCAGAGATTTTTCTTTAACAATTTGTCTACATAATATTCACATATGCTGTTCATAGGGGACGTATTGACGTACTGTTTCTTTATTTATTTTTAACAGCAGAATTAATATTTATCCATTTCTGGATAAATATTACATATAAACTGCTGTGTCGTGCTGCTTATATTAATCACGCAGTAAAAAATCCCACTACCCGCACCTATAACCAGTCGTCTGTGGATGAGCTGCATTGATTATAATGGAAGACCGCAATGAACGAAAGAGAAACAAAGATTTATAGATTATGGGAGTTTGCAAATGATATTGATTTAATACAACAGTTCACTAAACAAGAAGTTAATATTAAGTGACTTGCATTGTCTGAACACTATTGCCTGATTTTGTTCTCTTTCGTCAACGAAAATAGTTTCAAACAAAGTAACAGCTGAGCTGCTGCGCATCTCCGTTCAAACACAGCGTTGCTTTGTTTATGCATGAATGGGCATTTTTAAACGAACCTGATTCAATTACCCATTCATAAAGACAGTCACTTGCTTCATTCCTGAGTGAATCAGCCGTTTGAACGAATCAATTCAATGAATGATTCAGTGATAAAATCAGTGACTTGCCACCACCTACAGTTTTGCTTTCATTTTAAAATGTCTTTTCTGTTATTTAAATCATTTAATATTTCTATATTCAAAATTTTATATATAAAACATTAACCTCAACATGAACTTATGAATTTCATTGCACTCATGCGACTGCTGAGCCTCATTAAACCATTTGAAAATACACCTACAAGCCACTTGATTGGTAACTTATTCTTATTTTACTTGTTTTTATTCTGTTGTTTTAATTAGAAATTTAAAAAAAAGCCTTATAAATATAATTTTTTGAATATGACAAAAGATGACATACTTTGAATAAAGTTAGAAAAATGCCATTACAAATAAACAAGGTAAAAACAAAATCTCCTGTAAATCACTTTGAGTCAAATAGCATCTCGTAATAGGAAGGCTAATATTTGATCAGAATTTGATTATTGATTTAGAAGGTTTAGAAATTTTTGACTGTGCTCCTAATTTTTTTTTTTTTAGAATTAGGAGCACAAGTGCTCCTGAAAAGAAACGTAAGTGTAGAGCCCTGTTTAACCATTTTTTAATTAAAAAATTGAGAAATTCTTTCAAATTTAAATCTTTTACAAGAATTACAGCAAAAAACAGTTTGATGCAAGAATGTGTTTTTTTTTTTTTTTTTTTTTTTGGTCAATATTTGAGAAATTCAAAATTCCTTTGAACAGGACTGCTCAAAATGGTCTAAATTTATGAAACCTACGCATTCAAAGCCTTGTTACTCTGAAATTTTTAATGTAAATGAAGGGTTAAGTGTAAGTGAAATGTTAAGTACTGTATGAGGTCTTTCATGATACTACGTGTGCTGGTGTGTGAATTTGATAGGTACTTGATATAAAATAAATGGTGCTTTAAAAAGTCCTTGAAAGTCCTTGAATCTGGTGTTCAAAGAGTGGGAACCCTGATTAGCCCTACAGTTACAGCATGAAATATTATTTAAACTTATTACTATTCACATTTTTCTTAACATTTATTTTATCTCACAATTTTGACTTTTTTTCTCGCAAATGCAAGCAAGTTTATATCTCCTAATTTGGACTTTATAACTCGATTTAACTCAAAAACAGTGAATTTGGCAATTCTGAGGGGAAAAAGCCAGAAGTGTGGGATATAAGCTCCTATTCTAAGCTGAGGGGAAAAGAGAGAATGGCTGTTTTTCCTTATTAGAATTGTGAGATAAAGTCAGAATTTTAAAACATCTAATCAAATTTTATTCTTTTATTCCATGAATCCATAGACTGCTACTTGAAAACTGCCCACAAGAAACGTCATCGCTGTTTCAGATCTGTAAGACTATCCCACTATCTAACGTCAATTTTGTTGAATAACAGTGCTTATCACTGGGTGACAAACCCTTGTAATATGCAGAGAACATTTTGAAAATGACATCTAATCAATATAATCTATAAACTTTTTAAATCTAACCGTAATCTGTACCGTATCTGTGTAATTCTCTAGCCATAAAGGCTATCTCTCCGGGTTTTCTGCAACCGTAATGCGTGCGCATCCCAAATGTTTACAAACCGATAATTGGTCTATATTAAACCCCCAGAGCCATGTAGAGTAGTTTTTATGATGGATGGACGCACTTTATTTTGGTTCAAAATCTCAACACCCATTCACTGCCATTATAAAGCTTAAAGAGCCAGAACATTTTTTTAATATAACTCCAGTTGTATTCGTCTGAGAGAAGAAAGTCATATACACCCAGGATGGCTTGAGGGTGAGTAAATCATGGGGTAATTTTTATTTTCGGGTGAACTATCCCTTTAAAGCTCTAGGCCCCATATATGTAGGTTAAGGTTATGTATAAATATTATTCAAAATATCAATTTCAAACTGTTAATTGACTACGTGGGAATGGTTATTGCCCAAAGCAGATCATTTCAAATTGGTGAAATATCAACCGGTCAGTTAGCCTGACAAATACAGTATGTTGTTATTATTACAGCCTAGACACAAAAAAGACATTGCTATTTTTGTAAGCATTCAGTCTTACAAATCAATATAGAGCCTCATTTTTGAGACATCTCTTTACTTTTCCGTTTCTGTCCAACCTAATCCAACAGGAACCATGGGAGGGTTATGCAGGCATTTCCAGCTTTTGTCCAGTAGCTTGATCTGTAGTCAAATGCTGGCCCTTAGAGAAATATATTTCTTTGTTGGAGCAATTGAGAGCTAGGCAGACCATAGTGTGCATGTAATGATAAAATGTATTATTGTCTAGCATCACTTCAGCTGGCTCTACATTGTTGTCAGGTAAAAATCACACTGAATTGATTTACAGCTTCCTGTTTTGGGTTTGTTTCGCACATTGTGTAATTTATACGCACACGTTGTACAATGTCTTTGAAAGGCAGTTCACATAAGACTTTATTTGAACAAACCAAAAGTAATACAGTGTTTGTTCAGCAAACTCGTTCAAGTTTAGAAAAGAATTTCAACAAGCGAGTTTTGAGCTTTGTCTTTGCACAAGTTAAAAATAGCCTCCTGGGCTTTGGCTCAGTCGGCACTGCCAGCGGCGTTTAGACAGAAGCGATCGCTGTGTTGAATCAATGTGTTTTTCATGCAGCCTCTTTTTTGTTGACATAGCCAGAGTGGGCCATGTGCTAATCCAGCAACAGGAAGTTATGAGTGCCACCACCCTCTCCCTCTGACACATAAAAATACACAAGGTGCTTTCTCACTTTCACTCAGCCTGTGCTTCTTGCTTACAGACACATGTGCCAATGCTTTAAACAGTCTGTGTGCATAGATCTTAAGACCTTTCTCATGTTTCTGTGGGCCGACTTTAGTGAGTAAGACTAGAGCCGGTCTCAGGTCGGTGTCTCGCTCTGGAGCACTGCCACTGCTGAAGGACATGTGAGTGTCACCACAACATTACCTTTACTGAGGCCATGCTGGATTCACATACACTTTCACACACTGACTCAAACACTCCCTCACTCATTTACTCACACTGCAGTGGCCTGCCAGCATTTCCATCAGCAGAATTAAGGGTATGACCAAATATGTAGGCGATATGAGTAATTTTTTATTGTGATATATACACTACTGTTCAAAAGTTTTTGAGAATTTTTGGAATTAGATTAATATTCAGTGAGGGTGCATTAAATTGATCAAAAGTGACAGTAAAGACATTTCAGATAAACATTCTTTTGTGCTTTCTGTTCATCAACGAATCCTAAAAAAACATCCTGAAGGATCATGTGACCCTGACGACTGGAGTAATGATGCTGAAAATTCAGATTTTAAACTATAATAAAATGGGAAAACTTCAAATTTGAAAAATGTAATATTTCACAATATTACAGTTTTTACTCTATTATGGGTTGTTTTATTTAAGTCAGCTATTGTTTAAAAATGATTATATTGCTGACTTAAAATAGGCTGGAAATTAAAAATCACACAAAGAATTATAAAGGCAACAGCAATAATCAAAAGATGAACACTTATTATTATGCAGGAACACCCATGAACCAAAATATAAGACATTTGGGTGAATACAGCGTAGTTTACAATATTACATACATTTAAACTTGTTTAACAAGCATTTTTGAAATAAAAAATGTTACATTTAAAATTAGCATTTTAATTTAAGTGTATTCAGATATTCTCTGTAATCACTTTTCACTGAAATAGCAATAATTCTTGTGCCGATGTGTTGCTGAAATCTGAGCTGATAAAGGGCTGCTGTTCGCTGGAGGTACTACGAACCTCAGACCGCCTCCTCGCGTTTCACAAATAGCTGAAAGATGCCGTGACTGACTCCATAACCTGCCCATAAATAAACAGTACTGAGATTAGAGAACACATATATCATCAAATTAAATTAAATTCAGTATTATAACAAATAAAATCTATTTGTTATGCAAAGCAAAAGACGTTTCCATCATGCAAAACGACCGCTGCTGACGCAGCTGACTGACGCAGCTGACTGACATCTTGTCTTTGTATGTTGCATTGCGCAAAATAATATAATTTACAGCACAGTAAAGTCTTTATAAATGAAGTAAAATATATACAAACCTGTATACAAACGCTCTCTCCTGTAAAGGACAAAAAAAGCCCATGCTCTGACTGTAACTCAGCAGCTGGGTTGTTTCATCTGAGACAGGCTCAACACAATGGTTGGGTAGAAAAATAACCTGGCATTAAAAATGACCCAGCAGCTTAGTTACAGAAAAACTACCCAGCACCTGGGTAAAAATATTAAAACAACTCTATAAAATGATACAAGCTGAACCCAGCAATTGGGTTAAAACAAAAAAAACAGCATTTGTTAGAGTGTGCACTCTAAAAAACGCTGAGTTAAATACAACCCAGTGCTGGCTGAAATATGGACAAACCCAGCGATTGGGTTGTTTTGACCCAGCGGTTGGGTTAAATGTTTAAGCCAAATTTCTGCATAGTTTTATTTAACTCAACTGTTTCTTAAGAATTAGTATATTTATTGCTTAAAATGAACCCAAAATAGGTTGGAAATGAACATTTATTAATATGTTTAACGAATGACCATTTATTAATAAGTTGAATAAATAATTAAATAACATTTTTTTTAAATTGCTTATTAATAAATGTTCACCTTTTGGCTATTACTGATGTCTCTAATAATTACGTGTCTGATTTTTAATTTACAACCTATTTTAGGTTCATTTTAAGCCAGCCATATAGAGATTTTTAAACAATAGTTGAGTTCAGTAAAACTAAACACTTAACCCAACAACCCAGTCGTTGAGTTTGTCCATACTTCACCCAGCATTTTTTAGATTGTACCATCATACCGCCTGAGCCGAAGATTTTGAGATAAGCATCTTGAACTCTGAATAAACATCATACGTGGTGCTTTTCCAAAACTGTTGACGTAATGTCAACACTGAACCATTCAACCCTCTATTGTTCACGGCCCCCTCACACCCTTATCCTCCGTCTGGATTTTTTCCCCTCCTCAGGGAATGTTTCATTTTTCTCTATCTATGACTCATGGATGGCCCTCGTTTTGTTGGCAGGATGGTTCGTAGCCGCCTAATATCGGTCGCAGGAGTGGTGAGGCAGGGACAGGGCCCTTTATCTCTCACCCGAGCGTCTGATTACAGCCATCTTCAGGGAGATGTGTCGGACACAGAGCGAGCGCTGGACCACAGGATGACGTAAAAACGCCTCCCCCTCGATTTATCACTCTCCCCTTTTGTATGTGGGTGTTAACATAAGACTGCATAGGAATGATTCAAAGAACTCCCTCAGAATGACAAATTATAACAACACAAAGTCAAATGAACAGAGTGTGAAGTCTTCACAGCTTAAAGGGGCCATGTTTTACATGTGTGCCATTATATTACTTTCCCTGAAATCCATATGTGGTGACAGTCAGTACTTCTTGTCAAAAGTTAGTTTTAATGAATGTTTTGATCCATTATCTTTGACCCTAAGAATTTAACAGGCTGTTTTTGCTACTGCACCTTTAAAAGTATAGTTCACCCAAAAATGAAAATACTGTCACTGATTACTCACCCTCATGTCATTCCAAACCTGTAAGACCTTCATTCCCGTAAGAGTTGAAGCGTCAGAAAGCTCTTAGATTTCATCAAAAATATCTTAATTTGTATTCCGAAGATGAACGTAGGTCTTACGGGTTTGGAATGGCATGAGGGTGAGTAATTAATGACAGATTTTTAATTTTTGGTTGAACTATCACTTTAAGACTTAAGACTTTCAGGTTGTTTTTGAAAGAACCTTGCCAGAACTTTAGCCAAAGTACCGAGAAAGTTTCCTGTTAGTTGGGAAATGGCCCCTTTAAGTGATTTCAGGAAAGATAGATGGAAGATGCCAAACGTCAAACGCCAGATGACTCACTCGTGAGAAATGTAAATATGAAGCTTACGAGATTCATTCATCATTCACTATCCATGCTGCAAACGCCACGCTGCTGAGAAGGAGAAATCCGTCACTGACTATGTGTAGCTCTAAGAAATATTGGGAAGGACATTATTAGCATGCTTCTTCTAAAAATCATTCTTATCTGTGATTTGTTTTTTTGTTTTTTTACCTGTCATGTTGTTGACTGGTTGGCAGTAGCACATGTAGGCTTCTGTTTGCTCCATGCGGCCTGTTTTAGAGTATTATTCTCAGGCACTTGTCCATGCTCCCTGCTGTTGCACTCCAATTAAACGTTTCCTTTAGGAGGCCACCTGCCATTACCCATCAGCAGGAGGTGAGGGATTTCAGCTCTTGAGAGCGGAAATTGTAAAGGGCTTCGAGTAAATGATTGATGAAGTCAATCCCGACACAGACAGAAGAGCGTAGCTGTGATTGTGTCTGAATGTGTGAGAGCTTGTGGCGTTAAACATATGTTGATGAAGAGGATAGGATGTCGTTCTCACCTCTCTCTTGGCCACTCACTTTCATTCGTGTACTCTGTTATTCTGTTGTCTCTATGTTGTACAGACATTGTATACTACTGTTTAAAAGTTTGGGATCAGTGCACATTTATTTTCTTGAAGAAAATATTAAGCAAGTACACATTAGATTGATCAAAATTGACATGATTAAAGGGATAGTTCACCTCATTTTGGTCCAAACCCATAGGACCTTTGTTTGTCTTTGGAACACAAATGAACATTTCATCAAAAATATCTTATTTTGTGTTGTGAAGATGAACAAAGGTTTTACAGGTTTGGAATGACATGAGGGTGAGCAATTAATGACACAATTTTCATTTTTGGTTGAACTATTCCTTTAAACATTATTTTGGTAAACAGAACCTTATTTGTCTCATTCCAGATTACCACACTGATCAATCACAAAGACAAGCTCAAGAAGACGGAGAAGACCTTACGGGCCATCCAGAGAGTGGGGCAGGCGGTCAGCGTCGCAGTTGGCCGCTTCGTGGCGGTGGGTGAAGCCATTGCAGCAGAGAATGAAGACTTGAAGGACGAGATGGGACTGGCTTGCTTTGAGGCCCGGAGAGCAGGTTAGTCTGACACTACTCAACTGGAAGAGCAGTGACACATAAGCAGTTTTCCCGGGTGGAGTTACCAGGCAACGAGGAACAGGAAATGGACAGCTGGGTTAAACATAGTGTAATGTGTCAACAAGCTCTGGACTGTCTGTCAGGGTTGTACACCATGCAAAATTGATTTTAAATTCTCTTCAAATCTAATTTAATTGATGGAGCATACAGGAATTGCATTTCCAAGTTGAGTTTAAGAAAGTATAACCATAAACATGATATCATACATACATATGAGGTATTTTAAGAAACATTAGATCAAATTAATAATCAATTATTGAAATGCCACCTACAAAAATGAGTATTCCATTTATATACACTACAGTTCAAAAAATTGTTTGGGCACAGTATATATATATATATATATATTTTTTTTTTTTGAAAGAAATGCGCACTACTTTAATGCTCACTTAGCAGCATTTATTTGTTATATAAATACAGTAAAAACTGATATTATTAACAATATTATGAAATATTTAAAATAAGATGTTTTTATTTTAATATGTTTCACAATTTTCAGCAGCCATTACTTAAAGGCGTAGTTCACTCAAAAATTTAAATTCTGTCATTAAGTACTCAACCCTCATGTCGTTCCAAACCCGTATGACCTTTGTTGTTCTTTGGAAAACAAATTAAGATATTTTTGATGAAATCTGAGAGCTTTCTGACCCTGCATAGACAGCAACGCTACTGAAATGTTCAAGGCCTAGAAAGGTAGTAAGGACATCATTAAAATAGTCCATGTGACATTAGTTGTTCAATCTTAATCTTATAAAGTTTAGGGCTATCCTTGACTGAAGATTTTTCTGGTCGACTAGTAGTCGTTTATTTTAAGCATAAAAAAAGCTTGCCACAGAGCACCAGCAGATATAATAATTATGAACGTGTCAGGGAAAAACAGCAAAGAGACTGCATTAACATTTTAAAAATTAATTGATAAACTAGTGCTTTCTTTGTTTTCGGCTTAAGAGATGAAGTCGGCGACACTGACTCGTCATCTCTGAAGTAGTGGATGTGCCTGTATGCATGTTTCATACGGATTACATAATCTGAGCATATTAGTTTTCCATTTGAATTGGTTCATTTAAAAGTGGACATTTTGCTCTCTTTCTCTCTCTCTCTCTCTTTCTCTCTCTCTCTCTTTCTCTCTCTCTCTCTCTCTCTCTCTCTCTCTCTCTCTCTCTCTCTATATATATATATATATATTTTTTTTTTTTCCTTACTTTATTTATACATTTTCAAGTATTACAAAATTTTCAAAAACATTTAAAAAATACACCCCACTAGATATATTTTTCTTGTCTGTAAGACAAGTATGTGAGTTTCGGAGTTTCACGCCCAAGTTCACAGACACCGAGATGGCAGAAAGCGCATCCTGTTTGCTTATTTTACAAAAGCACAACATTTCGTTGTTATTCTGAGTGCACACAAATGAACGTAGAGTCTTTACAGATTCGAAAGATGTATTCATTTTATCCGTATGACCAAAAATGACGGAGTATTTTAAGAGCAAGTGACCACATCGGTGCCTCCATATGTCATGCAGTGAGTGTGCTACTATTCAGGTTCCACACGCTGCACAGACACTTGAATAGCGCATATTTTTCTAACATTATGATTGAGCTGCCATGTAAAGTTGCTGAAAAGATGAAAATCCATATTTGAGGTCGATGAATGATAGGTGAGCGTTTAGATGTCCTGCCCGATGTCACAGACTGTATGACTTCGCCACTTCCTATGGATTTTTTTTTCTGCGAATAAGCGACTAATAAAATTTTGGTTGACCTTGCCTTTTCTCGCCAACTAACAGTTAGTCGACTATTAGGGGGCAGCCCTTATAAAGTTACAAGCATAAAGTCGTTTTGTTTTCATTGTGCACAAAAAGTATTCTTGTAGCTTCATAAAATTAAGGTTGAACCACTGATGTCGCATGGACTATTTTAATGATCTCCTTTCTACCTTTCTGGATCTTGAACGTGGAAGTTGCGTTGCTGTCTATGCAGGGTCAGAAAGCTCTTGGATTTCATCAAAATATCTTAATTTGTGTTCCGAAGATAAATGACGTTCTTACTGGTTTGAAATGACATGAGGGTGAGTAATTAATGACAGAATTATCTGTCATATAATTATTGTTTTCAGTGTCCAATGATCCTTCAAAAAATGTTAAAAACCGGTCTTTTAATATTGTTGTGGAAACCGTGATACAGATTTTCTTTTTCTGTATTCTTTGAAATGGAAATATTTCATAACAGTATAAATGTCTTTACTGAACTTTTGATGAATTTAATGCACGCTTGCTGAAAAAAAGGTATAAAAGAATGTACTGACCTCAAACTTTTGTTAACAGGCTTGTTTAAAAAATATTAAACAAGCCTGTGAGCAAGCTTAAACCTTAATGTAATTTTATGTTTCATATAAAACAGTGTTATAATTAAAACTGGACTAATTAAATTCCAGTCTATCCAAATCAGTTTATCAATCTGTGGGATGTAGCCAATTGAAAAATCAACTGCCAAACGTGATAAAGTTAGTCTATCAAGTTTTATTATACGCTGAAATTAATATACATGGTTTAAATGAATATCCACAATATAATATATTTAGAGCCTATAATTTGATTAAAATGGGGTTTTCACATCCATATGGATGCAGCTGGTTTGAGATGGATGGAAGAGCAGCATTTCCTAGGCTTTTTTTTTTCTTTGTACGATGCCTGAATCTGTTGGGGTATGTGAAAGGGAGAGTGCTGCAGTTTCTCTTCTATTAAACTCTCCATGTCCCATCTGTCTCTGAAGAGTTTGCCTAAAAATACCCCACAAATGTGCATTTCCATATCTCCCGTTTGTGATGAAGTGTTGCTATGCTTGCTCTTAGAATAACCAACACGAGCACAAAGAGATGTGATTTGTTCTGATGGTTTAAAGAGGTTTACAAAGGCAAGCAGCTGCAGTTATAAAATAAATAAATTTGATATGAGATGACATCTGTGAGGCTTTGTATAAAAGCTAAATGATTCAGAGAATTACTTATGTGTGCATTAACTTTTTTAATAGACTCCTACCCTTGAAATTAATTCACTATAATTTTTTTTTTTGAAGATTATTGGAATATGATTTACAAGAAAATATTATTTCAGTCTGTCTACTTCAGAATTTCATGTTTAATGTGAATGTTTCATGTGAAATAACTGAGTGAATATTCTACAGTGTTTTCATTGTGTATAATGTCTTAATTTCAACAATGTTTTTTTTTTTTTTTGTCTAACCTAAAAAACGTGCTATATTTCTTTGAAATAAATGCCCCTTAGTCTGATATTCTATCATATAATGTCATGAATTGATACACTTTGAAGTGTGGGTTAGATTTCAAATAATTTTGTGCACGACTGTATATTTAGTAGCAAAACAAGTGCTGTGTCAATCAAATGCGACATCTCAAAGTCTCAAAGCGTGTTGCGGTTTACATTTGTCCCTCCGGTCTGAAATAATAGGAGCTCTGTTCTGTATCTATAAATACAGATAGCTGGTGGTCTCTCGCACCTCCCTTCCCATACCTCCCAGGGCAACAACACCGGAATTAGACTGGCTTCAAGTTAGTTATCAGACTCCCCACAGTGTTTGAACGCTCACCCACGCATTTAATCCTCCTGATTATTACACGGGCCGCCCATGTGTGACGGGCAAAAGTTTAGCCCAAAACACATTTAGGCAGGTGGGGAAAAAGTAACAGACTCATCTCAGGAGAATAAGTCAGATGTTAAAGAGTGGCAAAATTTTCTTTTGTTTATAGCATAGCTAAACTAGTTCAGCTGAGGTATGAGAGCACGTCGTCTGAAGGAGATGAAAGAGAGCTTTCTTTGAAAAGGGGAAGTCCTGATTTGGGAAATGACCTGTGACTTTGTGTGTAACCGCAGATGTGACACAGTGGCCTGCCTGCACCTCTTTAAATCCAGAAGTATTTTGAATGATGTAGAGATTACATTGCTATGATTTGCTTTCATCTTCTCAACATCAGGAAGGATGGAGGAGGATGTGTTTTGAGTACAACTCTGTGTAGTTTTAAAGTGCACTGCATATGTGGCTGTTTCTCCAACTCTGGGCACTTAGGCCCTGTGTGTTTTTTTTTATATTATGTAATTACATACAATTTTTTTGTTTATTTCCAACAGTTGTTTCTGTCACTTTTATTTTTTTTTTTTAATAAATCAGCAGAGTCCTATGGAAGCCCATTTCCACCACTGAATAAAAAAGGGTAATTGCAAGTTTTTTCAGAAGTGCGAGATAAAAACAATCACAATTTTGACTTTTTTTTTCTCATCAATTGCAAAAAAATATAAAATTACAATTGCAAGTTATGAAGTCCAGTTCTAAGGGGAAAAAATACTGGTATGTTCTCAGAATTGCAAGTTTATATCTCACAATTCTATGACTTCATAACTTGCAGTTGCGTGCTATAAAGTTAGAATTACGAGCTATAAACTCGCAATTCTGAAAAAGTCAAAATTCTGAGTTTATATCTCTTAATTCTGACTTTATTTCTCACATTTGCAAGTTTATATCTTGCAATTCTGACTTTTTATAGAATTTTATAGAAATATAGAGTTTTTCTCAGAATTGCGACTTTATATCTCACACTTCTGACTTTTTCCCTGAGAATTGTGACTTTATTTCTCAGAATTACAACTTTATTTGTCCGAATTTCGACTTTACATCTGAGAATTGAGAGTTTTTGTTTAGGAATTCTGACTTTATTTCTTAGAATTATGAGTTTATATCTAGCAATTCTGACTTTAGTTCTCAGAATTGTGACCTTATTTCTCATAATTGCAAGTTTATATCTTACATTTCTGACTTTCTCTCAGATTTGCGACTATTTCCCAGAATTGCGACTTTATATCTTGCAGTTCTGACCTTTTCCTCAGATTTGCAACTTTATTTCTGAGAATTGTGAGTTTATATCTAGCAATTTTGACTTTATTTCTCAGAATTGCAACTTTATATCTCTCACTTCTGACTTTTTCCCTCAAAATGCAACTTTAGGTAACACTTTACAATAAGGTTTATTAGTTAACATGAACTACAAAAAAATTTGTCTACAACATTTATTAATCTTAGCTAATGTTAATTTCAGCATTTACTGATGCATTATTAAAATCACAAGTTGTGTTTGTTAACATTAGTTAATGCAGTGTGAACATGAACAAACGATAAACAACTGCATATTAACTAACATTAATAAAGATGAATAAATTGTTTGATAAATGTATTGTTCATTGTTCATTCATGTTCGTTAAGACATTAACTCATGCTAACAAATGACACCTTACTGTAAAGTGTTACCCAACTTTATTTCTGAGAATTGCGAGTTTTTATCTAGGAATTCTGAATTTATTTCTCAGAAATGCGACTTTATTTCTAAGAATTGTGAGTTTATATCTCGCACTTCTGACTTTTTTTCTCAGAATTGTGACTTTTTTTCTTAGAATTGCGACTTTATTTCTCAGAATTGCAAGTTTATTTTAAAGAATTGTAAGTTTATATCTAGCAATTCTGACTTTTTCCTCAGAATTGCGACTTTATTTCTCAGACTTAATTTCTCAAAATTGTGAGTTAAATCTCATGATTCTTTTTTTCTTCTTCTCGCAATTACGTATTTATCATGCAATACTGACTTTATTTATCACAACTGCAAGTTTATATTCAGCAATACTGAGAAAAAAAGTCAGAACTGTGAGTTGGTATCTCGAAATTCCGAATTTTGAGATAAAGCGTTGCGATTTTATTTATTTATTTATTTTTTAATTCAGTAGTGGAAATGGGCTTCCATAGGCTTCTTTGTCTTATCACAACTAGCAGTATGTATTCTAATTTGATACAATTAAGTAATGTTTTCTTACTTCTGCACAGTTGGGGAAAAAAATAGCTTGATTAGAATTGATATTCTTTTCATCTGCCAAATAATATTTACCTTGATTTTTCTCAAGCATGCTCTGATAATGTTGTCCTTGGTAATATAGTACACCAACAAACATCAATTAATTGGCTTGTTTTATTAAATTAACTAATTTGTGTGAAAATTACTATAATTAATTCTGACAAAATTAACATCAAAATGCTTCATGTGCATTTCATCCTTTTAAATGATTATGGTTTTAAAAATATATTTTTCTGATGGACTTTTAAGACTGAACGCCTGGGCCAAAAACAAAATCTATGCATAGAAGACATTTGAAAAGCAAAAACAAATGATTAAGACTTTTTAATGTGATCCTAAAATAACAAAAAGAAATGAAAATCTGTTAGTTTAAATTAAAGTCAGTCCTTGGGAAATAAAAGTATTTGTAGAAACCTAGTTAAATGTTTATTTAACCTAAAAGTTAGAACGTCTAGATGAAGTTTTGCTGAGAATGCATTATTTTATCTTTGCCTTTCTTCTTAGGGATCTCTCAGCTTTATATTGACAGATAGACACCTGCTTTTGAGTTACGATTCGATACTGTAGTGCTTCAAATTAGTGAAGTGCATTCAGAAGCAGCAGATGCATGTTGAGATGTTGTCTTTAAAGGGCATCAGTGCAGAGATCTCAATGTTTCACCCTCTATCCAAGCCGAATGCCTGAGGCCGTGTCTCTTTAAAGCAGGAAACTCTCTGAAAGGAGCTGGCTGAAAATGCCAGCCACTCAGGACAGTGCCTCGTCTCTGGTGCCACTCAAGGGATTCGACTGTAAGCTTCCACAAAGACTCCGCATCAAAGCGCAGGAAAAACACAGAGACAGCAAACAATCCCCTCCAGAAACAAGGATGTTTCAGTATGGCTGCTGCTAAACAAGAGACGAAAACCAACAAAGCAGGAAATGTGGGCATTGTGCCTAGTCAGATGACTATGGATAGGTGTGCACAAACTGGCAGAGTAATTTGGCCCACAATGCAGCGTTCTACACAAGGCACCTTGATTGTTAAAACCACTTTGAGATTTAACAAAAGAAAAGCTGTCGGATACAATCAGGACGGTGTCTTCAGATGGACAAATGTGTCATTGAACATAGAACAGAGCTGTTTTCCTTCAGAAATACTCTCATTTCTCATGTCTAAAACGTCTGTAATTCTCACCCTCTTTCTCCTTTCACTTTTGAATGTAGCAGTCTTTCCATCTTTCAGAATAACACTGCTTTATTGAGGCACGAGGCAGGGAACAGCACACATCAGGCATCCTTTCAGCACGTTTCAACTGGGACATGACACGCCAGCCCTGCCACCCTGCCCAAAAATAAGCCAGCATATAGTATTTGTGTCTAGACAGGGTTGTGTTCTAGTAGACGCCCACTGAGGAAAGTGAGATGTTTATTGATGTTTTCAAAAGTGACCACCCGGAGTGATGGATTGCTTTGTAAATAATCAAATGGTGTGTGACTTAATGTCTTAATAAGCTCTGAGCTTGAATGAACTTATTGAAATTGCTTATTTTTGTTTCAAAGCAGTGGCAGTTTTATGAATGCTTGTTGGTTTATCTGTAAGTGTTTGTTTTTGAGGGAGGAGAAGACATGTTTTGTATGTGTTTTTGCTTTGCATGACCTGAAGTGTTTCTCACAGGGCAGCTTCAGTGCTAGTGAGGATTTATATAGAGTTGCCTCAATGACATTCATAAATTTTAAAGTGTCCCAAAAGTGTCCAAATAGTTTTCGTGGCCTATTCTAGCTGTATATTGGGACGAATAAAAAAAAATTCCCAAGAAGTTGGCTAAATCTGACAGAAACAAATTTTGAATGTTCTCAAAAGGAAAATGCTTCATAAAAATGATTTTTTTAAATTCTAAAACATTTATAGTTTTTTAAACTGTGGTTTGGGGTAGTATAGTAATTATAACTTGAACTTTCTTTTTATCGAAGAGTCATAAAAATAAGTATTCAACATTGCTAATAATAATAAATGTTTCTTATTAATGATGTAGAAAATTTAGCTTTGATCAGGAATAAATTATATATATATATATATATATATATATACACACACACATACACACACAGCCAGAAGTTTTTTAACAGTAAGGTTTTTAATCTAAAATGAGTACATTACAAATATAAATATAAAAACATATAATTTTTAAAATACTTTTTTAATATTATATATATATATATATATATATATATATATATATATATATATATATATATATATATATATACAAAAAATATTTTAAAAAGTATAAAAATATATTCTTATTATTTTTATTTGTAATGTACTCATTTTTTATATATTTTTGAACAGTAAGATTTTGAATCTAAAATGAGTATATTACAAATAAATATATATAATACAAAAAGTATTTTAGAAATTATTTAAAAATATATATAATTTTTATCTATCTATCTATCTATCTATCTATCTATCTATATATATATATATATATATATATATATATATATATATATATATATATATATATATATATATATATACTTTTTTATTTATTTATTTGTTTTTATTTGTAATGTACTCATTTTAGGGCTAGACGATTAATCGAGAGTAATCAAAACCCAAATTCGGAGCCTCTAACTGTTGTAATTTTCCCATTAATACTTTTCATTAGAGAAAATAGAGAAAATAATGCTTGAATTCATAAAAATGATCCCGTTCAAAAGTTTACATACGCTTGATTCTTAATACTGTGTTGTTACTTGAATGATCCACAGCTGTGTTTTTTTGTTTAGTAATAGTTGTTCATGAATCCCTAGTTTGTCCTGAACAGTTAAACTACCCGCTGTTCTTCAGAAAAATCCTTCAGGTCACACAAATTCTTTGTTGTGTATTTTAACCCTTTCCAACAATGACTGTATGATTTTGAGGTCCATCTTTTCACACTGAGGACAACTGAGGGACTCATATGAAACTATTACAGACGGTTCAAACGCTCACTGATGCTTCAGAAGGAAAAAAACGATGCATTAAGAGCCGGGGGTGTAAACTTTTGAACAGAATGAAGATGTGTGTACATTTTTCTTATTTTGCCTAAATGCCATTTTTATTTATTATTGCCCTTCAGAAGCTACAGAAAATACTTACAAGCTTCCCAGAAGACAAAATAATTTAAACTTACCCTGATCTTCAAATTTAAAAAGTTTTTACCCCCAGCTCTTAATGCATTGTGTTTCCTTCTGAAGCATCACTGAGCATTTGCACCTTCTGTAATAGTTGCATATGAGTCCCTCAGTTGTCCTCAGTGTGAAAAGATGGATCTCAAAATCAT
Source organism: Labeo rohita (assembly GCF_022985175.1). Classification (NCBI taxonomy): domain Eukaryota; kingdom Metazoa; phylum Chordata; class Actinopteri; order Cypriniformes; family Cyprinidae; genus Labeo; species Labeo rohita. The sequence goes on along the minus strand of NC_066887.1, from coordinate 13,440,436 downwards.
ACAATATCTACTATTATTTTCTCTTGTGGACTATATGTGAAATATGTAAAATATCTTATTCAGGTCAGTACTAAATAAAAAAAAATCCCTCTTATTTTGGTAAAATAATTAACATTTTGCAGATTCTGCAAGGTGTATGTAAACTTTTGACCTCAACTGTACAAGAGGCATTCACATCTGTGAGGGGGGAAAATAAAAAATAAAAATAAATACATAAATAATAATTACATACAAAAAATAAAAATGGTCATTCATTAATCATAATCAAGGTAAAATGTTCAATTAATCAAAATTTTGATTTTAGATCATTGTGTTTCTTAGTGTTTTGTTGTAAGTACTTAAAAGACCTGGGTGGTTCCCATATGGTTGTTAACTTGCTCAAGTCAGTTAGCCACACTCAAGTCTCTATAATATAGAGAATGTATAATATCATCTAGATATGGTTCGGATAAGGATTTTATCTTATCCTCATCTGATCACTTAGAGAAGTAAAAGCACACCTCTTCTCAACAATCCACATGATTTGCAACATCATTCAGTCTATAATGGGACGAGTTACATTCTAAAGTGTAGGGGTTTGAACATTTCAACAACAATATCTTGTTACTGCATCTACACTTGTGAGTGCACTTCTCTTACATTCTTCTGTTTCTCTTCTGCAGGCACTGCCATAGCTCAGCTGACGGATGTGTCCAGTCTGGAGCAGTGTGAGGGTGATGGGCGCAGCACGGTGTTTAGTGACAAGACTGGCATGGTGAAAGCTGCTCGCATGCTGCTCTCCTCTGTTACCAAAGTCCTGGTGCTTGCAGACTGCATCGTTATCAAACAGATCATAAGCTCTCGCAACAAAGTACGTATTGTCTGCTGGGTCCAAGTACTTGTGCACTGGCCTTTACAAGCACTCAGAACAGCACTCATCTTTTCCTGTCAAGTACAAGAGTACACAGGCGCACACATAGGCTCTCAGATGCTATCGCTGCATGGCCACATATTTAGAGTCCTTCTGCTCTGGAGATAATTGAAGAGACATGGCACAGGATAAAGTAGGGGTCCTGTCTTAACATCTTTGTCGGTGAGATGAGGAAGTGGACAGTGTCTATGTGTGTGTGCCTGTTTGTGCTCTCAGATCTGGAGCTAATCATGTCCAGTTAGTGATGTTTGGATGGCCAGGCAGCAGAACAGCTCTCCATTAGAGAGAAACACAATTGAATTTGTCCCTGACCATGCCTGATAACGCCCACTCCTAGCTAGCTAACCTCAAATAGAGGCTTCCCTTATCAATTTTATCCAATGTGAGTGTCTCGGACTGCTTCCGCTGAGCCTATCGGTACATGTAAGAGTTTGCTTTCCTACACATGCTTACACTTTGTTCTTTAAAGGAGAAGTCCACTTCCAAAACAAAGATTCACATATAATGTACTCACCCCCTTGTCATCCAAGATCTCAAATGCTTGTCTTGCCCTTCTCTTCCTGAACTCTGTGTATTCTGGCTCAAGACAGTTAGGGTATGTCGGAAAACTCCAATCGTATTTTCTCTCTCAACTTCAAAAATCATTTCAAAATCATCCTACAATCGCTGCAGAAGTACCGACCCTGTCTTTGCAAAGTGAACATGCAAAGATCAAACACCCTTAACAAAAAAGGTAAAACAGCGATATATGACGATTTTGAAGTTGAGGGAGAACATGTGATGGGAGTTTTTCGACATACCCTAACTGTCATGAACCGGAACAAAAACAGTCCAGGCAGAGTAAGACAAGACAAGTGTTTGGCATTAAAAAGTATATAAATTGTATTATTTTTATTAATGACTGATCGTTATGCTAAATAAGACCCTTCTTTCTCGGCTGGGATTGTTTACAACCGCATTTGAGATCGTTTGAAGCCGCATTTAAACTGCATTTTGGAAGTTCAAAATCGGGGCACCATATCAGTCCATTATATGGAGAAAAATGCTGAAATGTTTTCCTCAAAAAACATAATTTCTTTACGACTGAAGAAAGAAAGACATGAACATCTTGGATGACAAAGGGGTGCGTACATTATATGTAAATCTTTGTTTTGGAAGTGGACTGTATGTATGACCAACACTAACATGGTGGTTTTAAGAATCACCCAAAAATGAAAATTCTGTCATTAAGTACTCACCCTCATGTCATTCCAAACCTGTAAGACCTTCGTTCATCTGTGGAACACAAAGAAATTTTGTAAGAAATCCGAGAGATTTCTGACCCTGCATAGACAGCGACGCAACTGACACATTCAAGGTCCAAAAAGGTAGTAAGGACATTGTTAAAATAGTCCATGTGACATCAGTGGTTCAACCATAATTTTATAAAGCTATGAGAATACATTTTTGTGCGTGAAGAAAACAAAAATAAGGACTTTATTCAACCATTTCTTCTCTTCTGTGTCAATCTGCTGCTTAGTTTATTTTTATTTCTTAGGACAGACATCTGAGATAAAGCTTATTCCTAAATAAAACACATTATGAAAGCAACCTTTTATGCAATACATATTTTTTCTCAGGGCTGTAGCTGAGAAATACGTGGGCTTTGTGTATGTGTGCAGGTGCTGGTTACCCTGGAGCAGCTGGAGAGAGTCAGCACTTTTCAGGAATTTGTCCAAATCTTCAGCCAATTTGGGAACGAGATGGTAGAGTTTGCCCATCTCACAGGAGACAGACAGAATGTAAGTGTCCTCACACACATACACACACATACACATACACACACAAATTCCCCTGTTCACCCTCCATCATTCCCTCAGTTCACTTTACAGATAATCAAACACTGATAAGGACATTTCCTATGGCAGGTGTGTATAGCCCGTGTAGATTTATATGTCGGCTAAGGGGAGAAGAAGATAATGGAGAGATTTTAGTTGTAAGAACTGAACTGTGCTGCACACTGCAATTTCAATCAGCAGCTCTCAAACCCCACTGATAAAAACCTTTGGGGTAAGAAACACTCGACCGCAGTGCAGAACAGATGGATGGAGCGAAACGCAAGTACTGCTTATTAACAGGAATTCAAACTTTCGAGGCTCATATCAGCATGTGTTTGCAATGCAAAAACATATGCGAGATTAGGGAGTTGAACTGTGTTTATAAATTAATGCTAGAATTTTTTCATTATCAGTGCTCTGATAATACCTATATATGGTCAAGCTGGTTTTGCTGCTGGGTGGAGATAAGATATGGGTTTGTCAAAAGCTGGTACTTATGTTGATATCTACAGCAAGGGTTTTTAAACTGGTGTCTGCGTGGGGCTTCTAATGGATCTGCTGAAAATTTGAGAGAAAAAAAGTAGAAAGGTTTTACTGTTTTAAAAGCTATTTACAAAGAACACAGTTTTCATCGAGGGTTAGAACAATGTGTTATATGCAAAATGCTGCAAAAGATGCAAAGGCCAGAAACAGTTATCAAGTGCATTTACATAGAAAAACAATGGAAAAGCAGCTCAGTGCAAGAGAAAAATGTGTAATAGTTTTAGATTTTAAGTAAAAAATGAAAACAGATTGTATAGTTTTACAGATTTTTACAAATATTTTTAGAAATGTTTAGAAGTGTTTATTTCTTCATTGCCCTGTAGTATATACTTGTATACTATAAATTTATACAAATAAATTTTAATGGAATTCAAAATATTTCTCTTCAGATTTATACGTGTACAGTAATACACTCTTACAGTGGGTAAAAAGAAGTCAATTTAATACAAATATTTTTCTGAAAATATTTATTTAGTAAATAGTATACTTTATGTTATGCTTTAGTGAAATGACAATATAAACCCCAGTTATTTTATTTTGCAAACAACATATTGTCTTTATAATATTACACTTATTTTTGTCTCACAGAATGTGAATGGATCTATCTATCTATCTATATCTATATATCTATATATATCTATCTATCTATCTATCTATCTATCTATCTATATATATATATATATATATATATATATAGTGGTGTGCGGTGGTGTTCTAAAACGAGGAAGCAAAGGCCTCAAAGTTTTTTTTTTTAATTATATATTTTATTATCAAATATAATTTCATGTCTCAGTCACATTTTCTTGGTTAATTAACCATTACTTACAATTTTATATTTTTGCATTAACAATGTAATCAATATTATATTTATTAAGGCCATGTCTGAATCCTTTTTTTAAGCATTTTATATACAGTATATTCAAATAATAACTCAAGGCAGCAACAATTTGTTTTATTTTTGAATTTTTCATTCATCAAAGCTCTATAAATATTGGTAACAGACATTGACATTTACTTTAAATTTCACCATGCTGATTACTCACTAAAAACTGCCACAGATCATGTTTTCATGCCATTTTAAGTCTTATTTTGATGTGTGATTTGTTTATTTACTTTTGCCGACTGATTCACGAAACGCGAAATGTGAATGCACTCAAGAGGCGGGATTTATTGCATGAACCAGTCACAGCTGAACATAACCAGTCATATCCAACCATATCGCTATGGAGGCATTGCTTCCTCTCATGTGACTTTTTTCCCTCATTCATTCTCAATTACCCCCCAGCAAACTCAAAGATGCTTTCGGGCGTCTGTTAAAACTCAGTGGGCTCAGGGGAGGCAAGAGAGATGCAGACTTTACCTGCTGGTGTCACTGTTGGACAGTGTTTCTTTAGAAAAACTAGTCATTTATACACTTTTGAATGATATATTTTGTAATATTGGCACTGTTTTGTTTTTGTACTAAGAATTTTTTTTTTTCATCCAATATTTTGAGAAGATGGGGAAATGCCCCTGATATGTAGTGTAGTTCTGATTTACGTTGGGGTCCAAATGTCTGCAAACACTACTGTCAATCTCACTGTGGCAGTATATTGGCCTTCATGATTGTTCTGTCACCCAGTGAAGCCATATTAATCCAGCCACCATCAGAAACTGGCTTCACCTAATTTTTCCAGCAGTGCATGGCCGTTTTTCCTCCTAAGGCCTCCTCTGGAGTCCCATCATGATTAGGAGAGTAGTAATATGAATATGAATGACACGGAGAACTGATAGGAAAGGCTGTCTCATTTCAGACAGGAAGCTTCTGTATGTGTTTGATAATGTTTCACAAACACATCACGTTCTATCTCTGCAGAGCTTTCCTGCCAATCTGCGGCCTCCATCTTTTCAGTTTTATTCAGAAGAACATAATAACAGATAATCACTTCGCCTTTTGTGAACCATGGCTCCCAGCCGGGGTGAGAGAGATCAGGTTCCTCTCATTCTCTCCGTCATGCACACACACAGTCTGTCAGTCACAAATCCCTAATGCCTTACGGCGCGTCGAGTGAGCGCAGCTCTATTGAGTTATATTCCAGCTCGCTCAGTGTCGGTGGAAGGCATTATGTCAGTGCTATCTTTTCCAAGGACCAAATTTACCCTTCATTCTAAGCAAGACCTTGAAAAATGAACACTTAGAATGAATTCAGTTCTGTAGATCTCCTGACGGCCTGCGTCAGATGGTTAAGATTCAAGTCAAGTGCACTTGATTTGTTGAAGATTCAGTCAAATTACTTTCGTAAGCATTTTGTGGAAATCTTAACTAAACCAAATTGATAATACAAAAATTCCAGTCTTATCTGTTGCGAGGGAATTATTTAGTTTCCCTATAAAGTCGTCTGAGGTTAAACCTAAGCTGAGATTTCAGAACACTTGAAAGCACTCGAGGCATTTCGTGTTTTCTCATATTTGTCTTGTGGATTCTTGTGTTCCTCAGGATCTGAAGGATGAAAAGAAAAGAGCTCGGATGGCCGCCGCACGTGCTGTGCTGGAGAAATGCACCATGATGCTCCTCACAGCCTCAAAGGTAGGACTGTGGAAGAGACTACCATCTGCTGTCTAAACAATGTTAATATCAATGGTGTTCATGCATGAATCATGCATACGCATGTATTTGTGCATAAAAACCTGTGTGTATATTTTCATGCAGTGCATCAAAAGTTCCAACTTTAGATACAAATTTAGGAATAACTTAAATGAGCAAATCATTTATGGTAGCCATATATTTTAGTGTATTTTTTTAAAGAAATGAATAGTTTTATTGATCAATGATGGATTAAATAGATCAAAAGTGACAGTAAAGACATTTATAATGTTACAAAATATTTCCATTTCAAATAAATGGTTCTAGTGAACTTTTTCAATTAATGTTCTTTTGAACATCAAAGAATCTTGAAAAAAGTATTTTTGTAAAAGTTTTTTTTACAAAAAATATTAAGCAGTACAACTGTTTTCAACATTGATAATGATAATAAATGTTTCTTGAGCAGCTATTCAGCATATTAAAATGATTTCTGAAGAATCGTGGGACACTGAAGACTGGAGTAACGATGCTGAAAATTCAGCTTTGCCATCACAGGAATAAATTACATTTTAAAACACATTAAAATGGAAAGCGTATTGTAATAATATTTCACAGTATTACTGTTTTTATTGTTTGTTTGATCAACTAAAACACAATATTTATATATAAAAAGTTATGTAAATATACATTTTTAAATTCTATATTAAAATTTTTCCATGAATTTTTCTGCACACAATTATTGTACACAATTATTTTTGAATGAGAGCCATTATATATGTTCACCTGAATTGCACTCATATATTCATCTGGGAGTCCAACATCAGGCAGTGGCTCTATTTTCAGATATTAGGGCTGTTTCATTTAGATTTAATAAGAGAAGAAAGGTATTATAAGTAATTATGTGAAAAAAGGAAATAAGGCCTTGACTTCAGCAACCTCTCAAATGTTTGCTGTCTGTTTTTGTAGAAGGAACAGGGACTATTGAAGCACCACATGAATCACATTAATGCTACGAGGTCAAAGCATTTTTGATGTTTTATCACTTATGAAAAAGGACAATGGTATTATTATACTATTTAAGACGTGCCATGGTTTGTACCATGGTAATATCATAGTTTTTAACCGTACCTAAATATATCATGGTATTCCTCAACAACCCTTGGAGTATGGTATGCTATGTGGTAACCAAGTCTATTGTTTATGGAAGCACCATGATATTAGCATCTCATACCATCACTGATACTTTTTCATAAAGGACTTTTCCATAACTGAGCTTGTTTGTTTCTCTAAAATGTGTTTTCCTTTCTCACTCTGAAAAATGTAGTGAACTGTAATAAAAGCCTGTTACTGCACTTCTGTTGTTTCTCTGCATTTTGAAGATAACTTTTGTTCCTCTTTGCCTCTCAGACTTGTCTGAGACATCCAGACTGCGAGTCGGCACGGATCAACAAAGAAGCAGTCTTCCAGCGTATGCGTCTGGCCCTGGAGCAAGTCATTGAGATTGTGACTGACACAAGGAGCTGTGGGGAGGCCAAAGCACTTCCTGTTAGCATCTACGCTGGAATTAAAGACTTTAAGGTGCAGGTGTAGGCTCTTAGATGGATGTCTCAATGGATAAAGTTTCTTTTTAAAGACTTCTTTAAAAAAAAGCATTGCTTAACCAGTCCAAAAAATATATGCTACAGTTCAAAAGTTTGGGGGTCATTTTTTTGTGTGAAAGAAATAAAGAAATTGAAACTGTCTTCAGCATAGACACATTCAGTTGATCAGTTGTTACAATAAAAGAATGTGTCATTTTACAAAAGATTTCGATTTCAAATAAATTCTGTTTTTAAAACTTTCTATTCATCAAAGAATCCTGACAAAAAAGTTTCAAGGTTTCCACAAAAACATTAATCTGTGAAAACTGTTTTAATCAAAAAATGCTTGAGCAGAAAATCAGCATATTAGAATGATTTTTAAAGAGTAATGACTGCTGAAAATACAGTTTCGCCATCACAAGAGTAAATTACATTTTAAAATATATTACAGCAGAAAAGAGTTACTTGAAATTGTAATAATATTTCACAATATTACTGTATTCTTTAACAAATAAAAGCAGCGCTGGTGAGCATAAGAGACTTCTCTCAAAAACATTACAAAATCTGGTCCCACTTTATATTAGGTGACCTTAACTACTATGTACTTACATAAAAAATAAGTACAATGTAATTATTGTGTTCATATTGTATTGCAAAACACTTTTGGTGCTATTAAGGTGGGATATGGGTAAGGTTAAGGACAGGTTTGGTGGTATGGGTAGGTTTAAGGGTGGGTTAAGGTGTAAGGGATGGGTCAACACTGTAACTATAAATGTAATTACAAAAATGAATTACAGTTGTAATTACATATAGGTATTTTAAAAATATAAAGTACAATGTAAACACATGTACACAATAAATGCACTGTATCAAATTATTAATTTAAATGTAAGTATATAGTAGTTAAGGCCACCTGATATAAAGTGGGACCCAAAATCTTACCATCCAGGAACTTCTGAATACTAATTATTTTCGGTACTGAGATTACACACTTTACCCATTAAGGTGCTCTATGCAATTTTGCAGATGCAGGAGAAATTTTGACTGACAGTGATTATTTTTTTTATTGTTATGAATTGGTTGAAACAATTAAATATCCAATATAATATCAAAAATGCAGACATTAGCCAATAGATGGTATATCATGAATCACTTACCTTAGTATCTCACCAGATGCTTGTATGTTTGTCTTTCAGGTTAAAGTGGAAGGTCTGAGAGACTCTCTGTACTGTGTGTCCTGTGAGGCTGTGGCGGCTCAGCTGGAAGCTCTGGTGGAGAAAACTGAAGACTTTACAGACTCCGCTTACACCAGCCACGAGCAGAGAGAGACAATCATACAACTCTGCCAGATTACGCGTCAGGAGACCAAACAGCTCATAAACACATGGAGACACGCGGTAAGATGGACACGTTCACACATTAGGGATTGCACCGACTAGACCTTTACCATATGACTTAAATCTCACTTGATAGTAACAGCAGGAGGTAGCTGAGGTGTAGCTGTATGACATTGATTTTGTGTCCTTAAGTTCATATCTTAACACAAACTTTTCACTTGGCTTGTATATCCGTCCTTTATGTCTTTGCTGTGCAGTATGTGAGGATGTTCTGCATGTCTCTCTTCCTGTGGAGTAACTGTCCATGAACCTCACACCCTCACTGTGCCTCATACATTGGGAAAATAAGTCTTACAGTGCAGATCTATAGGTGTTTATTCTTTCCTCCTTCCTGCCTTCGGTTTCTTGAAAAAGCTATTCATTTGCTGACATTGTGCCATGGTTTCTTTTATTGTGCAGCAGCATACTTTTCAGACAAATTTTATTGACACTTACATGATTTTTTTTGTGTGTGATACTGTATACTGTGTATACATGTTCCTTGACATCAAATAAGGACTTTGTGCATAGAAAGAGTTGACTCTAAACCTTCTAATGTCTTTAAACCACAGAGGGAGGAAAAGAAAGGAAAAAGTCACAAAGAAAGAAAACATGGAGAAAAAATAAATTACATAGTTTAATAACAGCATTAATTTGAAGGTTGATACTAACTGACATGGTATTCATTGCTAGAGAAATGAAAAATGCTGTTCAAGGAAAAAGATTGAGTCACTGCAGTTTTGACTTTTTCTTTCATTTTACATATACAGGAAAATGTCAGCATATTCACAGTTTTTCAAAATGGAAAGTTGAAATGTTAACTTTTATGCTTACACATTTGTCCGAAGTAACTGCTTTAAATTTGTTTCCTGGGGACCAAAGCCCTGACCTCTGCATTACTACAGTAGTACTGTGATCTCACAAGAAAACATTGCGAATATGAATAGTAGCAAAAAAAAAGTAGATAAGAATGTATTAAATGAAGGGTTCCCACAGTCATGGAAAAACCTAAAAATTAGTGCAGTGGTTCACAAACATTTTGGGGCCAGGGCCACATCTACAGCACAGTGGTAGTTCAGTTAAAATTGACAGACAAAAAGACTCTTTAGCCAAAAAATGGCTCATACCAAAAGGCTAAATTCTTGTTCACTCCTGCAAGACGCCAAAATGTTGCTATGGTTACAAATGTGGGCGTGACTGCTGTTCCGGTCACACATGGAACGATAATGTACGGAACTCACTTTCGCATTTAAATGTGGTTGTCATTGCTGAAACTTGGGGTCAAACTTTGTTTGCACAAGAAACATCTCTAGCACAATGCGTGCTTCAGTATGTACATAGTAAATAAAACCACAACATTCATTCACTTAGAGATGCCAAATTCTGTGACATTCCACATTGTACAGTAAATTCCATTTTTTAAAATTAATTTATTTATTTATTTATTTTTAACTAGATTCCACAAATTCCCTATGCATTTTGCACATCTCAAAACACAGACCTAAAATTATTTCATGGGGCCCCCTTGCTATGTGTCTTGCTAGTGTGTTCCCACTTTGAGAACCCCTGCTTCAGAGGATTTAAAATTATTATTTTCCAGGCCTAGAAAAGTCATGGACATAAACAAAATCTTTAAAAATCCTGGAATTCCTGTTAATATAAACTTTTCTAGTTGTTCTGTAAACTATTTTGTTGGCTAGAAATTGCACTTGGGTATGTAGTAAAACTTTCTCACAAGCCAGTTTCTCTGATATGCCACCACATTTACAAGTTGATAGGGGAATTGGTCTGAGTTTTTAAAAATACCAAAATCACAACTGACTGAAAAGGTCATGGAAACGTATTGTGCAAGTTTTCGTTAATCTCACGTAGCCGGATGTTTTATGTGTGGTCCTCACTGCAGCTGATTCTGCCCAAGAATTGCCCACTTACACAGGAAGAGACCAACATCTAAAGTGACAGTTTGTTTTGTTTTACTGGCTATTTAGGGGAGGATTTTTCTGAAAGGGGTTAAACCAAAATAATAGTTTAGTGTGGAATCTTGAAAGTCTTTTTTTAAATTATATACATTATTATAATACCTATTCTCTAAAAAGTAATAAATAGTTTTCCCCCCACAAATAACTCGGAATACGTGAAGTGAAATAGACACTTCTGCTTGTAAAATACTAGTTCATTAATTTTCAGACAATCCGCTGATGCCGATCTAACTAAATTTAAATCCAGTGGGTTTGTTTATTCTCAAGAGCACTCATTATGTCTATCCAACACCTTTGTAACCTCACTACATCACTCCATAAAACCAGCCAATTGGGTTGGAACTGTTAATTTAAAGAAGTACACTTCCGAATGAAAAGTTCCTGTCATCCAAGATGTTTATGTCTTTCTTTCTTCAATTACGTTTTTTGAGGAAAACATTCCAGGATTTTTCTCCATATAATGGACTTCAGTGGTGGCCAACGGGTTGAAGGTCCAAATTGCAGCTGCAAAGGGCTCTTCACGATCCCAGCCAAGAAATAAGGATCTTATTTAGCAAAACAATCAGTAATTTTCTTAAAAAAACAACAATTTTATATACTTTTTTACGCTCTACAAAATGCTGGGTTAAAAACAACCCAACTTTTTGGGTTATTTGGCAACCCAACGTTGGGTAAATATTGGACAGAACACATGCTGGGTTATTTTGACCCAGCTGGTTGGGTTAAATGTTTTTACCAAACATGCTGGGTTATTTTAAAAGTATAAGTCAACTATTGTTTAAAAATTATTATATTGCTGGCTTAAAATGGACTGGAACTAAAAACACACACAGAATTACTAGAGGCAACAGCAATAATCAAAAGATGAACATTATTAAGCAAGAACACATGGACAAAATACAGAAAGACATTAAAATGTACATTAAAATGTGCAAATCTAGGACACAAAAAGCCTGCGCTCTGACTGTAACTCAGCAGCTGGGTTGTTTCATCAAAGACAGGCTTAACCTAGTGGTTGGGTAGAAGCGGTAGTTTCAGAAGAACTATTAAAAACAACCCAATAAAATGACCCAACAGGCTGAACCCAGCATTTGGGTTAAAAATAGTCCAGCGTTTTTTAGAGTGTAGATAAGACCCTTATTCCTTGCCTGGGATCATGTAGAGCACGTTGCTGCATTAAAACTGCAATTTGCACCTTCAAACCACTGGCGACCATTCAAGTCCACTATATGGAGAAAAATCTGAAATGTTTTCCTCAAATATATGGAGAAAAATCTGGAATATTTTCCTCAAATAACTTAATTTCTTTGCGAATGAAGAAAGAAAGACAAACATCTTGGATGACATGGGGGTGAGTCACTTCCAGAATGAAAATTTCTTGATAATTTAATTTCTACTTTAAACAAGCTCTTGACATTTTTGAGTGTGGCTGTCAATAAACAGAACATGGGCATGAATTTTCCTCCTTCAAGCACTGCAGTTATTTCTTCTTTGTCTACCAGTCTTTGAATGTTTACGACTATGTACGTGTCTGTGCTGTCATCAGCCAAAACTTATTTAAAGACACTGTTGTTTTTACATGGTAATATCTGGGTTGTTCCCCACTTTACCTGTCCACAATTTCAGTGGCAGAAACATTTGGAGTGTGTTCACTGAAGTGCAATGTCTGTTTAAGTCACAGTGTGATGCCTCAGGGTAAACCACGGAGGATGAGAGCGCTTCAAACATTCACACGGCTTCTGTGGCGTGTTTGTGTTGACACCCCATCGTAATCCCGTCTGAAAGCAATCCCACCCACCTGTCTGTCTGTCCTCTGAAGAGAAAACTGCGGATAAAGGCTGTCATGTCTAACAGAGTCCATCTTTCAGGTTACTTAGGCCACTGACACTTGTGTTGAAACTTGACGGCTTTTCAACATGAATGGTGCACGTTCAGCTGGTTGAAAATCATCCTGTTTGCAGTGTGTTAAATTCCCTTTCTATCTTTGTTTCCGTTTCTTTTCCCCTCCAGCAGCAATCGCTTAAAGCCAAAGAGGCCACGGACGAGGTGGAGCTCTCTATTTTGAAGACTTGTCAGAGTGTCAGTGATCTCAGGCGAGAGGTGAGATTCTTGTGACAAGCTCTGCCCAGGGATTGAATCCCATGAGCCAAAGCATCTAAAACAAAATCAGAGGCATCCATCCTGTATCACTCACACTGAATTTATAGTGCCATGACATATTTACTCATGGTGTGAATTTGCATTTGAATTGAAAGTCATGAGGTGATGAAGATGATGAATAAAACAGACAACATACCTTTCTCTTCCATTGTCTAAACAAATGAACAAATGACTCTTATAAGCTCTTTTTTTCAATGAATGGCTCAAAAAGATTCAGAAAGTCATGAGTTATCAATTTGTAATGAATTATTAGAGAGGGTACTGAATCTGTTTCATGAATAACCCTCTGCAAAAGTTTGGGAACCTTTGGTTCTTAATATTGTGTGTGGTTACCTGGATGATCTACGACTGTTTTTTTGTTTTGTGATGGTTTTGAACAGTTAAACTGAGCACTGTTCTTCAGAAAAATCCTCCAGGTCCTGCAGATTCTTCAGTTTTTCTAGCATCTTTTACATATTTAAACCTTTTCCAGGAGTGACTGTATGAGATCCATCTTTCAAACACAACTATTAAAAAAGGTTCAAACGTTCACTGATGATCCAGAAGGAAGCACAATGCATTAAGAGCCGGGGGTGAAAACTTTTTAAATTTGAAGATCAGGGTAAATTGTACTTATTTTGTCTTCCGGGAAACACGCTTCCAAAAGACAGTACTAAATTTAAAAAAAAAACAAACAAAAAAAAACCCGATATTTTAACAAAATAAGAAAAATTTGGACGACATCATCATGTTCAAAAGTTTTTACCCCCTGGCTCTTAATGCGTCGTGTTTTTCTGTCTGGAGCATCAGTGAATGTTTGAACCTTTTTTTAATAGTTGTGTTTGAGTCCCTCAATTGTCCTCAGTGCGAAAATATGGATCTCAAAATCATGCAGTCACTGTTGGAAAGGGTTCAAATATGCAAAAGATGCTGGAAAAATGAAGAATCTGCAGGTCCTGGAGGATTTTTCTGAAGAACAGTGATCAGTTTAACTGTTCAGAACAAACAAGGGACTCATGCAGGGGATTATTTTAATAATTTCAGCTATTTTTTGGTCTTGTGGACTATATGTAAACATATTTTATGGAAAATATATTACTCAGGACAGTATTACATAAAAAAAACATGCATTTTGTATGATCTCTCTTATTTTGTTACAATTATTCACATTTTCACAGATTCTGCAAGGGGTTTCCAAACTTTTGCATAAAACTGTATTGCACATATTGATCATATCAAATGAAAACACTGAAGCATGTTGCTAAAACAATGTTGTCTTGTTTTACATGTAATTCATAACAATACTTACGGATTTTTTTAGGAAAAACTGGTCAGTCTACATTATTGCACTTTTCCCATTCAGCTTCATAGGGTAGCGGTGGGAAGAGCCACTGAGCTGCTGAAGCTGCATTCAGATCATCTGGTGCTGCAGGCCCTGAAGGCCTCCGGCGGGGATGGAAACCTGGAGGCCGTAGCTGATTATGCTGGCACACTGACCGAACACAAAGAGCAACTGGTGGAGGTGAGCAGTTTGGTTTAATATTATTTGTTCCGACAAAGATTTTTATCTTCAAAAATATTCTGAAGACACCAATGTAACAGGAGGGCCAATTTACACTATTGTTGAATACTGATGATCATGTAGAGCACTGAAAACTTCAAATTGTACCTTTAACATGTTGATCCCGATTGAAGTCCACTATATGGAGAAAAACCCTGGAAAGTTTTCCTCAAAAACCTTCATTTCTTTTTGACTGAAGAAAGATAGACATGATCATCTTGGATGACATGGGGTTAATTATCAAAATTAATTATCAGGATTTTTTTTTTTTCTGGAAGTGAACTAATCTGTTAAAATTCATTTAGTATCTAATGAGCTCAATATTATTTAATAAATAATTATGGGTATTATTATACTTATTATATTTCATAATATGTGCATTCAGTACTTATTGTCAGATTTATGCATTGCAGTGTGTTTAACAATGACTATATCGTATAATCTCAAAAAAAGCGTTTGAATTGTACTATACTTCAATGTGTGTCATTTATTCTGATTTCAGACTTGTCGTTTGCTCTGCCACATTTCGGGGACCGAGCCGCTGGAGATCACCTGCGTTCACGCTGAGGAAACTTTCCGTGTCATTGGTCCACAGGTAAACAGAGAGAAGTTGTCTGCTATTAGAGTAGGAATCTGGCGTCTTATAGCGTGAGTCCTTACTTTCAGAGACAATATAGATTTTGTTAATAGAAAAACTGAAGAAGATTGTTATTCGCCTTACATAGTGCTTATTTTTCAAAAATCACCAATGCTTAATAGACACATTTTGCACTGTTGTTGTTGACTTTGCAGCTCTGATTGCAGAAAAACACAGCAGAGGGAAACACACTTACACACCCAGGCATAAAATAGCAAGAAATTGCAATTAAAATGCATTTTCAGCTGGATGAGAAAAACAAATCATGCATCAAAATCATCTTTGCGGTTTTTGCTTGTTTTCCTTTTCAATACAAACAGTAGTTAACATATGAAATGAAAAATAAAACGTAAGATTGGGCCAATACGCAGATTGTAATATTTGACCGAGTATTTTTGCAGTGCATTTCATCAGCTTAATTAGCATATCTGATTGCATGCAGGAATGAGAATTCTTAGAGAGGGCAACCTCACCTCACCAGCCAATAATGATGAGGCCTAAAGATCAGGCAGCCAATAAGAGCACAGCGGGTGAGCGGCAGCTTCAGGGGTGCATGATAATGAGTTGCTTTATCAGTAATTCCAAAATCCACAGGTAATTACCAGCTGAATCCACACCCTCAGCGGAGACGAGCTCTGCTTCGCTGTGTTTGTTTTTTGAAACATCCTCCCAGTAAGCTGTAAATCATAATTATGCAGTTGCCGACAGAGTTAGATGGTGCATTTATGCTGTGGGACACTGGAAGGAAACCAGCGATGAATATTGATATTCAGATGTTGCACAGGAGTCAAATTATGCAGTCGCATCAAAAGACTTTCACTAAGGTTTTTGAAAGTCTCTTACGGTCACCAAGACTGCATTTGATCAAAAATACAATTCTAATTACAATTTAAACTGTTTGGGATTTTTGGCAGCCATTACTTTAGACTTGTTTTTTTTACCTATGCGCCAAAAAAGTATTTCCTCTCAATTTATCCTCTCAGATCATCTCAGCGGCACAGACCCTTGCTTTGCACCCCACCAGCAAGATTGCCAAAGAAAACCTGGATGTGTTTTGCGAGGCCTGGGAGTCCCAGCTGTGTGACATGGCCATCCTACTGAAGGAGATCAACGATGTGTTTGAGGGCCGCAGAGGTGCGTTAAACGAGCTGTTAAGTCATGACAACAATTCGTAGGCCGACTTTTAAGAATACAAACTCAAACAGCTTCTTTTTCCAGCCCAAGATATGAACAAAATGGCATGTATTTTATGATATCTACTTTTACCATAGTACATACCACAATATTGTAATCTGCATTTCACGGGTGCTTTGAATGCATCAGTAGCAGTTATTTTCAGCTGCACAAAATGCATTTGTTCATGCCTATAGGCAGGGCAGTGATGACAGTTTTTAAAGGTCTTTTTCCTCGTGGCCAGATTGCTATCTTTTCCAGCCGCTAAAGATGTGCGGCTTTGACATTTACACTGCATCCACATCCCTCACATAAGGTAATTGAATAGAGGCTGGATAAATCTCTGTAGGCAAGGTTAAGGGCGCGTTGTTGCGGCCGCACTGAGATTACAGCTCTGTGAAAGTCCTTTCGCTCATCTGTATTGGACATAGCGCTCAAGGATGTGTTTGAGCGATGGCGGCTCTTCCAAGTGAAACTGTGGTTTTCTCACGGCAGCGCATAAAGAGCTTTATGTGGCGACGACATTTGTTAGAGTCTGAAGGAAGGCATCAGTAACATGACAGAAACCCGGTGCCTGGGGAGATGTTTTTGTTCCAGATGAGAGGCTCCCAGTCATCATCAGTGCCAGCCGAGCATATTTCCCAAAACAAACTGTCATCCCCCAAGATCCTGCCTTTGTATCTGTTCATCCACATCATTATACACAGCCATTTTCAGGCTAGACATCTTTTTGAACCAAGTTTTATAGGTTCTTGGCATGGAAATTCTAATGTTGTAATGTAGATATATTTGGTTTTAATACTTAAAATGTTGTCTTCATTTTAGGTGATAAGAAAACATATCTGTCTCTACCCAGACCAGGGGTGAGTCTTACAAGCAGTTATGATTTTATCACAAATTTCGCTTACCATATCACATACTTCGTTATATATTTACTGATTCATCTATTTTCTAGAAACACTCTGTCAACCTGAAGACAGTCAAGGCTGCCAAACTTGACGCTGAGGTACAATTTCTCTTAATAGAACATTACGTACGACCCAAAGTTGAAGTAATGATCATTTTTATCTGTCAGTTTGACTGAAATTTTACATTCCATTCCATTTCTAAATGTAGATGTAGTCCACGTCCCACAAAACCTCATTTTTGAAATAAATGTTGTAATGACCTGGACTTCACAAAACATTGGCTACATTTGAAGTTAGTTAAGATTTAAAGAAATAAAATGGACAACTGATAAGCCTAAGTGTGATGAAACTTATTTATTTTTATGTGTTAGTTCGGTCACAAAAAAAAAATTCATTTGAAAGTCTGAACCTCAAGTCATTGCACCTATGTAATTTTAGTCTTACCAAGTGATATGCAGTGTTATTTTAGTATTATGTACAGTTGAGGTCAAAAGTTTACATACACCTTGCAGAATCTGCAAAATGTTTATTGTTTTACCAATGTAAAAGATGTTATTTTTTATTTAGTATTGACTTGAATAAGGTATTTCACATAAAAGATGTTTACATGTAGTCTACAAGAGAAAATAATAGTTAAATTTATAAAAATGACCCCGTTTAAGAGTTTCTTAATACTGTGTTGTTACCTGAATGATCCACAGCGTTTTTTTTTTGTTCAGTGATAGTTGTTCCTCCTTGTTTGTCCTGAACAGTTAAACTGCCTGCTGTTCTTCATAAAAATCCTTCAGGTCCCACAAATTCTTTGTTTTTTTTCAGCATTGTTGTGTATTTTAACCCTTTCCAACAATGACTGTATGATTTTGAGATCCATCTTTTCACACTGAGGACAACTGAGGGACTCATATGCAACTATTACAGAAGGTTCAAACGCTCACTGCTGCTTCAGAAGGAAACAATCCATTAAGTGCCAGGGGGGTGAAAACTTCTGGAATTTGATAATCAGGGTAAATTTTACTTATTTTGTCTTCTGGGAAACATGTAAGTATCTTCTGTATCTTCTGAAGGACAGTACTAAATGGAAAATTATGACATTTAGGCAAAATTAGAAAAATGTACACGTTTTCATTCAAAAGTTTTCACCCCTGGCTCTTAATGTATTGTTTCCTTCTGGATCATTAGTGAGCGTTTGAACCTTCTGTAATAGTTGCATATGTCGGATTGCATTGGCTGTGGGGATGAAGATGACTACTCCCATGATTCCACACTCACATCAGGGTGTCATCAAACTACGCATTTGTTTCTTTGTTTGTTTTGAATATGCACCCTCTAGCAGCGAAAATTACGTACTGTTCCTTTAAATTAAAATGTTGTAATTTGTCAGTATTTAGTTCTGCTTGAAAGTATCCTTGTGGTCATGATCTAAAGAGTCTGAAGAGTCATGATCTGAAATGTTGATCTATTTAGGAGCAAACCACCATCGCCAAACTTGGGCTGGAACTGTGTCTCCTCACCTCAGATGTGGACTCAGAGGTGGAGCGCTGGGACGAGCAGGACCACGAGATGGTTCGATTGTGTCAGATCATATCCAGCATGGCGTATTCCATGTACCTCTTCACCAGGTAACCCACAGAAAAACCTTTTCATAAACTTCATAGTCCGTTTATCAGATGATCAGATTGGTTCGAGTAGTGTTATATTACACAGGAAATTAAGTACAGCGTGCTGGAAAGTTTGAACTTTATGAAAAATGTCTGTTCAGAAATAGAAAACCATGTTGTTGTTAATCTGACTTTCTGTCAACCTACACAATCGGTTTTATGGATCTTCTAAGGATGTTTCATTAACTCTCTGCTGTTTTGCCATCTGTGATTAAGGGGGGAAGGCCTGCTGAAGACAACATTGGATCTATTCCACCAAGCTGAGGTACGCCAGCATTCGCTTTCTCTCATAGGTTTTTTTTAATTGAATCTCTTTGAGGTGCCATTAAGAGCAATGAATCCCCTGGAAAAGATGGATCAATATATTATTAAAAGGGCCAGCTGTCATTTGTCTGTGAGATACTGTGATCCAGAGCAGGATGTGTGCTGTGAATAGGGAGGAAATGCTGATTAGGCAGTGTCGTTCTATTAGTAGGGCACACTGGCCTCCACCCAAACACAACCTCTTATCTGACTGAGCAAGCGTACCTGCTCAACGTCACAGCTGAAGAGAACTGCAAAGTTTCTTTAGTATGTCTGTGTACCTTTTTTTTATGGCCTTTTTTGACTTCATTGCATTGACGTCATGTTGCAGTTCACATAATTCCGAGTTTCCTGCTAGTAAACAGTTCACGTCAAACTCACAATTACAACTTGGAAACTCATAATTTGAAGTAACATGAAGTCTCCAAGTTATCTCACTTGATCGTTGTAAAAATAACCAAAAGAACGTGGCCATACACTATCAGTCAAAAGTTTTTGAACAGTAAGATTTTTAATGTTTTTTTTTAAAGAAGTCTCTTCTGCTCACCAACCATACATTTATTTGGTCAAATGTACAGCAAAAACAGTAAAATGTTGAAATATTTTTACTATTTAAAATAACTGCTTTCTATTTGAATATTTTAAAATGTAATTTATTCCTGTGATTTCAAAGGTGAATTTTTAGCAGTCACATGATCCTTCAGAAATCATTCTAATATTCTGATTGTATGCTCAAAAAACATTTATTATTATTATTATGCTGAAAACAGTCAAGCAGAGTTTTTTCAGGTTTCTTTGATGAATAGAAAGTTCAGCAGAACAGCATTTATCTGAAACAGAAATCTTTTGTAACATTATAAATGTCTTTATCCTCACTTTTGATGTTTAAAGCATCATTGCTAAATAAAATTATTAATTTCTATAAATTAATAGAATTATAAAATCTATAAATTAATCTATAATAATATTATATTCTATAATAATAATAAAATAAAAAAATATACTCACTCCAAGCTTTTGAACGGTATAGTGTATATTGTTATAAAAGCGTTTTATTTCAGATAAGCGCTGAACTTTTTGTCTTTCTATTCATGAAAGAATCCTAAAAAATGTACAGCTGTTTTAAATATTGATAATAATAAACAGCAAATCAGCATATTAGAATGATCATGTGACAATGAGGACTGGAGTAATGAAATTTAGCTTTGATCACAGAAATAAATTACATTTTAAGATATACTCAAATAGAAAACAGTTATTTTAAATAGTACAAATATTTCACAATTTTACTGTCTTTGCTCTACTTTGGATCAAATAAATACAGGGTTGGTGAGCAGAAGAGACTTCTTTAAGAACATTAAAAATCGTCCTGTTCAAAAACTTTTGACTAGTAGTGTATGTTAATTCATACCTTACAAATTTCAGTTTGTTTTGCTGTTTTTTATGCCAGTGTTACCTGATTTGTGCAAGAACATATAGAGGTGATTTAATATAGTGATCAAGTATTTTGCAACACGATTTTTTTTTTACATGGATCAAATTCAACATTATGAGCATTGCCATAATAAACAATTTTTGAGGATCCGAACTACTCTGTAACATTTACTCTGGTATAGAGTAAGCCCTTACATTATGGTTTGTTTTCCAGGTGTTGTCAGACCAAGGTCTCCAGCTGTGCCACATCCTCCACTCTCTCTCCACACAGGTAAAGCACCCGTGTGCCCACAAGGCGCTTGCGTACCACAGTTTAATTAGACGCCTGTAAATAAAGGACTGTAATGACTGTCATCCATCTCATCGGGACCACAGAGACGTAGCTATCAGTGTTAGTTAACCCTACTCCGGCTGGAGCCGAGGGGGGGCCACTCATCCATAATCACAGAGCCTGACACTTGTGGTGCACTGCACAGTTTGATTAATAATCTCAAACATACCTGACCCACAATGCATCTCCCCAGCTGCAAGCAGAGCACAGCTTATACAAATCGCTTAGGTCTGTTTTTTTATCCATCAGTTAAAATTCAGCAATTACCTCACTTTAGCAAACCTGTAATGCAGTTTTGGGTGAAAGTTTCAATTAGGGCTATTAGATTGTTAAATGTGTCCTTGCCGCAGGAAGTCCTGAAAGGTTCGTAGAAGGAAAGCAATGCTTTACGCATACAAAAACACACACACAGTGCTGGGTCGATTACTTACAAATTGTAATCTGTTTCCAAATTACATGACAAAACATGTAGTTAGTAAAGTAGTCCATTACATTATTCATTTTCATACTTTTGCATATTTAAAAAATAGTCTATGTACTACTTTAAATGTTAAAGCCACGTTTTGTGTCTGTGTTATAGCTGCTGGATGAAGACAGAATCCTTATTCTGTCTGAGACAGAGAAGCTGTCAGCCGCATGTCAACAGCTGCAGGTCTGCGCCAAGACTCCGGTTCAGGGCAAGAGCGCCATCTTTCAGAAGGTACTGCAGCATAACAGCTTCAGACTGTTTTTGTACATCAGTGAATAGAGCAGATGAAACATGAGTATGATTTTGTTTGATTTGACAGTACAGTTTAGTCCATTCATGCACTTTAATTCATCATTTTGTATCTGAGGATTCAAATGATACGGTTTCATTTTAATTTATACACTTAAGGAGAACAACATGAACTGAAGTTTAAAGTCACAGGTCACTGCCACACGTGATTAGATAATAAATCTGTTTCTCCTCCAAAGACACTGACCTTACTCTATTTCCTGACTCCATTTAACCTGATAAAATGGCATGCTGTCCAGGGTCATCCTTTTGTTTTGCTAAAGCAAAGGTCACAGCCAGAGGCAGGTTTAAATAGGTTTATAGAGGCTGTGTTTCGTGTCGTGCTGTGGAGCCAAGAAAACGATCTCTGGAAAAACAAGCTCAATCAGGATTTCCCAGCATGTCTTCAGGAGCCCTCGTGTGGTTTCCAAGCATATTATTTCGCAAAAACCAATTATATGTGAACCAGTCTGTTCCACAAATCACCTGTCAGAAATGTATAGATTGTTGTCGCTGCAAAAATAATAGCTTGACTGAAATGTGGGCACAAACAAGCAGCCGTTGTGTACTATATTTTGGGTAGTTTGGTCAGCTAATGATGCATCTGTTTTTCTCGTCTTGTTCAGGTTGACTCATCCATACAGAATACCAAAGGCATCTTGACAGTGGTGGTCTATTTGCTGCCCGTCTGTAATAAGCTCATCAGAAAGGTAGGTAGCAAAATGGAAATCTAGATTAATTTTTTAATTTTATCCATATAGGTTGATATTATATATTTCATTGTTTTTGCTCATTTAGCTCATCTAACACTTACTTAATTAAAAAAAAAATTTTTAAAACATTTTTAAATTTAAATGTTAGCAAATCACAATATGAATATTTATTTTACATACCATATATTATAATAAGACAATAATTCTCATCTTATCAGTATCAGACTGAATTTTAATATTGGTAGTGTCTAGTTAGGACAAAAACTGGTTGTGAATTAAACCGGTAACACTTTACAATAAGGTTCATTAGTTAACATTAATTAAATACATTAGTTAATGTTAATTTTAGCATTTACTAATGCATTATTAAAATCAAAAAAGTTGTTTGTTAACATTAGTTAATGCACTGTGAACTAACATGAACAAACAATGAACAACTGTATTTTTATTAACTAACATTGACAAAGATTAATAAATAATGTAATAAATGTAGTGTTCATTCATGTTAGTTAATACATTAACTAATGTTAACAAATTACATTTTTTTTGGAAAGTGTTACCCTTAAACCATAAAAAACTTTAGTTACTTGAAATAAAATAAAATATAAAAAACTAAACTTGTTTAATTTCAGCTAGTTGTCATATTTCTTATTTTCATTTAGGTTAACTTGATATGCTAAAATATATCATATAAATCTAAAAAATTCTCAAAATAAAAGCTAATTCAGATAATAATAAAAAAGTAAAATAAAGTAAAATAAAAATAATACTATCTTCATGCTTACAAAAAAACAATAACAAATTCCTAAACTTTTAACCAAATTAAATTGAAAAAAGAAAATCTAAAAATAAAAAGTAATTGAAATATCAATAAGAAATGAAGTAAAATAAAGTAAAAAAAAAATAATCCTATCTTCATGCTTACAAAAACACACAACAAAATTCCTAAACTTTTAACCAAAATTAAAATAGAAATAAAAAAATTTCAGATGATAATAATAAAAAATGAAGTAAAATAAAAATAATATTATCTTTATGCTTACACAAAAAACACAGCAAAATTCCTAAACTTTTCACCAAATTAAATTGACAAAAAATAAAAACTACTTCAGATAATAATAAAAAATGAAGTAAAATAATGTAAAATAAAAATAATATTACCTGCATGCTTACAAAAACACAACAAAATTTCTAAACTTTTAACCAAAATTAAAATAAAAAAAATCTAAATAAAAACTATTTCAGATAATAATAAAAAAATAAAAATAATACAATCTTCATGCTTACAAAAACACATAGCAAAATTCCTAAACTTTTAACCGAATTAAATTAAAAAATGAAAATCTAAAAATTAATAAATAATTCATAAATAATTCAAATATTAATAAAAACTTAAGTAAAATAAAAATAATAGTATCTTCATGCGAAAATAACACTAGTTCGGACACAGTGTTACACTAATATGTCATTGTTACAGATGAACCGATATTAAAATTCTAGCTGATTCAATTGTTTTATTAAAGATGAAGTTTAAAGAGTCTTAGATTATGTTTCTTTTTAAGTGATATGTTGTACATCCTCACTTATTATTTAATGTTCTGCTGTGAGTAATATTCTGTTCCATGAATTTAAAAAAATGTTTATTATCAAACCCTAGAGCATGTTTGTATAAACTGTATCTTCTACCTTTAATTCCAGTGTAAATCAGAACGCAGCTGTGTGGCTTCACCTCAGCACTGGAGGGAGAAGCAGCTGAGCACGACCGTCAGCGAGGAAACTCTGAATGGCAAAGGCTCCAACGGCTTTGGGGTCAAATCCCTGGAGCAGCACATGGCCAATCTAACATTCCTGGAGAGCAAATAGCTTTGAAAACCAAAGGCGCTCTTGCCTGTTCTCGCGCACACAGTGCATGGCAATGCACTCGCTCACAACGTGCCATTCTTTGTGCTTCTGCCCATTCGCTTTGTGGTGTACGATACCGTTAGCGTTACCAGCCTCATTCCAGATACCAAAAAAATATTGAAGAAAAATCCCTTTGTTGCATGTGTTCAAGTCATTATGCGAATCTTTCAAGTGTAATGGCTGGTAAATAAGCTACGGTTTTAACCGAATATTCAGCTGCGTTTCTTGTGATTAGCCAACATTGAGGTGTACATGATAAAAGGTTTGATGCAAAAAAACTCTGCACACTGTATTTAACGTAACTGCCTCATGTACAAGTTGATGCCAAATATATCCAGTTTTAATCATCTTCCTACACTGGTCTTGCCACAGGGCAGTCTACTCAATGCTCAAGGAAATTCAGTGACTTTGGATATTAGTATGAGAAGTCAGATGTTCTGTTTCGAGAGTTTACAGCAGGGAACGTTACTTTCCAAAGAGGAATTTCTGAAGGACGATAATAAATAAGACAGTTTCTTTTAAAGGGATAGTTCACCCAAAAATGAAAATTCTGTTATCATTTGCTTACCCTCATGTCATTCCTATGGAAGCCTGTTTCCCCCACTGAATAAAAAAATCAAGGTAATTGCGACTTTTTTTTCTCGCAATTGCAATTTTACATCTCACAATTCTGACTTTATAACTCGCGATTGCAAATTTAAATTTCACAATTCTTAAAAAAAAAAAGAGCCAGAATTGAGTTAATACCTCGCAATTCTGACTTTATAACTCATAATTGTGAATTTAAATCTGAGAAAAGTCAGAATTGCAAAATACAAACTCACATTTGCGAGTGAAAAGTCAGAATTGTGCAATTCTGACTTCATTTCTTGCAATTGTGAGTTTATATCACTTAAGTCGGAGAATAAAAAGTCAGAATTGTGAGTTTATATCACTTAATTCTTGTGAGAATTGTGAGTTTTCAGAGTTCTGACTTTATTTCTCGCAATTGTGAGTTTATAGCATGCAATTCTGAGAGAAAGTCAGAAATGTGAGTTTATATTGCAATTCTGACTTTATTTCTCACAATTGTGAGTTTATATCATGCAATTCTGACTTTATAACTCGTAATTGCAAGTGTATATATCACAATTCTGAGAAAAAGTCAAAATTGTGAGTTACATTGCAATGACTTTATTTTTTCGCAATTTTGAGTTTATATCATGCAATTCTGAAAGTCAGAACTGTGGAAAAAAAAGTCAGAATTGTGAGTTTTATTCTCACAATTCTGACTTTATTTCTTGCAATTGTGTTTGTATCATGAAATTCTGAGAAAAAAAGTCGGAATTGAGGATTTATATAGCAATACTGACTTTATAGTTTATTTTATTAAATTCTGAGAAAAAGATTTTGAATTGTGAGTTTATATCTCACAAATTTGACTTTATTTCTCAGAATTGCAAGTTTATATCTCAGTTCTGACTTTATAACTTGCAATTGCAAGTGTATATATCACAATTCTGAGAAAAAAGTCAGAATTGTGAGTTATGTCGCAATGACTATTTTTCACAATTTTGAGTTTATATCATGCAATTCTGAAAGTCAGAACTGTGAAAAAAAAGTCAGAATTGTAAAAAAAAAAAAAGAATTGTGAGTTTTCTTCTCGCAATTCTGACTTTATTTCTTGCAATTGTTTATATCATACAATTCTGAGAAAAAAAAAAGTCAGAATTGAGGATTTATCTAGCAATACTGACTTTATTTCTCACAATTGTGAGTTTATATCATGAAATTCTGAGAAAAAAAATTTTAATTGTAAGTTTATATCTCACAAATTTTACTTTATTTCTCAGAATTGCAAGTTTAAATCTTTCAATTCTGACTTTATAACTCGCAATTGCGAGTGTATATATCACAATTCTGAGAAAAAGTCAGAATTATAAGTTTGTATCACGCAGTTCTGACAAAAAATTCAGAAATCTCAGATAAATAGTCGCAATAATCTTTTTTAAATTTTTTATTCAGTGACAGAAACAGGCTTTCATACATTCCAAACCTGCATGACTTCTGTGAAACACAAAAATAAGTGATTTTGAATTTGATTCTCTTATGTTGTTTTAGACCCCATTGGCTTTCATTGTATGGACAAAAGCATCTCAAGACATCATCTTTTATGTTTCACAGATCATCATACAGGTTTGGAACAACATGAGAGCAAGTAAATAATGACACAATTTTCATTTTCAGACAAACTGTCCCTTTAAATGTACTTTCGTGGCGTGACAACCTTGTAATAGTATTGACTGCCTTGTAGGTCACTGTGATTTGTATTTTTACTTCAGTCCTAACAATGTAAGTTGAGCTTTGGTACATTTAACCTAAAAGGTTAGAGTGAGACGGTATATAAATCAATAGTTTAGGCTGTCGTGTACTGAAGAGCAACTTTTTAGTATGGCACAGATTAAAAGGCTCTTCAGAAAATTGGATTTTCATTCACACACCAATTCTAGTTGACACTTTACTAAAATGTTCCTCTGATTTATACTTAAGTCAGTCAAAACCATAAGCTTTAGAGATGATTGTGCAGCTATGACCTTGAGTTGTATTAGTGTTGGACCATTGAATGATTGTGAAATCAGAAAAAAATCTAAATATACGTTATTTTTCTTAAATTACGGATGTCTGAGTGATTTATTTATGCACAAAACAGGACATATGCAGTTTTCCTTATTCAACTGTACACATTTCTCCAAACTAAGACCATCCAAGCGAACAATTAAAATGTTCTCCAACAGTTTATATGTTCAACTATATCGCAAAATACATTTTACCTACACCACTGTATATGTAAGGTTTTTTAATGTAATATTTTGTAAATGTATGTAATTTGTTATCTGTACAATCTGTTTGGGGAAAATGACTAAATGTTCAGATGGCTGTTAATTGTTTTGAGAACACTGACTTTAGTTTATGTAAAATAAATTGACTGAATAAAAACATAAACAAACATATAAGAGGAATCTGAATACGCTCAGAAGGGAGGCGTTCCTTTATTTAGCATTTACTCAAACTATAATGATCTCCAAAAAGTTAGAGCTATAAACAGTTTTATAGCAACCAAAAGGGAAATAACGTGTCTGTGAGGACAGACCTGTTACTTCTCAAATTAAAACACTTCTTAATGAAACAAACTAAACAATACCCATGACACTGGCATCGTTACGCATCTCATGAATAGTGGTCCAACTAAATGCACTCCAGTGAAATCCAAGACTGTTCTGGATCCAGCAGACTAGTCTTCATTCCAAGTTGTCATTTTCTCAATATATTTTTTGAAATGTAAGTGGCACATAGCCATGATGCCACTGATGTTTTTTCACCTGCTTGAAGCAATTATTCTTCAAAAGAGACTCAGTCAATCAGCAGCTTCGAAGTGTAAGTTGATCTCAGCAAGGCTCTTCTTGTTGGTTTCTTTTTGCAAGAACCTCCTCATATTGTTCTCTGGTCAGAAGGCCTTCAGTGACTCTCTTACTTTCTTCGAATTTTGGTAATATAACTGCAATGTATCCCTCTGTGGAAGGCTGTGGCAATAAGAACAGAGGGCACAGTTCACACATGTGGTTTTAAATTTGGAAAAGATTGAAAGGAGCTTTTCCTTTTGATTTTTTTAAGCTGTACTGCAAGTCACCTTTTCCAATAACAGATCTGGCTTGTTCAGAATGGCTTCATTTACTTCTAGGAGACGTCCTCTGATACAGCTGGGGAAATATGGGTTGAATTTATATAGCTTTAATGTTACACAAACTGAATGTGATGCGTATCAGAGGCAGTCTGTGTAACTGACCTGAATATAGTGTACTCCTGTTCATCTGTGCATGTTATTCTACACAGTGGCGCAAAATCTGTCAGGAATTGACCACCCTGCAGAATAAATTATACTTAGGGATAACATTCAGGGAAGGTGTCAATGTAATAATCATTAAGGCAAAGGTACTCACTCGCTTTGACTTTCCAGACACCTTGTTCTTCAGACGGCTGCATCCATCACTGATCTGGTAGTTTATGTTTTTGATTTTTCGCCCATTCTGAAGGATAGGATGAGACTCTGCAAGTGTGATGACGCATATCCTGATAAGAGGAAAACAGAGTTACATTTTCACAGCATAGGTACGTTTAGAGAGATGTGTTTCTCTAACTATTAACACTTATGACCCTGTGGGCTTAAATTTTTTTTTTTCAACATTTCCAACACGGTGTCATTTCAATCTATATCATATGAGTTGATTGTGTAGTAGCCATAATTTCTGAAGAATGTATATGAACCATGTCAGTAAAAATAAAGTGTTTTATACGATGCGCCATCAATCGGCCATATTGGCGGCACTGAACCGAACAAAACTAGCATATTTTGCTGATTTTTGCTGCTGAAAATGGTCAATTATTGACTTGTTTTGGGATGTACTAATTGGAAAAACATTTGGAGTACTATAGACTGCCAAAAAAGTGTATAACAAATAAAGAAGAGTGCAAAAAAAAAAAAAAAAAGAAACAAAATATGTTTGTCGTGGCCAAACTTGGGATTTCCAGGACAAGAATCTTGACAACATTTGTGTTTGTTATCATTTCCGGTCAGGTAGGTGAAATATTAGGCTAATATCTTAATTATTACTGCACATATGTATATTTACCACATATTAACTTTAGTTAATCAAAATATTGCTCCCCTCTTGCTTACAAAGTCCTTCTCTATTTGATTTAGCAGCTTCCACATGGGTTTTCCGTGGTTTAGACAGCATAAATTAGCAGAACAACGTATTCAGTAGTACATTAACCATGCAATCCATGCTGTTGTTTACATCCGAGTATCGCCAATATGACCGCACATACGGGTAACTGACCAAATCGTGACATAAGTGCGAACCCTTATAACGTTAGTTGGTTAGATCATTGTTTAAAATATGTAATAATATATCTACAATTTTTAAAATTTAAAGTATGGATCTCGGATTTATGTACAGATTAAAATACATAAAATGCATCTGAAGTGTAGAAAAATATTAACATTTCTAAGTAAGATATAACGCGATATAACAACAACAATAAAAAACGTTGCAATCTGCTAACGTTAGTTTAAATACAAAATAACTTTGTAAAAGCGTACGTAGTTAAAAAAAAAACACTGATTGCACAGTAAAGAGAATATAACGTTTACCTGTTGGAGTGCTGTAGAATGCAGTGATCCTCACATGCTTTTCCTTTCAGATCTACATTAAGCATTTACACCAACACAGTAATTAATCTCAACATCTTTTAGATGTATATATAAAAACACGCGTGTGAAAGCTAATTTAATCATGCAGTAATAGCTGCAGTAAAAACAACCAACAAGAGTAGACAAAACAGAACATATTACCAGTTCTATACCAGCGGGTGAAATAGCGATCGATCACTGATGGGGCTTTCTTATCGCTGTCATCCATGTCAGCATCCATCACTTAAAACAGCAATTAAATCAAAAGGAAAAAATCAGAGAGGGTGATACAGTCTGATTATTTCTAAACAGTGATGTTTGAAGCCGGACGACAAATCAAGTTGCACAAAAAAATCCGCTCTGAATACATCCGGTTACGCTAAATTGTGTTATATGAAGGTGTTTTGTATAACTGCGTCTTGCATAATTTACTTTATCTGATAATGAATACAAAACAGTTGTTATTCAATCTAATTCGAGTATATTTTTAGAGAAACATGATTTAAAGAACTCTTTCAGGAACTACTATCGTGGCATATTCTTTCGGTTCTTTTTAAGTGTGACACATAGCAGCGTCGAAGATGGCAGCGCCTGTAATGGACACATGTCATGTTTCTTGTTGTGCTAATCGCACTCCTAATGTTGTGTCATGGGGCAGAGGGGGTCTCATCGCATTTGGGACATGTAATTCAGTTGCCATTTATAATCCAAAGGTACTGACCGTGCGATTATTCTCTTGATTTTATTGAGATGATGCTGATGCTTTTAAGTATACTATTACATTATTACAATTGCATATCTTCCGATTCTTTAATGCAGTGATGTGCAAACTGGAAACTCAAGCCTATGTTTAGAGTGTACGTTCTGATAAAGCAGTTTAATTGTAAATGTCTTTAGTGTTTGATGAACTGTCAAATAAGGTCTCTGACAGGGGACGTGAAATTGTGACAGGTTTGTTTTACCTAGTTTATTAATTGTTATTAGGAAATAAGGATTGTGGAGGTGCTGAATAAACATACTGGAAGGGTGAATGCTGTCCAGTGGGTTCATAAACAAGACTGCAGTAAGTCTTTTACTTTAACCATCATTAATAAATGTCAGATAGACTGTTGACAGATATTTCAGATGCAGAGATTTGGAAAAGTGTGACATTTTTATTTTGTCTGTGCATAAAATTTAATTGTCTGTCACTGTCAGAGATAATAAAAACAAAGGAACGTCTAGAAACATAAGCTGTCTTTTTCTGCAGGTCCGGAAACCCAGCTGGTATCTGGTGGGTCAGATAATAATGTTATTGTCTGGGAAAAGCAGGATGGGAAGGTATGTGTATATAAAAACAACAGTGCATATGAACACTTATGCTGACAATATAACTGGGTCGTTTCTGTTATGCAATCCACTGGATAAAATAATAAATCAACAGCTTTTAAAAATATGCGTTTGTTTTTATCGTAACCATAAAGGTAAATTTTAAGGTGCTTTTTTTAAAAGAGAGATCTTAATATCACTTTCCACTGGGTTTCAATATCTCTTTCCAACCTTTGGAATATCTTTTTGATAGCAGTCAGTTGTGACAAATCCCTAATGTTAAGAAACTCAGTAGTGATAACTCTCCTAAAACTTTGTAACTAACTGTTTTCCTAACTTAATAGGTTTGGTGCAATTTGGCCAGATCCTCAGTGGTGTAATGTCATTATTTCCAGTGGAAAACGACACCACAAGCAGTTTTAGCAATGGATTTGAAAAATTATCTGATTGTTTGTCACACTCTGAGCCATCCTGATCGATAAAATGACAGAAATCAGCACAGTAAAAGCCCAAAAGGAACTGCAGAACAGAAATGACCCTGCTTTTTCAGTTACAAACTTCAAATTTGTGATCTCCTGGTATATTTGTCTGTAAATGGATAATTGCAAAAGTTAAATAATTATAATAATGAAATAAAAAATGAGTTGTCCATCATCTGCTGCAGTTCACAGCATGTGCAGTGTGTTCGGGACACTCAGGGCCTGTGTGTGCAGTGGATGCCATATCTCTGTCCTCTTCTCAATTACTGGTCGCTTCAGCATCCTCCGATTCCACAGTTAAACTCTGGACTTGCAGCTCTGATACAGGTAAGATAGGAAGCAAACTTTCATCTAAATTATATAAGTTTACATTTAAAATACACAGTCAATGTTGTTGTTTTTTTTTAAATAAGGACTTTTCAAATTCTCCAAGCCTGACATCTGCTGGTTGGTTCTTGTAAATGAAAAGTAGCGTATGCAATTTGAATTCATTACATGTACAGAGGTTCAAAATCAGTTTATGTCATCACAGAGACACAGTAGAATTTGCCTTGGATGTCAGTAACCAAGAACAACAGAAAGCAAATAGTACAAGAAATAAAAATATTCTAAATATTTGTCTATATTTAATATGCATTACTGTATCAAAAGTTTGTATATCAGTAAGATTTATTTATTTATTTATTTTATTTTTTTTTTGCAGCAGAATTTTTTTGAACTCTTCCTCAGATGTGTCGCTTGACACAATCTGGTTTCTGAGTTCTACAGGCATTTTTTTATTTTTTATTTTTATTTAATTTTTTTTTTACATCAGGGCTTGGTTTTTGCTCTGATATGCATTTTGAGCTGTTAGACCATTTATTAAAGGAGAGCTCCACTTCCAGAACAACAATTCACAAATAATTTACTCACCCCCTTGTCATCCAAGATGTTCATGTCTTTCTGTCTTCGGTCGTGAAGAAATTATGGTTTTTGAGGAAAGTGTTTCAGCATTTTTCTCCATATAATTGACTTCATTGGTGCCCCGATTTTGAACTTCCAAAATGTAGTTTAAATGCAGCTCTTAAATGCAGTCTTATCTTGTGAAAAGTTTGGTCTTTTTTTTTTTTTTTAATACTTTTTAAGCACAAATGCTCGTGTAGCACAGGCTCTGGGATGTGTGTTTAAGACGCTATGTATCACGTCGAAAGGTCACGCGGAACTACGGACCCAGTGTTTACAAAGCGAATGCACAAAGACTAAGAAAGTGCAAACAAAAAGGTACAACAATGTCCTCCTCTCAAGTTGTAGGACAAAATAAGATGGAGTTTTTTGCCATACTCAGTACACAGATGATGAACTTAAATGTGATTCGTAGTAGTGATGGGAAGTTTGATCATTCTACCGACTCGGACCTTTGAGTCTCGTTCAGCAAAATGAACAAATCTTTTTTCAAGTCATTTCGTTCATTTTAGCAAAATATAATTAAAATGTTACATGTTAGTACACAGACGTTGATCACACTACAAACAAGACAAAACTATATGATTAGCTCATCTTACCTCTTATCTGACAAGTTTACGGGTTGGAGTCGTTCGTTCATCACGTGACAGCCCTATAAGATTAACGAACGACTCGAAAAACCCGAAGACTCGAAACAGGTGAACTAATTCCAGTACAGAACCTAATAGGATGTTGCACATGCGCGACTGAACGAATCACTTCCCGAGACGACTCGTTCTTCCCGAGTCGCATTGAAGATTTGTTCAAAATGACAGAATCGTTTAAGAACGACCCATCACTAATTCGTAGCATCGTGGACGCGCATCCCAGAGCCTGTGCTAATGGAGCGTTTGTGCTTAAAAAGTATAAAAAAATTTTATTAAAAAAAACAAAACAAAAAAAGACCGATCATTTCACTAGATAAGACCCTTCTTCCTCAGCTGGGATTGTTTAGAGCCCTTTGAAGCCGCATTTAAACTACATTTTGGAAGTTCAAAATCAGGGCACCAATGAAGTCCATTATATGGAGAAAAATCCTGAAATGTTTTCCTCAAAAACCATATTTTCTTCACGACTGAAGACAGAAAGGCATGAACATCTTGGATGACGAAAGCGTGAGTAAATTATTTGTAAATTGTTGTTCTGGAAGTGGACTTCTCATTTAAGATATGTGTGCCTTTCCAAATAATACCCATTCAGTTGAATTTGCCACAGGTTAACTCCACTCAAAGTGTAGTAACATCTACGAGCAATATAAATGCTTGTGAGCTAAGTTTCAACTGTCACAGATAAGGGTATGAATACTTATGCAATGGAATCACTTAAGTTTTTTATTTTTAATAAATTGGCAAAGATATTTTTTGCTTTGCCATTATGTTGTATGGAGTGTAGATTGATGTGGGGGAAAAAATAATTTAAAGCAGTTTAACATAAGCCAGAAAAAAATGAAGAGGTATGAATACTTTTGCAAGGCACTGTATGACTATGGGTCAAAGATGAGATGTTCAGTTTGGTGTCCTAATTCAATGATTCAAATAACTTTTGTATACATAGGATGTCAAAATATTGGTGAAATAATGTTCCATCGTCATTCAGTGTAGCACATATATTTTTCCAAAGTGAAAAACATAAAATAAAAAAATGTATAAGAGAACACTTCATTGTACTGAATTTTATCATAGTTTAAATGATTAAAAACATCTTGCGCACAAAGATTTAAAATTACAATTTGTTCATTTTGGGAGCTGCACTGAACCTTAAATTGAACCTCAAATGAAAAAAGTTTTAAGCCGCATTGTTTTGATGCTTGAAAACCCCTT
Source organism: Labeo rohita (assembly GCF_022985175.1). Lineage (NCBI taxonomy): Eukaryota > Metazoa > Chordata > Actinopteri > Cypriniformes > Cyprinidae > Labeo > Labeo rohita. The sequence continues at coordinate 13,406,334 of NC_066887.1, read as the reverse complement.
TTCATCTTCAATCCCTAGATCTAAAATATGTACTGTATACATGCTTTGTGTTTTTTGACTTTTTTTTTTTATACAAGTCACCTTTACTTGTAATAAGAAGAGGCTCATCATGATCAAAATATGTCTTAACTCTAATTCTAATTTCACGTATCTCCCTAAAGACCAATTAGAAACTTAAACTCAAAGTCAGGGTATGATTGTTTGATCGTTCCTACTGCTATCTTTCTGGTGTCCATACTTCCTGTCCAGAAGGAGAGTGATGTTTCAGTGACCTTTTAAAAATGGTGTGTGAAGGCAATATACAGTAGGGTAAATGCGTTTCTGTATTGTTTTGACAAACTAAGTCACACGATGATGATGATGATGATGATGAGTTGCATCATTCTGCTAACATTCAAATGACAGTCATCTAATGAGCTGTCTGCCAACACGCAGAAACCAACTTCTTTTGAGTGCGTTATTTTTTAAATTAGCACAGGAGATGATTTCTGGTTTTCCGGGTAATTGGTCTAATATCGATATATTTTTTCGGATTAATAATAGCCTAATTTAAAATAAGTTATTTTTTTTTATAAGAATTCATCATGAGTTGGACAGGTTCATTTTCATGTGAGGTGTTTCTGTTCTCTTCATTAGCTGAATGCCTCCAGACCGTATCTTTTGGGAGCGGGTTCATGATGGATGTCTCCTTGGCGCTGTTGCCAGGCAGCAGAGGTAAGCTGCGCCTGCTGTTCCATGTTGATTTGCTGTATTGTCCAGCCCTATCATGTTAAAATCTCATTCTGTGCTTTAAATATGTCCTGGGGGCGACGTTGGTCTGCCTCCTACATTATTCACGTCTGGACTGTAGCTGTATTTTGCTCCTAGATGCCGTGAATAGACTTAGTGACTTGTCTGCGTTGTGTGTTCATGTGAATGAGGAGGATAATTACATCTTTTGCAGTTCCAGTACTCGCCTGTGGGGGAGATGACAGCAGAGTTCACCTGTATGTGCAGCTCAACGGACAGGTAAGACTGTCAGGTGTCTTTGCTTTATATTAATGGTGTTTGTATTGTGTGTGTCATGTGGGTGTGGATGTTAACTGGGGGTGTGTTCAGTTTCAGAGGCTTCTGACTATGACAGGACATGAGGATTGGGTCCGATGTGTGGAGTGGGCCACTAAAGGTAGGACCTGAATAGAATAAATGTGCTTAGGAAATATTTTATTTAGAGTAAGTAGAATTAAGCATGTTTTAGGACCATAAGACCCATGAAAAACCAAACGTGACCCTTGTAGTCTTTAGTCTTTATTGTTGCATTTAGTATTTATACTGCCATTTAAAAGTTTGGTGTAAAAAAAAAAAAAAAAAGTTTTGTCTGTAGCAAAATTTATAATGTTACCTAAATTTCTGTTTTAAATAAATGCTGTTACTTTGAACTTTCTATTAATTAAAGAATCCTGAAAAAAATGAAACAAAAATATTAAGCAGCACAGAATTACTGATTTGAGAATTCAGCTTTGTTACCACAGGAATAAATAAATTATAGTAATTTGTTTTACTGTATTGTTATACATTTAATAGACTTTTTAATGCATTAGCAGATAAACATATTTAAAATTTTACAGCCTTCAGGTGGAAAAATGTATACCTAAATAAATATATGAATAATTGACTGACTAAAAAGTGCTTTGAAGGAATAAGTAAATTGTAATTCATAATATTACAGTTTTTACTGTATTTTTATTAAAATACCTGCAGTCTTGGTACACGTAATAGACTTTTTTTTTTTTTTTTCGATAAATATGTAATAGATAAACATTTAACATTTTACAGCCTTCTTTAGGGAGAAATAAAAATAAATAAATAAATAAATGAATACATAAATGCCTAAAGTGCTTTTTAGGAATAAATAAATTGCAATTCACAATATTACTGTTTTTACTGTATTTTTATTTAAATAACTGCAGCCTTGGTACACATAATAGATTTTTTTTTAAAAATAAATTAGAAAATAAACATTAAAAATTTTACAGCCTTCTGTAGGGAGAAATATAAATAAATGAATAAATAAATAAATAAATAAATGCCTAAAAAAAGTGCTTTTTAGAAATAAATAAATTGCAATTCACAATATTACTGTTTTTACTGTAAATAACTTTTATTTTTATATTTTTTATTTTTATTTTATTTTTAGTTATTTTTATTTAAATAACTGCAGCCTTGGTACACGTAATAGATTTTTTTTAGCAAATAAACATTTAAAATTTTACAGCCTTCTGTAGGGAGAAATATACATAAATAAATAAATAAATGCCTAAAAAGTTTTTTTTTTTTTTTTTTTGAATAAATAATTCACAGTATTACTGTTTTTACTGTATTTTTATTCAAATACATGCAGCCTTGGTACACAGACTTTTTAAATAAATTAACAGACAAACATATTAAAAATTTTACAGCCTACTGTGGGGGAAAAAATAAATATACAAATAAATAAATAAATTGCTGAAAAAGTGATTTGTAGGAATAAATAAATCACAATAATTCACAATATTACTGTTACTATATTTACTATATTTTTTATTGAAATAAATGCAGCCTTGGTATACATAATACACTTTTTTTAAGTTTAAAGTTTTCTTCTGTAGGAAAAAAATAAATCTACATAAATGAATGAATGATTGAATGCCTTGCTACACATAATAGAATTAGCAGATGAACATTTAATTTTACAGACTTCTTTGGGAAAAAAAAAAACCAAATAAATAACTCAAAGTGCTTTGTAGGAATAAATAAATTGTAATAGTTTGCATTATTACTGTTTTAACTGTATTTTATTGAAATAAATGCAGCCTTGGTACAGGTAAAAGACTTTTTAATAAATTAGCAAATAAACTTTTAAAACTGTACAGCCTTCTGTGGGAAAAAAATAAATATAAATAAATGAATAAATGACTGAGAAAAGTGCTTTGTTGGAATAAATAAACTGTAATAATTTGTGATATTACCATTTTTACTGTATTTTTATTCAAATAAATGCGCCCTTGATACACATAATAGACATTTTAAATATATTAGCAAATAAACACATTTAAAATTTTACAGCCTTCTGTGGGGAAAAAAATAAAAGAACAAACAAATAAATAAGAATGACTCATAATAATAATAAATGACTCAAAAAGGCTTTGTAGGAATAAACTAAATAATTTGCAGTATTACTTATTACTTATAAAGCCACATAGAAAAGTAGAATGTGGTCTAGCAGTGATGCAATAAATTAAAACATTTGTGTGTATGCCCATTTTAAGCTGATTTTAATTTGGTCTGACAGCACAATTCTCATTACTGTATTACAGCAATGAACGCTGTCTTAAAAAATAATGAGAATTGCAACTAACTCATGTAAAACATCAAAGCAACTGTGGCGTGTAATTTGATGTCAATATGTTTTTGTACATTTTGGCATAAGAGTTTTTGTCACAGACCCATTTTATACATATGATCAGTGAAATAGTCCAAGGATATAAAATGCACCACCCTAAGGAGCCAATATTGTTGTTTTCACTCTCACATTCACACATGTGGCACTTGCTGCCAACTAAAGGCACTGTAACTGAAATATACAAGCGGGAAAGCCTCACATACTTTTTTGTGTAGATGGAGAGCTCTGGCTAGCCAGCTGTTCCCAGGACTGTCTGATTAGAGTGTGGAGACTGTTTGCCAAGACTGCCACTGAACCAGACCAGCAGACTGACGCTGTTATCAAAATGAAGGAGAGTGTTTTTCAAGTGTCTGGAGATGGTGAGGCTGGAGGTTTTGTGTGATTGTAATTTAGTTGTGTGATGACTTGTTTAAATTGGTTATGGTTGAGTTGATTAGCTGCTTGATTATTTGTTCTGAAACCATGTCTTGGCCTATAAAAACACAAAATCAAGAATTACATGTAGAATGTTTTATAATCAGAAAAATGAGTTTGTCTAGTAGTTCAAGTAATGAAAAATGTGTGAGGATAATATTATGTTACTCATTGCATATTTTCTTTCTGCTCTAGAGTTTGCTGTGACTCTTGAAACAGTATTGGCTGGCCATGAAAACTGGGTTTATGGAATTCACTGGCAACCTCCATGTGTCAAAGGTATTCCTAAATGCTGTCATTTTTGTGATCAGTAAGCATGAGCTGATTTTCTTTTGTTTCTTCATATCACTGTAATGTGCTGAGAAGTTATTTACATGTTGAAATAACATTTAGATTGTTTGTATTGTTTTTTTATTTCTATTTACCTAGTCTCTGCCTCTGTTTTGTTACTTGATGTCTCCCCCTGCAGGTGACTCAGTGGAACAGCCCCTGAAGCTGCTCTCTGCCTCAATGGACAAGACCATGATCTTATGGGGGCCGGAGGAGGATTCAGGGATGTGGGTGGAGCTGGTAAGTTACCTTGTTTACTACTTAAATAATGATATTGGAGAAATTTAGTAGGTGGATTAGAATGCAGTAGAATGCACTTGAGACTTGAGGAATCTAACTTCAGTTTTAGCCTTTCAGAGTTTCTCTGTGAGTACCATAAAGGAAGGGCGGGAAATGATGGGATAGAGAAAGACGAAATGAGATTTCGACAACGAACTCTGAACTCTGAACTTGTGTTACCACTGTGCCATGACTTAGATTCAATTTTTTTCTGTCAAAACAAAAAACAGTCGATCAAACTTTTATTCAGAAAGCACCTTTCAAATCCAATCCAATGCTATTGACAGTGCTTCTCGAGCGTCCACAAGTAACTGACACAAAACGGACTGTTAAAGTAGTTTATAAAAGAGAGTGAATAATAGAATACAATAAAATAAAACTCATAAAAAATAGAATATAAATTATAATGATATTAATAAAGTTTCAGGATAAATAATAAAATAAGAAAGCATTTTTAAAGGGATAGATCACCCAAAAATGAAAATTCTGTCATTAATTACTCACCCTCATATCGTTTCTATATGTAAGACCTTTGTTCATCTTAACACAAATTAAGATATTTTTAATGAAATCTTCCTAATATCAGTGTCCTTACTACCTATCTGGGCTTTGAATGTGTCAGTTGCATTGTTGTCTATGCAGGGTCAGAAAGCTCTCAGTTTTCATAAAAAATGTGACCGTGGACCACAAAACCAGTCATAAGGGTCAATTTTTTGAAATTGAGATTCATACATCATAAATAAAAAAGCTTTCCACTGATGTATGGTTTGTTAGGATATGACAATATTTGACTGAGATACAACTATTTGACAATCAGGAATCTGAGGGTGCAAAAAAATCTAAATATTGAGAAAATCACCTTTAAAGTTGTCTAAATGAGTTCTTAGCAATGCATATTACTAATCAGAAATTAAGTTTTGATATATTAACAGTAGGAAATTTACAAAATATCTTCATGGAACAGATTGTTACTTAATATTCTAATGATTTTTGGCATAAAAGAAAAAACGCTAGTTTTCACCCATACAATGTATTTTTGGCTATTTATAGAAGTATACCCGTTTTGTGGTTTTGGGTCACAAATATCTTAATTTGTGTTCTGAAGATGAACAAAGGTCTTACAGGTTTCTAACAACATGAGGGTGAGGAATAATGGCAGAATTTTCATTTTTGGGTGAACCAACCCTTTAAAAGTTACTCTGGTGCAAGACCATGTACTGCCTTATAAACTAACACAAGATTTTTTAAATCAGTATGAAAACGAGCATAAAGACATTGAAATAAGCACAAGATCTAGTTCTAGACACAAGATGTCTCCCACTGCAGACTCTACATCAGTAGCTTCACTCTTCTCTGTTTTTTAAACCTGAGTGTACAGATCAATCTCCTGGAAAGAAATAACCCCATCCTGAGGTCAGTTCCTTCCTGTCTTTCATAAACTCTCCGGTTGCCAGTCATGGACTTCTAGAATCCACAGCAGGGGCAGGAAGTGCTGCGCAAGCTCCTCTGCTATGTTCCGCTCTCTGGGTCATGCAGGGAACATCTGCCCATTCTCTGCTAACTGCGTCAAATTCAACCCACACGCTGAGAATTGCACAGATAAGCTTGTTCTCTTCCATCTGTGTGAAGGACTGTGAATGATTGGTGAGTTCCTCTCAGAAATAGGATGGCGATACCTCAGATAACCTTAAAACGATGTTTTTTCACTTTAGTCATAATAGGACGCTTTGATTGGCATTGCGGCAGCAGATAACAGGCCTGACTTCGTGGTTGATTAATAAGAGGTGCTCACTTTGATCTTGGCACACAGACATAAGTCTCTGGGTTGAGATCAATGGCTCCTAATTCTGACACTTGGCGTGTTGTAGTACGATGACGCACGTGCTTTGGCATGTCCAATTAAAAATGAAAGACAGTGAGTTGTAGTTGTAGGAAAAAGAGGTTGATTTCAGGTCTTGTGTTGTACCTGGTTGCAGTAGGGTTGTTCTGCATCCGTTATTTTCAGCACTGCATGTGTCTTCTGTATGGAGTCGTAAAGGGCATACGATATGAGGTAGGTGTGAACTAGGTTATCAGATGTGGTTGAGTGCCTTTGAACTGGCAGATTCATGGATACAAAGGAAATAAATATAGCTTATCATACATCCTTTCTGATTTTCACCTTCTGATCCCCTACTTTCACTACAGCTTTAGCTCAGGTTAAGAGATAAGTAACAGATATAATACATACACATGAATGGCTTTTAAACTGTGCACTACACTGATAAAATAGCAGAAAAAAAATTGAAGCATATAGGCCCTTTCACACTAAACATAAATATTTGTCAAAAACTAGATTTTGACAACACAATGGAATCCTGTGGCGCATTTCACACCAGGAGTGAACATTTGGCTGCTGACAAGTCCCACTTGAAGTTATCCTAACAGAAGTAGAAGGGTAGTTTTTAAGCATATTTCATAAATGATTGTATTCTGAAGCACGGTATAAAAAACTAAAATGAGATATTTGAAAAACAACTGTTTAAAATTAGAGGACACTTACAGATACCTCCAAGTTATTGGTGATAATCTAGCACCTGGTGCTCATTTACTTAATTATATGACAAACTCTACTTACCTGGCAGCATTCATCCAATTTTCACTGAGATTGCAAGATAGCAGGCCGCTCTAAGGTGACTGCAACCCAGTTATTTGCGTAGCTTCTCAGGGAACTACAGCTCTGTGTAGAAATACTGCTACATCTGAAAGCACATGAAAATACCACATTTAATAACATGTTTCTTCTCCAAACTCACTTCATAACGTCAGTCGAGTGTTTGAAATAAATCACTCTGTTAGATGGTGTGGCTTTTTAATTTGCACAGAATAAAGCACGCAAAGCAAGCATTGATAAAGGCATTGAATTATTATATACTGTATTATTAGAAAAATTATAATAAGAACAACACAGATCAACCATACATTGTCATAGTCGTGTGTTTATTAGTGACGTTGAATTAATGAACGTAGTTAAAGGAGAAGTCCACTTCCAGAACAACAGTTAGGGTATGTTGAAAAACTCAGATTGTATTTTCTCCCTCAACTTCAAAATTGGCCTATATCCAATTTTCCCTTTTTTGTTAAGGGTATTTGATCTTCTTTGCATGTTCACTTTGCAAAGACTGGGTCGGAACTTCTGCAGTGATGTAAGATGATTTTGAAATGATTTTTGAAGTTGAGGGAGAAAATACAATTGGAGTTTTTCAACATACCCTAACTGTCTTGAGCCAGAATACACAGAGTTCAGGGAGAGCAAGACAAGACGAGTGTTTGAGATTAAAAAGTATTTAAATTGTATTTTTTTTAATGAAAATAACTGATCGTTTCACTAGATGAGACCCTTCTTCCTCGGCTGGGATCGTTTGAAGCCGCATTTTTTTAAACTGCATTTTGGAAGTTCAAACTTGGAGCACAATAGCAGTCAGATTTACTGCTGACCACAGAACTGTGCTTCACTGAAAGACTCGCATGACAATCGCAGCTCTTGATTAATCGCGATTGCGATTTCATTTCGATTTATCATGCAGCCCTACTGCGACGGAAGTTTGTCCAGATGAAGGCCAAAGGTATGATTCTTTCAGCCATTGCAAGAGAAGTTGGTCATTCCAAATCTGTGATTTTTCAAATATTGCTGGTTTAAAGTAACACAAATTCATTCAAGTCCTACAAAAAGGCTGGTCGTCCATGTAAGATAAATGCGCAGGAAGACTGGACTATGCACAGACTTTCAATAAGAAATCGGTTCAACACTGCAGCTGGAATTGCTTGTCAGTTCCATACCGAACAGGGTACGGATCTGTCTCGGCATGTTTAAGAGAAATTGGACTGAAAACGCACTGACTTTCTGCTGATGAGAGGTGACCAAAGAATGTTGTGTGGAGAGAGAAGAACTGGTCTGAAGTTTACTTGAGTGATGAGAGCATGTTTAATTTATTTAGGTCAGATAGGAAACATTTTGTTCAGAGGCATCAAACTTAGGGAATACTGAAGCCCAAGTGCATAAAGAATCAGTGAAAGGTGGAGGAGAAAGTCTTCTGGTTTGAGGGGTGTTTTCTGCAGCAGGAGTTGTGCCTCTTATACAGCTGCATTGCAGGTTTAATGCAAATATTTACCAGAACCTGCTTCAGCAACATGCAGTTCCTTCCCTGCAATCTCCTAATCAGCCTTTCATGTAAGACAATGCCCTCTTCACACTGCAAAACAGGTAAAGCAGTTCCTTGAAGCTAAGAACATTGGAATAATAAAACGGCTGGGCCAGAGTCCTGATCTAAACTGATAGAAAATCTCTAGAAAATCCTTGGTGACAAAGTTATGGCTAAGAAACCCACTACAGTTACCAAACTATGAAAGAGAGTGAAAGGAGAGTGGACCAAGATCACACCAGTGTAGTGTGGAAAAACTAGTGATGTCCTGCAGCCGCAGATGTGCCGAAGTCATTTAGAGCAAGGGCCTCAACACTTCCTACTAATTTCTGACAGCTGTAACCCTCCAAGAGTTTAATTATAATCTTCTTTCATGCTACGGTGGTTACCGTTCTCTCGTTTTGATCACTGTGATCTTTTTTTGACAACTTTATATATATTATGTCAATAATGGGTAGATTTCTGCAACAGTGCAAAGGTAGATTTCTACAACAATGCACTTTACTCTGTATTTCTCAAATTAAAATGCACAAGGAAATAAAAGCATAAAAGTTTGTGCAATTGTCCAATAACTAAATAATACATAAAAGAATACTGTTTAATCTCTGTTAATCTCAGTTTTCATTTTTATCTTGCGTTTGGTGTGAAAAGGCCTTAACCATTGAAGCAGCAATAATTACTTGTTCATAAATATGGCAGTTTGTCTAAAACTAGCCTTCATGGCTCAGTTATGAACTGACTGCAAGTGTCCTACTAAGCAGAAAATGACCAGCATCACTTTGGCTAATTAACACATCCACAAAGAAGAGTCTCCTCCATAATGATTAGCCTAATTGGTTAGATTTAGTGGAGAGCTGGTTTGCAGTAGAGTGGCCAGGCAAACCGCTGAGTAAAGTACACCCTCCTAATAAGTCATGTTGCCAATGAGCAGTGTGGGGGACTGCAGGGACCATTCTGAGACTCTGCAAGCCATTAGTGTTGTGCTAATGGTTTATTCTCCCTGATAGACCAGAAGAGAGAACGGATGAGTTACCATGAAAAATCTTTAACCTCCAGACCTCATGACCCACACCCACATCACCTAGTATTGGCGTACTATTGAGCTACTCACAGTATCCATCATCATTGTTGGATTGCACACTTTCAGCCTCATGAATCTCTCATCTCCACAGGAATGAAACCATAAGTAAAGCATTAGTTTGTCCGGTAGTGATTACCTTTATCTTGGAAGATAAAGTGCAAGATAATCCAAGTAGTCATTTAGCAAACACTTTTATCCACAGTGACTTGCAGTATACTTATTGAATCACTCTGGAGCAACCGACGCTAAGTACCTTTCAAGGGCATAAGGCTGATAGTTCATGGATTGCTTCTACTGGGCTTCAAACCTACATGTACCCATACTCATTTTGTAAGTGTGGTGTCCTTACAGTCTTATGGCTACTGGCCTGGATCTGTAACTTCTAGACCACATCTAGGACCCTAACTTCCAGAGTTTCGTCTCTCCCCTTCATTGTTTGCTTTCGTACCAGTCCCATCCAAAACACTGTGGTTTATGTTACAACACACATTGTGCCACAGATCCATATTGGTGTTCCTTCCCTAAACAAGAGTGATTGCACATTTCACCCATGAGATTTGGCCGTGATATACGAGTAGCCATGTGGACGGAATTCAAAATCAATCTGGTTAATGTTGCATCACTCTTTCCAGAATGGCTCGCAGAGATCCGTGCCATTCAAAGTGAAGGGCTCTCTTTATCGCAGTCATTAGTTCCGCCATATTCATTCCGTAGGATACGCCTGTGAAGGGCATCTCAAATGTCTCTCTATTGGCGTACACAGGAGCGTGAAAATGTCGATAGCCCTTGCCGTTTCAGGTTTGTGGATTTAACTTTGAATCCGTGTTTTCCAGACAACGTGGCTCTGTCCGAACTGTCGTGCATGTCTTGTTGGCTGATTTGTCCGTCCAGAGTTGTCGTTTTGATGAAGACCTTAAGATGGCCACCTGATCTGGCAATATCTTTGAGACATGCTCTGTTGGGCACGAGAAGAGACTGTGAATCATTGAGCGGTGACACCCCTGAACGTGAGGAATCACCGCTGCTTTTAACACGGCTGCTGGAAATGTCTTGTCCTGCTCAAGGTCAAAAGGAAACACCACTGCGATGGCTGTCAAGTGAAACATACCTCCTTTTTTCGCAGCTAAAAGTGTGATTCGATTACATTACAAAAATATTTCTTAGTTGAGGCTGAAGCATCAGTCTTTGCTTGCACACAACCATAAATAAAAGTAGAGGCAGGTTATCGCTGATGGCATAATCATGACTAATTATCTTGTTTTATACAACGTTACCGCTTGCTCCGCAGCACGACTCACTTCCCCCATTATCGTGAGACACTCGAGCAGCATTAAGCATGTTAGACACGGGCCAGACGGAGGGCAAGCCGCACTACAGTTTGCTGGAAAACAATTACATTGCTTTGGTATTCATAGCCCAGCCCAGTCAGGGGAGTTTACACTGATTCATTCTTCATGTGACCATTTTGTCTCCCAGCTTTCCAAGGCTCATATTTGATTTAATGTGTGCGTGATTACGTTCAACATCACATTAATGCATTCAAAGGAAGCAAACACAATTTATTTCTCATTTAATAGTCTCCTCTTTGCATACATCGCGCCTTTCGCTTGTCGGCCTGATTAATTGGTGTCCTCAGACTGTTACTTAACGGAGATGGAGCGCAGCTGTAGACTCTCAACTCAGATTGCTCAGCATTCATGACTACTAATTAGCGGCCTGCTTGACCAGGCGGTTTATCAGGGGCAGTGACACCAGCGAAGGCCTCTCTTATCAAACACTTACCATCAAGAAAATGATGGAGAGTGCAGAGTGTAGTTCCCAGGTTTTTGTTTTCATATAAATGTCCTCTTTAGGATCAGGTTTTAACCACCCCAGGCAATTAACTCATAACAGCCACAACATAATGTCATTCTCTCTGCATAATCAAATGAAGAAATAATCCTAAAAGAGTTTATAATCACTTCAGACAGGATTTCAGAGTTGACGACAGTCTACAATATCACCATACTAAAGTGTACTGGCCTGTTGTTAAAGATCTGGGGTGTTTTTCCCAAAAGTATTGTTAGCTACAAAGAAACTTTTATTGTCACCAACATACTTTAACAATTCAGTGTTTCCCAACGAGCATTTGTGAACAGCTTTGTGAAGTTGTGAGGTTGGAACTGCAGCTCTCACTCTGTGGTTAGAAATGTAGTTTCTTATGACTTGTGGACCTAATGAGATCAACTCTGTTTTTTCCGGTTTAAAACAGTTAGTATATGTCGAAAAACTCCCATCTCATTTTCTCTTCAAACTTCAAAATTGTCCTAAATTGCTGCAGAAGTACCAACTCAGTGTTTACAAAGTGAACATGCAAAGAAGGTCAAACACCCTTTACAAAAAGAGCTAAAACAGTGATGTAGTACGATTTTGAAGTTGGGGAAGAAAATGAGATGGGAGTTTTTCGACATATACTAACTGTATTGAACTGGAAAAAACAGAGTTCACACAGAGCTAGACAAGATGAGTGTTAAAAAAAGCATGTAAATTGTATTTTTATTTGTTTATTTATTTATTTAGAAAATAACCGATCGTTTCGCTAGATAACACCCTTCTTCCTCAGCTAGGATCGTTTAGAGCCCTTAAAACTGCATTTTGGAAGTTCAAATCCAGAGCACCATAGATGTCCACTATATGGAGAGAAATCCTGAAATGTTTTCCTTAAAAATTATCATTTCTTTACGACTGAAGAAAGACAGACATGAACATCTAGGATGACAAGGGGATGAGTACATTATCTGTAAATTGTTGTTTTAGAAATGAACTACTTCTTTAAGACCTACATTACTGTGTTTATGAGGATACTTGTAAAGATGGGCATTTTGACACATACATGTGTGTGTATTTAACGTTTAAGTCCTATAAAGCGGAAAAAATAAGTTGGTTCGATACCGTGAGCACCATTTTCATGTGAGCGTGCTTTGCTGACACTGCTCGGACAGCGTGTGCATATAGTGAAATGAGTTCTCTTTCGGTGCATTTCAGCAGCTTAAAATCACTTTTTTTTTTAAACCGTAATGCTATGTTTGAATTTAAATGCTTAAAAGTTTTCGTCACCACATAGCACAGCAACGTCACGTGAGCATGTAACCGTGATAGAGGCAATAATCCAAAATCACTACCAGTGGACAAATTTCTGAAAGTGAATCACGTCTGTTGGTATATCGGCCACCCCATCTTGGTTGTATTGAATGATTGAGTTACTGTTGAGTTACTTTCTATCAGCTCGAACCAGTCTTGCCATTCTCCTCTGACCTCTGGCATCAACAAGGCATTTTCGCCCACAGAGCTGCTGCTCACTGGATATTTTCTCTTTTTCTGACCATTCTCTGTAAACACTAGAGGTGGTTGTGTGTAAAAATCTCAGTAGATCAGCAGTTTCTGAAATACTCAGACTAGCCTGTGTGGCACCGACAATCATGCCACTTTCAAACTCACTTAAATCATTTCTTTCCCATTCTGATGCTCAGTTTGAACTTCAGCAGATTGTCTTGACTATGTCTACATGCTCACATGCATTGAGTTGCTGCCATGTGATTGGCTGATTAGATACTTGCATTAATGAGCATTTGAAAATGTGTACGTAATAAAGTGGACAGTGAGTGTATGTTGAACCAAGGTGGACCGAATGAAAGATATGTGATACAGTTACTACAATTTTGGATATATAGTCACAGTAGCGAACTGTGACTCTTGAGCCTAGGCCCTCTCCCCGTACCTTTGTCGGGGGGTTTAAAACTAACTACAAGCCTATAGTTTACGGTGTCCTCTTCTAAAAGTCAAATTCGACAATTCCACCGTTGAAACAAGAGGCTATCCATGTAATGTACATAATGACTTCATCCTAGGTTGAAAGATTGTGTATTATGCATTTTTCAGTAAAACGTTCATCTTTTTGTGGCTCTAATAAATTCTGTGATATGTGTTGCACTGGGGCACTGCACTTCACACCCGGTGTGCACAGTGAGAATGACTGATATTACCAAATAAAACAAATTAAAGTCACTTCACTTCACTTCAGATCCTCATTACAAATGCATCATTACACAATATATGCTGGGCAAAACGTACAGACACTCCCTCCCATCTCACAAAACCAACAAATGTAATGCATTTAAGACAACACATCATGACAGCACTCACACCAAAACAAATTAGCGACAGACACTTCATAACAAACAAGCAGTGTTTATAATAAATAATATTATTATTGGCACAGTGGCCTGGTAAATATCCTCACTTACGTTATTTGCGGCTTCCATCGTGACATGAATAATAGCTAGTTAGTTTATCAGCATATAAAAAAAAGTTACTTTTAAAAGTAATGCATTACAATTTTGTGTTACTCCCTGAAAAAGTAACTAATTACGTTACTTAGTTACATTTTATGAAAAGTAACGGGTTACATTACTTTTGTGTTACTATTTAAATCTGGGCAGGGCTTGCTTCTTTGTATTTAATATAAAACAATTCTAATGTAAAAGTCCTTTTACACCACGGGTGAAATGAATTCACCTCAGTTTCAAAGAAAAGTACATTTATGCAGGAGATCACTCTTCAGCTAAATGAAGCACAAATGTTATTTTATCTATAGTAATTTTTGCTTATTAATATGGTTGAACTGCATCATCAAAGGTCAGCAGCAAAGACACTGGTTAATAAAATGGGATTAAATACATAAAGGATATTTGTTTTATTTAACATTTTTAATTATTGCAGGGTTGTGTCATATTCTGAGTTTGCATTTCACTGTTTTTATTTATTTTGAGGAATACTGAATCTCTTTTTTTTTGAGTGAGATGAATTAATGCATGTTCACATTAAGTCTAGAATACAGTAACATCATGTTTACTCCCAATTTTCAGACAGGAGACTTGTCAATCAATAAATGGGGAAAAAAGTAACTGGCGTTACTTATTTGAAAAAGTAACTCAGATATTTTCTTAGAAATTCAAAAGTAATGTGTTACTTTACTAGTTACTTGAAAAAAGTAATATTATTACGTAACTTGCGTTACTTGTAATGCATTACCCCCAACACTGTGTGTATATATATATATATATATATATATATATATATATATATATATATATATATATATATATATATATATATATATATATATATATATATATATTATTATAATTTCTTTTTTTTCAAGAGATTCCCATAGTGGGCGGAACTTGTCATAAAGTTAGTGATAACAATGCTCACCCATTTAGAGGAAAGATATGATTGGTCAGTTTTTATGTCATTCGAAATAACTCTCCCATTGATTTACTATTGCTTGGCCCTCTGTAATTTCATAGCTGGACCACCAATCACAGAGCCGCAAAAGCTAGGCGAAAACATTTAAATATGAAGAAATTGGGCGGTGATCAGTTACATTCACTAAATACGCAGATTTGGAGAGGATTTTTTTCTTTAGAAATTTTATTTAGTTTATTTAGATAATGTTTGTCAGATATAAATTGCATAAAATAAGTTCTAATTATTTTTTGTATTTGAAAATATTATATTTTAAAACATTTATTTAAAAATGGTAAATATTGTTTTTAGGCCCTCTCTGAGGGCCTAGAGGGCCCTAATGGTTCCCCACTGTATAGTTATAACTAGCTAGGTAATTTCTCCAACAATGCATCACTATGGTAGTTAACCAGCAAATGACATTGTTGTATGAAGCTGGATGTCAGTCCAAAAAATTTTAATACTGCATAAAACATTTGCGAATAAGCACAGTTTCCATGCAACAAGTCAAAGAGAACAAAGTGGCACAAAATATCACTAAGAAAAGTAGGAGAAGCCACTAAATATAATGATTTTCATATAAAACAAATTACTTGCACCTTAGAGTGAGCAGACAAAACAATAAATGCGGTCATTGCTTTTGGAAGTGGATGCCTGCTGTTTGGGATGTAGTCATGTAAGACAATTCTGGGAGGCAATTAGTCTGCTGGTTAGTCAGGTTATCCCATCCCATAGCGCAAAGACGTGAGTTTTTTGATGCGCATGGAGGAATTTATTTGTCAAATGCATTTCCATCTCCCATTATTCACATATTCCCATTATTTTT
This sequence comes from Labeo rohita, assembly GCF_022985175.1. NCBI lineage: Eukaryota > Metazoa > Chordata > Actinopteri > Cypriniformes > Cyprinidae > Labeo > Labeo rohita. The sequence continues at coordinate 13,390,516 of NC_066887.1, read as the reverse complement.
TGCAGATTAAAAATTGTTTTTGTTTTTTTTCAAATTTGTTGTATCCATCACTCGTTGTGATACTTTAAAAATGCGTATAAAAAAAATGCAATGTAATGGAAACACACCCCAGGGTCGGTAACCAAAATATTGGAGTTTTGAGTTACTAATCCACCATTGTGTCCTTCTACATAGTCCTGCAAGAATGTTTCAGATTTAAAGTGTGGTGTTGTACACTATAATATGGACAATTTGAATATTTATTGTTTCTCATTATTTCTTGTTGACTCTTTATTAAGGTTCGTGTTGGGGAAGTTGGAGGAAACACCCTGGGATTCTATGGATGCCAGATGAGCCCAGACGGCTGTATGATTCTGGCTCATGCCTTTCATGGAGCACTGCACCTCTGGCACTGCGACAGCAACCAGGTCAGACGTAACTGACAACATCCGTTAGTAACGAAGAACCGTTTAATTCAAGTATGTTATGATTTACACTAAATGGAGTAAATGAATATGGAGATTTCTGTTTTGCACAGGGAGAATGGAGGCCTAGTGTAGTCATTTCGGGTCACTTTAACGCAGTGCAGGACTTGAGCTGGGACCCCGAGGGAGAGTTTATCATCACTGTCGGATCAGACCAAACCACCAGACTCTTAACACCCTGGACCAGAAAAGGATGCTCAGAGGTTTGAACAAATTTCAACTATTTGATTTTTGAATTATCATACACTGAAGGCTTTTATGGTTGATCAATCCTTTCTGTGTTTGTAGATTACCTGGCACGAAATCTCAAGGCCGCAGATTCACGGCTATGACATGCAGTGTCTGACCATGGTTGGCCGTTTTCAGTTCGTGTCCGGCGCAGACGAGAAGGTCCTGCGGGTGTTCAAGGCTCCAAGGAATTTTGTGGAGAACTTTGCTAACATATCAAGCACCTCTCTGGAGAAATTGCTGGGCTGTAATGTAAGTACTTAGAATCATCTCATCTTTAAACTTTAATTAGTTACATCAAATAAAACCTGGGTTTTAATTACTCTTTGCGCTGTCTTGGATCAGTGAGAGATTTTAAGATGAGTCTCACATTTTTTCATTATCTTAATCCTAATGTTTATGCACACGCTCTCAGATATATAGCTAAATGAGTTTCATTTTCTGTAACTTGAGGTCATGGTAAATGAGACGACATAAATGGCATTCTCAATTCAGGTTGATTCTGTGTAATTAAGCGAATATCACTTGAACGCTTGTGGAGCCAAACACAGCCGAGCTCATATTTAGACCAGCATTTTCGCTTTTATACAACAGTTCAGTGAAAAGTTGTTATAGAGTAATTTGCATTTCAGACAAAATTTGACATGTTAATAATATAATAGAAGGGTAGAAGGGGTAATATAGAGAAGGTTTCTAGTGTGTCTCTGTTTCCTGGGTGTTCAGGATATAGCAGATCTCCCAGAGGGAGCCAGCACTCCTGCCCTTGGCCTGTCCAACAAGGCCGTGTTTCAAGGTATGAACCCTTTGAATTCGTTGGCCACAGGAGAATTTGCATTGTGCTGATCCTGAGAGCGGTGAGGCAGTTGCTAACCTTTACTGTGACATCTGATGTGTTTACAGGTGACCTTGCATCTCAAAGCCCTCAACAGGACAGTAAGGATTTCAATAGCCTGTCCGACCAATATAAAGAGTCCTACTTTCAGCCTCTCAAACTCACAGGTATTTATGCATGCATTTTTTTCCTCAACTACTGCATTAAAAATAACCTGTGGTTGGTCATTTTTACATTTCAGTCAAATTGAAAATATAATATGCACCAGACTCTATAACAATAGCCAAAAACTTCACCATCACCAGGTAGACACTGTTGACAGTTTTTCAGTTATTCCTCGAAAACACAACGTATTCTACATTTGTGACAAGCAGTTATTAAAGACTGTTTTCTCTAGTTTATTAATGTATCTGGGGCATGAATCAGAGATACTGGAGACAAATGTTATTACAGCGTAAGGGGGGATGGGTGGAGGGCGAGTGTTGAAGCAGGGGGGTTTATGCCTCTCTTGCTCCAGGCGAACAGTGGCAAACGTTGTCAATGTGATTGAAAAAGCTCCTTAATCTGGAATCATAATTAGAAAGAAGGCTTATATAATTGCAAAGTTAAAATATTGATGACTCTGGGCGATGGGGAGCGCAATGAGGCGGACACAGAGTTGTTAATGGAATAATACCACTCCCTCCATCTCGCTTCTTCTGGAGGGGCAAAGAGGGAAATAATTAAAATAAAACTGCAAACCAGGGATGAATTTAAAAAAAAAAAGTCTGGTCTCCATTCCATTTCAATTGGAGCATGTGTTGCGTAAGTGTCTGTGTATCTAAATGAGACAATATTATTTCAGGCTTGCACAAAGAGAGCTCAATTTGATTTACAGCATGTCGTAAAGCTAACGGCCATTGAAAATTGTAGATAAAGCTGCCGTTGTTCCAAACAGCTTTGAGTAAATTGCTCGGCTGTGTATCTGTTGCTAAATTAAAAGATGAGCCTATTGAAAAATACAGTCTATAGGCGTCTGGCTCGTTTCTCATAATAACTATGTTTATGTTTTGTGACTCTCTATTGTCAGAGCCTCCGACAGAGGACGACCTCTTGCAGAACACACTGTGGCCAGAGGTACAGAAGCTGTGAGTTTCCCATCAATTCTCATTTGTGTTCGTCTGCCCTCACTGGCTGTTGTGCAGCAGGCACTAATGCTGCTCCGCATTATTGCTCAACCAGCTTCTGTGGCATAAATAATGCAATGTAATAGGTATTTAGAGCTCATGACAAGAACCATTCATCCTGTATGCTTTGACGCTAAACAAGAAAAGACTAATATTGTTCATTAAACATCTTTTTTTATTTTCCTCCTTAGCTTTCTGCATCTAAACTAAGGCATAGAAGTACTGTTTGCAAGTATGTGAATGCTAATGCTTCTTGTTATGCAAGTTCAATGTTGTGTCATTGCGCTCTGAAATGTGTCAGCGTTCTCAACACTGCTGTGAAGAGTGTAATAGTAGGTATTAGAATAAACTTTAAATTGGCTGATAATAATAAGCCCTGAAAACCTTGATTAGCTGTTGCAGGTGTGTTTGATTGGGGTTGAAGCTGAACTCTGCAGTATGGTAGCTTTCCAGGAGCAGGGTTGGAGACCCCTGTTAAAGACATTTGTTGATACGGAATTTTACTACAAAACTCAAAATGGCTGATGCCCAAAAAGGCTGACATAGGAGAAGTAGATATCGTTCAGTTTGTATGTCGCTCCAAATTTAACGAGACTAATCTTACGATTTTTGGTCAAACTAAAAATATCACGTAGTATAACACGTACCAAGTTTGGTCTGAATCCGCTAAAGGGTTCCCAGATAGCACTCATACGTCTGCAAGATGTCTGTTAAAGATCTCTTGATCTGGAAAGCATTTGCTGTGTACAAACATCTGGCAGACGTCTGTAAGATGTCAGTTTTACACACATTCTAATAATAAATATCTTAAAGACATCTAATAGATGTCTAATTGACTTCTGATAGGAAACGTCCTATAGATGTACTGCCGATGAGCAAACTACGTAAAAAATACGTCTTGCAGATGTAAATGCAGACGTAAAATAGATGTCTCCGAGATGTACGTGTGCTATCATGGTTGTGAAGATATAGCCTTGTGTCTGTACAGTTTTATGCCAAAGTTTGGGAACCCTTTGCAGAATCTGTGAAAATGTGAATAATTTGAACTAAATTAGAGAGATCGTGCTCCAGAAGGAAACACGATGCATTAAGAGCCAGGGGGTGAAAACTTTTGAAGATCAAGGTAAATTGTACTTAATTTGTCTTCCGGGAAACATACAAGTATCTTCTGTTGCTTCCGAAGGGCAGTACTAAATGGAAAAAAAATTATATTTCAACAAATTAAGACAAATTTGGACATCTCCATCATGTTCAAAAGTTTCACCCTCCGGCTTTTAATGCACCATGTTTCCTTTTGGAACATCAGTGAATATTTGAACCTTTTTTAATAGTTGTAACACACTTTATGAAAACAGTTATATCAAAAAGCTTTTGATAACTTTTTGCCAGCATTCTCTGAAGATGATCTGAAGCAATATAGGTGAAAATCAGACAAACCGTCTAGGATGAGTTCAGAAAGTTCTAAATTGCAAACCCGTAGAATTTTACAATTTGGTATGCATTTGACTTTGCATAAGGAATCAGAGGAAAAAAGAATTTTGCCTATATAAGTGCAAATTTGGCCTATTGGTGGCATTAGAGAGTTCGAGACTTTGCATAAGGAATCAGAGGAAAAAAGAATTTTGCCTATATAAGTGCAAATTTGGCCTATTGGTGGCATTAGAGAGTTTGAGAGAGACTTTAAATTTCCTTCAGTGCTTGGACCCATAATACTAATTTTTATTTAACAACCAGTAGCAATTATTTTGTTACTTTGTCTTCTGACCAATATGCACTGATATTTACCAGTAGTTTTATGCATGTTTTTAAAAAATGGTAAAATAATTACTAGACTACAAAAAGTCACCGAATTATACATTAATAATAATCAATTTTATATTATAATGCACAATGTTATACATTTTTACACCAAAAAAGACTTTTTTTTAATATAATTTATATACTATTAGAGTATTTATAAATATTTTGAATAATCTTTTTTTCTTATATTTCTGTTTGGCTTTGTTGGTAACACTTTACAATAAGGGTTTCATTAGTTAACTACATTAGTTAACATGAACTAAGAATGAACAATTTACCAACCTTATTGTTCATTTTCGCATTTACTAATGCATTATTAAAATCACAATTGTTTGTAAACATTAGTAAATGCACTGTGAACTAACATGAACTAACAATAAACAACTGTATTTTTTATTAACGAACATTAACGAAGATTAACAAACAGTGTAATAAATGTATTGTTAATTGTTCGTTCATATTAGTTAATACATTAATGTTGACAAATGACACCTAACTGTAAAGTGTTACCCCTTTTTTATTTCAGTTTTAATAATTGTAGAAGGCAGATTTCAAAGTTTTAAGTTTTTCATGTAATATTTTCATTTTGTGTTATTTCAGCATTACTTCAATAAAGAAAAAGAATAAATAAATATATTAGTTTTAGTTAACAAAAACAACACTGCAAACAACACAGTTTTAAGCAGATTTGCTTAAACTATTTAAATGTTTATAGCTGAATAGCATCCTGATTAATGGCTCAGATATTTGAAGTCTCAATCGATCCCTTGCGTACTGAGGATTGTTACTGCCACAGCAATGCAATGGGTTGTTTGCGTTAACGAAGCATTTGTGCCTGTGTTTGTTTACTTACATAAAGTATTTTCTGGCCTAAGTTTCCTGAGCTTTTGTTAGCACAGAATAATGCCTGTGTTGCACTAAAATGACATACGACTCTGACATTTGCTGAAACTGTAGGCAATATATTACAGAATTAGATGCTTAGTGGCATTTTGCACTGGTTGGTAGGAAAATAGGCGTATTATTCACAAGAAATTATTACACATTAACAATATTTTTTGCAATTAAATATTAAATATGTCCCCTCCAAGGTATTTACAATTAAATGTACAGACTTGCATTTTTTTTTTTTGACCTGCTCATAAGAATTCAAAGTCAGGTTCCTTAATACACAGGCGACACTGGATAAACTATAATAATTTACATACACAGCTGTAAGCAGCTGAAGGCTTTGACAACCCGGCTTGCCGAGCTATTCATCCAGCGCTTGAAATTACTAAGCAGATCTGCTAATGGCTGCCAGAGCGCACGGCTTTCTTCCACTCCCATAAGCACAGGAGAGCACGCACGGCAGCCCTGACACACAAAGCATCCGTCGTGTTTGAATCACCGCCCCGACTGTCTCTCTGAACCTGTCACGGTGCTCAGGCTTTATTTGTGAGCAGGTACTGACAGAGCCCTCATTAACATACCCTCTTTCCGTGTCGCTCTCTCCGCAGGTACGGGCACGGCTTTGAGATGTTTTGTCTGGCGTCGGATTCTGCGAAGACGGTGGTGGCCTCGGCGTGTAAGGTACAATCACATGGGTGACCAGATGGTCATTAGTGTCACACAAACGTAGCCGTGGACTGTAATAACAGAACACAGAAAAGCATGCAAGCGTGAATCTGCACCAATCCTTAAGTGGTCTTAAATATTTAGTCATTTGCCATTTTAACAAGCTCATGTCAATTTAGACCGTGAAATCCATGTGCAAGTTAATTTTGATTCTCTTGGATGTTAATACGCTGCCTGTCATATTAAAAACACATTGAACTTACATGACCGGAGTTAGTAACCAGCCTTATGTGCCCTCCGGCCGCTATGACACACATTCTGAGACAGTTGAAGGGAGATCATTGGTTTGTGTCCCGGTCTGGCCCCCTGGTTCTGCCAAACCCACGCTGATCGCGCACAAAGCCCTTCCGAATGAAAGCACATTCTGCATGTCACCTGCCATTGTTCACGCTCGAGCGGAGATTGTGAGGTTTATTCAGTAGGGCTGATGGCGGGATGGTGCTGGGGTCCTGCAGGCTCAGATGACTTTGCTGTGGACGTGAGGTTTGTCCTCTAACACTGCTGGCTGTGCTGCAACCGCTGTATGTAGGAGAAGGGGCTCTACGGTTGAGGTTCAGAGAAAGGGCACAAACTTCTAGCTTTTGGATGCTGGAGTGAAAGATCTGCATGATCTACACCTTGTGTTACAGGCCTCTAAACCAGAACATGCTGCCATTCTTCTGTGGAGCGCAGCTTCCTGGAAACAGCTTCAGTCGCTGCCCTGCCACAGCCTGACCGTTACTCAGATGGCGTTCTCCCCGAATGGACGCCTCCTGCTCGCTGTTTCTAGAGATCGCACCTGGTCCTTATGGAGACGAGGAAACGGTGACTCGGATACAGGTGAGCACACCTCCCCTCAGTCCTTGTTCAGCTTTGTTCCCTCATAGATTAGCATAGATTAGCATTATTAACAGAATGTTTAAGCATGATTAGCATGTTGTTAACATGTTAACACGATTATCATGTTGCTAGCATGTTTCTACCCTGGTGAAAAAACCTGCACATGCTGGTTGGTATGTTTTGATGCTGGGATGCTGGTTAGGTAGGTTTTGATGCTGGTTTAAGATGGTCCTTTGCTGGTTTTTGCTGGTCATGTTGCTGGTCAAGGACCAGCATGAACCAGCAAAGGACCAGCATAAACCAGCAAAGGACCAGCATAAACCAGCAAAGGACCAGCTTAAACCAGCATCAAAACCTACCAAACAAGCATCCCAGCATCAAAACATACCTACCAGCATATGCTGTTTTTTTCACCAGGGTAGCATGATTAACAGAACGTTTAAGCATGATTAACATGTCGCTAGAATGTTTTAACATGTTTGGCATGTTGTTAACATGTTTTTAGCATGATTAACATTTTGCTAACATGATTTTAAGCATAATTAGCATGTTGTTAACATGTTGCAAACATGTACTAGCATGCTGTTATCATGTTTCTAGCATGGTTACCATGTTGTTAACATATTTCTAGGATGATTAGCATATTGCTAGTATATTGTTAACATGTCCTAACATGATTGCCATGTTGTTAGTATGTTTTTAGCGTAATTAACATGTTGTTTGCATGTTTCAAGCATGATTAGGATGTTGTTAACATGTTTTATTGTGGTTATCATGTTGTTGGCATGTTTCTAGCATGATTAACATTTTGGTAACATGTTTTTCTAGCATGATTACCATGTTGTTTACATATTTCTATGAAGATTAGCGTATTGCTAGCATAACGTTAACATATTCTAAGCATAATTACCATGTTGCTAGCATGTTTTAGCATGATTACCATGTTAGCATGTTTCAAGCATGATTATGTTGTTAACAGGTTTTAACATGATTTGCACATGGTTAGTATATTTCTAGCATGATTACCATGTTTCCAGCATGTTGCTAACATATTTCTAGGATGATTTACATATTGCTAGCATGTTTCTAACATGATTAGCATGTTAACAATTTTAACATGATTTAGCATTGCTAACATGAATGAAAAACCAAGTAAAACCAGTTAATTTTGTAAAAAAAAAAACCCCAGCTTAAACAGCTGAAAGCAGCTGATTCAGTAAATCTAAAATCAGTTAAAACCAGCTAAAATCAGATGACTTAGTAAAAAACAAGTTACTACCATGTTTTAACATGTTTCTAACACGATTAGCATGTTTTTAGCATGTTTCTAGCATGATTAGCATGTTGTAACAAAATTGGCATGTTGCTAGAATGTTTAAGCATAATTAACACATCGCTAGCATGCTATTAGCATGTTGCAAGCATATTTCTAGCATGATTAACATGTTATTAGTATGTTGCTAGTATATTTTTAAAATGTTCTAAGCATGATTACCATGTTGCTACCATGTTTTTAGCATGATTACCATGTTGTTAGCATGTTTCTAGCATTAGTATTTTAACAGGTTTTTAGTGTGGTTTGACATGAATGAAAAATCCAGCCTAAAACGAAGTAAAACCAGCTGATTTAGTAAAACACAACAGCTTAAAACCAGCTAAAATTAGATGATTTAGTAAAAAAACTGCTAAAACCATCTGATTTATAAAAAAAAAGAAAAGAAAACAGCTTTTAAAATCCAGCTAAAACCAGCTCATGAAGCAAACTAAGACCAATTGTGAATCATATTGCAGTTTTGTTTTTATTTTGATTAATCGTTCAGCCCTACATAAAACCCCTGTAGAAGTACCATCCTATAAGATGAATGGGAAAGCTAACAGCTTCCTCCAGGGTTTATAGATCTCTTTACTCCAAGACAGCTTTTACCTTCCTCCATTTCTCTTTGTCAACAATATAAGTTTGTGGACTGCTGATGTTCACCCACTGTAAGATTCTTCTGGCATTTACAAAGAGTCAGCTAGCGCCTCCCAGTGACCGCGTTGCAGTATTCATGTGTATTCTGAGCATACACAGCTAAATCACTGTTGACACAAGGTAACCACAGGAGCGTCTGTTTTTCTTTCTCCATTTTCTGACGTGTCCGAGGCATCGCCGGCCGCTGAGGGCAGAGGCATGCCGCAGTCCGTTCTCGTTGAGGCTGGTATTACTCACAGCCTGTGTGCTGCAGACATGGAGAGGTTAGTCAGTGTCACAGCTGATCAGAGAACAGCCCAGTATGGCGGTCGAACGATGTCATGCGTGGAGAAATCTCTATCACAAAGACATGTTGCCTCCTCTGCCACCCTCTCTCCATTTGTCGGACTCTCTCTCTTCTGTGTTTCTGACTAATGAGTTAAGACTATCCAGTCTGTGGCTGGCCAGCTGTGGTTGCTTGAGCTTTAATTAGCAGAGGCACGCGTGTGGAGAGGGTTACTGGCCAAGGTGGCGTCACCAGGTTGTGTTGACCTCGATAGCTGGACTGTGGGTGACCATAAACTCAGTCTAGAACAATTACAACAAACATTGAGGTTGGGCTGCACGATAATGGTTAAACGGTTAATTGCGAATATTTTGCTAAAAAAATAAAACAACAAATAATAAGCATTTATTTCGCCATTGTAATTTTTTGCACATTTCATCAGAAATTTTGCACTTCCACATAAGCATAGATGAAGAGAACTTAAACTTGTTTGATTTGCTCACATTTAGATTTAGCAGCACAAACAACTACATGAAAGAAAACTATGGAAGCCCATTTCTGAATAAAAGGAAACTGAATAAACGTAATTGCAACTTTTTATCTCACAATTGACTTTTTTCCCATAGTATTGTGATATAAAATTCTGACTTTAAAATGAAAAATTAGCACAATTGCAAAAATTATAGCACAAAGTTAATAAGTGAGAATTTTGAGATTGTAAACTCACAATTCTGAAAAATATCTGTCTTTTTTCCCCCTTAGAATTGGACTTTATAATCTGCAATTATAATTCTGACTTTATGTCTCAATTCTGAGAAAATATCAGTTTTTCCCCTTCGGAATCTGACTTTATAACTTAAAATTTGAGCAGTATCTCGTAATTCTGACTTTATAACTTGCAATTGCAATTCTGAGAAAAAAGTCGGAATTATGAGTTTATGTCTTGCAGTTCTTACTTTAAAACTTGCAATTGCAAATTTATATCAGAATATATATATATATATATATATATATATATATATATATGTATTGCGGGGGGGGGCAGGGAAGTCATAATTGCAAGTTTATATACCGCTATTCTGACTTTATTTCTGAATTCTGAAAAAAATATATGTCTTTTTCCCCCTCGGAACTGGACTTTATAACTCTCAGTTGCAAGTTTATATCTCACAATTCTGAGGGGGGAAAATGTCAGAATTCAGAGTTTATGTGCCACAATTCTGACTTAATATTTTGCAGTTCTGACTTTATAACTCGCAATTGCAAGTCTGATAATTACGAGTTTATATGCCACAATTCTGACTTAATGTCTTGCAATTCTGACTTTAAAACGGTATTTATATCTTTGCAACTGCATTGTGGATTAAAAAGTCAGAATTACGATTATATAAGTTTATATCTTGCAGTTCTGACTTTATAACTCACGATTGCGAGTTTACAGAATATATTATATATTTGGTACTAGAATTGCGAGAAAAAATGTCAGAATTGCGGAACTCGCAATTGCAAAAAAACCCTCGCAATTGTGAGTTTATATCATGCAGTCAAAATTGGGAGATTAACCTTTTTAAAACATTTATTATTCAGTGATGGAAACAGGCTTCCATAGAAAACAGACTGGCTTGTATTACACTATTTTAAGCAGATTATCTCAGTAGACTAAAATGGAATTTGTTAATAGAAATTACTAATAAATTAAGCTAAATACGGTTGTGAATATGATGTCTTGTATTTTTGTTTTACCCTTTTTTTGTTTGTTTAATTTTTCAGAGGCAAGCTTTTCTCTCCACGCAAACACTAGTAAGGAGACAGCGGTTCACACGCGCATTATTTGGTCATGTGACTGGAGCTCTGACAGCAAGTACTTTGCGACATCAAGTCGTGACAAGAAGGTGGGTCCAGTTTAATGTACATTTAGCAAAATGGTTGCAAAGACAGTCGTTTGAACTTATACGTCCACATAATGGTGTGAACGCAGCAACACGTAAAAGTTTTCAGTTATTAGTACCATTGTAGAATGCTAAAATTTCCAATAACTGGGGCAACGCAAAAATAAAGAATGTAGTATTTAGCTGTTCATGGGACTTCAACATGTTTACCTCTATGATGCGACCCACTTCATGCTAAATAAAACCTTTGCTATTAAGCTACTGTTACTGATAATTCTTTATTTGTAAAACATTTTTAATGAGGGAAAAAGGTCTGCACACAGCATTTTTAAGTGCAGCTCTTTCCTGCAGTCTGAGCTTTGACATTGACCTTGTTGTGTTTTTGTAGATAATCATCTGGGGTCATCGTGACTCTGGAGTCAGTGTCGGTGAATGTGAGGGCGAACGCGTAACCCCCTGCTCCTCTGTTCTGGATGTTGGAGATTCAGCTACTGCCGTGTCTATCTGCCCATATCTCTGTTCAGACCAGAGGTAACGATATCCTGTGACCTGTGATCTTTATGTGACACCATCATTAAAATTAGTGTGATGTATCTGCAACAAATATTGATTTATACTTGTATATGTGTAGTTATTTACTGGCTGTAGGTCTAGAGAATGGGAAGATTGTGCTGTATAAATGGAGGCCATCAGAGGATTTGTCTTCTGGATCAGACTGGAGCAGATGTGGAGAAACTGATGCTTGGTATCCTTTTTCCTACTTGTATTCTTCTCTCCACTCTTTTATAGTCTTCAAATGGTGAGCTTGAAAACATCATTATACTCCAGCTCAGAGGTGAGATTGATAGGCCTGCAGAGAATCTGCACCCACATAACTAAACCTAAGAAATTGTGAAATCAAAATGGACTTTTTTACTTTAAAGAAGGTTTTTCTGCCTGTGCAGTTCTATGTTTAAAAGGATAGTTTACTGAAAAATGAAAATTTTGTCATTAAATGCTCATCCTCATTTCGTTTCAAACATGTAAGACCTTCATTCGTCTTCAGAACACAAATTAAGATCTTTGATGAAATCCGAGAGCTTTCTGAACGTGCATAGACAGAAATGCAACTGACACGTTCAAGACCCAGAAAGGTGGTAAGGACATTGTTAAAGGAAAAGTTCACTTCCAGAACAAATATTTTTCTTATCTTGCAAACTGATCTGTAATTTTCGAAACGAACTGACAATTATTTACTTTTTAACCTCAAACACTCGTCTGAGTGAACTTTTTTTCCGGTTCAATACGGTCAATACAGTTAGAGTATGTCAAAAAACTCCCATCTCGTTTTCTTCCCCAACTTCAAAATTAGGCCACATTCCTGCAGAAGTACAGACCAGTGTTTACAAAGTGAACATCCAAAGAAGATCAAACACCCTTTACAAAAAAGGTAAAACAGCGATGTATGATGATTTTGATGTTAAAGAAGAAAACGAGACTGGAGTTTTTCAACCTACCCTTAACTGTATTAACCCGGGTTACACAGACTACACATGTGCATTGCAGAGATGAGCATTTGAGGTTAAAAAGTATATAAATTGTCAATTTGTTTAGTAAATGATACGTTGTCTCGCTAAATAAGACCCTTCTTCCTTGGCTGGGATCGTTAGAGCCATTTGAAGCTGCATTTAAACTACATTTTGGAAGTTCAAAATTGGGGGCACCATTGAAGTCCACTATATGGAGATCATTCCTGAAATGTTCCTCAAGAAACATAATTTCTTATCGACTGAAGAAAGAAAGACATGAACATCTTGGATGACAAGGGGGGGTGAGTACATTATCTGCACATTTTTTCTGGAAGTGAACTTCTCCTTTAAAATAGTCCATGTGACATCAGTGTTTACATACCCCCCTTTTTAACCGTCAGCACAGAAAAGTTGACAGAAGCAAGCAGGTTCTTCAAAGCGCCTTAGTCAAAAGTAATTAAGAACTGTTAAAAAACCTCTACAAATAATCTCACAGTTTCACAGTAGTCCTCTTAGCATCTCAGAAAAGTGACATGATCTGAAGTTAAACACGACAGTCATACCTCCACCTAGAGACCAGTGCTGGTGGTGTAATTGACAACAAAAGGGCTGCATGCATCTGAGCTGGCCCACGCTGCTCGGGAGAAGCTTCAGGTTGATACGGGGGCTCCCGTGGGCAGGTTTCGCATTGATCCGTGAAGAGAGAGAATGAGGTGTCAGAGAGAGGCCAGGCCGTGTTGTGCATTCTGTTTGCACCGAGCCCTCTCTCTAGCTATCTCTCTCTCCCCCACAGTAGATTGAGTCCCGACTGGCTAAACTTTCTCCTTCTGTAGGTGTAATTGATAAACCGTCTGTGTAGGCACTTACACGTATCTCTTACCCAGAAGTCATTCACCTTAGAAGCACAAGAAGTGAAAATTTGCAGCAAGTTCTGAAAAGCAAGATTGATTCATGTGTTTATTCGTCTGCCTGTATTATTTTTGAAATTGGCAAGTATATATTCACCCCTGGAAGTGTTTGGACAGGCAGGGCTGAAGTGAAACGGCGCAGCAGAGACATCCAGACAGTGTGCGAGGGGAGATTTGTGTTGCCTTGAATCAACATCATGCTTGTGGCTTTCCTTGACCACCCATCACAGTCAGAGTCACACGCTGACGGTAAAGAGGCTGCGCTGGAGGCCCAGGCCAGGCCGTGCAGGCCATAGCGGAAAGGAAGAGCGAGCTTGGGTTCAGCTAGCCAGCGCTGGTGCCGACCACGTCGTCAAAATCTTCAACATCAAAATATCAGCCTTGTGACTTCATGCCGCCTCTGATGATAATCTGCAGTGTGTCCAGCTGATATTCAGTACTACAGTAGCCTGAACTGCTGTGCAGTCTTCAGCTGGCGAGTGCGGCAAAACGTTCGCCGTTTTTCATGGGGGATTCTGGGAGCAGTTTTCTCATTCCCTTAAATCATCTTCTCTTCTTCGAATTTCAGCACTATTACTTATGACCTGTAAACACAAACTAATGTACTATTTATGATGTATAAAAAAAACATTGTAATAAATAGCTGTTTTCTAGTAATGGAATGTCACTGGAGTGATTTATTTCAAGCTAACTATAATTCTTTTTATTGGCTGTTTTAAAGCATCCCCACATCCCATGAATGCCAAATCCTTTTGTAATAACCTACAGCCGCAAGTGACAGTAAGAGAATAGAAAATCCGGCTCACATCCTCTCGTTTCCAGTGCCTGAAGGACAGATGAGCATTCGGATAAGATGTACAATGAGCCGTGAGGGCCATAGACTCACCAGGCGTGAATCATTCACAGGAGAAATAGTGTGTTTCATTTAGGAAAAGTGCCCCTTTTTATTGAGCGCTTCCTTTATTGAAACCAATGACATTCATCCTTGGGAGACATTAAAGGAATGTTTTCTGGATTCAAGTCAACTTAAGTTGTATCGACAGCATCTGTGACATGCTTTCGATTACCACAGAAAACAATTTAGACTTGGCAAGACACCACGGCTCTGATAAAATGATACAAATACTCGGTGTCTTGGAAGTATTGCTGCAAGACATTGTTAACATGCTGTAATACAATCATATTCTAACTTATGTGCAGTTTGTCAACCTGTCATAACAGTAAACCCTGTAAAATATAGTATACAGGTGCTGGTCATATCATTAGAATATCTTCAAAAAGTTGATTTTTTTCACCAATTCCATTCAAGAAGTGAAACTTTGCATAATGTATACATTCATTCCACACAGACTGATATATTTCAAGAGTTTATTTCTTTTAATTTTGATGATTATAACTGACAACTAATGAAAACCCCAAATTCAGTATCTCAGAAAATTAGAATATTGTGAAAAGGTTCAGTATTGAAGACACCTGGTGCCACACTCTAATCAGCTAATTAACTCAAAACACCTGCAAAGGCCTTTAAATGGTCTATCAGTCTGGTTCTGTAGGCTACACAATCGTGGGGAAGACTGCTGATTTGACAGTTGTCCGAAAGACGACCATTGACACCTTGCACAAGGAGAGCAAGACACAAAAGTTCATTGCAAAAGAGGCTGGCTGTTCACAGAGCTTTGTGTCCAAACACATTAATAGAGAGGCGAAGAGAAGGAAAAGATGTGGTAGAAAAAAAGTGTATAAGCAATAGGGATAACCGCAACCTGGAGAGAATTGTGAAACAAAACCCATTCAAAAATGTGGGGGGAGATTCACAAAGAGTGGACTCCAGCTGGAGTCAGTGCTTCAAGAACCACTACGCACAGACGTATGCAAGACATGGGATTCAGCTGTTGCATTCCTTGTCAAGCCACTCTTGAACAACAGACAGCGTCAGAAGCATCTCGCCTGAGCTAAAGACAAAAAGGACTGGACTGCTGCTGAGTGGTCCAAAGTTATGTTCTCTGATGAAAGTCAATTTTGGAAATCAGGGTCCCAGAGTCTGGAGGAAGAGAGGAAAGGCACAGAATCCACGTTGCTTGCGGTCCAGTGTAAAGTTTCCATACTCAGTGATGGTTTGGGGTGCCATGTCATCTGCTGGTGTTGGTCCACTGTGTTTTCTGAAGTCCAAGGTCAACGCAGCTGTATACCAGGACGTTTTATAGCACTTCATGCTTCCTGCTGCCGACCAACTTTATGGAGATGCAGATTTCATTTTCCAACAGGACTTGGCATCTGCACACAGTGCCAAAGCTACCAGTACCTGGTTTAAGGACCATGGTATCCCTGTTCTTAATTGGCCAGCAAACTCGCCTGACCTTAACCCCATAGAAAATCTGTGGGGCATTGTGAAGAGGAAGATGTGATATGCCAGACCCAACAATGCAGAAGAGCTGAAGGCCACTATCATAGCAACCTGGGCTCTCATAACACCTGAGCGGTGCCACAGACTGATCGACTCCATGCCACGCCGCATTGCTGCCAAGATTTCTGAAAATCCTTTCTTAGTATTGGTCTTAAGTAATATTCTAATTTTCTGAGATACTGAATTTGGGGTTTTCATTAGTTGTCAGTTATAATCATCAAAATTAAAAGAAATAAACTCTTGAAATATATCAGTCTGTGTGGAATGAATGTATACATTATGCAAAGTTTCACTTCTTGAATGGAATTGGTGAAAAAAATCAACTTTTTGAAGATATTCTAATGATATGACCAGCACCTGTATGTGAGAATTCCAGAAAGGGACACACATGTAAGTATTTGTAATGAACAGATTTTGTTACACATACTAACAGACATGAACACCTTGGAACATGGACTGCAAGCCAGGCCAGACTTCCCATCACCAAGCCATGTCTAACATCTCGACAAAACTATGGTGTGGTTTAACAAGTTTAACATTTTTAAACTTAATTTGATAATCTAGGTCGTTGTGCGCTATTTGAGGACACCAGTTCTGACCCATCTGTGTTGTGAAATGTGAAAAGGTCTTCTGTGTCCTGTCTAGTACTGACATGTTAAATATTTGAGCACTTGATGGAATGGGAAAGCTGACTGTGACATGAAGGCTTCATCCTCTAGCATCCAGTTTGGCATCAAGTCCCTGCACGCTTAATAATTCATTCTCCTCAATGTACAGAAACTGTCGTTACGGATTCATCCGCCTTGCCTAAAAATTTGTGAGAGAGATCATAACATTGCAGTGTAGAGTTTTTCACAGAGCCAAGGTCAGAATTAAAGAGAGTTCACTCAAAAACGAAAGTTTTGGCATTATTTACTTACCTCTCATGTCGTTCTGGATCGCCCTCTGGATTACTTGATTTCGCGGTTTTATATAAGTCCGCGCATTCGGGTAAATGCAACCGGCGCTACTTTCATATCTCGTATCACACCGCACAGTGGACTGACACTCGTAACGTTTTATTTAATGGCAACTGACGCCTTTGCGTCTTTGTTGATTGTCTGAAAATGACTTAAGAATATCTAGAATATTATAATGAACCATTTTACTTAGCGGGAAGCTTTAAGATAATTACAGGTAAGATTATAAAATACCTTCTCGATAGCGTCATATTTATTTATTTATCTTTACAGGATTGCAAACGAGGCTGTGAGGGATAGTCGCTGACATTTATTTTGGTAGAGTAATCGGTCGATCATTCTGACAACTTAAGTCAAATAATTGAATCAGATAATTATAATAAATTAGTTTGAGGTTAAAAAAATAGACTCAAGCAAACAGTAGCCTTTAAAATTACTTACAACCCATATATGATAGCAATAATAATGGACCCTTTTCACAAGCCTGTGATGACGCGTTTTAACGGTCATCATCATCATAAATCCTTTAAACTTTTTTATATTTTGATTTTTAAAAATATGTATGTGCATTTATAACACTATATTTTGTATTATACCACCGTTTCATCAAGTTACCAAAAAACTAGTTAACGCTATGGGACGGTAATTTTTTTTCTCTCTTGTCACTGCCGATATCAATCTCTCTCAGTTGTTTTTTCCTTTGAGTGAAAGTCGTGGAAACACTATCGTGTAGTTTTTCTTTTGTTATTTGAGCAATCAGGAATGCCAAAAATATATTTGTGGTACTGTCCCATTCAGTGCTCTCTGATTTTACCCAACTTTGACGACTTCCGCTATGATAAACCCAGAAATGTGAGAAAGGTCCATATTGACTCAGCAACATATGTAATTCAAATGACCACTTAATCTTTAATATTTGGCCATCTCTTTATGACAGAAATGCTACAGCCATTGTAATTTCTTGAAAATGTGGACATCAAAAAGTTTAAACGTTTTAAGTGGGGGTTTGAGCTTTTATTTTGTTAACAGAAAGATAATGAACTTCTCCTGTGTTTGTGTAAATTTGATGAAATGGTGCACGTTGCGTCCCAGATGAAGGTTAATCCAAACTCGCAACAATATGCAGAGATGGAGTTTGAGACGCTCAGCACATGCAAATGATAATAGTTTATGTCATCATCATTTAATGTTTAGTGTTATCATTTAATGTTTATTCTGAACTAAGTTCTTTACACAGTTTGTGAAACTTCTTTTTCCATACAACAGTTCATAAAGTGAGCTGAAGAACGAACATCATACAGGTTTGAACATGAAGGTGAGTAAATATTATTTTATGTGTAACTTTATATAGATGTCAGTAAATTTCCAAATGAGGTGCTTGATAAATAATGAACACAGAATAATTTTTAATTATTTTATTAATAAAACATTTTTTTGCAATAATTTATTAAAAATGTTATGATTTCCATGCAGTTTAAGGGTACAAGAAATATGAAATGAACACATCCACTTTGATTTGTTCAGGAGCTCCTGTGTGTCTGTGTGTGTGCCAGTGCAAACACACGGGACGGTACAGCAGTGGAGCACACAAGTGTACACTTCCAAAAAGCACTGTATAGAAAAACAAAACAACATAGTTGTGGAGTTCCTCTTTTTTGTTTTTGATGGGCAGTGATGAGTTTTGTGAACTCAAAAGAGATGGCAAATGAATAAAAAACAAAATAAAATAAAGCAAAAAGACCAAAACAAAAGAGCGGTAAGTCTTCCAGCACAGAATAAATAGTTTGTATAGCGATGTGTAAACTTGTAGACAGCACGTTTTCACACAGTGGCAAACAGACATACACGCTCACTGCTAACATTCTGTCTTTTTAACGTCATTTGTAACATCCCCCACTATCATTGTATTATACCTCTACAGAAAAAATAAGTTGTTTACATTATATACATTAGAAGTGGTTGTTCATTCTTCTGGGGTGATGACAAGGCCTTGCTATCGTTTGTTACATAATGCAAAGGTAGACCAGTTCACACCAGAATACGCATGGAGTCCAGCCCAACAATTTTCTCAAATCTTGTAGACTGAATTCATGAATCTCTTTGCACAAATGAGTGTTTCCTTGCTTTAGAAGAACACAACATTTAGATCGTTTTCAGTTTTATAGTTAACATCACAGATTTAAGTGTCCAACAAATCAGCTCTTGACTTCATTTCCAAGGTTATTGCCAAGACGGTCCTAAACAACCAGATGTGCATTCCACAGACCATGATACATTTTCAAAAGCAACGTGTCAGCGGGTTAACCTTGTGTTTCGCTTGATTCACAAACACATGCACACACACAGTGATCTGAATCCACAGTATAGAACATGTCCGAACAGAAATCATATATATAAAGCACTACCTTGGTCTTTATTCAGTTTTTGTGTTTTTCTAGTGATTTCCTTAAAATGAGACTACATCACAAGTTCACTTTTCCCATAACGGTAATGACATGAATACACAGACGGACCAGTGTTTACCTTTCCAGTTTCAAAAGAACAGTTTGTGGTGCATGGCACACTCTGAATGTCTTCATGTTTGCTTTTGGTACACTTCAGAGTGTACGACAGCAGTTGGGATTGCACCGAGAAGCACGATCCCCATGACTGATGAATTCCTGTGCAATGTCAACATTAGTGTCATAAATATACACCAAAAGTACAGGTAGTGTAAAACATATTTAAGATATGATTCTGCCTTCCAGCTTAATGCACCATCAAGAACATACTGTAAATATACTTATCTATACAGTTAGAATGAGCTTATTATTGCCACTTTCATAATTATTATATTGTGCATTTGTCAGAAATGATTGAGTAAAAGTATTTGCAAAATTAAATCTATAACGTATGCATAGGATACCATGCATGAAAGATTAAAAAATAAATTATTTTTTAATAAATCTCATACATTCTTTAAGTATACATACTTTACCGTATGATTAATCTGAATAAGACTTTTATAATCTCTCAATAATCTCTTGTGAATAATTACATGTCATCAGGCTGCTGTAGCCTGGACTAATTAATAATATGGTCATCATTATGATTTCAAAGTAGAGTAATGAATCATGCCCTCTCCTTGAGCAGATAACTTGTAAACATCCCATTCACTCAAACTCAGTCTAAAAGACATTTATTTAAAATAGATATTTGAGTTGTTCCTTTGGATGATTATTTTTTATTTTTTTCATTTGAATACTAAAGTTCCTGTTTGTAAGTTTAAAACCATTGTTTAAAACCTCAGTAACCAGCAGCTTGAAGATCAAATAGGACCGGTGGAATTCAGTATCTACCTATTTTATGACATTACGTTGTATGAAATTATTCTTTCATTTAATGACAGTATTCTGTAACTATACATGTCAGATAAGCCATATACTGTATGTAAGATTTTTAAATGAAATACAATATGTAAATGTGAGCTAGCCCTTTTATTTCTACTGATTCTCTGAGCTGAACTGTTAACACTTCATTTTCATTGTTGCTTATTACCCTTAATCTCTCTATGATAAAATATAAAATTCAAAATATAAAAATACAATCTTATCAGAACACTGTATGAGACTTAACAGATCATCACTTAATGTCAGTACATACATGGGCCATTCTACAGAATTGGTGCAAAGTCAGAAAAAAAGCATATATTTCCACAAATTTTCTATGTATGCAAATTGTATAATATCCAAGGTACATTTCTAGTAATTATGCAGTTAATTCTCATACTATATTTTCAGAATGTTTTAGAATATTTGTCCTTCCCCCTAATTTGTCACTACTGAAACACAGTAATATATAATTTAATAAGAAAGGTTATATTGACCTGTTAAGATGCTGCAATTTTACAATTACAATTTTAACAATATTTCAAGTGTAATTTATGAGATTTGTTGTATTTTGAATCCAATTTTTCTCTGTAAAAGGCAAAAAGCTGATCATACTGATTTCAAAGTTAAGGATTCACTGGTTTGGATATGCACTGAACCAAAAACTATCATAACATCTTAGCTGATAATTCAGTATACTTTATTTTTAACAAAACATCCCATGTTTCGGTTGTGATGGTTTCGGTAATGATTTTAACTCTCATGCTAAAACACTACTAAAATATACTAAAATACTAAAAACTTGCACAACTGTACTAAAATTTAGTTTATTCCCCTCAAATAAAGGATTATGTGTTCCCTTCCGTTACTAACTACTAACTAACTACGTTTTGGTTGTGACTTACGGTAGTGACAGTTTTAGATACTTTTGGGCCCAGCTCAAAGATGCTAATCAACACATGGTTAGCTACCACAGTTCTCAACAGTTGTACAGATATAAAAACTAAATGTTATGACTCCCAAAAAAAGTGTGCTTAATTGCATTAAAAAGTATTTGGTAGTGACGCTCCTTAAAGTTACACACAAATTTTCAGACTTTTGAAAAAATTTACCTCATCTTATCACCATGTAGTTACGAGAGGGAGACACATTAATATTTCCTGATCATACATGTACACTGTAAAAAATAAAAAACACAATTTGTCAAGTCAGCTTAAAATAATTTGTTACCCTGCTGCCTTAAAATTTTAAGTTCAGTCAACTAAAATAAGTTTAGTCAACTTGAAATGTTAAATTGGACTAAGTAACAACTTAGATATTTGTGTTTGCTAAACTTAACAGATGGGTAAGTAACCCAGCTGCCTTAAAATTTTAAGCTGATTCAACTCAAATATCTAAGTGGTCACTTAGTATAATTTAACATTTCAAGTTGAATAAACTTTTTTTGAGTTGACTGAACTTAAAATTTTAAGGCAGCCAGGTTACAAATTATTTTAAGTTGACTCAACAAATTGTTTTTTACAGTGTAGGGGTGTAGTTAAAATCAGTCTCAGGCAATGAACTAAAACATACACTGTTTTAGTAGTGACATAAAAATGACCAAAAAACTTTCCTAATTTAAAAAAAAAAAAAAAAAAAATTTGAACTTGACTTTTTTACAAATAGATATTTTTAAAAACAGCAATGAAATAAAATGCTAAAATTACTCAATATCATTTTCATTCACGTTTAAATTTAGCAGTTAGGGTTCGGGACAACCACCTCCCAATTGTAAGCTAAGCTTACTGATATTTTAAATATTATTGTGGGTTTCAATAGATAATACAAAGATCTTAGTAACCATCTAAGATTTGAATACTTAAATGCTTTTTAGATGTTTTTGGTTGTGGGACATCAGTTTGCACCAATTTTGTACAATGGCCCCTTGTTAATGACATTTTAATGAACATTTTTGTAGTGTTACCCCAACATTTTAACAGGAGGTTAAAGGGCAATAAGAAACAATGAACAAATAAAGCCAGTATGCTAATCTCAATTTGTAATGTAAAATGTACATAATTTTCTGCAGTGTTGATGTTTAAGTTTTTTCTCTAATATTGAACATCAGATGTGGTGTTCACATGTGCCAAAGACGTTTCATATTGTGGGATACTGACTGCTGAACGTGCCAAACAACATATCATTGAAGACACAACATTGAAGAATAAATGTTGAAATGAACTTGGAAATAAGAGCTGATTGTAGTAAGAATGAAAACTCAGTCAGTCATAAGCTGCAAAAGTCAAGTCAAAATGTAGACAATCGCCTCCGTGTACTGAAAAACTCATCGTGCATTAGAAACGTCAGTCTAGGTCGTGGCCGTCATACTAAGACAAGCTCCCGTGGCGTTGTGGGATTTTTGCGTATCTGTTTGTGTTGTTGTATTTAAAGGTCTTTGTCATTGTGACTCATTAGTGAGCGTGAGGTACTATGACAACTGCTGTTAGCAAACGCACCTCTGTTTTGTTTCAATCTCCTCCTGCTTTCCCAAAAAGCTGAGACGATACCCACGAATGTTACGTTATCTCTAGATAACAGCCATACAGAAGGAAGTCACAAGTTAAAGAAATTCTCAATGCATTGGCTTCATATGGATCATATGTGCTGTCACTGGTTTTGTCACACACAATACGGTCCATCAGGCTCCAGTAAGACACACATCACAGTAACAAATCTGACAGAAACTAAAACCAAGACACCGACGGTGAGATATCAGCTGAAACGAACTCTTGCCTTTGATATGAATGATACGTAGCTTATTTCCGATAATTTTGAGTACATTTCCAGATTTACAAAAGTAGCACGACACCAGCTCTAGCTGATGCTCCCTATCTCTGCAAGACGTTGTGCAAAGTTCACTGCACACAGTTACATTTCTATAGCAACTATGAGGTAATTTCACTGTTGCTAAGAGCTAGGTGATGTATTTTCACAATGTCACTCTGATAGCGGGGCGGACCTTTCTGCCATTTCTCCCCTGGAACGGGCAAACGCGCACCCTCCACCCGAGCCCTTTTAGCCCAAGCTACAACCGTAGAGGATTCACACATGTTGGGGTTTTAATCAACCGAAAGAAAACAGAAAAAAAACAAGAAATAAACAGAGGGCGGGTAAACCGGAAAGTCAAAACGAGGCTTTGTTCATACATGACTTGCTCTTATTAAGTTAATTACACTTGTGCTAATTTTTCAGTCCCGCTGTTTAATACAATATCGTTCTTCTGTCTTGCTGTGTGGACCGCTTCTTTTGTGTAACCTCGCAGCTTTCTGTGAGGATATTTTGGTTTTGCTCTGCATGGCGTACCACTTCCCTGTTATTATCGCAATTTGTGAGTCTTCTTGTTCTGTAACAGCCGGTCACGTGACGGCTATCGTACATCCGAAGCATAGGGCTGCATCTGCGTGTTTCAGTCCTGATATGCAGGATCAACTCGCTCGGCTGTAATGGAAGACTGACCCTCTAAAGTCCCTGGACCTGTGGCTCTTGGAGGTCGCACTTGCGCGACCTCTAACGTGACGTTACTTGCGATAAATCAAAGTAGTACTTTTGATACTCTGATACCAGGATAGGCCTACATGATGCTAGCTGTTTTTGAAGAAAAACAATGTGCGGTTCACGTCTATCCAGGTGAGAACAGTTGGCCCGCGTTACCCTGAAACACTCCCTTGTTGTCTTTAGCAAAAAAATTGAGACGCTAATAGTCTTATTTACCACTTTTTCACACCATTGGGACACTGAAGCAATACAACAAATTCATACCGGTTGCGACGGCGTACGTGTGTCTCTTTCTGGTTCGTCGGCTGTTTGTAAAGTTCTCCGATTACCAGGCCTCATTGGAATAATTCATTTCACAGCATATTCAAAGCTCACTTTGATGTTCGAATATGGTATTTACATGGCTGTTGACATGGTGAATAAAGAGGTGGAGTCCTCGGTCACATACGCTGCCCATTTCCCGCAAGTTCCAGCAGAACCGATGCACACAGATATCGTGGAAAGGCTGCTGGAGGAAGCGTCTCTTTTTTTTACCAGCTAAGGCTACAGCTCCTGTCCTCCGCAATTGTGTTTGGGGGGGCGTTGAGTCCATCGAGTTAGGAACGGGAGGTGACGGGACCGAGAGGATGGGAGTCTGGGTTGGGTTGCCATGTGAGGACCTCCTGTCACCTCCCTCCTAGCCTGAAAGATCAGTTCTGTTCTGATGTGGCCATGGATGGTGGGAGGGGGGTCACGAATGCATGAAGAGTTGGACCCCCCTGGGTTGCTCACACGCTTCTGTTAACCGCTGATATTGCTCAGTCTGTCTTAAAATAAAAAAGCTGATCGCTTCCTCGGAGTGCAGGGCAGGCGGTGGGCCTCACAGGCCGGACACCATGACCCTGTAGGAGGGGGGCATGTGTCTGTGGCGCGGGCTGGATGCTGGGCTGCTCGTGGGACTGCTGCAGCTCGCGTCCACCCCTCCTATGGAGGGCAGATAGGCATGATGCAGGATTGGCAGCTGCAGGGACAGTCTGCGTTGTATGCTGCGAACACAAACCACAAATAGTTGTTATACACACAAAATTCCCAGACCAATTCCTAATTTCTGTAATGCTCTTTAGGGGACATCGGATGCCCATTTTCCACAAGGAAGGTCTTCATGAAATGTCTGCAACACTTTGGGTACTTTAACTGATAATGAGCTACGACTCACCCCGCCCATCTGATAAATTTTTTGGGTATTCGGTGGCATGTTTCAATCAAAAACAAAACTAATCCACTGCGTCCTCAGTGACTCTAATGTCAGGAGAAAATGTGGACTCTTATGTTCACTTTTACATCCAAATAAAAAACACCTGCATTGCTTACGAGACGTTGTTGCTAGGACTGGGCGATTAATCGATAACGATAATTATCACGCTATATATACACTACTGTTCAAAAGTTTGGGGTCAGTAAGACTTGTAATAGTCTTTAAAGAAGTCTCTTATGCTCATCAAGGCTGCATTTATTTGATTAAAAATATAGAAAAAAAACAGTAATATTGCAAAATGTTTTTACAATATAAAATGTTTTTTATTTTAACATACTTTAAAATAGAATTTATTCCTGTGATGAAAAGCTGAATTTTTATCAGCTGTTACTCCAGTCTTAAGTGTCACATGATCCTTCAGAAATCATTCTAATATGCGGATTTATTATTAGAATGATCAATGTTGGATAATATCAACAGTTGTGCTGCCAAATATTTTTTGGAACCTGTGATTTTTTTTTTTTTTTTTTTTTTTTTCAGGATTCTTTCATGAATAACAAGTTTAAAAAGTACAGTGTTTATTCAAAATATAAATATTTTATAACAATGTAAATTATTTATTATTAACTTTTAATAAACTTTTAATTATTAACTTAATACATCCTTGGTGAATAAAAGTATTAATTTCTTAAGAAAAAAAAAAAAAAAAAAAAAAAAAGAAACAATAAAAATGTACTGACCCCAAACTTTTGAACGGTAGTGTATATATATATATATATATATATATTCCCTCAATAAATGATAACAAGAGTTCGATGAATGTTCAATATAATGTTTATGCGCCAAAGTGTACTAAATGTATTAAAGGAGGAATAATGGGATATAATTACAGTATTTTTTGTGATTAAGCTATAGCGTTTATGCAATTATACTAAAAGTATTCAGACTACTGTTTTTCATACAAACACCTAGGAACCATATTACATTTTTACCATGGTATTGAGGTGCTATATTTGTGGTTTTAACCACAAAAGATCAAATATTATCATGATCTATGAATGATACTATGGAAGATCAATAGTTAATTAAATAAAACGAAAACTCAAACAGTCAAAATTTAATTTTACCACATAAAAATTAAAAATTAGGTTTCTACAATTTTTACAGATATTACTGATTTTGATAATGAACATAAATCTACATCTGCATCCTAACTCAAGCTACTATCAAATGTGTATTTCTAAGAGACAAAAAAAATGTTTTATTATTGTTATCAGGCAGCACAGTTTCTTGATTTGAAACAATATTACTCATTAAAACTGCAGAACTAAGAAATTATTTTTTATATTATTAAGATATTTATTTTGTTAAAAAAAAGTGTTTGTCATGTTCTGACCATAAAGAATAGTTTAAAGCCACAATTAACTGGTTTTTACAACTTTCACATTGTAGCAAAAATCAGCCTTTAAACTCTAAAGAAATAAAATTTTGACATTTATCGTGATATTTGTTGCTACAGCTGTTCGAGCGCAGAGAAAAAGGCAGACAGTGTACAACTGTCTAAGGACAGAAATGTGCTAATACAGGACAGTTCGTCAATGGTAGTGGGCGGGGCCTGAGCAATATGACATCATACTGCTCAGAAAACCAAAACAGCTTATTAATTGAGACTGTTTGAATTTTTTGAGGATTAAAAAAAGGAGTGAATGGATTTTTATCATTGTAGGGTTGTTGTGTCCACATACTGCTAAGACAAATTTATTTGCAAACACCATGTAAAAGTGAATTTTGCATCTGATGTCCCCTTTAACAGAAGTTCGTCTATAATTATATCACCTAGTCACAGGGTACATTTAAACCAGCAGTGACTTTGCCACGTACAATTTGTTCCTTTCTCAATTAAGCGTTCAAGGTTTAGCTGGTTAGCATGACCTTTAGTCCCTGCTGGCAGATGCCATAACTACACCATCTGGACCTACACTACTGCTCAAAAGTTTGGGGTTGAAAGTTTTTTAATGTTTTTCAGCATCATTACTCCAGTTTTAAGTGTCACGTGATTCTTTAGAAATATTTTCAATATGCAGATTTAGTGTTTGAAGAAAATTATTAACAGTCATCTGTGAAGGGTTTGGGACTGTGTTTGTTCTTGTGGTGCCATCAGTTCAGTATGAACCTGACTGTGTGGATCACCTGAAGTAAAGTCCATTTCATTCCTGTCTTGTGTCAGATTCACACTGCACCCCAAGAGGCCGAAGCCCTTTAAAAATCAATTACACAAGCCAAATGGCAGTTATATAAAGTGCACACACCACACCTCTCACGATTGGTTTTTACGATTGGAGTCTCTTTGAGTTATTACTTTCAATTAAATATTAATTTCATATATCAATTAAGGAAAATGTCTTCTGTGTTTAGAAATAATTATCATCGATTAGTCAGACGTTACAGGTTCACTTGCAAAAACAAAAATGAAAATGTGAATGTCATTAAACTAAAAATGTATTTGTTTATCCTCTACTGCAGACATGAAGAACGAGCTCAATAAATTACTCATTGCATATTCCCATGGTAGAGATGGTGTTATTTAGCAGGGTCAAAGGACTATCAGCTGCTGGAGTAAGTGTATGTGAGTGTATATGTGTGTGTGAGTGTGTGTGTGTTCGATGAACAGTGACACACTGCAGAATCGCTCCTCTGTACAATCAAACATTCATGTGCTGGGACGGCCTGTAGTCCTCTAATTCTACTCTCCTGTCTATTTTCAGGGTCCAGTGCCTTCTGCTCTCAGTAGAAATCACATGTTATGTAACCACAGCTCGCCCCCCCCGCCCACACCCCTTTCCCTCTCCTTTTTTCTCTGTCCCTGAATCTCTCTTACTTGCTTTAATT
The DNA here is from genome assembly GCF_022985175.1 of Labeo rohita. Taxonomy (NCBI): domain Eukaryota; kingdom Metazoa; phylum Chordata; class Actinopteri; order Cypriniformes; family Cyprinidae; genus Labeo; species Labeo rohita. Next base: position 13,362,660 of record NC_066887.1, on the reverse strand, counting down.
TACTTTTCTTTCTCATCTTTATTTTGCACTGCCCTGTTAATGAGTTCACATTTACAATGAGTCTTGTGTTAATACATTTCCCCTGTTTTTAAATAGCTCATGAATTTTAGTTACATCATAGCCATGATCATGATTTGCAACTTATTATTGCAAGTGGTTTTGCAAAGAGATTGACTGGATAAAAATATGTGGTATGCAAAAGTAGTCAACAATATTTTTTAGTCCGTTTTCCCCAAGAAGATAAGAAAGTATTATTTTATTTTAAATGCATATGTACCTTTTAGGATGTAGAGGACCTTTAAACAAACACAGAGACACTAAAATGTGTGAATGAATGAATTTTGTTATAGTAGCATATACAAACAGCTTTTCTTAGGCTCATACTTTTATCTTAATTTTGAACATTATGTCTGTTTTAGAATGCAAAAGCTTGCAAGTCTTTTGTCAAATGTTGTTTGGAAAGTGTGCTTGTGCTTTTTTTTTGAAAATTTTGTCATTAATTACTTACCCTCATGCCATTCCAATCCTGTAAGACCTTCGTTCATCTTCAGAACACAAATTAAGATATTTTAATGAAATCCAAGAGCTTTCTGTCCCTGCATAGACAGCAACACAGCTACCACACTCAAGACCCAGAAAGATAGTAAGTACATCATTACAATAGTCCATGTGACATCAGAGGTTCAACCGTAATGTTATGAAGCCTTTATGTATGCAAAGAAAAAAAAAAAAAGCAACTTTATTCAACAATTTCTTCTGTTTCATGTCAGTCTCTGCCACGTGTTCATGAAAGTGCCATGATGCATCTGAAAAAGTTATTTTTTTGTCTTTGCACACAAAAAGTATTCTTGCCCACAAAAAGGCTTCATCGTATTACAGTTGAACCACTGATGTCACATGGACTATTTTAATGATGTCCTTACTACCTTTTAGGGTCTTGAACGTATCAGTTGCGTTGTTTTCTATGCAGGGACAGAAAGCTCATGGATTTCATCAAGATGTCTTACTTTGTGTTCTGAAGATGAACAAAGGTCTTACAAGTTTGGAACGACATGAGGTTGAGTAATTAATGACAGAATTTTCATTTTTAGGTAAAAAAAAAAAATCCACTTGGCATGGTGTTTTTTTTAACAAATGGTCATTCATACATTTTTTTAGGTGTCCAAATGTGTTATCGCCACACTGTGTATACCAGTGTGTGGACTTACTGTTCTGGTGAGTTGATATCTTCTAGTGGACCTCTGCTTATCCTAGAAGGATCCATGGATCCCCACTGAGCCTGGGGTTTCTGCTCTAAGTGGTTCTTCAGAGATTTCTCTCCATCTGAAAACAAAGACATTGTGTTCAGAATGCTTCCTTTCCATCAAGATGTCAGTGGTGGATTCAGCTGAAAACTGAGTCAGAACTTGCACCTTATAAGACACTTCAGCTTGACATGTTTGGGGGTGAATAATGTATAACACTCCAATAAATTGTTCTTTTTCTCTGGATGACAGCAACGGAGGAAAAGAGTGTCACATACCAAAATGAGTCACCGACTGACAGCTGTGTGTGATCGACAGGTGAGGAACACGAGGTTTGATATCCACTTCTCTTACCTTTGCCGTCAGTGAAGTTGCGTATGCTCAGGATATTGTTGACATCCTGGTAGTGGTTTTGTTTAATGTATGGAGTCTTTTCTGGAGTGTCCTGGAGTTGCATGGTAACCTCTTCCAGTTCCTTATCCAGCTGTAACACAAAGTCCAAAATTATTTAATAGTTTAATTTAATACTAATTTAATTCCTGAAAACATTCGAACAGAATGGAGATGTGTACATTTTTCTTATTTTGCCTAAAAATCTATTTTTTTTGATTTAGTACCACCCTTCAGAAGCTACAGAAGATAGTTATATGTTACTCAGAAAACAAAATAAGTTAAATTTACCCTGATATTCAAATTTAAAAAGTTTCACCCCCCGGCTCTTAATGGATTATGTTTCCTTCTGGAGCAACAGTGAGTGTCTGAACCTTCTGTAATAGTTGCATATGAGTCCCTCAGTTGTCCTCAGTGTGAAAAGATGGATCTCGTACAGTCATTGTTGGAAAGGGTTCAAATATACAAAAAGCCAAAGAATTTGAGGGACCTGAAGGATTTTTCTTCAGGTAAAAGGAACAGCAGGCAGATTAACTGTTCAGGACAAACAAGGGACTCATGAACAACTATCACTAAACAAAACAAAACAAAAAAACAGCTTTGGATCATTCAGGTAACAACACAGTATCAAGAAATCAAGAAAATCATGAAAATATCAAGTTTTATAAATTCAACTATTCCTCTAAATAAACAGTAACATGCATTTTGTATGATCCATCTTATTTTGGTAAAATAATTAACATTTTTAATGATTCTGAAAGGGGGATGTAAACTTTTGACTTCAACTGGATTACCATCATTTAATTGCTGTTGTCATTCTGAGAATTTAATCATTTTGTCGTTTATTATTGACTTCACCTCTGTAATTCTCATTCGGAGGCGGTGGTTGTCTGACTGTAATCCATCCAGACGGGAAGTGTTGGCCTGGTTAACACTGGTTACTGAGGTGGACGTCTTGGAATCTTCCTTCTTCTGGTTCTGGGTGAACTTTAACCTCCGGTTCTGTGTGGCCGCATCCGGGTTTGTTCGCATTGTAATAAACTAACGAAAGAGAGAGGACAAAGACGTGCTGTTGAGATCCTAGCATTGATTCTGTGTAGGATGTATTTGTTTAGAGAGATAGTCGAATCTTTGCAGTCTTTCAAATTTCAGTGTGTTTATTTCCAGAGAGCTCCTGGGGATGCAAAGTAAGCACTGTTCTCAATTATATTCAGGTGAACTTGCTAGGGATTTGCACAAATCAAATGCCAGAATGTGCCTTTCGCTGACCTCTACAATTCGTTCCCCATAGGGCTGAAGCAGGCCGTGCGGTGCAGTACTTACTTTTGGCACAAAAACCAGGCACAGCGTGATGGTGCTGCAGAAGATGATGACCAGTGCCACGATGCAGAACTGCACATTAGGCTGATCCCGGGTCAGGAAGGACACCGCTGCCCCAATGATACACATGATACCCACATTATACACACTCATGCCGATGTACTTGCTGTCGTTCAGCGCTGGAATGCTCACGTTTCTAGTCTCCCAGGCCAAGAAACATCCAAACAGCTAGACAGAGTGCAAAGAAAAATGCAAAGAATTACTTATCATTACAGGTATAAGAGCAGTTTTTAGACAAGATCTAAGAAAGAATAACATAACTGGTCATATGACATTTTCATGTTCACCTTCATCACCGGGTGCAGCCCTCAGTTTACATTGATGAATCATAAAGTCAGTGAGAATGAACTGTGGCTGACTTATTTAGCACCCTAATGGCTCTAAAGGCAGCTAACAACACCTGTCCAACTTTCTCGGGAAGTCAGAGCAGCAATCAAAGCACCTTTGTGTGAGACTAGAGTGAACTCTGAGAAATATGACTCAGCTAACTCAATGACGCACACTCTGAGATTTGATTCTGCACCCACTCGCCTCAAATCTATTCAATCCTAATCCAATCACAGCCCGTCTCACTCTTTTTCCTCGTTCACCCTCTCATTCTCTCTTTCTTTTCTTGTTCTCCAGGAACACGTCAGCTGTAAGTGAAGCCGTGCTGATTTAGCAGCAGGTTTTCAAACATGGCAAGAGGAGGATAGAGGAAGTTCTGAAATGTCACATATCTGAGAATGTGAGTGTGATGGCATTTTCACTTGTCCACTGTTATGATTTGACTAAAGCTTTAATATAACATTGATCACTTCTTTCCCACCAAATCTATCACAGACGAGAAAAAAGACGAGGGAGGAACGAAACAGGAAGCGATACTCTGTGGCCCAAGGCTGAACTTTGACACGGATCATCTACAGTAGGGCAGGGGAAAAGAGGAGGTAATGGCCTGCCAGTCAACTGAACCACCTGCCGCTATTACAGCAGCAAGAACAAACGGACAAATCATTTCTACAGAGCACAAAGTGAGTCGAAGGGCAGCTTTTTATTGGAGGATGTTGCCACCATTGACTCTGAGATAATGGTCAGTGCTATGGGCAATTAACTGACTGGAGGCATTTTGGTTCCTGGGGCACCTTACCAGTAATCTAAAGTGAGGTTAATTGGAAAGAGCAATCTCGCTCTCCTCCTATGGGTACAATGTGTCAAAATCCAGTCAGTGAGCTTGCTAGATTTGCATTTCCAGTAGGAAATAACAGTGTGTGCAAGGCAGCAAAAGAACAATGTAAAAGTTTATAGCAGTGCTTTTCTGACTCTAAGGCCCAAACATAGTATTTGAAGGCCCATCAATATACTTCTGGTACTTATGCTATAATGACAAATCTGGTAAATTTGACCTTACGTGACATTGTTCACGTGGTTTACTGACATCTTTCTGTGGTTGAAAAACAGATCGAGTGATTACATCATACATTTACAACACTGATGTTCATTCATGTTAATTTTTCCTATAACTAGTAGCTAAGAGGAACAGATGAATAGTTCAAATGCCTCTTGAACCTCTTAAAGAGCATTAGATCCACATTTACAGTCAACCTGATCTCATGACTAAAACATACCTGTGGGAACTTCTTGGCGAGATGCAAAATACGTACCAAATAAGTACATATCACTGCAGTTTCCAACAGAATCGAACACTAGAGGCAGTAAAACAGCAAGCACTTGTAATCTTTTTTTGATTACATACAGTCATGGCCAAAAATATCGGCACCCTTGCAATTTCTTTCAGAAAATACAACCCTTCTCTGAGAAAATTGTTGCAGTTGCAAATGTTTTGGTACTTGCATGCTTATTTTTTTTGTTTGCATTGGAACAACACGAAAAACAGAGAAGAAAAGACAAATCTGATACAATTCCACACAGAACCTAAAAAATGCACTGGACAAAATTATTGGCACCCTTAATTTTATAATTGGTAACACCCCCTTTGGGAAAAATAACTGAAATCAGTCACTTCCTGTAACTATGAATGAGTTTCTTACAGCTCTCTACTGGAATTTTGGACCACTCTTCTTTTGCAAACTGCTCCAGGTCATTCAGATTTGAAGGATGCCCTCTCCCAACTGCTGTTTTAAGATCTCTCCACAGGTGTTCTATGGGATACAGATCTGGACTCATTGTAAACAGTGCCATGATGTCCTTTACCAAAAAGCTCTACTTCAGTCTCATCTATCCACAGTGTGTTCTCCCAGAAGGTTTTGTCAGATAGGTTTTGGCAAACTCCAGTCTTGCTTTTTTATGCCTTTGTGTCAGCTTTGCTTTTCATTCAGATGGTGACCTACTGTGTCTGCAGATCAGCTTGAATTTGTTTGGAGGTTAATCAGGGTTCTTTATCCTCCAATCAAACATTAATTTCTTGTAATTTTTCATAAATTTTGCTCTTCCTCCACGTCCAGGGAGGTTAGCTACAGTGCCATGGGCAGTAAAACTCTTGATGATATTGTGCACAGTGGACACAGGAACATTAAGATTTCTGGAGATGGACTTGTAGCCTTGAGTTTGTCCATATTTTCCACAATTTTTTTCTCTCAAATCCACAGACAACTCTTTACACTTCTTTCTTTTCTCCATGTTCAGTGTGACACATAACACAAAGGTTGAGTCAACTTTTCTCCATTTTAACTGATTGCAAGTGTGATTACTATATTGCCCACACCTGTTACTTGCCACAGGTATGTCTAAATACAAATTACAGGAGCATCACATGCTTGAAAAGCAATTATTTCTTACAATTTTGAACAAGGTGCCAATCATTTTGTCCAGTCCATTTTTGAGTTCTGTGTGAAATTGTATCAAGTTTGACTTTTCTTCTCTGTTTTTTATGCTGTTGCAGTGCAAACAAAAACAATAAGCACATGAATACCAAAACATTGGCAGTTGGAACAGTTTTAGCGTGCCTTATGTAGGAAGAAAAGACAATCGGTTTACGTGTCATTGTGTCACATTAAACAGCCACAAAACGGTTCTTAATTAATGACAACATTTTAAATCTGAGACACTGTTTCGTACCAGAAGTAACCTGCTCTGTCTTGTCTGTCAAGCGTGTTGTCAGTTTCCTCTTTGCTCCGCAATGTGTTTTTCACTGCGTGAGAACATGATGTGTAGTTTGATAGCGGCACTGTTTGTCAGACATAGCAACAGTAACTAAAGAGGGCTGATCTTTGCAAAGGGTCAGTTACTGCCAGCAATGTGATATAGCCTACCTACATTGAGCTTCACGACTGATACTGTTTATCCTGCCCGAAAAGACCATAAACATTACAGTTCATGTCTGTGATAATAATTAATTCACAGACATGAATCCTAAAAACAAATAATGTCAGCGCAAAACTTTAAGTATTAATTCTACGCAATTGTCTGGCCTAGTCGTACAAACAGGTGTACATCCAGCTGCATGAATTTTGTAGTCATTTGTAAACATTCATTACTCACAAATAATAATTTCTACACAATGCAATATTTTAGACAAAGAATATTTTAGACAAAACAATATGAAATGATCTAAAATGCTTGGAAAGTAAATTTACCAGGTCTAGAAATCACACTTTTAAAATTCTGTAGGAAGACGTGGTATAGAATAAAAATGACAGTTGTTGAGAGAATTAATTAAATGGGACATAATAAATAAATAAATGAGTCATTTATGCCTCAGTTGTAGACTTTGGTTTAGTGTAAACATAAAAGACATGAAGACACATATTAAAGACACTCAAGGAGATGTGTTACAGTGATTTCATCTTAACTTCATTCTTAAGCCCAAAATCCCTTTAACCATGTTAAAAATCATACTAATGCAGACGGCGTTTATACAACAGTGGCAACTGCAATATGAAAAACAAGATCTAAGGTCATTGTTCACCAAATATCCAAGAACTCTAAATTGTTTGTTTAATTTCATTAAAACTGTTATAATATCGTCTGTAGGTGATGAACATTAGATAACTGGAAAAAAAAGAAGAAGGAGGAATATCAGTACAGTGCTGCAGTGCAAGCACTGTAATATATCCCTGTTGTATATGGAATTTGTATTTTCTGATATACCACAAGAGACTCAGAATCCAATTTTAAGAATGCATTTTCATGACAGTAACAGTGAGATATTATATATTATAATTTACCAAATGTAGAAGGAAGTGGCTGAATATTCAGCCGCCGTTGTCGGCGGGAGCAGATGGCGATCATGTTGACGCTCTCTAGAATGTTCTCACTCACCATAAGGAGGCCTTTGTAGGCATAGACAATCCCCAGCCAAATGGTCATGTGCGTGTTCTCGCAGTGCTCCAGGAAGGGCCGGATTGCGATGTCTCGTCCCTGAGGATCCGCCTGTGGAGACGCAGAGAGGAAACCAATGAGTGGAAATAATCTTGGCTTTAAAAACACCTTTGTCACTAACAACAATAACACTGAGCCTGGGTTTATTTGCCTCGACTTTAAATGCTTTAATACAAAGGTTGACTTTAGGAATTTATTAAGTAAATTTGCATTTAGATTTAAAAGTAAATTTGCACTGAGTACCACTACTGAGGCTAAAGGCGTTATGGGAACTTGGATCATTTGATCTCCCATGGGAGACCGACTCTAATAGACTTTCCAAGAGATAGTAAAAATAATATAGTCACCTCTACAAAATGCCACTTGAGTGTTAACGATTAACAATAACTCTTTATGGGACAAGCATTGATTCCTTAATATTGGTTGAGATATTTACAGTCCTGATATGCAAAGCAGGTCAAGACTCTTGAAGCAGGCCTGTGAACGAGAGAAGACCTCGACTGAGTTCCCCTCAAAGTGCTGGGTCTAAAAGTAGCCAAGCTCTAACCCACTTTCTAGCTGCCCCACTTTGGAAAACCTTAAGCTTGCCATGCAACAACCCGGACACAAAGATAGACAGGGATCCAACCTCCAAACGCATCCCTAAGTCTTGCTGATTCTTCCCAGTTTAGTCACAGAGTGTAACACCAGCGGCTTTCATCCGCCTCTCGTGTGGCTCTATCTGCGTGATTTGAGCTTGGCATTAAGGAGTTCACAGCTCAAAAGACATCTTTACAAAGTGACAGTGCGAGTAAACTGGGCCAGCCAATGCAAGAAGCTCTATTTATAAACGATATATTCCATGATGCGATGAATCCTAGAAGTCAAGCTGTCGGACAATTTTTATACTCAAACAGATCAAAGAGGAAAAGCTGATGATAGACCTCTTGAAGTCTCAGAAGCAGTTTACTGAAGATGTTTATGGGAAAACGTTGGATGTAATGGTGCTTCTACAATAGTGCTTTTACTACTGTTAAACATTGTTCCATATGGCCTCAGAAACCCACAACTAAAAGCTAAAACTTGCTTAAAAAATGCTTATTTCCAACTGCACAACAACAAGACCTCCGCTTTCATCATAGCTTGAGCTGTAGTTAGTTCGAGCTGTGTGGTGTTGCCAGGCAACAGTCAGTGGGTTGGGCTTAAAGAGAGTGCTGGGCGCTCTGTTATTTCTCACTGCATTAGGCGTCTAATGTAATTGTTCGATGGAAGCTGGAAGGGTGTGTGACTGACAGAGTGTCTGTGGAGAGATGGAGACAAGAGGGACACAGTTAGCTGACAAGAGAGAATTATATCACATTTTATAGACTGGATTGAACCATATGGCCACTGACAACTGGAAACAGACAGCCATTAGGTGTGTATTAGTACACAGCGGCAGGTTTACACACATGGTGGGGGAACAGGAGCATATGGATAACCGTAAATAAACATAGACATATAAATATATGTATAATACGTTGTAAAAATGGCCCTAAATGGTGATTGGTTGATATACGTGGGTGTATACACTACCAGTCAGTAAGATTTTCAGTAAGAAGTATTATTTTTAATAGCTTTTAACTACTTTTAACTATTTTTTTTGGATCATCAGTCATCAAAGCTTGGTAAATATTGTTCACAGACACGAAGATTAAATTTCACCAAGCTGATTACTCACAGATCATGTCTTCATTCCATTTTAAGTCTGATTTTGAAGTAACAAAGAGGTTATATCTAAGTGTGAGTTGTTTACTTACTTTTTTAATACGTCTTCCTAATAATATCATTATATTGTTTACTCAGACTGATTCACAGGAGCATAAACACAAGAGACGGGATTTATTGCATGAACCAATCACAGCTGAACATAACCAGTCATATCCTTTCCATTGACTTTCCTCCATTCATTTTCAGTTACCCCCCACCAAACCCAGTGCACACTTTGGGGGGTCTGTTAAAACTCAGTGGGCTCAGGGGAGGCGAGAGAGATGTGGACTCTTGTTGTAACTTTACCTGCTGGTGGACAATGTTTCATTAGAAAAAGTGATTTATACACTTTTCGTGTTATATTTTGTAATATATCTGTTGTTTTCTTTTTGTACTGTTTTTTTTCTCATCCAATATTTTAAGGAGGCACTGCTCATTTAAAAAGAAAACCATTTTTTATGAACAGAAAGTTCAAAAGAACAGCATTTATTTGAAACAGAAATCTTTTGTAACTGTCTTTACTGTAATTTTTGATTAATGTAATACGTCAGTGCTGAATTACCTACCTGATCTCATGACCAAAACATACCTGTGGGAACTTTTTTGCGAGACACAAAATATGTACCAATAAGTACATATCAATGCAGTTTCCAGAAATGAACACTAGAGGCGGTAAAACAGCGAGCACTTGTAATCATTTTTGTACAGTTATGATTACAGCTCCATATGATTTGCTTTGCAGATGTAATAAGCTTGCTCAGCCGGCACGGAATTGGACTTAGGATGTGGAATCCTTGGGTATGAATCCTGTGAAAAACATGATTTGTGATGAAAGAGCTGAAAAACAAGCTAAAACGGCATGCTTGCGATTACGTTTTTACGTCACATTCGCTTTTGTTTATACTATCGGGTAGGTTTAGGTGTAGTGCAGATGGTACGTTATTTTAAAACGTCACGGAGCATTAGAGTTATAGCACCACATTTCAAGTCATAAAACGTACCATCAAACGTACCATATGTGTGTTCATCTGTTCTGGGGAAAAACACAGAAAACTCTTTTAGTGCCACTTATTGGACATTTCACATTGAACACGAAACGTATATGGCAGTACATATTTTGCGTCTTGTGAAAAAACCCATAGGTACGTTTTTGTCATAAGATCAGATTTTGCATTGCTTATTTGTTTAATGCATTTAAGTATATGATGTGATTGAGTTCTGACAGTGCAACAGAAGTGTCCCATGTATCTTGATCTGAGCTTGAAAAAATAAGAAAAAAGCCAATATGCAGTCTGTCAGTCAAAGTGGAGGATAAACTCCAATTCAATGGTTGTCTGGGGCTAAAGCCATGCTTGTTATTTTCTAACAAGAGAGCAGAATCAACCTAAAATGACAGGGAGAGTGACAGAAAGAAAGAGAGAGCGAAAGAGTCAGAGACTCAGGGTAGTTTGCTTCTATGAGCATATATTTTATTCCATTGAGAGTTTAGTCCAGCATGAATGAAATTTCTATTATCCAGCCTCAAAGACCTTTGATTTTGAACTAAGCTCTTGTTTAAGGGAAATGATAGTTATAATACTCATTTGGATGGGTCAGTCACCCTCCTGTACATGTGTTTCTCTCTGACATGGCTTCTTGTGACCACAATCTCTTATCTGTAGTAATCCTTTTACATTACGTCCTGTGATCTCTTGGCGGCCGCATGCCACTGCTTAAATGTATGACGGAGAGGCAGATATTGTTCAGTGGAGCCGAGAGTTGTTTAACAAGAAGTTAAGTCAATTATTCAGCCATCTAATCTTAAGGTCAACTGGAGCGATATTTCACTGACCTAATCCTACAGCAAAGCCATAACACACATCAAGGAACAAGGTTTAGCACCATGGTTCAAAACCAACACTCGGCAAGTAAAAATTGGTGAGTTACTTGCCAGTTGGCCAAACTGCAACATAATACATTACTTAAACAGAATAAAAAATGACAAGATGGCCCTGCTTAGTATCTTTTGAGAGGCTCAAAACAAGACACAATTTATCTAGGCTGCCTATAGTGGCTCAATGTGTAATATTCACTGCAAAAAAAAGTAACATTATGGACATACTATGTTTTCTATTTCTTATTTTTCTTAGCATCTTTTTCTTAGCAAAGCTGCATTTAATCTTTAACTTTAACTTTATTTAATCAATAAAAACAGTACTACTGTGAAATATTATTATAATTTTAAATAAATGTTTTATATTTTAATAATATTTAAAATGTAAATAACTCGTAAAAATGATCCTGGTTGATATACGTGTGTGTATACCACTGAAGCCCGTTTCTGCCGCTGAATAAAAAATAAAAAATGGTTATTGCGATATTTTATCTCACAATTCTGTCTTTTTTTTCTCAGAACTACATGACTATAAACTTGCAATTGTGAATTATAATGTCAGAATTACGAGACACACTCACAATTTGTGACCTTTTCTTTTACAAATGCAAGTTTTTATCTCGCAATTCTGACTTTTTTCTCAGAATTGTAAGATATAAATTCGCAGTTGTGAGTTATAAAGTCCAATACTAAGGGGATAAAAAAAAAAACTGAAATGTTCTCAGAAAGGCGTTTTTATATTTCACAATTTTGACTTTATTACTCGCAATTTTATATCTCACACTTCTAAGAAAAAAATCTGAATTGCGAGTTTGTATCAAGCAATTCTGAGAAAAAAGAATTGTGAGATATAAACTTGCAATTGCGAGAAAAAAAGAATTATGAGAGAAAAAATCATTAATTACCTTTTACTTTTTTTAATTAAGTGGCAGAAATGGGTTTCCATTTTTATAATTATAAAAAAAGTAACTTATTTCTGTCACACAATCCTTCAGAATCATTCTACCAAAAAAAAAAAAATAAAATAAATAAAATGTACTGGTCATTTTCTGCTGGGACATTATTTATTAATTTTACTGACATTTCAGTTAGCCCTAAAATAAAGAATGAAGTGCAAAATTCAAAATACAATCAATACGATTTAATATTTTTCCTATATTTTTTACAGATTATTTACAGTGCAATATACTGATTGTGTGCGCAAGAAATATTTCCTGTTATTATAAATGCTGAAAATATATTTAGAATATATTTGATTAATATTTTTTTGATTTATTGATCAATTTAATAAATTATTGCGGAACAAATATATATTAAGAAAACTATTTTGTTCAATTTTTAAAATAACATAAAAATGATGCAAAATACACTTCCATGACTGGCAAAAGTAAATGTTGGAGCATGTTTAGCATTTTCCTGTTTACTGTCTGAAAGGAAGAGCATCTCTGTATGGCTCCTCGAGGGTTACATCTACCTGCTCCAGTTTGAAGATGAACCTGCAGCTGCACGCTGAGACTCTGCAGATCTGTCTCCCTCTGGTGTGTGCTTATTTTTGGAGCCCACCGCTCTAAACTCCACTTCAAATGCGGCGACTTCAAAGTGGCCCTGCTGCAGTCCCTGCGGCTGAGCCTGGGAGCTGCCATCACTGATTCATTACAGGCTAAATGCATCATTAGACCAGGAATCTAACCCCAAACATCGCACGCATTTAAATATGCAAATGAGAACGTGCAGCGCCGTGTTTCAGATTGCCTTTGTTATTGCAGCCTAAAATGCTTTTTATTGACATCATTCTTTAATCTAATGCTCCGGAATATCTCGGTTTTAATCACAACTCCCATCTGCTCGCTCTCCGCGAATCTCCGATGCAAATGACTTTCGCTATGTTGCCGTCATGTGACTGCTGTACCGCGCACCCTTCGCCCTACACAAACACACTCACTTATGAACATGCAGCTAATTTGCGAATAACAACCTTCATAAATGGGGTTCGAGTGCTCACTGTCAAACGTTATTAGAGCTCACGCATGGGCAAACATTTGAATCTGGTGACTACTGGGATTATACCGAGGTATTCACACAGATGCGCTCTCAGTATTACAGTCACGGACACACAAGCGCTCGCATGCGCTCGCACACATTTGCCATAATGCTTACAGCTTGTTTTCTTTTCTGAGGGACAATCGAGATTTGTGACTCGGGTCATCTATACATCCTTGTTGAGTCAAGGACACAGAGAGGTCCCGCACACGATAAGCCATCAGTCCTGATAACTCATTAGGACCGCTGTTTTTTTTGCTCTACGAGGGCAGGCATGGCAAACTGTGAGTGATGGAGGACGGCTGCTCTCCATCATGGTGCACTCTGCTGCCCTCATGATTACTGAAGCCACACGCACCTTTCTGTGCTCTGGTCAGAAGGGTACGGAAAAGAGTAGATGGGTGTTTGTTCGTCTGTGGGCACTTTTGCCACTGTGGACTGGTTAGAAAATGAAAAATAATCTTGAAACACACCTTTACACTCTTACTTGTATAAAAACGTTCAACCGAGCTTATAAATACACCACAGGTCATGGAAATCATGAATATTTCCACCACATCTCACATCTCATGTTTCTGTTCTGTTCCTAGTGGAAATCATATTTGAAATAAAATGACTGACTTGCTTCTACAGCATTTCAAATATGCACAATGCGGAAAACACGGACAGAATCGCAGAATCCATTCATATGTCATGGAATTTTGGATGAATTAATCAAAACTAGGCAAAAATAATATTTAAATATGAATCCTGCTTGTTCTGCGTGTCTCTGTGTGAATGAATGGCGCAGATGTGCGGTTTCGTTTACTACACACATACTGAAGCATGCGTGACACTCGCTGTTTTTTCAGCCTCTGCTGCCTCAATATACGAGTACATGAACACATAAACATAATCTCTAGAACTGCTCTGAGACTTCATGAGCACTTTATCGTTTCTTGTGAGAAAACTATCGTCATATTATATACAAACAGAAACTTAAAGGTCTTCACAGCAACCCATCAAAATAAAAGTTCAGTTTAAAATAAGAAACTCTGACAGAAATATGTTACTTAATGTAATGACGCTACTACTACTTCTAATAAAATTTTTATTGAAACATTACTTTTAGGGAATATTTACCAGAAAAATTATTTACCAGAAAAATGAAAATACACAACACAGCATGTCTAAAAATAAATAAAAAGTAATAACTAGATTAAAAAAAATGTTTGTCATGACAAACTTTAAGTTGGCTTGAGAAAGCCGGACCTTTGAAAAATTTTATAAAAGTTTATAAAGTTTTAATAAGTTTTAAGTTAGATGGTTTTCAATCTGAAATAGTTTGAAGTTTAAAGTAGTTTTAAATTATTAAAGTTTGAATGTTTTGTAGTCAATACTTAGATAGATAGATAGCATGTTATTAGCATGTTACTAACATGATTAACGTGTAACAAGCATGATGTTGTAATGATTAACAAGTTGCTAGCATGTTGCTAACATGTTTCTAGGATGATAGCAAGTTACTAGCATTTAATTAGCATGTTGCTAGCATGATTAACATGTTACTAGCATGTTGCTAACATGATTAGCAAGTTACTAGCAGAATTCTAGCTTGATTAACATGTTACTAACATGTTGTTAGCATGGTACTAGCCTGATTTGCAAGTTACTACATGTTGCTAACATCATTCTACCATGACAAGCATGTTTCTAGCATTATTAGCATGTTACTAGCATGTTGTTAACATTATTCTAACATGATTAGCAAGTTACTTGCATGTTGCTGGCATGATTCTAGCATGATTAACAAGTTACTTCCATGTTGCTAGCATGATTTTAGCATGATCAGCATGTTGCTAGCATGATTCTAGCATGATTTGCAAGTTACTAGCACATTGCTAGCATGATTCTAGCATGCTTAGCATGTTACTACCATGTTGTTAACATGTTTCTAGAATGATTAGCATGGTACTAGCATCTTTCTAGCATGATTAGCATGAATTTAACATGACTAGCAAGTTACTAGCATGTTGCTAGCATGATTATAGCATGATTAGCATGTTACTAGCATGTTATTAGCATTATGTGCAAGTTAGTAGCACCCTACTATCATGATTAACATATTTCTGGCATGATTAGCATGTTACTAGCATGAAAATTTGTGTAAAATGCATGTGTGTTATTATTACATAATTTTGAAACTGCTTAACCATCAATTGAATCTTGTTTAGATAATTTTTTTCAAAAATGTATAATTTCATGTTTTGTGAATTTTTAATATTGAATGCTGGGTCTGGGCTGAGGGAAAACAATAAAATTTATAAACAGAGTGAGTGCAGGTAAAAAGGGCAACATGGTCTCATGGTGAAAACTTTTCGTGAGACGTGAAATGCATACCAGTAAGTACATATCACTGCAGTTTTCAACAAAAACGTCCACTGAGTGGCACTAAAAGAGTGTTTCCCTTTTTCCCCACTGAACAGATGTATGTGCATACAGTATGGTACGTTTTATGGTTAAAGGCTGTTGCATTATTGTAAAGGGTAGGTTTTTGGTTGGGGTAGGTATAGATGTTAATAAAACACAATCTAACAAGTAGAAAATTAATTTTATTGTTAGTTTCCGGCCACAGCTGTATCAACCACATTTTATGTGACGTTGGTTTTGTATGTGTCACCGCAGTTCTGACTTGAAATGTCCATTGAGTGGCGCTTATAACTCTAATGCTCTGTGACGTTTTAAAATAATGTAGCCTACCATCTGCACTGACACCTAAACTTACTGATAGTACGAACAAAAGCGAATCATCTTTCAGCTCTTTTATTGCGAGTCCTGTTTTTCACAAGATTCATACCCAAGGATTCCACATCCTAAGTCCAGTTCTGTGCCAGCTAAGCTACCGAGCAAGCTTGTTATGGAAAGCGAGAGTGAAACGTATGGAGCTGTAATCATAGCTGTGTGCGAAAACGATTACAAGTGCTCACCGTTTTACCGCCTCTAGTGTTCATTTCTATTGGAAACTGCAGGGATATGTACATATTGGTACATATTTCGTGTCTCGTGAAAAAGTTCCCACAGGTATGTTTTTGTCATGAGATCAGGTTGAAATTGGGACAACTCCTACATAAAGTGCATTGAAAAGTAGAAGGGGAAAGAGATGATGTCACGATCAGAGATTTTGACATAACCATCATTTAACAAAAAGAAAAGAAAAAGTGATATCGACCCTGGGACTTGAGAGTGCCTGTAGCTGCAGAAACATCCATATACTTACTAAGAAAAATATCCCGACCACCCTTCCAGTGAAATTTATTGAAGTGCTCTTTGAACCTATCGGTGAAACGGTAAGTTCAAAATGGGCGGCAGTAATCCACTGAATCTGAGGTCTGAACTGACCCAGTGCACTTCACATTAAACAAACTGCCAGCACACTTCAAACACTGTCTGATCTAATCCTCACGGTAAAGTCCCACTTGTGGCTCATTCACTTTATCATTCCCGGGATCATCCGCACCTCATTTTCTCTTGTTCTCGGTTTACCTCGGCTCCACTGACTCCATTGAGGTGCACATCCTGTCCAGGATATTACCCCCTGTGTTAACATTAATTAAACATGATTATAAAGCTCTGAGTGAACGTGATATCTTTTGATGGTGCTAATTTTGTACAAGATACAGAATGTTCCTGGTTGTAATAACAAATTTGTCAATTATTATGTGCATAGGCTGCTGTCAAGATCTGTTAGGCTGGTCCTGCTGGAGTTGAATTTGATACAAAATTTAGTTTTATAAAAGTTAGGCTCAAACTTGTGATTTAAAAAAGCTCCACTTCCAGCAGTGAGACAAAACTCTCGCTTTTTTCTCCTTTTCTGTCTTTGGCAGACTCAAACATGCACACACACATCATATTTCTTGTCGTTGCTAGCTGAGAGAGCAGTAATTGAGTCCTTGGAGGCTCGGTTTCTATGAGAGGCCTGTGTTGTGATGTGTACTGGGCTGTATTATGCAGACTATAGAAAGTACAGATGGGCTGCGTAATAGCAGGAGACTTATGCTCTACAGCATTCATGGGTAAGACTGATAAGGTCACTGGTCAATAAATAACATTTCTCAAACACTGTTTTAGGGCAAATGGAACCAGCTAAATCAAGTCACGATGTGCTTTATGAATATTTTAAGTGCTTTTGATCCTAGCCGAAAGAGACACACACTATACAAAGTGTAAGCCTACATTTAAATATCATTGTTATTGCCCACATAAATATCCTAACGAACTAAAATGGATATATATGATAAATATCTTGTTGCTCTGCTCCCCCCCCACCCTGACATGCAGGCCCTCATGCTGGTAAACGCTGCTAAGTGTGATCATGTGACTCTCTCTTTCATTTGGCTTTTCTCCTAGGCAACTCTAAACCCACGAGCTGCATGACAGCTGTGAAGAGTGTTATTATACAGATATGCATGGTTATTTGGACCTTAACAACTTGCTGTTAGAGCAAGAACACGGTAAATAAGCACAAACTTTGACAATTATTAGATAGAATGATACAATGATACAATGGTAGACGGATGGACGGATAGACAGACAGACAGACAGACAGATAGATAGATGACACAAATAGATGATAGACAGACAGACATATGGATCTATCTGTCTGTCTGTCTGTCCGTCCGATAGATAGACAGACTGACAGACAGGCAGATAGATGACACAAATAGATGATAGACAGACAGACATATGGATCTATCTGTCTGTCTGATAGATAGATAGATAGATAGATAGATAGATAGATAGATAGATGGACAGACAGAAGACAGACAGACAGATGATAGATGAACAGACGTATGGACAGACAGACAGATAGACAGATAGATAGATAGATAGATAGATAGATAGATAGACAGACAGACAGATGGTAGCTATATAGATGGACAGACGGACAGACAGATAGATCTGTCGCTGTCCATCCGTCAGTCTGTCCGAGATAGATAGATAGACAGATAGATAGATAGATAGACAGACAGATAGATAGATAGATTGATAGACAGATATATAGACAGACAGACAGATAGATAGATAGACGGATGACAGACAAAAGACAGACAGATGATAGATGAACAGACGGATGGATGGACAGACAGACAGACAGATAGATAGATAGATAGATAGATAGACAGACAGACAGACAGACAGATGGTAGATATATAGATGGACAGACAGACAGATGATAGACGGACAGACAGATAGATCTGTCGCTGTCCATCCGTCCGTCTGTCCGATAGATAGATAGATAGATAGATAGACGGACAGACAGATAGGTCTGTCTCTGTCCATCTGTCCGATACACAGATAGATAGATCGATAGATAGATACAGATAGATAGATAGACAGACAGACAGATGGTAGATATATAGATGGACAGACAGGCAGATGATAAACGGACAGACAGATAGATCTGTCGTAGTCCATCCGTCCGTCTGTCCAATAGATAGATAGACAGATAGATAGATAGATAGATGAGATCAGATAGATAGATAGACAGATGATAGACAGACCAACAGACAGATAGATCTGTCCATCCGGACGGACAGACAGATGAAACATGGACGGATGGAGAGATAGACAGATAAACAGACAGATGGACGGACAGACAGACAGACAGACAGATCTATCTGTATCTGTCCGTCCATCTGTGTGTCTGATAGATAGATAGATAGATAGATAGAGATAGATAGACAGATGATAGACAGACAGAGAAAAAGACGGACGGACGGACAGACAGACAGATGATAGATAGATGGACGGACAGACAGACAGGTGATAGACAGACAGACAGACAGATGACAGACAGACGGATGGACGGATAGATAGACAGACAGACAGATGGTAGATGGAAGGAACATGACTGATCTGAGTATAACAGACTAAGAATGACCAAAGTTTGAATAAAACCACACATGACAAAATAATCCATTACTGTTTACTATAAATTACACAAGCTATCAACACTCGTTAATACAGTCAAACGACAGCAGTTCCCGGACATCAGGGGATGGCACATACTTCTGAAATTCTCCTGTAGCCCAGTAGGCTGGATTATGTGCCAGTGAAATTCACTGGCTTCAGGACTATTGATGCACTGCCACACCAAACTGCTCTTTTCTGCCTACTGCACATTGTCAGGATGTGGACGACTCTTGGTTTTTGTTCCCTAGCTCATCTCACTGCCAAATTGGATTACCGTGATTGTAGGTGGCCATTTGAGCCAAATACTTTGCACTGAGTTCAGAGAGACTGGAAGATAAAAAATAAAAGAGGATGCACACTTGGCTTCTGCTCTGTTGCATTTGGAAGCATGTTCAAATAGGAGCAGCCCATTCGCATTTCTCTGAGCGGCAGCCACGCTCCCTCCCATCGGCCCACTTTAGACGAGCCGAGAGGCCAGCAATCTGTCTCTTCAACTAAGAGGAACAGGCAAAGGGAAATGCTTTTGGAAGGACCGATTCCTTTGCATTATGATGAATCGAGAAAACGTAAGAGTAAGAAGACAGAAATGTGATGTCGTGGAACATCATGAAGAGGAACAGACTGTGTTTTTGCAGTTAGACAGATCGTGAACGTTGTGAACATCTCAACCTATCAAAAAAACAACAAGTTTTTCAGGACATTTTGACGCTTGAGTTTTAAATTCATCTACTCAGCGTGTGTGCACAAGAAAGAGAATGAGCGAATGAGAGAAAAATACAGACAAAGAGAGATCTTAGCCTGACAAATGACTTAATGATTAATAGTATGGAACTCTATTAATTTGTTTCCATGGATACAAACGAGCAGCTCAGTTCCGAGCCTGTTGGAATATTCTGCTCGACGGCGATAACGGGTCTCTCCTAGCCTCACTTCTTATGATACATCAAACCACACAGCCAGCCAATGAAATAATCCCGCAGTCACGCTCCGCACATGCAATTATGCATATGACGAGATGTCTTCTCGTTTTACACTCTTTCCTTTCACTCACACTTCATTTGCATTCACGTTAGTCACGCTGCCGCCCGTACTATGTGACTCCATATCTGTGGAGTATGTACTAAATGTGTATTTGTGCATGTACCTCTCAGGTTTTTGCAGGTGTGAAAGAGTGTGCATTGGTGTTTGTGTGTGTGTTTGAAGGGGTACTGATGTCTGCCTGACTCTCTGCTGGACGCTCTCCAGGCTGTGGGCTGGCAGGGTGTCAGAGGGTGCAGTTGAAATCGAAAGAGGGGGGCTCGGCTCCATCCGGCTGCCAGGCAGCCTGTCTTACTGTCAGATGGTCAGAGCTGGTTTGTTATCGGGTCTCAGCTGCTCAGACTGGAAACAGTGTCAGTCGGCAGGCCGGTGCCACAGGCCCGCGCCGCAGGCGGTCGTCAGCCATCAGGGGCGCTAGAGAGGTTCAGTTTGGAAGCATTCACATACACAGAAAATGTTCTGTATCTAGTAATGAAGCCACATGGCTATACATCAGTGAATGTCTGAGACCACTATTACTCTATTGCTTCTGTTCTCTTATTTAATAAACATTTTTCATTACAAAACATGTTACCTGTATAATAATTTAGTTAAAAAGTTGTATTTACCAAGACATTTTTATTTTATATATATTTTTAAATAAACCATAATTTTCAGGTTTAAACAAAAGAAAACCTATAATATTTACTTCAATATAAATGTTTTATTCTTTAATTTTCACTTAAGTGACTTCTGTTTTTTAATAAACATTTTTCATTACAAAATATGTTATCTGCACACTAATTTAGTTGAAAAGGTTTTATATTATTTCATTTTATATTTTATTTTATTAAATTATTTATTTTTTTAAATAAACTGTTATTTTCAGGTTTAAACAAAAGAAATCCTATGATTTTTTTTACCTTATATATTTTAAATGTTCAAACTCCTTCCAATTAAAATTGTAAAATACTTCAGTTACTTCTATTTTTTATTTAATATTTAATAATAAAATAATAATAATATATAAAATAATAATAATAATAAAAACATTTTTCATTACATGATATGTAATCTGCATACCAATTTAGCTGAAAAATTGTATTTACCAAGACATTTTTGTTTTATTTTATTTTATATTTTATCTTATTTATTTATTTATTTATTTTTAAATAAATCATTATTTAGTTTTAAACAAAAGAAAAACTCACTTTTTGCTCCATAAATATTTTTCATTCTTTGATTTTTAAAATTCCTTCCAAATAAAACTGAAGAATACTTCAGTGGCTTCTATTTTTTATTTAATAAACATTTTTCACTGCAAAATATATTATCTGCATACTAATTTAGTAAGATATTTTATTTTATTTTATTTTTTACTTTACATTTTATTTTATTTTATTTTAAGTAAACCGTTATTTTTAGGTTTAAACAAAAGAAAACCTACAATTTTTTACTTCATATATATTTTTCATTCTAATTTAGTTGTATTTTAATTTAGTTGAAAAGTTGTATTTTCCAAGACTATTTTATTTTATTTTATTTTAATAAACCATCATTTTTTTTACTTCAAATATGTATATTTATTCTTTAATTTTTCAAATTCCTTCCAAGTAAAATAATGACTTTTTCTTTTTTTGTATTTAATAAACATTTTTAATTACAAAAAATATTATCTGCATACTAATTTAGTAAAACATTCAAATTGTCCTAACAACTGGTGCATCCCATTTTTGCTTTTAATTTATTTTTGCATGCTAATTTAGGTGAAGATCTGAGTTGGAAATAACATGAAACTCAGTCTTAGTATTTGGTTTATTGCCTTTTGGTCTTTCTTTGTTTCTCCAAATTCTTTCTCTAAATAAACTTTGCTATTTTCAGATTTAAATAAAAGCCTGCACTATTAATCATTTTTTTATTACTCCATATATTTTTTTGCATTCTTTAATTTTTCAAATACAGTATAAAATATTTCCAGTGCTACATAAAAACAGAAATTTGAGGTAAATATTCTTATACCATTTTTTTTTTTTTTCTTTTCTTTAATATTTTTCCTTACAAATAAAGGTTTTACAAATAAAGGACTATGATTTCCAACATAGTCTC
This sequence comes from Labeo rohita, assembly GCF_022985175.1. Classification (NCBI taxonomy): domain Eukaryota; kingdom Metazoa; phylum Chordata; class Actinopteri; order Cypriniformes; family Cyprinidae; genus Labeo; species Labeo rohita. The sequence continues at coordinate 13,340,613 of NC_066887.1, read as the reverse complement.
AGACTTTCAGACGGCACTGTATTCCACTCCTACGGCATTGCATAAATTATCTAACAATTTCTCTGAAAGACGAATCTAAAAAAAAATCAGCTCATTTGGAGTCGTGCGGTAATGACGGACCACCTGCAGCCCGTCACATCGATCCAATCCCTCAGATCGGGCTGCAGCACCTGCCTCTCATATCGGCCAAATGACACATTTCATTCTCACGGAGACTCAAGTCTTATGAGAGTAATGAAGAGCTGTTTGTGGCTGAGTTATCTGGCTCGGTAGGTCTGTGCGGTGCCAGCGCTATCGACCCACGCTTCAAATCAGCCTCTCTTTCACACACAGAACCATTTTGGGGGTGTGAGCTTCAACACACAGCTTCATATTAGGGCTGGAGAGAAAGAGAGAGAGAGACTGTGCTACAGGGTGTAATACTCAGTGTGAGCGTGTTGTGTAAGAAGTTTGTTCCGTATAATCATTTTTAGGGCCAATAAAACACAAATATAGCTTGTGCTCACATCCAGCGAAAAGACGACGTCGGAAAACAAGCCCAAATAGGTTAATCAAAAAAACGTTCCTGTAAAAGTGGATCTGAATGGTGCAGTGATCTTGGCGCCAGTCAGGATGATTAAAAATACATGCGTTCTCCAAGCTAATTCATCATGAAATCTTAACGAGAGCAGACATCGCACACAAAGTAGCATCAGCAAATAGAGGAAAAGCTCTGAAGCTCGTCCATAATGCTTGCTGTCACCCAAAATGGATTTTTAAATAGATTTCTTTTATTGTAGCACAAAGTTTTTCATCTGTTCTAAACCTGTTTGACTTTCTTTCTTCTGCAGAACACGAAGGAAGACATTTTTTTTGCCCAGTATGGTCCAAAACAACACAAGGTCAAAAGAAGACAAAACTTTTCATCTCATAAGGTACAGTCTGATATAAATGTCGCTGATGTTGCACCGTTTGCCAAGGCTTTTACCCAAGATCACATTGGGGTCATACAATCTGACAAGCAACAATCGCAAAGGACCGGAAAACCTGCACCGTGTGCACCGAGCGGCACTATCAGATCTGGATCCCAAAAGGAACGAAATCCATTGCGGAGTATAAATTCATTACAGCTGGTCTGATTGCAGGCCAAGTCTGTCGAGATCTCAGAGCTGATGAGAGCGGGAGGAGGAACGGGCAGACAGTCTGTGTGATTGCATAAGAGAGCAGACTGATAAAGAGAAAAGACACTCTTTAACGCTGAACCTGTAGCGTTCTAGGCTATGTATTATATGATTTCAATCATCTTCGCAAAAGCAACCAAATTTAAATCGCCCATTCAGCCACTCTCTAGATAAGGACGGGCCATATCGAGATGGCAGTGCGGAACAAATTACAGTCAGAATCAATACTTGTCAAGCTCTGATGTGATCATTACAGTGTGTGTGTGGGTGCTAGGGGACCATTCTCTCCATCCAGCTCCTGATCATGTCCATGATTACCAAAACTGACTATATATCAGAATATAGTTTAGTCTTTCCCTGCTCTAATGTGTGGTTCTCCCTAACACATCTGTCCTTCCATGAGTCATTTATTGCCCAACTGTTTCCCCTGAAAGTAGCAAATTTAAAGGGATAGTTCACCCAAAAATGACAATTATCCCATGATAAAACCAATGTACATGTTCACGAGATGACGTAGATATAGCAAAAGCTGCAGTGAGCTTTGTTTACAGCAATTTATATCAAAATCCACTGAAATTTTGCTTTATAAATCCATGTTTTGTATTTATAATTTACGACCGGTGTTTATTGGACTTCAAAATCTCACTAACCATTCACGGCCATTATAATGTTTGGAAAAGCCAAGATGTTTTTAATATAACTTTTATTGTATTCGTCTGAAAGAAGAAAGTCATATACACCTAGAATGGCTTGAGGGTGAGTAAATCATGGGTTGATTTGAATTTTTTGGGTGAGCTAAAGAATCTCACACTAGCAGAGGGCGAGACTCAAACATATGACACTTCAAACTTGCAGCTGGTCATTACAACAGAAATAAGATAAGCAGGAAGATCTGTCCCAAATGACCAGGTGTAAAGAGTACCTGAAAACCATACTTAAGTCAAAGTACAGATACCTTACAATGCAAATTATTTCATGACAAGTTACAAGTAACCAATTCCAAAACAACTTTGAAAATGTAAAGAGTATTTGATTTTAAAAGCGCTTAAAGGGGTCATCGGATGCAAAACTCATGATGTTTACATGTTGTTTGAACATAAATGTGTGTACACAACCACCCTATAATGATAAAAATCCACACAGTGATATTTTTTTAATCTTCATAAATAATATCCCCTTCAAATCAAGCCATTCTCAGCATCTTGTCTATGTGACGTCACACTGGCCAAGGCCGTCTTATCTTAGACCTGCCCTAAGTGTGATGTAAACAGTCGGACCGTCATTGTCTCGATGCCGGCGCAGGAGAAGACGAGGCGATTGCTCCTAAGCAATTGAGGTGTTCTGTTGTCGGATGTAATAATGAACATAGCCGCTGTCATTTACTCCTGACATCTGAGCTGCTGAAGACGCAGAGGATTAACATTAGTTTCATTTTTGAAGGAAATGTGCCTGGTGATTTACATAAATGCGTCTATGTTCACGCGAATCATTCGTGATCCAGCTTTGCCTACAGCCAAAGTGAGTGTAAGGGTTTTTTATGCATCTTTGCAAATCACCATTTCTAATAATGTGCTACTTAGCAAGTTTTGCAGCTAAATGCGGCTAAAGTAAACAGTATTGCTCGTCTCCCCACAGAAGAGAAGGGCGGGGCGAGCAGAGCTCATTAGCATTTAAAAGCAAATGCAAATGCAGTAAAAAAAAAAAACAGCTTGCTCTGAAAAGGGCATCTGATGATCCCTTTAAGTATTTTACTTATACTAAATATAATGGTCATTCCATGAAATCGGTTTCTTTTGCGTCCCTAAGAAATAATCAAATATAGATTAATATAACAACAAATAAATGTGCAATTTAACATAATAATACTATGTATGCTTTCATCAATATTACATCAAAAAAATAAATTAAATATTATTTTAAATCATTTAAATAGCATTTATGCTGGTAATGTAAGGTTTTTGACCTGTCGCTCACTATGATTTTTCTTTTTCAGCAGGACTTTTAATTTGCAAAATGACGGCAAAATTATACACAAAATTATATACACATTTGCATATTGTTTTAAATATAGTCTCATTGTTAAGAAATGTTTTTGGCATAAGTATGCATTTTTTCTAAAAAATATCAATAATTTTATTAGTGTCCTCTGATTTCATGTCATCCCTCATCAAAAAACCCTTGTAAAATAATGATACATTCAATTTAACATCACTTCTAGGAGGTGACATCACTTCTACATCTTCTCTCAATCAGGTTTCCAACACTTAAAACACAAGCATGTTTCTCTCACTCCTCTATAATGTTCTATTTTTGATGATTTATGAGGCTTGACTGAGGAGGGGCCATCATGCAATGTCAACCCTGTTATTATTTTAAAATGTAAAATTAAACAATTATTTCTTAACTACAAGTAAAATCCTTTTAAAGTATACAGTATGCACTTTTGTGAACTTGACTATCAGCTAGCATTTTAATTTGTTACTTTTTAGAATAACAGTTTTTGACATGTGGCTAACAGGGATGACATTGAGTTCATCCTGTTTTTAAAGATTGTCTGTGTAAAAGTCAAACATTTTAAAGGTTGCCCTCAGTATATTATTGAGCTAAGGAGACATGCCAGTGAAAAACTGTAATGTGGAGAACTTGGGGAAACAGGCAGAGGCAAGGATCTATATACAGGTATTAAATGGAAAAACTAGAACAAACAACAAACCAAAAACTACATGAAACAAAAAACAAAATGACGGGCAAACAGACATTATTACATTCATTATATTCAACAATTCACAAGGAGCTAAAGAAACACTAGGACTACACAGGGTGCTAACAAGCTTAACAAAATAACAAGACACACCTGGGGAGACTAATCAAGGGGAACCAATAAACAAATGGACTACAAACTGACTACAAACACCAACACAGGAAGTGGCATAAAATCCAAGACAAGGCAAGGAAAAAACAAAAAACAAAAAAAGGAAAGAGTTGATTTATGAGGAGAGCAATCAAAAAAGTCAAAGCCTTCCCACAGCTAGTTGCTAAGGAACTCGTACTCACATAAAGTAGCCTTGCTGACAAGTCTGGGGCAAAACGCACAAGATATAGTACTTTAGTGCCCTGTAGTTGGCGATATCACCTCTTTTGTAGCATAAATTGCTGAAAAAAAAAAGCTAGGAGCCATGCAAAATGTAATGAGTAATTGCAACACTCATTACAAATGGAGTGGAGTAAAGAATATGGATGCTTATTCAAAAATGTGGTGAAGTAGAGTAAAGACAGATAGACTGACACGGAAGAGGAGGAAATGTTGCATAAAGTCATTATTTTTGTTTTCTTTGCAGACAAAAAGTAGTTTCATAACATTACGGTTGAACCACTGATGTCACATGGACTACTTTAACAATGTCCTTACCATCTTTCTGTCTGTTATGATTCTTGAGGTCACAAACTGGCATTTGCTATCATATTATTTTAATTTATTATCATAATCTTAAACACACAGTTGAGGTGCAAATTGTTTTACTGTTCAATCCACCTTTTGTCTTGTATTTATTTACCTTGCACATTGTATTCAGTCTTGCAAATTCACAAGAAACAGCTTTTTTTCGCTTACATTTTTTTTTAGAAAGACTGCGAATCAAACTGACAAGACAAATATTTTGTAAATACAATCATATACATGACACATATAAAAAGTAAGCGGATGTCTCATAAAAAACCTGTTGCCTGGGTTACAATATGTTATTAATAGGTGTTTGCTTCAGAAGCCCTTTGAAGCCCTTTGAAGTGGCCTTGTTGTGGCCCCGTGGAGCTGTGCATGTGAAGGGCATCAGGGGCCACAGACCTCTCTGATGTCTCCTTTGCCCTGCCCACTTGCTTAACACCAACATCTTCCTCAACACAAAAAGAATTACGAAAGAAAAGATAATTTAGTGCTTTAACAAAGCATAACAATAGTTTCAAACACCTCCTCACATCATGCAAAATCCTAAAAACACAGTGTTTCTTTGTTATTCTGCAATATTTAGAGATACAATCTTAATTACAGATTTGGATGATGAGCAGAGACACTTTCTCTCTCTCTCACACACACACACACACACACTGTGACACACACACAGGCTCCTGATTGGCCCATACCATCGCAGCGGTGTGTTGTGGCATGCAGGTTAATGAATGTGCAGATGGCGGTCAGTAGGGGGGCTGTGCCTCCCTCTACTCCATCTCCCCTCTTTTCTCATTCTTCACGTCTCTCCCTTCTTTAACATCTCATTTATCTACTTTATTCCCACCCCGTGCAGCTTCGCAGCTCACTCTGCGATCACCTGCTGCGTACCGTCGTTTCACATGTGAGTGTGTGTGCATCCTGTGAGCAAAAAGCACGTTTGATTTCACAGCTTTCCTAACAAGGGATTCGGCAGGGCAATCACAATAGCGTTATTACTGCCTCCTCACGCAGAGGAGATCCGTAACTGGGGACAAAGGCGGGGTTAAATATGTTCGGCGGGCACCTGCGGCATGGATCGCGGAAGCATGAAATCTCAGGCTAAACATGTCCTGAAGGACAGAGGCTCTGTGCGGGACAGGGCAGGAGGGCGGGGCGAGGAGTGGTGATTAGGAAGGCAGCCGTGCATGAGTGTGTCGAGGAGGACGCGGGGGAGAGAGCAGACTCGTGTACGGACTCCCACGGCCCGCTGCACTAAGTGACTGGTGTAGGGTTTAATAGTGCCATATGGTTTACATCTCCGCTCACACCATGTCTTTCCTCCAGTGCTCGTGTGCGTATTGATCCTGAGGGCTCTTTGCTTCCCCTCCTCTTCACTCTCGCTCTCAAATCTCTCGGTTTCCGGACCGCAGAGAGGATGGAGGCCTCCGCTGCAGACTGATGCCGATAAGAGCAGGATGCAGAAGCGCTCTGGGCAGAGACAGTAGACCACGTTCCCTCCGCACTGAGATATCCATCTGTGATGTGCAATGAGTTCACTCGATTGTTTTTAGGGAATAACCAGGCTGACGGCATGCAGTGATTGCTTTAAGATTAGACAGGTTCATTAAAAAATGAGACTGTTCAAATATTTAAAGGGGCAGTACATATTATAGACAGTGATTGAAAATATTGGAGAGTGTTGTTTCTCCTACACCCTCCTCCTCAGACTCAATGCTCATTCAGGTTGCCAGATTGAGGACACAACAGGAACAAGCGCAGCTGTCACAGCTGCAATACGCAGTGTTTTCTGAGAACTGGCAACCCGGGGTGTGCTGAAATACTACTGGATAAACTGGCAGTGGGTGGAATCGTATTTTTATGCTTCAGTAAGAATAAAAAGCAGAAATGACACCCTCCTCTTCAGGCTTGACACTCATTCAGGTTGCCAGATTGAGGACACTGAGCTGCAATACGCTGTGTTTTCCGGGAACTGGCAACCCAGAGTGTCGAAATACTATTGGATAAATTGGCAGTGACCGGAATCATACTGACCAAAACAAAAACTGACGTTCTGACATGAAACGCACATTTCAAAGTAGAGTAACTGGCTGTAGCATTGTTTTTCGGAGAAACAAGTATGTGAACTTTTTTCCTGTATATCTGCAAACATAAGTTATTTTTATGGTTTAGTACAATAAATGACAGAAATGACACCCTCCTCCACTGACTTCAGGTTGCCAGATTGAGGACATGCAACAGGATTGAGCACAGTTGTCATGGCTATAATACACTCTATTTTCTGGGAACTGGCAACCCAGGGTGTCGAAATTCTATTGAATGAATTGGCAGTAGGTGGAATCACACTGACGAAATCAAAGTAGAGTAACTAGTTGCTGAATTGTTTTTTCTAAATATTATGGTATTTTTATGGTTCAGTAAGATTAAAAAAACAGAAATAACACCCTCCTTCTCAGGCTTGATGCTCATTCAGGTTGCCAGATTGACACGCAACAGGAACGAGCACAGTTTTCTCGGCTGCATTAAGCTGTGTTTTCCGGGAACTGGCAACCCAGGGTGTCAAAATACTATTAGATAAATTGGTAGTCGATGAAATCACACTGACCAAAACTGACATTCCGATACGGAACACACATTTCAAAGCAGAAGAACTGGCTGTAGCATTGTTTTTTAAGAAAAAACAAGTAAGTGAATATCATATCAGCAAACATATTATGGTATTTTTATGTTTTAGTACAATAAATCACAAAAATGAAACTCTATTCCTTAGACTCAGTGCTCATTCAGGTTGCCAGATTGAGAACACAACAGAAATGAGCGCCGCTGTCATGGATGCAATACGCTGTGTTTCCAAGAACTGGCAACCCAGGTGTCAACATACTAAATAAATTGGAAGTGGGCAGAATCACGTTGATCAAAACAAAAACTGACATTCTGACATGGAACACGTTTCAAAGTAGAATAACTGGCTGTAGCGTTGCTTTTTGGAAAAACAAGTATGTGAACTTAGCATGTTTCCTAAATATCTACAAACATATTATGGTATTTTTATGCTTCAGTGCAGTCAAAAAAATTACATACAGCACCTTTAGCAACACAACATTTCTCCTGCCGTTTGTAATCTTGTCTCTTGCCTGCCAGCATTTGTGAATACTGCCGTTCACAGTCTGGTCAATAATTTTCAATAAGAACTGTTTAGTAGCAGTTTGTGAAGCGGCTTTTGGGAACAACTAAATTCAACTGATAAGCGACATCTGTGCTTCTCCACTCTGGATAAGCACCAGCCGCCACTGCACACATCTGAGTCTTAAGGCCTCTTAAATGTAATGAACTGTGGGGCACAAAGAAACACACGTTCCCCTTACAGCTGCCGACAGATTATGAGTGTGTCTGAGCAGCAAATTTACATTTTCTGTTTCTTGGACTGTGCGTTGTATAATTAAACCACATTTTAGTATTTTCTGTAAAAAATGTGCAAAACCCACCACCATGATGGTAGGATGTTCTGAATGGTTGCTAGGGCATCATGGATAGTTGCTAGGGTTTTTACAATGCAGTTGCCAAGCCACCGTGGTTGCTAGGGTGTTGCTATGCAGTTGCTAGGGTTCTCTAGAGGGTGTTGCTAAATGTTTGCTCTGGCACTGTTATGGAGCTGGATGTAAGGATGTTCTAGATGGTTGCTAGGGTGTTTGGAATAGTTTACATGGTGTTCTATGTGGTTGCTAAGGCATTGCTAATTTGTTCCAAATGGATGCTAGCGTGCGCTGGATAGTTGCTATGCAGGTGCAAGTTTGCTCTAAATGATTGCAATGGTGTTCTGGATAGTTGCTAGGGTGTTTATATGCAGTAGATTAGATTACTCTGATTACTTAGATTGCTAGATTACTCTGGTTTCTGGGGCATTGCTAAAAGGTTTCTAGGGCAATGTTATGGAGTTACATTGCCAGGAGGATGCTGGAATGTTCTATAGTGTTTTTCTATAATATTCTGGATGTTGCTAGAGTGGGGTGTTCTAGATGGTTTCTAGAGCATTGCTAGGTGGTTGCCAGGGTGTTCTGGATAGTTAGGATGTTCTAGATGGTTGCTAGGGTGCTGCTATGCAGTTGCTAGAGTACTCAGAATGGTTGCTGGGATGTTGCTAAAGGTTGCAAAAGCAATGTTATGGAGTTACATTGCTAGGTGGTTTCTATAACTTTCTGGATGTTGGTAAAGTGTGGCTATGTTAATAGGCTGTTCTAGATGGTTGCTATGGTGCTGCTAGGGTGTTGCTATGCAGTTACTAAGGTACACAGAATGGTTTCTGGGGTGTTGCTAAAGGTTGCTAGAGCAATGTTATGGAGTTACATTGCTAGGTGGTTTCTATAATATTCTGGATGTTGATAGGGTGTTGCTATGCAGTTGCTAGGGTACACAGAATGGTTTCTGGAGTGTTGCTAGGATGTTCTAGATGGTTGCTAGGGTGTTGTTATACAGTAACCATGGTGCTGGAATAGTTGCTGTGTTCTGTATATATGGTTGCTAGAGCATTGCTAAGGATGCAAGGGTGCTCTGGATGGTTGCTATGCAGGTGCAAGATTGTGCTGAATGGTTGCTAGGGTGTTGATATGCAGCTGCTAGATTACTTTGAATGGTTTCTGGGGCGTTGCTAAATAGGTTCTAGAGCTAGGTGGATGATAGGATTTTCTACACTGTTCTATAAGGTTTCTATAATATTCTGGATGTTGCTAGTGGGGTGTTATAGATAGTTTTTAAAACATTGCTAGGTGGTTGTTAGGATGTCATGGATAGTTGCTATGGTGCTGCTAAGCACTTGCTAGGGTGCTCTAGATGGTTTAAAGGGTGTTGCTAAATGGTTGCTCCGGCACTGTTATGGAGTCATGTTTTAAGGTGGATGCTAGGGTGTTCTAGATGGTTGTTAGGGTGTTGTTATGCAGTTGCTACTCAGAATGGTTTATGGAGTGTTGCTAAAGATTGCTTGAGCAATTTTATGGAGTTACATTGCTGGTTTCTATAATGTTCTGGGTGTTGGTAAGATGATGCTTGATAAGGGTGTTTTAGATGGTGTTGCTAGGGTGTTCCAGATGGTTGCTAGGGTGTTGCTATGCAGTTTCAAGTAGCCCAAAGTCTTTATGACAAGACTCGTCAACTTCTGTCCTAGAATGCCACTGTCCAGCCTGTTTTATGATATGTTAGGTGAAAATCGTAAGGTCAAACACTTTGAAAAGTAATGGCACAACAAACCACATGATTCGAGGTATCATTTATGTCTGTTGCACAAACGTGAGGCGGGATGAGTTACGAGTCAAAGTTTAATACTTAGGGTTAGAGTATAGTGTGCCTTAGCAAGCACCACTAATAATGGCATTTCAAGGAATATCACGTCATTTCAAGGCTACCATTTATGAAGCTCAGATTACGGCCACAAATCAGAGCAATAAAATCCCAAGGTCTGCATCCAACTGCTGTACAAAACCTCTTACCCAGACTGCCATTTCCAAAGAAGTGAGGACTGTTTCCAAATCCAAAGCAAATATAATCAGACGATGCAGCAGACAGGATCACAAATCAACCTGACATCCCATTCATCACCCTGATAGTAGCCAAATAAACCAACACCCACACTTCAACACTACCACTGTTATTTACAGTCATATGATGTATGGATGAATACATAAGTGTCTCGTTGCAGCATTGGCCTCAAGAGATGGTGGCCGCCAGCAACTAAGGCGACCGTGAGCAAACACTTCTTTATAAGAGCTGCTGTGACTCAGAGAGGGCAGATCGTATGAGCACTGCTCTCTGGTTCGTGTCACCAGCTGTGTGCGTCATTATGCCCAGGTGGGTTGGCACCCAGCCATCTCCCCTGCCACCGCCGAGGGTTTAATTAGCTGAGCCTCAAGGCTGTGGAGTCCCGGATGCCTCAGGGGACAGGGGAGGGTGATCTGTGTCACACGCAACGGCGTGACGTTGACCAGCCATGACACCGTCGCTCCATTCCATCTTGCTCAATAGAGTGCATATCCGTAGCAGGTGAGTTAACGAATGAGATCTGCCTCGAGCATCGCCTTTTCCCCACGGGACAAGGAGAGAAAAGCATCTCCTCAAGGACTCGAGGAGTCAATGCTGCTGTATACTCGGCATCTGTATGCACTCTGCCACCACACTGCTGATGCAGCAAGAAAGATGTGCACACAAGGGAGCAGAATGCAGCTCACACTGCTGCCCTTGCTTTGCCACAAGCTAATGAACAGCAGCTGCCGGCCCATCCATCCCACATGCATGTTATCTAAACCCCATTCCATCATTTTTACATTTTTTTTTTAATTATAAACAAACATTTACTTAACACTTACTTAACAGTAGTGCCGAAAGCCCCACCTGAGACAAGCATTTGTATATTTAACAGGCCCCTATGCAAAGTTTCATAATTTCACATCATTCTGCACTACAACAAAATAAACTGTATTGTCCCAAAGTTGTGAGATTGTAGTCTGAATGTGATGATATAATGTAAAGCCAGACTTTTTGTAATGTGCTGGCTGCAAAAAAAAAAATGCAGTGAAATATTATTCATGAATAGATGAGTCAGTTCCTCTAATAAATTACTTGAGTCATATGTTTGAATCAGTCTGATGAATCTTTTACTGAATGAACTAACTGAATCCATCAGAATAGTTACTGAATAACAAAAGAAAAGACTGACAAACTCACAAGCCATTGGTCTGAATCAGACTGATGAACCCTTTACTGAATAAACTAACTGAATCTATCAGAATACTTACTGAACAACCATAGAAAAGACTCACAAACTCACAAAGTCATTGGTTTGAATCAGTCTGATGAACCCTTTACTGAATTAACTGACTAAATCCATCAGAATAGTTACTGAATAATAATAGAAAAAGACCCACAAAGTCATTGGTTTGAATAAGTCTAATAAACCCTTTACTGACTGAATCTATCAAGAGGGTTACTGAATAACCATGGAAAAAAGTCAAAGCATCTCATAAGTTACTGGTCTGAATCAGTCTAACGAATCCTTCATTAAATGAACTGACTAAATCCATCAGAACAGTTACTGAATAACCATAGAAATAACAAAGCATCTCATAAGGTACTGGTTTGAATTAGTCTAACAAATCCTTCACTGAATCAACTGACTGAATCCATCAGAACAGTTACCGAATAAACATTGAAAAGACTCTCAAACTCACAAAGTCATTGGTTTGAACCAGTCTAATGAACCCTTTAACTGACTGAATCTATCAAAAGGGTTACTGAATAACCATAGAAAAGTCAAAGCATCTCATAAGTTACTGGTTTGAATCAGTCTAACAAATCCTTCACTGAATCAACTGACTGAATCCATCAGAACAGTTACTGAAAAACAACATAAAAGACACACAAACTCACAAAGTCATTAGTTTGAATCAGTCTGATAAACCCTTTACTGAATGAACTAACTGAATCTATCAGAGTATTTGCTAAAAAAAAAAACTGACTAACCACAGAAAAGACTCACAAACTCCTAGGTTTGAATCAGTCTGATGAACCATTTATTAAATGAACTAACTGAATAACAATAGAAAAACTTGTCATTGGTTTGAGTCAGTGTGATGAACCCTTTACTGAATGATCTAACAGAATCCATCAGAATAGTTACTGAAAAACCATAGAAAACTCACAAACTCAAAGTTATTGGTTTGAATCAGTCTGATGAACCCTTTACTGAATGAACTGAATCTGTCAAAAGATGAACAATCATAGGCAAGACAAAGCATCTTAAGTTATTGGTTTGAAGCAGTCTAACAAATCCTTCACTGAATGAACTGACTGAATCCATCAGAACAGTTATTGAATTACCATCTGACTCACTTACTGAACCGCAAGTCTTTCAGCCATGTCTGATTTATAATTAAGCGTTTTTTTCCAAAATTATTTAAAATCTATAACTTAATTCTTTAATGTTTTAACTTGTTACTAAAATTTTATTTTTGTGAATAGTATTTAGTGGGGGGATTGGGATAGTTTCAGCTCCCCAGAAGCTATATTAAACTATTAAAGAAAATTAAGAAACATGCGTCTAATCTGTGGATACTATGGTTTTAAAAACAGCTGTAGTGGAGGCACATAGAGAATGCTAAACAGCGTGCATGCCCAGACACACAGAAACATGCGTCTGCATGATGACAATGCTTAAAAACAGCTGTAGTGGAGGCACATAGACGATACAGAGATATTGCAGCTGTGCGTTTCTCTCTCCATCTTTCTTTCTATTACATGCCCTGATGTTCGCTCTCTCACTCTCAAACCCACACACACACACACACTAATGGATTTTCTTCTTTGTGAGGAGCTGTAGAGCTGAGTGTAATGGATCTGTCTGAGGCCGTGATTGAGAGTGTCTGTTCAGGACCAGAAAAGAGTGAGATAAGGAGAGACAGAAAGAGTAAGGAGTTCACCATACTCTTTAAGAGTGCTGATTTTTTTAATTTATTATTATTATAATATTCACATTTTTTAGTATGGTAGCAATAAGACAGGAAATGATAGGGAGTGACGAGTACCTGTCTGAGTACTTGAGATGTCTGTATCGTGATTTTCAAAAAACACTTTCTCAGTCAGAATGATCATAATATTTTCTACATTCATAAAACAAGAAAACAAGAAGCAAAATTGCTTTGGATATTCACAGAATTTCTTGTGCGTCTTGTCTAGCATAAACAAGAGATTGCCATTAGAGTAAGAAAACAAATACAATTCTCTGCAATTCGGTTAGATAAATTTTCTTGTTTCGAAGAAATGTTTCTTGAGTACCGCAATGATTTTTGAAGGATCGTGTGACACTGGTCGCTGAATATTCAGCTTTTGCATAAAAGGAATAAATTAAAATTGAAAATACATATTTAAATAGAAAATAGTCTAAATTGTAATAATATTTCAAAATATTACTGTTTTACTCCATTTTTGATCAATTAAATGCAGTCTTTGTGAACATAATAAAGTATGCAGTTATCCATTAACTTATACCAAAACTTCTAGGGTGAACTGAGAAAAACTTGGCTCCGTTTTGCCACTGAGACATCAAGAGTGGTCAAACTGACCTGAATTCACCCCGTCGGCATGTCAGTGTGTAATAAATGGGCTTCAGAGAGCTTCAAATCTCTTGAAGTATAGCTGCATAAACAATGTGATATTCAATGGCAGGGGTCTCAGGCCCTTAACAATCTGTACATCAGATGGCTCTGATGGACAGCGCTCCTTTCTAAGTACAGGAACCCTTGACACCGTCTTTAATTTAGAAAGCCTCTAATTGGTAAATTGCATCCCCCTCATGCTCAATCAGCAGTCGCATAGCAACAGTGAGCCTGTGAACAGTGAGTGTCTGCTTATCCAGACCACATGAATGCAAGAGACAATGGGAATAAAGAATGATTTAAGGGAGATGGAGCGAGAGAGACACTTTCTTGGATCACGAGGAGCAAACTGGATTTCATAAAGCTTAGCGGTAAGGCCCAAAACACATGCATTCAATAGGACCTGTCGCATTAAACATTCAACAAAGACACATTCAGGATTATGTTACATATACACTCAATAAACTGCCATCAATCATCTCCTGTCTGCTACAACTATTGTATACATCTCTGGCACCGTAAGCAGAGCTTCAACCAGCTCCTGCTGAAATGACTGATGGGTATGACAGACAATAACCATGTCCACATGATCCCGTTGCTCCTGAAAGCGAGGTTTTCCCTGCTGCTCCTCACACATGATCAATGGAGGAGTGAGGTGGGTGGCTTTTCAGCCTCAAATGACCCAGTTTGTTTTGTTGAGCCATTGATTCCTGCACAAACCACAGCCGTTTAACATAAAGAGTCCTACAAGGCTTTTCAGATTATTGAACACACACACGCGCACACACACACACACACACTTCTGCAAACGTCCAAACACATCATACACAAAATGGGCTGAGGAGGACACAAATGGGCAGATGGCTTTTCATCCCTGCATTATGAGCTCTACTGAGACATTCTTAAAGTGAATAAAAGGATATTGTTCAAAGGAAGGGTACATAAAACATATAGTGGCTCACCCACACTGCTGTTAACTTCACAGATGCATAATGTATGTGGTAACCCATTACGAAAAAGCAGAGAAAACATAAATAAAGAAAAAAAAAAAAAACTACCTGCCTGAGAGTCCTGACTATGCAAGTAAAAACTCCATCAATTTTTGAGTTGATTTTCTATTCTTTTGTTTTTCTGATGTTGAATGTAACAGAGTGTGTGTGGGTCATTATATTCTAAAAGGTATAGTTTGGCCAAAAATAAAAATTCTGTCATTAATTACTCACCCTCATGATCAAATCCTAGCGCTTTCTGACCCTGCGTAAACGGCAACACAACTGACATATTCAAGGATCAAAAAGGTAGTAAGGACATCATAAAAATTAGTCCATGAGACATCAGTGGTTCGACCGTAACTTATTGAAGCTACGAGAATAGTTTTTTTGCACAAAGAAAAAATCTGGGTTCCCGAGCTCAGAGCCCTTCCCCGGACAGCACGCCAATTATGCATTACTATACTCCGTTTAATTATATGTAAGCTTGAACTCCTGAATCAACAATTTCTTCCCTTTTGTGTCAGTCTTCGATGCATGTTCAGGAGAATAACATCAATTTGTGTTCTAAAGATGAAAGTCTTAAAGGCACAATATGTATGTTTTCGCCACTACAGGGCGCATATTCAAAACAAACAAGAAACAAAGGTATAGTATGATGATGCCGTGTTTGAGTGTGGAATCATTGGAGTTGTTGTTTTCAACTGTTTGCTGTTGTTCTGTCGGGACTCAACCACTTCCACTTCTTCCGGTCATGCGAATGTAGGAAAAGCTACTTTGTTTTAACATACTAGATACATTTAAGTGCATACTCTGTGCGTTCGTCACCTGTCTAATAAAATGCATAAGATATTTAAGTGTCTCTGGGGTTTCCATGTTTTCTACAAAATAAAAACTGAAAAATCGAGGGTGTTTGATGTCATTGGCAGGCGATGCAATGACATAGCTTATTTCTGTTGATTTAAAACGTTTTTCGAAACATTTGGGATAATGTAAGTCAGCAAAAAACTCAAGTCAGCAAAGTACAGAGCACTGTTCTACTGGTTTTTGGATATTTTAATCAAAAAATCGTACATATTGTGCCTTTAAGTGTTTGAAATTATATGAGGGTGAGTAATTAATTATAGAAGTTTCATCTTGGGGTGAACTATCCCTTTGAATGTCTTATTGAGAATGTTATCCACAAGTTTCCTATGCCCCACAAGGCCTTGCGTCAAAAGTGGGAGCGTCTTCCGGTTCAAAGTAAATAAGCGGGACGTGACACTCATTCATTCAACAGTTGACAGGAGTGACGGGCAAATGAAGCCTTGTGAAGCACAGAGACTTTTCTCTGACTGTTTCGGGAAAAGATTTAAAGCTTCAAGAGTTTAGAAAACAGTGCGATCTGGTGGTTAGTAAAAAATAACGCAGCTAAAAGCCTGTAAAGCTCCGTCGGAAGACGCATTCACCACAATTTCCATAGATCGGTCCATGTTATATGCACAAATAAATAAAGCCTAACCGTGAGTGTGTTTGTTTGTTGAATTTCTGACTCTAAATTAATTTACCCATTAAACAGTGCCATTAAATGCCAGTACGAATATCAATATGATGTAATAGAAAAATAGTGTACACATATATTAATTGCATATGGCAAATATTTAATTTTCCTGAAATAATTTGTGTTCTTCATATTACTTGTATGACTGGGTATTTAAAAATGTAATTATTCAATAAGTCCCAATGAAAATGTACTGGCAAAGTAAGATCTGAGGATCGAACATTACGACACGCAAAGTGATTGCGCACATGACTGGACAGAATGTGAGGCTTTTACGAAAGTGATTTCTACATTAACAAGCCTCAAATCGAGGCTTCATCTGGCATGCCCTTTAACACAAACGCTGATGTCTCGGTTCAAATGTCTTTTTCAAATTCGAACAGCATATGTTGTCCCTAAGAACCGTAGTGACATCTCTTAAAAAGGCTTGCAACTTTACAAAGTAAACAATAGTCCAAAAAACACTTAGCCTCTTTGCTAATTAGCACACAAGATACCATTGGTATGCTACGTCCGTCGCCACATTCTTTTTTACAGTAGCGCCCCCGGAAACTTGTGGATACATTTTTGGTATTTGAGGCACTTGATGTCTCATGTAAAATGCAGTTCAAAAAAGCAAAACCAACCACCGAGATGAACTGATTTTGTAAATACAAGGTCATTATCTCAGCATAAAATGAACAGAAGTTGATCAAATGTCCCCAAAATGCTAGAATATGTCTGTTTATTCAATGGATCCCCTGCCAACAAAGTAGATCTTTTCAGCTGTACAGTCAAAGCAGACCCCAGCACACTCCAGACCTGTGTCTAAGTCACTCCATAATAGAAGCGCACATGTTTAGACCAATTATTTCCTGTATTAAAGGTTCCTTTTTAAAATAAGCATTTGCACATGAAAAGACCTGGTGACTCATGGCTGTCTGCCTGTCCTCAGTCTGACACAGAGAGTGAGAAAACTGGGATTTGAACACTTCAGACAATTTGACAGACCAGACGGCTCACTTTCACTCAGGAAGACTAAGTAGCAAGTGAGCAGTAATACAAGAGAGAGTGCCTTATTTTATATAAATGTGTTTCTATGGTTTCCTGTGTTCTTTTGTGAAGAAATCTGCATCATTTCATCCATCATCATATTTTGATGGATTACTGTTGCCATGATTGATTGAAAATGTACACAAACGTCTGTTTTAAACAGTATTCAGTTTACCATCTGCTTTCTACAGGCAGGAATGGCTCACCATTAATTACGGCAGGTAAATAGAGCTGACTTTTGTGAATAAGATGCTATAATGAGCCTAATTTACATAGAAAGCAGGTATGTTTGTGCTAAAAAAATGACAATGACTTAATTTAAATATTCATAGTGCAGCAATATTTCAGCATGGGTTTAACAGTACTGTAGGTGATAATTGAATAAGAAGTTTGTTTTTTGTGCTGGAATATTGCATGCAAAAGTGTCAACTGTTTTGTGTGTTTTCGGCCTCAGAGTAAAAATATTTATGTTTTAAATTACAAGAATAGTAGCATTTAGTTTGTTCAAGATACACTAAATATCTTCATACATACAACATTCTACATACTTTACATGTCATGTGTGTGTATTTCTAGGTACCCATCATTACAGCGCCTGTCCAAAGCCTTTCCCTGTATTTTTGTCTTGGGGATCAGCAATGACAGCGCTGGTTTATGGGTGTCAGGAACCTTGGCTGTTGCCATGGCAATGCCACACTGCAATACTGTGTGTGCAGGCAGACTGTGCTTGCTGCAGCATCGACACGAGAACAGGAGCGAGAACGGTGAATGTTGCAGGAGAAACCTGCTGAATGCTAATCAGCCCCTCCACAGTTTGTCCTTCATCAGACCAGAGGAACACTCAGGATCTACATTATACTTGCACGCTCAATCTCTATATATTACTGCATATTTAATGTGATAAGATCCTTCAGAAATTATTCATTATTATCAATGACAAAAACAGCTGTGCTGCTTAATTTTTCAAAATTATTTGATGAATAGGAAGTTTAAAAGAAGAGCATTTATTTGAAACAGAAATATATTTTTTAAAATGATACCTGGCTGTTCACATAAATAGTTTTGAGAAATATGGTGTGAGAAATCTTTTAAAAGTTCAAATATTACATGCAGTCTTTTAAATAATATGAGGTCCTAGAAACTATAAAATTATACATGAATTAGAAAAAAGTTGTTTAAAATAGTTCTGGAAGAATAAAGCATTCACACTGCAGGGCACTGCTATACCTGTACATGTCAACCACCCTTATACACTTAAATAAAGAACAGGTATAAAACTTTAAAAGTCATCTGCATGTTCTTTTTTGTCATAATGGCAGTGCTCTATGCAACGTTTTTTTTACTTTCTACAAATGTGTCCAAAGATTGAGTTCTTAATCTGGATCAGAGGAAGCTGAAATGGAGCCTGCTTTCAGCAGAGCTGTTTGTGAATCTCTAAACACAGAAGTTTTCCGCTCACATCAATGCTGTCTGCTGCGCTCAGATCTGTTTACGTTCTTCTGTTTCAAGTTCCTGACAGATTGTCCACTGTAATTGTCTCCAGCCTCATAGACATTACTTAATTTTAAATAAACACATACTTAGTGTCCTACAGCAGTGAACAATGGTTTATTCCAGAGCCAAAAGTTATGCAGCAATTCTTCAAAATCACATTAGCTTTAAAGTTGCGTTGACAATGACAGATTTAGCTGTTAACGGGTCGCCAAACTGCTATACTGCTGGTTTACTAACGGTTGTGCCTACTCAACAATATCAGGCCACAAATCATTTGAGATTCACTGTCCCCAACAGTAACTGCTAAATACTAGCTAAATTTTATAAAAAATAATGATTTTTAAACTCTTCATTGCCAAAAATTGCTATCCCCCATGAATGCCAATTAAATGGCTTGCTTTAAAGCCCAAATACATGATCAAATGCAACCATTCTCAACCAACTGACTTCTGAGAAATGCTTATGGCCTGAAGTAAACTACATATACAGTAGAGAACTGAGAAGAGGAGGAAGAAGAAGCTCGTCTAAACACCCCAGAGTGATGGGAAAGTTAATGGGCCCTTTCCTAGCACCAATCAATCTGCGCTAATCTCCCTGCCAAGAGTTCTCCAGAGAGTCAGCGGCCATGATTCCATCGGTGTGACGGCAAAGTCCACTCAGCCACATCGCCTGTTAGTCGCCAGACCTTTTACTCTCTAACACACTAAGTACAGGGATCATACACTTCAAGAATAGGCTGATAGATGAAACGAAAAGTTAAATGTCATAGAAAACATGACTTTAAAGGAACAGTTCACCCAAAAATAACAAATGTCACCATTTAGTCACCCTCATGTCATTTTAAACCTATAATACTTTGAAACCTGACTGTTAACAAATGCTTAGTAGATCCAAAAAAATTAGAAAAGCATCATAAAATGAATAATTATGAATCAAGTAGTTTAATCCAGGTCTTGTGAAGAGATATGATCACTTTATACTGTATGATGATTTAATTTAGGCTTTTATTCACATCTTAACGCACATGCATAGAATGCATCACATATGATAAACAGAGGAGTGTATGCGCCACACACTAAAACAAACCTTGTTGTCTCATAAATGACGGAAAATTCTGTCAATGGCAAGGAAGCACTGTCTCATAAATTACGGAAAATTTAATCAATTGTGGTGAAGCGTTCTCATATAAATGAT
The DNA here is from genome assembly GCF_022985175.1 of Labeo rohita. Lineage (NCBI taxonomy): Eukaryota > Metazoa > Chordata > Actinopteri > Cypriniformes > Cyprinidae > Labeo > Labeo rohita. Next base: position 13,320,625 of record NC_066887.1, on the reverse strand, counting down.
GGAAAATTATGTCAATGGCTTGCAAGTGTCTCATAAATTATGTAAAATTTTGTAAATGGCAACGAAGAGTTTTCATATAAACAACAGAAAATTCCGTCAATGGCTTGGAAGAGTTGTCTCATAAATGATGGAAAATTCCTCCAATGGTTCGGAAGCAATGTCTCATAAATGACGAAAAATTCCATCAATTGTGGGAAAGAGTTGTCTCATAAATTATGTAAAATTATGTCAATTGTCTGGATGCGCTGTCTCATAAATTACTGAAAATTGTCAATGGCAGGGAAGCATTGTCTCATATATGATGGAAAATTCCATCAATGGTGGAAAATCGATATCTCATAAATGACGGAAAATTCCGTCAAGGGCGGAGTAGGGATGTCTCATAAATGACAGAAAATTCTGTCAATGGCGGGGAAGCGATGTCTCATAAATGACAGAAATTTCCATCAAGGGCGGGGAAGCGATGTCTCATAGATGACGAAAAATTCCGTCGATGGCGGGGAAGCATTGTCTCATAAATTACTCAAAATTCTGTCAATGGTCTGGAAGTGCTGTCTTGAAAATGACGGAAAAATCCATCAAATGACATAAAATTCTGGAAAATTATGTCACTGGATTTCTCAAAATGACAATGAAAATTCTGTCAATGATGGAAAATTCCATCAATGGTGGAAAATCGATATCTCATTGTTTCACAAATGACTGAAAATTCCAATGGCGGGGAGTGTCTCATAAATGACAGAAATTTCCATCAAGGGCGGGGAAGCTGTCTCATAGAAATGACGGGGAAAATTTACCGTCAATGGTCTGGAAGTGCTGTCTTGAAAATGAAGGGAAGCGTTTTCCTGCCTGTCAATAGCAGGAAAGAGTTGTTCCATAAATTACGGATAATTACGTCAATGGTGGGAAGCGTTGTCTCATAAATGACGGACAATTCTGTCAGTGGCGGGAAAGAGTTAACAGCAAATTTTCATTCTTGGGTGAACTATCATTTTATTTATTTTTTTCAAACATTAACCAAAATTACATGTGTTTCAACATGACGGTGAGTAAATGATGACAGAATTCTAATTTTTGGGTGAACTATCCCTTGACGTTAATAAACACAAATAAAGGTAACTTTAAGAACCATTCACTACACAATCAGGTGTGACATCATCCATTTTACCTTTGCTTCCAGATAAACACGTCCAATCATTTGCAACAGCGTCTGACTAAAGTCTATGAAAGCACATGACTAAATGCACATGACTAAAGCTAGCAGACGGTCAAAATGTCCAGCCTATTTTGAAGCCCTGCTCAATCACACATTTCCCCCTCTGAGTATCAGCATGGGACGGCCTCGTCCAAGTGTCTTTTTTTCCAAGCAATTGTGCCAATGTCCCACATTCCAGCTGGCCTGCGTCCCCAACCGCCATGGATGTGGGGGCGGGGCAGGACGTCTCACTTCCTGAACCAAAAATAACGCAGATGGTAATAAAACCTTGGCCGCTACGTACTCCCCAACGATCCCAGCTCCCTGTGACTATGATTTAGTTGGGATTGATTAACCATTACGACCCGGTCGAGGGATTCTGCTGAATCGTTACATACAACATTAATAATAAGCAATCAGACTCGCCTCCAAGCTGTACTCTTCCACAGTTCTCTTCAGGGGATCCACGATCTGCCAGCATATGAGGATGCACAAATCAATCAGCAACATCCCACCCACGATGATAAAGAGCTTCTGGTCCTTGATAATCTGGAAGAGAGAGAAAAAAAAGAAAAGCAATGGATGAGGTGATTAAGGGATGAGAAAGAGGCCGAGATGGGCAGGAACCATCAATGGACCGTTCGCTCAATTCAAACGCGTGATCTTCTCTCGCATTCTGAACCTTTGTGGATGAAAGCCCTGCTCCTGTCTGATCTTTTTCTCTTTTCTTCTATTTAACAGTGGTTGACCTGAACAGAACCCAAATCAAAGGAAAGGTCACCGCGAGGAGGCCTGCGTGTATTCTAGAGGAATCAGACGGACGAATTCTTCCGTGATTCAGAATAGAAACGCTAACTTGTTTTGATCTGATGTCTTTTGATGGCTTACCAATAGCCAAAACCTTGCGCCATGGGAAACAAGGAGGTGGTGAGTTACTGTGATCATTGAGCATCATGCTGAATTCTATCATAATGGATGCTATTTATCTTCAATCAAACAGAGGTTGATGGTTTCATCAAATGGCCAGACATTTGAAATAACACAGGATCATGATACTTCAGAACGCATTAGCACAATCACTAAAAAGCAATACTTGTCCATATGACCGTTGAACTTCACTTTATTGCACAAAATCTCCTTTCATCTCGGCAAACGGAAGGCGATGATGGATCAAAAAACAAATAGCGGTCCTAAAATCCCCCTCTACACTTTACAGCTACAAATAGTCCCTGAACTTAAAAAAGTGAAAAAAATAGCAGCATTTTCTTTGCACAAATGCTATTTGTGCAAATAGTGACAGACACACTTTGCACCTCAGCATACTGGGACCTTACTGAATTTGGGTTGTTCATGCTAAATAAAATTTTCTTACGCTTCAAACTTTACCGGTAGATGGAGTGTTTTTTTTTTGTCAGCCTGTCTGGCCCAACCAGGCAATGGTGGGCGGAGTTCTTGTAAATAGCCTGTGCCAACAAGATTTGTGCCAACTATTTGAAGAGTTCAGATGCAAAACCAGCTAAATCCATCTGACGTCTTTCTTTACAAAATGCATTTTTATCAGGCTCAGATGTATAGGTTTCTATGTAAGTACTGGTACTTCTGATTGGGCTGAGGCTGGTATTTTAGCGAGTTTGAAGAAAAAGTATTTGATGGACGTATAATATGTGTCAAGAGCATTCACTCAGTACCATTATCTTATTTTTGACCGAGATGGCTTTTAGCTGGTTCTGCATCTAAACTCTTCATTTGTACTTACAATTGGCAATACAGTTTTATGCGAAAGTTTGGTAACCCCTTGAAAAATCTGTGAAAATGTGATTGTTTAACAAAATAAGAGAGATCATACAAAATGCATGTTATTTTTTATTTAGTACTGTCCTGAGTAAGATATTTTAGATAAAAGATGTTTCCATATAGTCCACAAGACCAAACATTTGCTAAAATTGTTAAAATTACCCCCTTCAAAAGTTTGGGAATCCTTGGTTCTTAATACTGTGTGTGTTTACACAGCTATTAAAAAAAGTTCAAACATTCACTGATGCTCCACAAGGAAACACGATGCATTAAGACCCGGGGGTGAAAACTTTTTGAATTCGAAGATGAAGGTAAATTGTACTTAATTTGTCTTCTGGGAAACATGCAAGTACCTTATGTTGCTTCCGCAGGGCAGTACTTAATGGGAAAAAAAGATATTTCAACAAAATAAGATATATCTGGACATCTTCATCCTGTTCAAAACTGGAAAATCAGCAGGACCTGGAGGATTTTTCTGACGAACAGTGCTCAGTTTAACTGTTCAGAACAAACAAGGGACTCATGAACAACCAACCAGTCATAGATCATCCAGGTAACCACACACAGTATTAAAACTTTTAAAGGGGGTTAATTTAATAATTTAAGCTATTTTTTGGCCTTGTGGTCTATATGTAAACATTTTATGTAAAATATCTTATTCTGGACAGTACTAAATAAAAAATAACATCCATTTTGTATGATCTCTCTTATTTTGTTAAAATTATTCACATTTCCACAGATTCTGCAAGGGGTTCCAAAACTTTCACATAGTTAACAGACCAAAGGGATGGATCAACTAAAAATGTAAATTCAGTCATCATTTTCTCATCCTCCTCATGTGGTTCTAAACCTGAATGACGTAATTTGTATTGCAAACACAAAAGAAGACACGTTCAAAAATATCTGTGTTTTTTCAATGAAAGTCAATGGGGTCCAATGTTGTTTTTTGTCCCTCATATTTTTTGTGTTTTTCAGAATAAATCACACAGGTTCGGAACGACAAGAGGTTAAGTAAACAATGACAGAATTTTCATTTTTGGCTGAACTATTCCTTTAAACAAACACACAAATGGCTTAATTATAGACGTCTGTGCACATTAAACTGGGAGGTAGTGCTTTAACATAAAAAGAATGACACACTTCGCCCTTTAACGTCACTAATGAGTTTGTAAACCACTAACATTTAGTTTGAAGACCCAATAGCTCTGTTTAAGCTTTTGTATTCACAGTTCAAATTGCTCACCATTTGTACAAGATCATTGCTGCAGGTCTACAAGAGCATGTGGTGCATTAGTGTCAGATTGTGTTTGTGCTCAGTGTAAGTTATGCAGGCCATCATGTGCTTGTGTCTGATTGAATTTACAGATGCACACATCTCTGATGCCATCTATTTGTGACACAGTGTGTTCCATAATGCAGTCCGAGTCTCTGAATGATGCATGATGCAGTATGCGGATGCATGTGCAGGTTTAACAATAATTTGCCACCAAAAAAAGACATATGTACTAAAAAAAGAAGAAATCTGCTAGACCAAAAAAATTAAAGGCTTAAAGGGATAGTTCACCCAAAAATGAGGCTTTTAAGCATCAAAACATTTTAGTTTTTCACTGAACTCTCCGTTTAACACTAATAATCTGCAAAAAACATCTGAACAAGAACTGAACTAAACAAGAAACAAGCATTTGTGCATTTGAGTGTGTATCTGCTCAATCTCCCTTTGTTCCTGTCTCAGATTTAAATCTAGCAGAGGCAGATCTGCTAGATTTAGATCCGCGGAGGTGATTGACATAGCCCTCGCTGCTCCCCGAGGCAGGGAGAGACTGTAACGGACCCCTCGGACCGTCGGACCGGCATCGAACGGCAGCTGATTTGCGACGGGCTGTCCATGGAGTCACATACTGTGAGACTGCTTCTCAGCTTGATAAAGAGATGGCACACCCACATGCACACTCACAAAACACAGTCCTGACAGCAGCCATCGCTTTAGAGTGCCAAAGCCCTGCAGTCCATCACTGCGTGGAGCAGGAGTCAGCTCACTGCCAGCTTCCTGCACACTGAAGTGCCGGAGGGAATTAAAGCCCTGAGCCTGGGCATTACCTGTCTCTGAATTTATTTATATGTAGTGGGTCCAGTTAAGAACTGCTAATTGAGTGTGAAAGTGCAACTGAAGAGAAGACACTAGGGAAAAAAACTGACACTCAATGTATCAAGCTGGAATTGCATCACATAAACCTTTGTTTGGAACTCCATTATCAGGGAAAAGATGTTGTTTTGTTGCTCCTTAACTCTAAAACAAATAGAAATACAAGATTTTGACATATTCTGTATAGAACTCAATGCACTCAAGTTGACTGCGCATTTCCAGAGTCATACTGAACAATATTAGTAATTCTTAACTTTATTCCTTATTTACTTACCATTTGAGAGTGTCAAATGTTAACACATTTGCACGGAATTAGATTAAAGATGCAAAATATAAATTTTTAAGATGATAACTGGACAGCACTCTATTTAGAAGCTTGGTTCTCCATTTTAAAACTTCAAAAAGAAGGGTAAAAACTGCACTACTATATATTAACTAAATTAAAAACTAAATTATGATGAAACATTATCCGTGGACTTCCAAGGGGAAAAATGCTGAAAGTGCAGAATATGGACACTTAAAAATAATCTTCTGGGTTCAATGAATCTGATATCATCTGGGAAATTAATTTGGCTACTATTAAACTTACAATGGAAGCACAGTAAACATTAAAATTTACTGTACACAGTCTTAAAATTAAAGTCTTAAGAGATGAATGTGTGATGGAAACGCTTAATGACCATTTGGAAAGTTTAGTTACCTCAAAACTTTTATACTTAATAAGACTGGCAACTAAATGATAAAAAAAAGCTAAAATTAAATATTTTAAAAATAAATAAAATAAAAACTACTAAAAATGACCATAACAAAAAAACACTAAAATCTAGCAAAAATTAAAATAAAAAAATGTAAATATAAAATAATATTAAATTAAAATATAAAATAAAAGCTCATTAAATATAAAATAAAAGCTCAGTAAAAAAGCTTAAAAGAAATATAAAATAAAATAAATGAAAAGTACTTAAAATGATCATAACCAAATTACTAAAATCTAACAAAAAATTAAATATACAAATTAAAATGTAAAATGATTTTACAATAAAATATAAAATAAAATCTATTTAAATATAAAAACACAAGCTAAGCTAAAAAAAGCTAAAAAGAAATATTTAATATTATATTTTATATTATAATATTATATATTTAATATTAAATATTTAAAATTACTAAAATATAACAAAAATTAAAATTGAAAAATAAAATATAAAATAATACTACATTAAAATATAAAAAACTAATTAAATATAAAAATAAAAGCTAATAAAAACAAAACTGCTTAAAAGAAATATTAAAAAAAAAAATAAATAAAAAATACTACAAATGACCATAACAAAACTACTAAAATCTAACAAAAATAAAAATAACAAAATAAAATATATTATAATATTAGATTAAAATATAAAATAAAAGCTAAGTAAATATAAAGGCTAAGCAAAAAACAGCTAAAAAATATTTAACAAGTAAATAAAAATAAAAACTACCACAACAAAATTACAAAAATCTAACAAAAATTTAGATAAAAAATGTAAATATAAAATAATATTACATTAAAATATAAAAATAGTAATTAAATATAAAATAAAAGCTAAAGAAATATTTAAAAAATAAAATAAAAACTACTAAAAATTACCATAACAAAAATACTAAAATATAACAAAAATAAACTATATTATTAGACTAAAACATAAAATAAAAGCTAAGTACATATAAAAGCAACAAAGTAACAAAACAGCTAAAAAAAAATATTTAACAAATAAATTAAACTAAAAACTACCTAAAAATGCAAAATTACTAAAATCTAACAAAAATGAAAATAAAAAATGTAAATATAAAATAAGATTACATTAAAATATTAAAAGCTAATTAAATAGAAAATAAAAACTAATAAAAAAACACAGCTAAAAAATATTTAAAAAATATAAAACTACTAAAGATGACCATAACAAACATATATAAAATAAAAACAAATTAAATTCTATAATACAGCAACACTTTACAATTAGGTTCATTAGTTAATATTAGTTACCTACATTAGTTAACATTAACTAAGAATGAACAATACTTCTACAGCGTTTATTGGTCTTAGTTAATGTTAAATTCAGCATTTAATAATGTATTATTAAACTGTGAACTAACATGACCAACAAAAGAATGACTGTGGATTAATAAACAGTGTAATAAATGTACTGTATTGTTCATTGTTCATTCATGCTAGTAATACATTAACTAATGTTAACAAATGACACCTTACTGCAAAGTGTTACCAGTAATACTATGATAACACTGTACTGAACCTGAAATATTACTTTGAAGTTATGGCTAGTTCTCTGCAGCAATGTTTACCACCCTCTGTCTTACTTTCTCTTTCTGTGGATGTTTCTCTTGATCTCATCCCACTGATTCTGACTGCAGCAGTGGAAGTAGGCTGCAAACTCTATAAATAAAGATGGCCAGCAGGGTGCTGGAGCTGTGGCTAGCCATCCTTTACAGCACTGTCATACAGTATCAGCTGCTTCGCTCGCCACATTCTTACACTGCATTGAAAAACAAGAGCAGCGAGAGAAAGAGCGTATGAAAGGAGGTCAGCGTGCGTGCACGAATCTGTTGTGTTAAAGAGCCGCGTGGACGCACGTGTGCGTAGCTTCGGTTCAAAAGAAACCGACTGTACTATTCCCCACAGCAGTGCGATGCTTTTCTTGTGGAGGAAATTCACACATAGACTTGTGAAGATCGTGTCTAGCAGAGCAGGAAGACACTGTTCTTTAGAAGAGATCAGAGATTCTTTGGTTAGCACTGGCAGTGCTGGCTGATTCGGGTTGTGTGAGGAAACGGTGCATGGAGACAGCAAACTGACCTTCAGTGGAGACAGCATTTCTATATTTTAGCTTTTTGGCAGGCGAAAAATGACACAGCTGACAGCCCAGTGGCAAAGCTGCTTTTCCATGATGTTTTAAGCATGGAACTTGTCTCTCTTTCTTTAATTATCCCTCTCTTTCATTCCAGCATCCATGTATAAACTGCAATATTGTTCTGTTTTTGGTATTGTAATTCTTCTATATAATGACCACCATTAAAATGCACTGATGTGTGACCATTATGTGTCAGATGACAAATTATTCCAGTTCCTGTGTGTTCTGCCTCACTGGAACCCAGTCAGTTATGCCATATGACTAGATATACACTGCTGTTCAAAAGTTTGGGGTCGAAAAGACTTTTAATTAATTAAGAAAATTAATACTTTTATTCAACAAGGATGCATTGAAATGGACCAAAAGAGACAGTAAAAGTATTTACAATGCTACTTACTATTCAAAAAAACATTGATATTAATAATAGATGCTTCTTGAGCACCACATCAACACATTATAATGATTTCTGAAGGACCGTGTGACACCGAAGACTAGTGGTGTAAGAAAATATCGATACACGTGTGTCTCGCGATATTTTGTTTGCCGTTACTGTATCGATTCTCAAAAACGGAAATATCGAAATTTAAAAAAAAAATGATACAAGATTCATGACAGTTGATTCGTTGAGCTTATATCACACTTTACCCTAACCGTAACCAGTGAAATTGACTGCACAGTGGGACTGGCGCTGAATAACGTGGCAGATAAACAGTTAATAACAGTTAATAACAGTTGAATGTGATATGAGATCGTCGGGCCGTTCTGTAACTCCCCAACCTGACCTCACTGGAAAATTTGGACCTTTTTAGTTACATCCAGCGTCACTATCCCATCCTACCCTATGAATTTCAAGCCCCGTTGCTTAAAACAAAGCAATAGAGTATATTAATATATAAATTAAAATATAAAATAAAAGCTAATTAAATATAAAATAAAAGGTAGGTTAAAACAGCTAAAAATATTCAAAAAATAAACTAAAAACTGCTAAAAATAACCATAAAAACCACTAAAATCTAACAAAAATTAAAATGTTTTATTTAAATATAAAATAAAATATAAGTTTTACAAAAACAGCTAAAAAGAAATACGTAAAATTTAAATAAAATGAAAACTACCGAAAATAAGCATAACAGAATGACTAAAATCTAAAAACATAAAATAATTTTTTTAATATAAAATAATATTGAATTAAAATATAAAATAAAAGCTAATTAAACATTAAATAAAAGCTAAGTAAAAAAAAAACAGCTAAAAAGTATTAAAAAATAAAATAAAATAAAAACTACTAAAAATAACTATAAAATTACTAAAATTAAACAAAAATTCAAACATAAAATAGTAAATTAAAATATAAAATAAAAGCGAAGTACAAAAAAAACAGGTAAAAGAAATATTTAAAAATTTAAATAAAATAAAAACTATTGAAAATGACCATAAAAAATGACTAAAATCTAAAAACATAAAATTAAAAAAATAAAAATATAAAATAAAAGCTAAGTAAAAAACAGCTAAAAAGAAATATTTGAAAAATAAAACAAAATAAAAACTACTAAAAATAACCATAAAAGTACTAACACAAATTAAAATATAATATGTATATAAAATTAAATTAAAATATAAAATAAAAGCTAAGTAAAAAGAAATATTTAAAATTCAAATAAAATTAAAACTAATGAAAATGACCATAACAAAATTACTAAAATCTAAAAACATAAAATAAAAAACTAAAATATAAAAATATTAAATATAAAAATAAATATTTAAATATTTACTAAAAAAACTACTAAAAATGACCATAAAAAATTACTAAAATCTAACAAAAAAATTAAATTAAGAAAATAATAATAAAAATATAATATAATAACATAAAATAATATAATAATATAATATATATTTAGAGCTTTCGAACTCAGCCAGTGTTTTTAACCAAGTCAGCTATGCATGCAGTGTCACTCCATGTGGTTTACTTCAAGATGTAGATGGTGTGCAATGTTGTATCTGATATGCTTTGAAAACCCATTTCTCACCTTCTTCTTCATCTTTACATTCTTGAAGATAGCATGCACTCTCCAGGTCTTTGCAAACATGGCGCCAAACGCTGTTGTGTAACCCACAATGAGAATCCATGTACGGACCTAAAAACATTAAATGTGAAAATAAATCAAGGTTGCTACAAACCAAAAGTTCTTATAATTTAGGCACTGAAATGCTAAGACTGGACTCTAAGGCCAGTCTATAGAATACAAAGCAGCAGAGACCACAAAACCATAAAATCTAATGATTCCACATCCACTATCGGAAAGCAAATTGGGTGCCAGGGTGTGAAGTGAATTCTGTGGAAGTTCCCGAGGCATAATTTTTTCTCTTTGTCCTCCCTTCATCTTCTGTCTCTTTCGCTCTCTCCCACAGATCTAGTATTCTTTATTCTGAGCTCCTCTGGGAAATAAAATCTCGGCATGTAAAAGGCAGGAGTCAACGATAAGGAGATAAGTGTTGGAAAGTTTGGGGCCAGTTTTTGGAACTGCAGTGCTGTCACTAGATCTTGCTTGACGATCATGTAGATTTTAGGTTTTGATGTGGTTTTATGTGTGATGTAGTTGTGAATTCTTTGAAGTAAATTAAGTCATCAAATACATGTTAAAACTCTCACTAAAATTTGATTAAGTCGGACACATAAAAGGGTTGAAAATCATAATTAAATCATCATATGTGAGTATTTCCACCAAATGTGTTTATGAATTCATAGTTGTTATAGAGTTACAGCTGTAAAATTGCCACATATTGTTTAAAAATCTGAATTAAATTGGTGCTATTTGTTTTCATTTATTTGCTAGAATAACAATATACAGCTGTCAAAAGTTTACATACACCTTGCAAAATCTGCAGAATGTTAATTATTTTACCAAGATATGAGGGATCATACAAACTGCATATTTTTTAATTTAGTACTGACCTGAATAAGATATTTCACATAAAAGACGCTTACATATAGTCCACAAGAGAAAGTAATAGTTGAATTTATAAAAATGACCCTGTTCAAAAGTTTACACACACTTGATTCTTAATATTGTGTTCTTATCTGTGTTTTTTTTTGTTTAGTGCTAGTTGTTCATGAGTCCTGTGGTGGGAGGAGCAAAACGGCAGACACAGCGGGCGTGACGTCGGGCCTCAGAGAGGCTTTTATTAAACATAAAATAACCAAAAGTATCCAAAAAGGGGTAAATAAAAGTGTCAAAATAAACAGGGGATCTGGTGTCCTCGTCGTGCTGGGGGTTCCGTGAAGGAGGGGCAGTGTTCAAGAAGGAAGGGTCCAGGTAAGGGGTGAAGTCTGGCGGCCGCACGCGCTCCCCTCTGAGGTCCACGGCGCGAGGGGCGGCGGCTTCGTCTAGCGCTTTTGCACCACAGCACTTCTGGAGATTAAACGGAACAGCATCCTGGCCCGCAGCCGTCTCGGCAGCGCTCGATCCCTCGACGCGCCCTTCCTGGACCCACAAGGACACCAGCGTGCATGCATGGGGAAGAGACCGGTCTCCCGAGGAGAGGCGCGCTCGGCATTTCAACAGTGGCAGTGATGAGGCTTCATTCACGTCAGGTATGCCTCATCACACGCTGCCAGACCTGGCTGTTTCGGCGCCCCTCCTCTCTCGCACACCCACTCCTGTCGGGACCTGGTGAAGGGCAGCGATTACCGGACGGGATGATGATGATAATTAAGGGGGAGGCAGCTGACTCGTCACAGTCCCTTGTTTGTCCTGAACAGTTAAACTGCTTCTTCAGAAAAATCTTTCAGGTCCCACAAATTCTTTGGTTTATCAGCATTTTTGTGTTTTTGTACCCTTTCCAACGACTGTATGGTTTTGAGATCCATCTTTTCACATTGTGGACAACTGAGGGACTCATATGCAACTATTACAGAAGGTTCAAACACTCACTGATAGGAAAAACAATGCATTAAGAGCCCAGGGGTGAAAACTTTTGAACTATTTTAAATCATACAGTCATTGTTGGAAAGGGTTCAAATATGCAAAAATGCTGAAAATCAAAGAATTTGTGGGAAATTAAGGATTTTTATAAAGAACAGCAGGCAGTTTAACTGTTCAGGACAAACAAGGGACTCATGAACAACTATCGCTAAAAAAAAAAAAAGCTGCGGATCATTCAGGTAACAACACAGTATTAAGAATCAAGTGTATGTAAACTTTTGAACTTAAGGTTTTGAGTCAAATGTCAAATGTCCAGTAAAAGTTTGTTTTCTCCAGTACTGGTTTTGCATGTTTAAAACATCAATTAGTACTGTACTATAATTTTAAAATAATTGTGAATAAGTAATTTCTTTCCTTTAACATTTATTTTTAGCATTTTTGCTTTTTATTAGCATAGGACAGTACATAGACAGCAAACAAAGTGGGAGAGAGAAAGGGGACAGGATTGGTAAAGGACTGCAAGCCGGGACTCAAACTCAGGTCGCCACAACTGCAACAGCGCTATATGTCAGCACACTGCTCGTGAGGCTATCGGCGCAGACTTCTTTTCTAAAAACAGGTTGCTAATGTTGAAAAAATGTTAGCAGAAACAGTCTTTATTGTTGAGCCCTGAAAAGGTCAACCCATTTTGTCTAGGGTAAAGCAAGCAAGCAAACAAAATAAAATAATTTATTTTATTTAATAAAAAAGCATGAATATTATTTGCCCCGTTTCACCCTATCCTGAATATTGCAATGCAAGCCTTCATCTTCTCAGGCTGGAAAGATGGACCCATTTCAGGCAGGTAGCATGTGTCCCGCTCAACACATTTGTGAGCTATTTCCCCTGAGTCTCAAGCTACTGCAGTAGCCAAAGCCTCGTAATTAAAAGGTGGATTATGGTCACATGCAAACAGGCAGTGGAAGCGTGACGAGACACATCCAATCATGCTTACTCAGTTTGGTGACACAGTCTGAGTATCAGAGGTGAAAAGTGTTCAGATTCAAATACAGAGCAGACCAGGACTGGTTGTCTCAGGGGAAGTTGTCTCAATCTTTTAAAAGGTTTTAAGTCAAATGTCCAGTCGCTCAAATGTTTGTTTTCTCCAGCACTGGTTTTGCATGTTTAAAACATCAATTAGTCCTACAGTATATTATAATAATTATCAACGTCCTGCACGCTAAAGTCATTACATGCTTCCTTATTATTGTGACTATTTATGACACTGAGCACACTGAGAATGTTGATGGGACTGAAAAGTATGACAACATGGTCTGCCCATGTTCACTTTTTGATTCACAGAAATCAGTTATTACTTACAGTACAGAGGGTCTCAAATTCCTTGTCTGACACAAAGGACCCGTCCAGACCGAAGAGGAAAATGGAGGCGTATGACAGCATGCCCCCCAGAATGATCAGGTTGTTCATATAGGGACTCGACATTTTGATCAGCCTGCAGATGGAGGGAAGCACACATCTGATACATTAAATATTCACATTTCATTCATTATTAACTACTGCAATTAAATGTGCATCTACACCTATGTCATATATAGCAGGTTATAAAAGTCTGAAACCACTACTAAAAGTGCCTTTATTTTGCACTATTTATACACATTTCTCCCATTGTAAGTAATATTATCAGAATAGGTTTGAAATCAAAGAAGTCTTCAGGGAATGAAGAATGTTTAAAAAATAAATAAATAAATTGGGCTCAGGTGCAGGACAACAGAACAGTAATAAAAAAAGAAAGAATAAAAATAGAAGATAGATACACAGATAGATGTAAATCCAAAAATACAGTAACAACATCAAAATGGGAAATATTATTACAATTTAAAATATATTTTTCTATTTAAAAATATATTAAAACATAATTTATTCTTGTGATGGTAAAGCTGAATTTTCAGCATCATAACTTTAGTCTTCACTGTCACACGATCCTTTAAAAATCATTCTAATGTCCTCATTTGCTGCTTGAGAAACATTTCAAACGTACTTTCTTTCAGGATTCTTTGATGAATAGAGTTTAAATGAACACATTTATTTGAAACTAAATTGTGACATTATAAATGTATTTGCTGCCACTGCTGATTAATTTCATGCATCCTTGATGAATAAAATTATTAATTTCTTTAAAAAAACCTCAAATCTTCATGCCCCTAAACTTGTGAACCGTATTGTTATCAATAGGGAACTAAAATGAATGCAGAATCTTAAATATTAACTTTTTCAGTCCCGCTTTATATTAGGTGGCCTTAACTACTATGTACTTTCATCAGTCAATAAGTACAATGTACTTATTGTTTTCACATTGTATTGCAAAACACTTTAGCTGCTATTGAGGTGGGATACGGTTAGGTGGTATGGGTAGGTTTAAGGGTGAGTTAAGGTGTAAGGGATGGGTCAACAGTGTACCTATACATTTTAATTACAGAAATTAATTACAGATGTAATTACATGTAGGTATTTTTTAAAATATACACTACCAGTCAAAAGTTTTTGAACAGTAAGATTTTTAATGTTTTTTTTAAGAAGTCTCTTCTCCTCACCAAATCTGCATTTATTTGATCCAAAGTAGAGCAAAAACATATTTTTGTAATATTTTTGCTATTAGAAATGCTTTTTCTATTTGAATATATTTTAAAATGTAATTTATTCCTTTGTGTAATTTTAAAAATATAATTTTCAGCATCATTACTCCAGTCTTCAGTGTCACATGATCCTTCAGCAATCATTCTAATATGCTGATTTGCTGTATTATTATTTTTTATCAATTTTTAAAATAGTTGAGTACATTTTTTCAGGATTCTGTGATGAACAGAAGGATCCAAAGATCAGCATTTATCTGAAATAAAAAGCCTTTGTAACATTATACACCATTCAAAACCTTGGAGTCAGTAAATTTTTTGGGGCAAATAAATAATATAAATTATTACTTTTATTTAGCAAGGAAACTTTAAATTGATCAAAAGTGATGATAAAGACATTTATAATCTACAAAAGATTTCTATTTCAGACAAATGCTGTTCTTCAACTTTCTATTCATCAAAAAAAAAAAAAAAAAAAAAAAAAACCCTGAACAAAATTCCACTCAGCTGTTTTCAACATAAAAATGATAACAATGTTTTTTGAGCAGCAAATCAGAACATTAGAATGATTTCGAAAGGATCATGTGACTGGAGTAATGATGCTAAAAATTCAGCTTTGAAATCACAGGAATAAATTACATTATAAAATATTTTCAAATAGGAAACAGTTATTTTAAATTGTAAAAATATTTCAAAATTGTACTGTTTTTGCTGTACTTTGAATCAAATAAATGCAGGCTTGGTGGGCAGAAGAGACTTCTTTAAAAACATTACAAATCTGGTGGCGATGGAAGTAGATAGTAGTTAAGGCCACCTAAAATAAAATGAGACCACTGTTTCTATCATAACTTTTCTTTTACATTTTTTCAAAATCCTAAAACTGATTTCCATATGAAACAAATGATTCCAGATTTTCAACTACTTCCTTTCACATTCTTGCTCAGCACTGACCTGTGGTTGCGGTTTTTGATGTTAAAGAAGAGGAAGGCTCCTGCCATGAGCATGCCCAGAACAGTGATGGTAGACAGGATGCTGTAGAGGGGGACATTTATTTGCCGGCGCTGCAAACGCACAAACGTCCGATCCTTCGGCGGTTCAACACCTACAAGAGTCATGATGGTTCACAGTCAGTTCGCCTCAGAGTCACCTCCATGAACGTCACCTCTGAGAAAGCTTTCAACATCTAGGAAGACGCTCCTGTGTAATTTAAATGACTCAGGTTTTAAAATGCCAACTAGAAAGAGAATTGATGGGGTTATCTAGTCACTAATGTGACATATTAGCTCTATTTCTGCACAAGGTTATGTAATAATGTTTGTGGACGGGTTTAAAAACGGTGGCGGTGATCGTGATGTAAGATGCGATTAGATCTTACATCAGAATGAGAAGTTGGAAGGCAGTCAAGCACTTAAACCAAATGAGTCACCAAAATGAGTCAAGAGTTGTTTGCGTGAAGAAACTTGATGTCTTGACAACCTGGGTGTTTTCATATACTGTACAACTGTGAGGGCTTCATTCACTGTGAGGCAAATGGTTTAGACTCTTTTTCAGTCGAATTTAGAAAACAAGCTCAGTTGTGGTCAGTCTTTGAACTTTTTTTTCCACTATTATTTCATATGTCAAGGCTTTACAGGGTAAGTATGCCAAATGATTCCCTCAGATCCTCTTAACAAGTTCCATTAAAGACAATAAAGTGTTTTACTTCCTGTCCACCACTGTTTTCCACAGAGGCAGTTGGAAAAGAAAATAAATATCCAGGGACTATACGAAAACGAATGTCAATGTGGGCAAACAGGAAAATAACTCTTGAATTATTCAGATGACCACACATGGAACAGCGAGTACACAACACTGGCAGGCGTGTGAACTTTCTGTCTCTCTCTCTCTTTCACTCAGTCAAACGCTGACCTGCAAACACACAAAATCGGGGCTTTTCCTACCTTGGAACCTGATGGTGTTGTTGATAAGGTCTAGTACATCTGCAATGGCGTTGTACTCGCCAACCTTCACCTCTTGACCCTCTGTAAAAGACAGCAAGAACAAGAGGACAGCGGCGATAAGAGCAGTGTGTTCAAAGCCGACGGCCCCCAGAGAGAAACAAGACAATACACAGTAAATTTAGTTTCTGTGCACTCCACTGCAGAACTAGTCCAACATATTGTCCTAAAATGCTCAGGGTGATGCTGACCTGAAAAACAATGGAAATTGCAACCTTACAAATTTGCACATCAATTAAAAGGCACCTGATTAGCGAATCTGCACAAACAATTACTTGAAACAAACACTGTCTCAAAAACAGCTTCACTGACAAGGACACAGCCAGTGAATTTTTGCACACTTTGTTTTTGACAAAAATGTCCTTTAAAATGAAGTCAAAATTTTGTCTTTTTATACACTATACAAGTCAAAAGATTTTTGATTTGCATTTATTTGATCCAAAATACAGCTAAAACAGTAGATTTTTAAAACACTTTATTACTATTTAAAATGCCTGTTTTCTATTTGAATATATTTTAAAATGTACTTTATTTCTGTGATTTCAAAGCTGAACTTTTAACATCATTACTCCAGTCACATGATCTTTCAGAAATCAGTCTAATATTCTGATTTGCTGCTCAAAAACATTTGTTATTATTATTATTATTATTATTATTATTATTATTATGTCGAAAACACCTGAGTAGAATTTTTGCAGGTTTCTTGCATGAATACAAGGTTCAGAAGAATAATATGTATGTGAAATAGAAATCATTTGTAACATTATAAATGTCTTTATCATCATTTTTGATCAATTTAAAGCATCCTTGCTAAATATAAGTATTAAGTTATATCATCCCAACCACCAAAAAAATAAATAAAATTAAAAATTATACTAACTCCAAGCTTTTGAATGGTATAATGTACAATGTTACAAAGGCTTATTATTTCAGAAAAATGCGCATCTTTGGATCTTTCTACTCCTCAAAGAATCCACAAAACATGTACTCAACTGTTTAAACCTTAATAATAATAATAATAATAAAAGTTTCTTGAACGCCAAATCATTAAAATGATTTCTGAAGGATCATGCAACACTGAAAACTGGAGTAACAATGCTGAAAATTTCTCTTTGATCACAGAAATCAATTACATTTGAAAATATATTAAAAAAGAAAGCAGTTATTTTAAACAGTAAATATATTTCAGGTTTTGCTGTATTTTGGAGCAGAGGAGAGCAGCTTGGTGAGCAGAGGAGAATTATTTAAACAACATTAAAAATCTTAAATCTGTTCAAAAACCTTTGACTGGTAGTGTATTTTTCAATTTTAGCTCATTTTACTACAAACGAAATGTTATATACTGTAATATAGTCCACAAAAACATAATTTCAGTGCAAAATACAACACTCCATTGTGTAAATTCAGCATCTATTTGATAAAAAAATACAGTAAAAACTGTCATACTATGTACTGTTTAAAACAGAAGTTTTCTTTTTAAAAAATAAGAAATGTTTTATGATGCTCAAGAAACATTTCTTATTCATATCAAAGTTAATAAAAGATATGCTGCTTTACTACTTTTCCTAAATTTAGAACTGTGGTGTATGAAAATATGAATATAAACAGATAATGAAATGATGAAAACATGTCAAACTGTAAATTACCAAATTCGAACAAAAAATGAATATTTACTCATTTTATCTCATATAAAAAGAATGCTTTTGAATGAGCTAACTAACCCGCTATCAAAAAATACCCATTTCTTCTTCTAAAAACATTGCAAGTGCATTGTTAACATTTTTCTTTTCTTTTTTCTTATTTAATTATCATCATGATACATCTTTTTTGCTTTGTCTTTATTATCACTGACAAAATAAAAAGCCTTGTTGTCACGAATAACATAGAACTACGACAAAAACTGGATGGTTAGGTGAAATTTAAGGTTACGTATCCACAGATCCAATAAAATAAAGCTTAGTGTCAATAACTTCCCAGCAGAACAAGACTTACTCTCAGAGGCCAAATACAAAGCAAGTCTATTCCAAAAACTCAATATTTCTCCCTGGTGTGTGCTTCACAACTGCTTATGTATTGACTGTCACACTCACAGGGAAGAAAACTCACTTAAAAACAGAGAACATAGAAAACAAGATATTTATCATTTAGCTTCTGGAAACATATGTGTTTCCAAGACTGATAATGCTAAACGTTAACTGTATGAATATGAATTTACATGCCAACCCACATTCTGCTCATTGCAATTCATCTGACGTTTTTAGGTTTTCCCTGGTCCTGTGGGTTCAACCAGGTCAAATGTAAATAACAATTTAAACAGTACATGGTGGTTTTTGCGCTCTACGATCAGACAACCATTGCCTGAATTGTGCTGTCCGTCTACATGATTTTGCTGTAGAGAACGTTATCGTTCAGGTACTTTGACCATGAGATCAATAGGACACTACAAAGACCACAAGCCTGTAAACTAATAAACAGTGTTCAGTTACTAGCTGTCAACTGTAATGACTTGCAAAGACTTATATGTTGGTCAGGCTTACGTCTTTGTCAAAAAGGCAGTGAGAAAGAAACAGTTTGGCCAGAACACGATCTTGCCAGGAGGTCACTGTCAAATAACTAGGTTAAGACACGGCTCTGAGTGTCTTGTCCAGATGGTCTGGTGTGTGCTGGCAGTGGGTGTGATATAGAAGCTGACAGACTGGGACTCTAAAGATGGATGGCAGGCTCAATTGAGGATCAGAACGTCTTTAAATATTCAGCCTGGGCTACCCCTTCCTATCCTTTAACAGTGAGAGATGAAGAGAGAGAGAGAGAAAAGTGCAGAGAGAGGTTGGAAATGAATGGAACTCTCAGCAAATCATTTTCTAAAAAAAAAAAAAAAATCTATATATATCATAGGGGTCATAAACTGGGTCATAAACTGAGAAACCAAAATTCCCCTGATCTTTTGACATAGTACATAGGTCAATTTTAAAATGGAGTTTTAAAATGAAAACGATCCTCGTCTACACTGACGTTTAACAGTGAAAAAATCTCCAAGTACAGTAAGAAAAAACACACTTGCATTAATGATGCACTATGAAAACAAGTGAATGAAATCTTGAATGCAGTGTTGCTTCTTCAGTAAATACTGTACATCTTGTTTCAGGATGTTTTTTTCTGGAAAACAAGTTAAAAATACTAATTAAAAACTCATTAAGAAGTCATTTTTGTGTGAATGATAGAAAGGCTGAGTCAGTGTGTGATTCATTGGGTGACTACTGAAATACAGTTATTTCATGAATAAAGAAAATGGGTGAATAACTGAGAAAGTGAGTGAGTGAATGACTCAAAGCTGAAATATGCTACATAACTTTTGCCCCGATTTTTGCCCCAGTTTACCATCTGTTTGTGAAAGTTGCAGCAAGTCTGTGGATTTTTACAGAATCATGTAACATATGATAGGCATGACTAGATTCAGACTATAATTCAATCCAGGATATCAAACAAGTTAATATTCTGAGTAGGGCTGCAACGATTTCTCGTTTGTATTTGAGTATTCGATTATAATAAAAAATCCTCGATTGTATTTTGCCTGTGTGGAGTAATCGGCAAAATGCCGGAAGTGGCGCATTCCATACCTCGTTTAGAAATCATAATAAAGCATAATGTTTTTAAGAATGCACAAACGCTACGACGGTTAAATAAATATATTGGATGCAAGTTTAATATATGTGGTTTAATTATTCACATGCGAATAGGTTACGTAAGTGCATCTCAGAGTGGCTCCTTTCACAGTACTAAATGCTGCTGCTACACAAACTGTTATCATTTCCATGCGTGGCTCATACTCCATCTCTGCATGTTGTTGTGAGTTTGGGTTTATTATAACGTTAATCTGGAAACGCAACCTGCGCTATTTCATCAGATTTGTAAGGTAAATTATTTATAAACCTCCGCAAACAGGAAAATACATCATTATCTTCATCAATGCTAACTTGTTATTATGCTTGTTACAATGCTAACTTTGTCAATGCTAACTTGCGATTTCAAAATAAAAGTTTAAACCCTCACTCTGAGTTTACACGTTTTGATGTCCACATATTCAAGAAATGACAGTGGCTGTAGCTTTTCTATCATAAAAAATGGCCAAATATTAAAGATTAAGTGGACATTTGAAGTAAATGTTGTTGAGTCAACATTAAAGGGTCATGAAACCCCCCTGTTTCAGCACTGGTTAGTTCTCAATATAGTTTTGAAAAATGTTGCAAAAGTGGGCGTGATGCGGAGTGGAGGGGGAAGAGGGGAGAGAGTCAATTTCGGGTTCAGACAGTTTCATTTCGCTCCCATTGAGTTAACAACACAAATAAATGCACAGCCATTTGCACTCCACATCGAAAACATATATATGAACGTGCTGTTGCACCTTAAGGCTTATTCTGCAGCATTCATAATCCTTTTGATGGGTTGAGTTAGTTGTAAAAACCGCTATTACACTCACCTTATGAATGAATCGCGTTTGTGCCGAACTCTACTTACAAAGCAAACAAAAACAGTCTCCTTCAATCCATTAAGGTTTCTCTCAGTTATTGTACGCAATCTCACAGTCTGAAGCGTCTGTCATAGCAAATCAACACGCGCTGTCGTGAATAATTAGGCGAAGCATCTTCTCATAGGATAAGAACGCGCAGCCTCATGAATAATTATGAGACACCTACGCGTCATCAAAGTACTATAGTCCATTGCCACGTCACAAAATGTGACGTCAGCATAATGTAGATTTTAAACCCGGAAGATGAAAATAGAGCAAAAAAGCTCAAAATTAACCAGTTTTCTCCAACAGTTAAAATCAATGGATGCTAGCATTGTCATATATGATGTGCAACACAAACACCTCTGCTAAAATCTTAGAAAAAGTAGTCTGGGGTTTCATGAACCTTTAAAGGGGTCATCGGATGCCCATTTTCCACAAGTTGATATGATTCTTTAGGGTCTTAATGAAAAGTCTCTAATATACTTTGATTAAAAATTCTCAATGGTTTTGTAAAACAGCACCCTTTTTACCTTGTCAAAATGAGCTCTGCAAAAATCATCTCATTCTAAGGGGTTGTTCCTTTAAATGTAAATGAGCTCTGCTCACCCCGCCCCTCTCTTCTCTCTGTGGAAAGACGGTCTTGTTTACATTAGCCGCATTTAGCCGCTAAACTTCCTAAGTACCACGTTATAAAGAAAGGCGATTGCAAAGATTCATAAAAAAACGCTTATACTCACTTCTGCTGTAAGTGAAGCTGGATCATAAATGATTTGCGCGAACATAGACGGATATATGTAGATCGGGAGGCGCATTCCCTTCACAAACAAACGGAATCTACTGCATTTTCAGCGGCTCAGATGTTGGGAGTAAATGAAGACCACTATGTTCATTATTACATCCAGCAACACAACACCTCAATCGCTCAATCGGAGATATTCTTGTCTAACTTATATCCCTGCTCTGGCATCAAAACAAGGAAAGTTATTGGACTGTTACAGCTGATCTGAGGTAAGACGCTCATGTCAATTAACTATCGTGGGAGCGACCTCTGTCGGTGTGACGCCACAACGACAGGCTTCTGAGAACGGCTCGATTTGAAATAGGGGATATTAGTTTTACAGATTAATTAAAAACTACTGCATGGATTTTTATCATTATAGGGTAGATGTGTACATACACTGCCAACACACATTAATGTTCAAACAACATGAAAAAGTGAACTTAGCATCCAATGACCCCTTTAAACAGATTAGATCGCGCAGTAAAGTGTAAAAACAATCGTCAGTCCGTTGGCGCCCTCTGTAGGCATTTGTTATAATGCGTAATGTACACTAGCACTATTGTTTATAGTACATTATATATTTTAGCAGTTTTGTTCAATAAAACCATATGATTACTTGCTTTTGACACTTTATTTGAACTAATTATTATTGCCTTATTGCTATTATATATGTATTTTAAGTCATTAAGTCTCACATAATGTGAGTAAATAATGACTGAGAAAGAGGGCGACTGAGAGAATATGATTTTGAGTGATGAAGAAAGACAGAAAGCACAGTAATAGAGTGAGAACTCCAAATAAAGAAGGAGCCCAAAGCAAGCTTGAGCTTTGAGCCAGTGTGAGTGGTGATTGTTCTGGGTGTAGAAGGAGACGCTCTCTAGTGCACTGCTGATAACAGCGTCTCCTTTCTTTTTTTCATCATTTTTCCCTGACTGCCATTCGCCTTCATATTGACAGACAGTTCAATCACCCCTCAGCCAAACAGCCCTCCGATCCTGCGGCCTGCTCACAAATACAGTCTGAAGAGGTGATGTAACACACTATGGGGGGGAAGCCTCTGCGCTGAAGCAGATAAGACTGAAGAGGGTGGGAAACGCTGGCCTGCGGCTGCCGTGGGGTGCGAGGGGGGAATCCCTGCTCCGAGATTAAATCCCACAAACCAGAGTTAATCTCCCCTGCCCTCAGGAAACACACACACACACACACACACACACTGGATTAATCACATCAGAGGGCCGAGCAGGGGAATTCTCTGACCCCATTAAGCTACAGGACGGCGCCGACGCTGCTGCTGAGCATGCCGATCGTCTACGTGATGTATGGCACAATCGCCATGCTGAGATATTTGTCGCACCTACTCTACAAAATGACACTATCACGGAGTGAGATGTTCGTTTAAGATGGTGGATGATCAACATTGGCTGAAAGATCCGAATCTGATCCTGCATTTCCTATAAAAAGGCTTGTTAACCATGAAAAATGACTTCTAATGGACTTACCTTGAAACTGGGTGAATTTGATGGTTCCCATGCGTTCCCCGTTCCTGAACATCACCTGACCCTGCAGAAACACACAACAAAGAACTTTCACAAGAGCTGCTTATCACGTGTAAATGGACAGTTTGCAGAAGTCTCGATTGCACTGTTGAGATGATTCATATCGTGGTACATAATCTGAGTTGGACAGATATATCTTACAGGATCGATTTTCCATCTTGTTGCCATATCCTTCACTCTTGGCACATCAACAAATTGGGAGTGTATAGGTTGATGTCTGGCACAGTGCTTGTTTTTTAGCCCATTTATTAGATTAAAGATCTGTGAATTGATCGCGTTCTCGAAGTAAACATAATTAATTGCAGCACAATTGATTTGTTAAATTAATGGAGCACACAGACGTCTAAGAGGTTGCCAGCTGAGGAGGACTGGAATGCTTTACTGGAATAAAATATAATAAAATAAAATATTGTTGCAGTTCTACAACAATATTGTCTGCATAAACATTTATGTAAATGGGTAAATTCTGCATATTATTTATCAGATATTTCAAAATAAAACATCCTGTATCAGTATCATAACATTGAAGGCCAGCTGAAGAGGACTGGAATGCTTTACTGGAATAAAATAAAATAAAATAAAATATTGTTGCAGTTCTGAATATTATTTTTCAGATATTTTAAAATAAAACAATCTGTATTAGTATCATAAAATTGAAAATGTATGTAAATAGGTAAATTCTGCATATTATTTATCGGATATTTCAAAATAAAACATCCTGTATCAGTATAATAAAACTGAAAATATATGTAAATAAAATAAAATAAAATTTTCATTAATTATTATTTTTTACTGTTAAAATTCTGCATATTGTTTATGATATTTCAAAATAAAACATCCTGTATCAATATCATAAAATTAAAATGTAAATAAATAAAATAAAATAAAAATATATTGATGTCGTTATGCATATTATTTATTAGATAGATAATGTGATAGACTCAAAATAAAACATCCTGTATCAATATCATAACATTGAAAATGTAAATAAATAAAATAAAATAAAAATATATTGTTGCATTATGCATATTATTTATTAGATAAATAATGTGATAGACTCAAAATAAAACATCCTGTATTAATATCATAAAACTTAAAAATTATGTAAATAAAAGTAAAATGATAAAATAAAATAAAAATGATGATTCATTCTTATTTTCATTGTTGCAGTTCTGCATATTATTGATCAGATATTTCAAAATAAAACATCCTGTATCAGTATAATAAAACTGAAAATGTAAATAAAATAAAATAGTAATTAAATTAAATAAAATTTAAATATAAATAATAAAATAAAATAAAATAAATTCTGTATATTATTTATCAACATAAAACATCTTGTATCAGTATCCTAAAG
Organism: Labeo rohita; assembly: GCF_022985175.1. NCBI lineage: Eukaryota > Metazoa > Chordata > Actinopteri > Cypriniformes > Cyprinidae > Labeo > Labeo rohita. The sequence goes on along the minus strand of NC_066887.1, from coordinate 13,295,830 downwards.
TTAAGAATGTAGGTAAATTTCTTCTTACTTCAGCAAGCACTGCTAATAAAAGAAAGAAGTAGCACAACGGTGAAGGAAAGAATAACAGCAGTCCAGGAAATATAAAAAAGGCTCTTATGAACTTGCAAGTTCTTTCTTGTGCCCTTGAGATATCATCACAACAATAACAAAGTAAGAAGCTTTCGATTAAATGCATCTTCTAAAGGGTAAGAAACCAATTAATATTAAGTACATATAAATAATAAATCACTTCACCCAGTTACAAAACACAACCATTAACAGACGAATTTCCTGCAAAATCATGACTTCAAATATGACGTTAAGTCTCATCAGATGTTGCAGGTTAATCAGGGATATCTGATCAAAGTGCAGACAGGTATATAGCATTTTTACATAAATAGCTTTTAAAAGCTTCATCACTGAATCAAAATATTATCTAGTTTGCTCATTATGTCTTAAAAAAAAGAAAAAGTGTAAATGCGGTTTGCTGTCTGTCTGCCCCTGAAGCTGCCTAATGAGCCATTTAAAAGGATTTGGGATCACTCGGCCCAATAAAATAACAGGTGAGAGGCATACTGCATTACCATGGCAATAATTAGAAGCCCATTAAAACCATGGGAGGCAACTCAGAAGCGATCGTATCTCTAAAAATGGCTGTCTTTGAAGTGCAGAGCAGACTCCGGTCCCACTGCAATACAATTCTTTTATTTAGCGGCTCTGACGTGGGCGCTCTGGATAAATGCTTGCCCTCACAAAACACATTAAAGCCGCAATTCAGAATTATGTGCGTAAACAATATATAATGTGAATGGCAGTGCTCTTTGTCAAATGAAATTTACTGACTCTAAAGCCCTACCTGTGGAAATTTACATATCCTTCATAGTTTCCAAGATTTATGTGCCGAGCGGTGTGTCCTTCTTGTAACATTGTGGAGACAGCGAGCAGAAACGTAGGTCATATTTTGTTGTTTCATTATTAATTTTGCAAACATCTCCTTTTGTGTTTGATTGAAGAAAGAAAGACGAACTGTTCCTTTAAGACTCAAGCTGTAACTGCAGTTGGAGAGTTTTTCTAAATCAATGAAGACTTTCTCAGTTTCTTTTTTTAGACCGGTTTCATAACATTAGAACAGCTGGAAATAGACTGTGTTGCGCTGCAGGTGTGGGCTGAAGGGTCAAACATGTTGATGGCACATTTTATCAGCGTGTGTGAGTGTGAGTCTGTGCAGAGGTGTGGACAGGCCGGGCAGGAGGCCTTATGGAGGTCACACAGGTGTGCAAAGCACCCTCAGGCCTGTAAAAGGGGTTGTGGGTGGAGGTGATGAAGGTGATGGAAGCAAATGATGATGTTGCTATCGAATCAACGAAACAGCTGCTTAAAATAGCAGACAGCAGCTAGTTCAGCCCTGAAATATCTCACACATATACAAAATGACATCAATAGTCTACTGAACATGCAATGACTCCATGCTCTGAGATTTTGAAAACTAGGGTTGTGCTGACACAGTCATATATATATAGATGTTGACTATAGTCCCAACAGTCCACATATGCAGTGCAATAGTCTATTTTCAACTTTTGTAATATAAAATCTGGGTGAATCCAAATGAAGGATTAGTTCACTTCCTGAATAAAAATTCCTGATAATTGACTCACTCCCATGTCATCCAAGACGTTCATGTCTTTCTTTATTCAGTTGAAAAGAAATTAAGGTTTTTAAAGAAAACATTCCAGGATTTTTCTCCATATAGTGGACTTCAATGGGAAACAACAGGTTGAAGGTCCAAACTGCAGTTTCAATGCAGCATCAAAGGGCTCTACACAATACCAGCTGAGGAATATGTCATTTTCATATGTCATTTTTGAAGAAAAATGCAAATTTATATACTTTTTAACCACAAATGCCAGTCTTGCACTAGCCTGACCTTAACATTACATAGTCACGTTTGAAAGGTCACGCGTGACGTAGGTGAAAGTACCTACCCAGTGCTTACAAACCAAAGGTGCAAAGAAAGTCAAAAAAAAAAGGTAAAATGACAATGTCAGACGATTTTGAAGGTGAAGAAAATGACATGGAGTTTTTCTTCCTACACTAGTTTTTCTTCTTCCTAAAATGCGTTTTTTATTTATTTATTTATTTATTAACCCAAATGCTGGATTCAACTTATTGGGTCAATTTATTATGTTATTTTTAATATTTTTACCCAGGTGCTGGGTAGTTTTGCTGGGTCATTTTTAACGTTGTTTTTTTTTTACCCAACCCAGCTGCTGAGTTATAGTCAGAGTGTGGGTTCTCAGCATTGCTGATTTGGTGCACTTCTTCAGCAAAATAAAAGCTTCAGCAAAGTCTTCATTGTGCTGTAAATTGTATTTTTTTATGCAACGCAACATAAGGATGAGATGTCAGTCAGCTGTGTCAGCAGCAGTCACTTTGCATGATGGAAACGCCTTTTGCTTAGCATAAAATAAATGGATTTTATTTGTTATAGTACTGAGTTTAATTTGATGTTAAAATATGTTCTCTAATGTCAGTAATGTTTGATAATGGGCAGGTTTTGGAGTCAGTCACGGCATCAGTTACGAGTGGAACGCGAGGCCACGGTCTGAAGTTCACAGTTACCCCGGAATTTCAGACTTTAGGGACACACCAACACGAGAATTAACACTATTTCGGTAAAAATTGTTACATTTTAATGTCTAAAATGCTTGTTAAACAAGTTTAAATGTATGTAATTTTGTAAACTATGCTGTATTCACCCAAATAAATTCAACTTGTCTTGCATTTTGTCCATGTGTTCTTGCTTAATAATGTTCATCTTTTGATTACTGCGGTTGTCTCTAGAAATTCTGTTTTTAATACGTTTCAGTCCATTTTAAGCCAGCAATATAATAACTTTTAAACAAAAGTTGATTTAAATAAAATAACCCAGAATGTTTGGTAAAAACATTTAACCTAACCAGCTGGGTCAAAATAACCCAGCTTGTGTTCTGTCCAATATTTACCTAGCGCTGGGTTGCCAAATAATCCACGTTGGGTTGTTTTTAACCCAGCATTTTTTAGAGTACCTCTTTGTACCTCTTTGTACACAAACAAAGAACTAACCATGTGTGACCTTTCCAACATGATTGCGTTATGCAAGTCGCGGATGCAGAGCTAGACAAGCTTTTGTGGTTAAAAGTATATATATATATTTTCTATATATTTTTTTTTGTTTCACTAGATAATACCCTTATTCCTCGCCTGGGATCATGTAGAGGCCTTTGAAGCTGCATTGAAACTGCAATTTGGACCTTCAACCTGTTGATCTCCATTTAAGTCCATTATATGGAGAAAAATCCTGGAATGTTTTCTTTAAAAACCTTAATTTCTTTTTGACTGAAGAAAGAAAGACATGAACATCTTGGATGACATGGGGGTGAGTAAATTATCAGGAAATTTTTATTCTGAAAAAAGTTAACTAATCCTTTAAGCATTTCAAGTCCACTGAACAACTTGAAAAGTTACAAAAGTAAGTGGTGCCAAGAAACATGTTTAAGTTACAAAAACTGAAACGTAATAAAAACTGTATATGGAATCGAGTAGGTGAAAGAATGGTTTCTCTGTGACACCAACTGTCAAACGCGGAGAAGGAAGCGTGATGGCCTCCGACTTTTTTTGCTGGATCCAGAGTTGGTGACTTACACAGTGTCACCCTGAACCAAAAAGACTACCACAGCATTTTGAACTGGACACAAGCGTGAAAGCAATTCTACACCTACAGTACAAGTACAACACATTTTTGGAAACTTTGCAAATAATATTAGATTTTCATCAGCTGTTACATGTGCAAAAAGGCTTTGATTTAGAAATTTAGATTAGATATTGATTTTCTACTTTCTGCTTTAATTTCAAAGTACATGAAGCAGTGTAAATTTCAATGGAAACTGAACAAATTAGGTTTTCAACACTTTCAACCAGTATTGTGTCTTGATCCATATACTCAGGATGCTTATATAAGAAAGCAACAAAAAATCGAACTCCTCTTATGATTATTAAAGGGATATTTTACCCGAAACTGAAAATTCTGTCATTAATTACTCACCCTCAAGTCGTTCCAAACCTGTAAGACTTTCGTTCATCTTTGCAACACAAATTAAGATATTTTTGATGAAATCCGAAAGTTTTCTGACACTGCATAGAAAACAACACAATTACCATGTTCAAGGTAGCAGAAAGGTAGTAAGGACATCGATAAAATAGTCTATGTGACATCAATGGTTCATATGTAATTTTATGAAGCTAAAAAACACGTTTTGTGTGCAATGAAAACAAAAATAATGACTTTTAATAATGAAAATTTGCCTTGAATGTGTCAGTTGTGTTGCTGTCTATACAGGGTCATAAAACACTCGAATTTCATCAGAAATATCCTAATTTGTGTTCAGAAGATAAACAAAGGTCTTACGGGTTTGGAACGACATGAGGGTGAGTAATTAATAACAAAATTTTCATTACTGGTTTAATTATCCCTTTAAGACTGCATTTATGTGATCATGATGATTATGTGATGTAAAAGCAGTAATACTGGGAACCATTATTACAATTTAAAATGTTTTCTATTTTAATATAATAATTAAAAATATAATTGGTTGTTGCTGAATTTTCAGCAGCCATTACTCCAGTCTTCAGTGTCCCATAATACTTCAGAAATGATTCTAATATGTGGGTTTGCTGCTCAAGAAAGTATTAATTTTCTACTCCTTACCCCAAACTTTTGAATTGAAAAGTACGTTTTCTTCTAGAACGTACTATCAGAAAGTTGCCCTAAACCTCTCTTAACCAAATGAAAGCAGCACAGCACTGCTCTTCACTCAAAATGATCCACAGAGACTTCTCTAAGATAATGTTTTACTTCCTGAGGCATGCTGGCACTCGATCGATAGCTCTTCTCAGAGGACTCAAAGTCTGATGGAGAAGCTAGAACAGCCCGTTCTGTTGGACAAAGACCCAGCCATCGGTACGAGACAAACCTGATCCTTGTGGGACCACTAAATCTGTTGTAGTCAGATTGCAATCTAGTTTTATGGGACTATGTTCCAGAAGTTTCTCTGCAATCATTCAGCTCTGATGAGAAGAAGTCCTATTTCTAAATCAGAATGTGAGATCACGAATATTGGGAATCAGATCAGCCATTAAAAGATCACTTATACTTACATAATATATATTAAAATGCTGATAATTATTGTTTTGTTATGGTGGATAACAGATAAATGGCCAAGAGTTTTTTTTTTTTTCAGACCTAAAGATTTGCTAAAGATTTTATTTAACAGTGTTATGAAATTCACTTTAAGTGAATGTTAGATGACAGCAAAAGTCATTTAAATGTAAAATTCGAGGAAATTATCAATTAAATATACAATACAGACTGAGACAATTAAATTAATTCTTTCATTTTGGACAGTAACCATACTGATATATCTCCCTTTATATACAAAGGGAAAATAATGGCCAAATGCTCTTATTTACCTTTCTGCTCATATTTCCACTGGTCTTCCAGCAGTATTTTCCTTTTTTATATGTGTTTGTTTTCCTTCCTCTCCATTACGCTTCTACTCTGAGGTCTCGCGGCGCACGCATTGTTTGTTAGCAGCCTGGGCAAATATAAAACATACTCTGCTACACAAGAGAGATAACTGCTGGATAAAAGCTGAAAATGCAGGGCTGGAGGACATACTGTACTAAAACCCAAAATGCCCATTAACCCTCTATTCATTTCCCAAACCAACAGCATTTACTGCAATATCGAAACTCCTTCCGTATTTGTTAGAGAGATAGTTCGGTTCAGCTTCAGCGCGTTCCTTCAGATTTGCTGACTTGCCTTCTTTTTGCGCTCTGTGATTCTCTCTTTTGGCAGCCTGCAGCAGTGCGTTCTCATAAACAAACACACATTCAGTGATGTCTGCAGACGGGACACTCCCTGCATACCAACTATCTCCCTACCTCTTATCTGGCTCTCATTCTGTCAGCTACATCGCATGTTTAGCATTACTAGCCTCCAATCTCAAGTCGCATTCTGAAATGTTTGCCCTCCCTCAGCCTCTCGCAGGCAGTTTGCAGCAATAAAAATGGCCCTCTTTTGACTTTTCAGCTTTAGGAAACAGCTTGACGGCTTAATCTAAAATAAAATCGTGATTGTCACAGTGGCTTTTTTCAGTGAAACATGTTAGAGAATTGTAAAGAGGTCCTAAGAAGAGCTGTAGATCATCAATCAACACAAACGTACCGTCACTCCAAAGAAGTTGGTTTCGTTCATCACGTCCAGGACCATTTTGCCCACCTCGCGGTCATCTACCGTGAAGTTGTGGTACATGTCGTGCCTCTCCTTGTGTCTGAGGAGCTCCATGACGCGTGTGAGGGTCTTCGCAATCACCCAGATGCCATCGTAGGCAAAGCCGTGGAACTTGCTGGCCTCCACTCCTTTCTGCTCTCGCTCGCGGTTGTACTCCCGCTCGTACTCCTGCGGCGTCTGAAGACAGATAGATAAAGCAGCACTGTTTGAAATTTTGGGTGATTCACAAAAAAGGATGCACAAGATGATAAAAATTTTAAATCTTTAAAATCCAGCTTGAAAAGTCTCGGTTACGTACATAGCGAGATGTTCCCTTTCAGTCAGTTACGTTTGACATTATGTCGACTGACGATAGGGGTCTCACTTGGGATGTAACGTCGAACGTGACTGACTGAAAGGGAACGTCTCGTTATGTATGTAACCGTCTCGGTTCCGTATGTAACCCTCATTCCCTGAAGGAGGGAACGGAGACGTTATGTCGACTGACGTTAAGTGGCTCCCAAGTGACACCCCTGACATCCAAGTGACAACCCTGAAAGTGACTGACTGAAAGGGAACACATGTTCTTAAACATATAATATTTGTGTCCATTTTGGTTTTATATATTTTTAAAACCATTCTATTTAACATTGAAATGTATTATTATTTTATTTTACATATTTTTTTATTTTAATCACAAAAATGTAATGTAAAAGTGTAACTTTCAAGTGAAAGTCTCTTGTGCTTAGAAGGCTGCATTTATTTGATTAATAATACAGTAAAAACAGTAATATTGTGAAATATTATTACAATTTAAAATAACAGTTTTGTATTCATATATACTTTAAAATGTAATTTATTCCTGTGATGCAAAGCTGAATTTTCAGCATCATTACTCCAGTCTTCAGTGTCACACGATTTTTTATTATTATCCATGATTAAAATGGTCATGCATTTATTATGTTATATAAAACATTTATACTATTTAATGTTAAAAATGTTAAAAAACATTTAATTTTAAAATGAATAAAGAAGGAGTGTAATTACAATGTAATTACAGTGCAATCTTTCTTGCATCTTGAATTATTAAAAATATTAGGCCTAATCAAGGTTATGAAAATTGTGACCCTGGACCACAAAACCAGTCTTAAATAGCATGGGTATATTTGCAGCAATAGCCAAAAATACGTTGTTATTTTACTTTTATGCCAAAAATCATTAGGATATTAAGTAAAGATCATGTTCCATTAAGATATTTGGTAAATTTCCTACCATTAATATATCAAAACCTAATTTTTGATTAGTAACATGCATTGGTAAGAACTTAATTTTGACAACTTTAAAGGCAATTTTCTCAAAATTAGATTTTTTTCACCTACAGATTCCAGATTTTCAAATAGTTGTATCTCAGCCAAATATTGTCCTAACGAACCATACATCACTGAAAGCTTATTGAATATCAACTGAATGATTAAATGAATATCAGTACGTTTGGTAAAACATCTAGACTAGTGCCAAACCAGTACTAACCAACATATGCTGATCCAAGCTGGTCATTTCAACAGAAAAAACTAAGAAAAGCTCAGCATATCTGTTGAAACTGAATTTCAGTAGGTGAAACTGCAATGCATCATTTTTTCCTATTCCACATGGTGCATTTTTTTTCTGTCAGAAATCGAAAATGTCATTCATAACTCCTGAGATCCCACCGCATTGCAGACACTCACTCTTCCTGATATTCCTTTAATCTGTTTGGCACTGAGAGGCTCAAAGTCCACGCTGATGTAGCCCTCCATGGCTGTCAGCAGCTTCTTCGTGGTGCAGTTTGTAGAGTTTGCCTGCTCCCACCAGTTCCCCTGGTACCATCCTGGGATGATCCATTGGTACTTACTTCCATACATGTTCAGGTTGTAGGCCTGAAGCACACACACAAAATCAGAAACTCAACAGACATATCATTTCAGCCAAAGGAAAAATATATCGACTGCAGTCTTTTTTTCAAAGCTGACACTGCTAAATGTTTTTGAGGCACAAGTACTGTATTTTAAAGAAATCTACAGACCTTTCGCAGTCTGAAGCATGATTTGAGACATGATTTGTGTATGAAGCTGGCTAACTTACACAGCAGAAAACTTTAGCAGCCAGATTCTCATCAAACTGACCGATGATGATCCGAACATCATTATCCTATAGAGAGGGGCAGAGAACAAAATGAAACAGGTAGTTAATGGCTAAAGAGGTTTAAATAAAGCAACTTGATCTCATGACAAAAATGTACCTGTGGGAACCATGTACGTTTTGTGACATTTTCTATGTGAAATGTCCACTGAGTGGTGCTAAAAGAGTGTTTTTTCCCCCTAAACAGATGAACGTACATATGGTAAATTTCATGTGACGTTGGTTTTGTACGTGTTACCACATTTCTGACTTGAAATGTCCATTTAGTGGTACTATAACTCTAATGCTCCATGACGTTTTAAAATAACGTCACTACACCTAAACCTACCCGATGGTATAAACAAAAGTGACATAAAAACGCAAATCGCAAGCATGCCATTTTAGCTTGTTTTTCAATCTCTCATCTTCCAGCTCATTCATCATGAGTTATATTTGTCACAGGATTCATACCCAAGGATTCTGCATCCTAAGTCCAGTTCCATTCCGGCTGAGCTACCAAACAAGCTTGTTATGTCCAAAAAGCAAAAAACGTGGAACTGTAATCATCAAACCATGAAAACGATTACAAGTGCTCGCTGTTTTACCGCCTCTAGTGTTCATTTCTGTCATGAGATCAGGTAGAAATGAAACATATGATGAAAGGTGGCTGGTGAGCAGAAAGGGTTTTGTTCTAAAATGCTCGCATGAAATAAAATTAACATAAAAAATTAATAAACAAACAAGTTAAAATGCTAATAATAATAAAAAAACGGACATTATTGCTTTAATTAAATGGTAAAAATGGTCAAATCTGTCCCAAAATGTTTGCAAATGTCTGAATTACAAGTTAGACGTTTCATTTCTGCACAACTAGAGGCACAAAACTACCAGCACCAAGTAATTCAAGTTCAAATCCAGCTTGGGCCAATTCCCAGTCTTGTTATCCATCTCTTCCGTATCATTTTTTGTCTGTTCTTTCACCGCCTCTATTAATAAAATGGCCAAAAATAAAAGTAAGCAAATTTTCATGAGAAAAACTGCAAAAAATATGTAAGCGTCTTCGCAGCTAGGGTGTGTTGCTTTCCTAGGTGAGACATATTAACACAAGTGTATTACAGAGAAACAGTATCAGCAGTGTGAATTGCTTCATATCCAGAGAAAAACAGAGATCTGCATCTTTAACCAGTGTTCATGCTGCATGATTGAGTCTGTAAATAATTCAGCCCACTTCAGCATTGTGTTTCCACCTCGTCCAGTTCTGCATCACTGAGAATCAATCCATCACTGGAGCAGGATTTCTATACACAAGGCCTTCAAGACAATGAAGCCAAGACTGAGCCCACGAAAACGAATAAACGCATCTGTCATGTGCTAAAGGCCATGCTAACACAACGAGACCTACGTATACTTCGGAAGTTATTAAGTATTCTTTTTCTCATTCTGCGTATCAGGATGTAATAATATCCCTCTCCGCCCTCTTAACGATATTGCTCTTGATTCCAGCAAATGCCAATGAAAATTTCAAGTCAGACAGTCTCGTTTAAGGGGTGCCGAGGCCCAATCCATCAAAAGCGGTGTCACAGCTGCCAGGATATTGAAATGCCCACCAGCGACTTTAAGAAATCATCTCTGAATCTATTTTTTACTTTTTCCTCTTGGGATGTCATCTTCAAGCATGAGGCTACAGGAAGAGCATTTAACATGCACAGCTAATGAGCTGCTCAAGATGAAAACTATCATGTTCAAGCAGGAGTGAAAATAATGACTCCAGTGGGTGGGATAGCATTTTGTCAACAGCTCTGAAAACAGTAGTGTTTACAGGTAAGATCACAGCGGAAGCATTAGATCTGATCGCAGACCTGCTCTAAACTCGGGTACAATGACATAAACGCTGTTTGTGATGGGGCTGCATTCAAACGCTGTTTGAAAGTGTATGTGTGGCCTGTTGTAAACGGTTTCCTTGAGACGTTTCTCAGAGACTGTCTCATTTGCCACAATACCACCCTCTGCTCTTCAGCAATGCCAAAAAACATGCTGAGATATTGGAGCTATTGTGTGAAATACTCCCGCTTCCCTTTTCAGGAGCAACCGCTTGGGTCAGGCACTTCTTGCTTCACAATCAGCAGCCGTTACAAAGCCTGCTGCCGCTCCCGACGGCGTGGGCACTTAACCTGAAACCCTCCAGCTGTGTACGTGGCTCCAGCTATCCTGGACTCCTGGCAGACACAAGCTTCTTCCAACCAGGCAAAATGGAGGCTGGATCCAGGCCAGACTGCCCAAGGATCTCGGTCACCACTCGCTTTGCTTTTATGAAGGCCATGGTTGCTGGACTCTCCCACATATACACAGCAAATGGTAACCCACCTACAGTGGATTTGAGATTCAAAAATGTCAACATTTTGTTTATATAATGCAAAACTGGTGACTGACGCCCCACACACCCATGTCAGTGCGAAATATAATGTTGAATTTACAAACTCTAAGAGTTGCTGTCAACTGGTGAAAAATCTGACCGTGCAAAATTTGAAGAAACTGTTCTTCAGCAGTTCCTCGCCATTTGGGGAATTGCGATAATGGGGGTACTAAGTCAGGCAGGTAATAGAAGTCATAATAGTTTCATGGTGGGGAAAAAAAATGACTCAGCAAAAGGTGGGAACAAACCTGAATGTGGAAACTGCAAAGTAAGGGAACAGCAGACAACAATGGAACAATGGCTTTTCAGATCATAAACACACCGAATGAATTGATCACGGCATTCCTGCCACGTTAGGTGTTTATGAGGATGACTAAGGAAATTTTTAAGCATTCTCTTTAAGAGTCATCCAAAGTTAAAGCTGCAATGGTTAAACAATGACATCACAGCTCATTAGCATATCACATGATTACAGAGTCAGCTTCTCACTATTCACACATGTAAATGAAGTAAAAATTGCCACATCTTTAATTATGATATTTTATAAGGTTCCCCCTAACCGTTAGTTGATGAGAAGAGGCTTGGTCGATCAAAATTGTATTAGTTGCTTAATTCCACAGGAACTGCCAAAGATGGATACATCACTACACACATCGGGCAAATACAGTAATCTCAAGTAGTAGCAACTTTACATTGCCGCTCAATCTAATGTTAGCCTAGAAAAATGTCCGCTATTAAAGTGTCTGTGTGGAGTGTGGAAGCTGAATAGTAGCGCGCTTACTGTATGACTGATGGAGGTGCCGGTGCGGTCACTTGCTCTTAAAATACTCCGTCATTTTTTATCATACAGATAAAAGTAATACATCTTTCAAATCAAGCCTCTTTGTTTATTTGTGTGCACTCAGAATAACAACGAAACGTTGCGCTTTTGTAAAATAATGAAAGCAAACAGGATGCGCTTTCTGCAGTCTCGGTCTTGAGCTCAAAACTTCGAAACTCTGTGTATACTTGTCTTAAAAACATTAAAAATATAGGCTATCTATAGAGAGTGAAATGTCTACTCTTAAATGAACCAATTCAAATAGAAAACAAATATTCTCAGATTATATAATCCGTATGAAACATGTAGGCGCATCCACTACAGCGGAGATGATGAGTCAGTGTCGCCAACTCAAGCCGAAAACAAAGGAAGCAATAGTTTATCAATAAATTATTAAAACGTTAATGCAAGCTCCTTGCTGTTTTTCCCTGACACATTCATAATTATTCTATCTGCCGGTGCGCTGTGGCAAGCTTTTTTTGCGTGCACTTGAGCACTTATTAGGGTATGTAGTCAATTAAAGGCTCATTATTATGATTTATATGGTTTATTAAACGTGCGATTAAGAGTCGACTAATCCTTAAAATGAACGACTACTAGTCGACTACACGTTCTGTTAAAAAAGTACAATTTTAGTTTTAAACAAAACTAATTTTTTGCATTATATAATTACAATATTAATGAAATTTCGATTTTTGTCATATTTTGGTCTATTTTCAGCACAAGCATCACTAAAATTAGACAAATTTACATGAGAGACAAAAGCGCTATTAAAATGCATTTTTACAGAATAGATCTAGAATTACATTTTTTTACCCATTCTTTGAGGGGTACCCCTTCTTTACTGCTTCCAGGGGGTTTTTAGTTTTAACAGACCCCCTAAAGCATGCAGTGAGTTTTGTGGGGGGTATTTGAGAATGAATGGGGGAAAGTCACATGAGAGGAGGCAATGCCTCCATAACAGTATGATTGGATATGACTGGTTATGATCAGCTGTAATTGGTTCATGCAATAAATCCCACCCCTTGTGTTCATGCTCGTTCCACATTTGCGAATCAGTCTGAATGAACAATATAATGGCGTTAATGGGAAGACAAATTAACAAAAAGTAAGTAAACAACTCACACACTTAGATATAACCACTTTGTTACAACAAAACAAGACTTAAAATGGCATGAACACATGATCTGGGGGAGTTTTTAGTGAGTAATCTGCTTTAAAATTTAAATTTTACATTTTTAACAAATCTGTGTCTGTGGCCAATATTTAATGAGCTTTGATGACTGATCCGAAAAATAAAAAAATAGTTAAAAGTTAACTTGTAAAAATAATAGCTGAACATAAGTTCACAAATAAAATATATATTTATATTTGAGTGTGCACTGTAAGCTAGTTATATTTTGTTGCTGGGGCCTATGAGCTCTCTTACCTTTAGTTTCTTCACATTCACACAGGGATCATTAGAGAAACTCTCAGTGTCTGCAATCTGGATGTCTGCCTTCTCCAGCTCATTGGTCAAATCATTCCGCACCTGTCAGAGAGAGAGAGAGAGAGAGAATGAGTGAGAGAGAGAGGGAACTAGAAATGAAAGAGAACTCAATGAAAGCAGGGTTTGTGGATGGCGAACCACCCAGAAAAGTACCCAATCAAAGGCAGCACTCCCTTGCTCTGATACATGTCTCAATTCACTCTAATCTCCTGCCGATCTGACGTTCCCCCTGCATCCCAATCAGCCTGGAGCATCCACGGAACTCTTTGCTCCAGAAGTCCCACTGGGCTTCGGATAAAAACACAACTCCAACCAGCTCTGCTCCCCACAGGCTTCATCCATCCTTGTCCATGGATGCTTTTGAAAAATGGACCAGTTCTTTGCAAATAAAGTCTCAATACCTCCTGCCCTCTACAAAGATTTATGGCGTGAGAATTAAAGCATGTACTATATTGAGCTCTGGTGTATAGTGTAGCACAAAGGGTGTTCAGAAAGCGTTTTTTTCATACACTCAAATAAATCGCTCCAAAAATTCCAGCCCATTGACAAGACATTTGGGTCACACATATCACCCAAAAATTTTCTTGAATATGGGCCAAAATCAGAATATACTGTTCTGTTGAAGATCACATGGTAAAAGACTCTTAGAAAAGCTTCATCTTTAAACTAATACTTTCAAATGCAGTCATACACATTAAGAGAAAGTTCACCCAAAAATGAAAATTCTGTCATTAATTGTTCTGAAGATGAGCAAAGGTCTTACAGGTTTGGAATGACATGAAGTTGAGTAATTAATGACAGATTTTTGGGTGAACTATCCCTTTAAGACTGACATACATATTGATGATGTATGAATTGGCCAAACTGTGTATTTATGTTTTCTCACTTATTTTCTTGACAAATGTGACTGACACACTGCAAGCAGAGAGAATTTGTATCTCATTTCCACTTGCCTTCAGCAAAAATGGACTCCCGCATTCTTTTGAACCTCTGCATTACATTACAAATAGATGCATGTGTTGTTTTGTACTGTTGCTTTGGAAACAAAACCAAATTTTCAAAATCCTAAGTACAAACGTGAGGAGAGCATCAATCAAACTAATACTTTATTATAAATTAACACTTTTTGTTCAGCAGTGATTCATTACATTTTGTCAAAAGTGACATTTATAATGTTACAAATGATTTCTATTTCAAACAAACGCTGTTTTTTTTTACTTTTTACCAGAATCCTGAAAAAATGTTATGCCAGTTTCCAAAAAATATTAAACTCCTTTCAGTGTAAATTATAAGAAACGTTTCTTGAGCACCGAATCAGCATATTAGAATGATTTCTGATGGATCATGTATATATTCATTACATTTTATTCAAAACTTGTGATAACATTTAAACATGATAAATACTGTGAATATGCATATTCAGATGCTTTGTAAGACGTCGATCTCTATCAGCTGGCCTCTTATGATCAAATCACCCGAGACTGATGGTAAAACCAGGAGTAAACAGGGCAATGTCAGATTGTGACAGAAACCTGAACTCATTCTGCCAGACATTACCTGAAAAGCCTGGCTGATCCACATTGTCTTGATTACTGATGCGGTGAGCATATTTGTAGCTTAATGCTGGCAGATCCTAGAAACCCTGTTCCACATGAGCAAGTGTGTGTGTGACTGTATGTGTGGATCTCATGAGCATCTATACACAATACACAAGTGTATGCTTGTGTGTGAGCACAAGAGACCACCTGATGGGAAGATTTAAGCAAGAGGAAAGAGAGACAGAAAGAGAAAGAGACACAGAGAGGGATGGGTGGGTGCTGTGCTGCAAAGGAGCTCCAAAGGATTATGGGATTTGAGAGCTGTCCTAAAGCTGAGGAGAAATGAGCATGATGTGATGTGAAATGCATAATGCATTTATGCACTGACCTGTCAAATGAACCCAGAGAAAAAAGGTAAACAGGAAGCCGCATGAATCAGGTAGAGTGACACAAGAGCACAATACTGGGTGTCAAGAAAGCTCTGCAGGGCTAATTTACCATAAACCTGACATTATTCTCCATCTCACCTGGATACGCAAAGCCATAGGCATGCTGGCTAAATGCCCACAATTTCATGTTTTAAAAGGAGACCATTGTCCAGTTTTCAACATGACCTACTTATACACTGTATGTATTTTTTTAAATTAATTTGAATAAAGAGCCCAAGAGGCTGTACTTAAAGAGGCACCTCAAAATGTTAGCGATAATAGACATTTTAGGACAACTGCACTGTAAAGAAAAGACTGAAATTATATTTTGAAATTGTGAAAAAAAAGGTTGGAGTACGTTTTAAAAAAATACTCATTATAAATATCTCAGATATCTCAAAATTTCACATTTAATTAAATCTTTTACCTTTTTTATAACTTTTTTTTTTTTAGAAATTTACTAGCAATTTCTGAGTAAAAATAGCTTCTACACCATCCCCCCCCTCCCCCCCAGTGTGCATTGACTATTGATTGATTATTTTGATAATAAATAATATGTTGGTTTTTGCAGTGTTGTTATTGTTCTCTAAATATAAAACAATAAAAAATTAGAGATGCACCAATACAAAATTTCTCTGATTCTCTTGATTCTCTTGATACCGATAGTTTAGTTTTCTTAAGTAAAAAATCTCTCCCAACTAATGCTGTAAACTATACAGGGAATCCTCTTATTTGTACACTATTATATTTGATGCTATTTATTTTCAAATATAATAATCACCCTCAAATAAAAACATCTGTATACTGTGCAACATAAGGTAGTTTTCATAAAACTTTGATGTCCTTTTTTCGGTTGAAACGCTGATTGAGCGATTATGAGACATGACACAATTTGTTAAGTTGTACTGTATAATTCAACATACATTGTGATGTTCATTCATGTTTATTCTGGGCTATAACTCGTATTAAAGTGGAAGTTGATCTGACATACATGTAAGAGAATCAAAACATCATATGTGACCCTGGACCACAAAACCAGTCATAAGGGTCAATTTATACATAATCTGAAAGCTGAATATATAATCTTAAATCTTGTTAGGATAGGACAATATTTGGCCGAGATACAACTATTTGAAAAAATATCTTCATGGAACATGATCTTCACTTAATATCCTAATGATTTTTGGCATAAAACAAAAATCAATAATTTTGACCCATACAATGTATTTTTGGCTATTGCTACAAATATACCCCAGCGATTTAAGACTGGCTTTGTAGTCCAGGGTCACATATATTGTTGGAATCTTTTGATAAAATGTACAGGATTTTCAGCTTAGGCTTTGTTTCTTATCAGAAGTAACAAAGCACAAAGCTTACTGAGATAATTGGAATGGAGGAGCATTACAATTAAATTGTGAAGGGAAAACTGCAGACCTGGTACCTCTGACTTGAACTGCAGGTGGTTCATAGGGTCAAATAAAAAGTGTGTTAACAGTGCAACGGTAATGCATTATTATGGTTACACCTTATTTTAAGGTGTCCTTGTTATAGTGTAATTATACATTTAAGTAATATTAATTAACTACATGCACTTACTATATGGTTAAGGTTAGGATTAGGGTTTGGCTTAGGGTTACTTGCATGTAACTATGCAGAATTAATGTTATTATAATAGTAAGTACATATAACGTGTAACAAGGACACCTTAAATTAAAGTGTTACCCATTATTATTATCCTGGACAGCCCTTAATTTAACACCAGAAACATTTTTTTGCTTTTCCTGCATTTTGATTGACAGGAAATAATCAGCCCTGATCATTGGCTGTTTTTAAACAATCGGCCAATGGCAGAAAAGTGCAGTATTGGCTGATACATTGGTACATCGATAAAAAAATCATTAAAAAAAGGTCGAAATTTTAAATAAAAATGAGAAATGTTGACATTTCTTTAAAAAAATTTAAGATTTAAACATTTTAAACATTTTAAAAATTAACAAAAAATAACAAAAGCACAGCAGAATTGCTAAACCTGAAGCTAAGACTAAAATGAAAACTGAAAATCTAAAAACATATATAATTCAAAATATTAATAAATACTATAATAGTATAGAAATAATACTAAATTAACACTAATAATGCTTTTTTGAGTAAATTTAAAGAAGTTGTTCACTTCCAGAATAAAACATTGCTGATAATTTGCTCACCCCCATGTCATCCAAGATATTTATGTCTTTCTTTCTTCAGTCGAAAAGAAATGAAGGTTTTGGAGGAAAACTTTCCAGAATTTCTCTTCATATAGTGGACTTTAATGGGGATTAACTGTCTGAAGGTCCAAATTGCAGTTTCAATGCAGATTTATAGGACTGGACAATCCCAGGCAAGGAATAAAGATCTTATCTTACAAAAGAATCAGTCATTAAAAAAATTATATATATATATATATATATATATATATATATATACTTTTTAACAACAAATGCTTGTGCACTAGCTGGACCTCACGGATTACATAATCTGGCAAGCATGACGTAGGCATAAGTAACAACCCAGTGTTTACAAAGCAAATATGCAAAGAAAGTCAAACATCCTTTACAAAAAGGTTTTCTGCCTTACCCTAATTTTTTTAACCGAAGTATCCAGATGAAGAACTAACCACGCGTGACTTTTCCAACATGATTACTTAATGCATGAAGGCGTGTGTGCGCATTGCAGACCCAGTGCAAGACGAGCATTTATGATTAAAAAGTATATAATTTTTTTTTTTTTTTGAAAATGACTGATCGTTTTGCTAAAAAAGACCCTTTTTCCTTGGCTGGGATTGTGTAGAGCCCTTTAAATCTGCATCGAAACTGCAGTTTGGACCTTCAACCCATTAAACCCATTGATCCAAGTCCACTATATGGAGAAAAATCCTGGAATGTTTTCCTCACACAACCTTCATTTCTTCGCGACTGAAGAAAGAAAGACATGAACATCTTGGATGACATGGGGGTGAATTAATTATCAGGAAATTTTCATTCTGCAAGTGAACTTCTTCTTTAATTAACTGGCATTAGCTTCAGTCTCAGCATTTCCTAAACTCCCCACTTTTCATAAGTGATCATTTGGTTTGCATCATATCCAGTATATCCAGTAGTCATCATGACACCAAGAAGTAATACGGTGTCTTAAGAGCTGCCAGGCCTGTAGATGATAAATTAACAGGACTAGCGTAGGTCACAGCTTGTTGTGTCACTGCCTTATTTTTCCCTCTTTTTCTAAACCCACAGCAGTCCATCATCAGCAACATTCGGCGCTGCTCAGGTCCCTGTGCGTCCGAGCTCAGTGAATCTGTGATTGTCTGCGTTTGGAGATATATAGGAAGGTGTGTGAATGTCAGCTGGGATCTTTTCTCTGATGCTGACGGCACAATGAGGTCTGACAGAGGACAGTGCCCTCATAATGTGACCCGCCACTGACAAATTTCATCTGTATATGGGCACACGCTTATATTATTTCAGCTCAGATTAGAAGAGCTGTTCAGAGATTCATTTTTAATTAAGCTGTTTTACTTTTTATTAGGCATGTCTGATTTTATAACCCTAACTATTATGTTAACTCTACCCCACCTCACTGCAATAAATATTTATAATTTTACCTTTGAGGACATTCCCAAGAGAAGCTTCTGGGGACAGTTTTGTCCCCAAAGTATAGCTAAGTAAACATGCATACGCATTTTTCTCTGAAACCCTGGACCCTGGAAACAAGTAAAGACAAGAAAAGAGGCCTTTTTGGGGCCTAAATACAGACATCCTATGTGTACTAATCTTTGTCCATGTGTTATTTTTGTATTGAAATATTCCCAGCAGCCTCATGCACCTGTGTTCTGGGGGACAGATGTGAGAGAAAGACACATTCTGCCTGATGCAACTGTGGACAAGTCTATACTGGATCGTGCAGTAGCGTCGGGATTCCCGCGTCCTCCAGGAGCAGCGAACGCATCGGGATAGGTCAGGCACGACGCAGGCGAAGAGCGAGAGAAAGCCGTCGCGTTTAATGCACCGCTGCAGCCGAGGGGACATATGAATCTATTTATAGCACAGGTTTTAATGAGCCTTTAAACTGAAACAGACGCGAACAGGCACAAAGCACAACACAATGGCCAACGAACACACGCACACGAGCTGATGCTCACAGATAGGACTGCCCATGAGGTCCGATCCGGGAGGATTGGATGACTTGTGCTTGGATCATCTCCTTAGGGAATGCAATTAGCTTGGCTGAGCCAGCCGATTGTGCTTGTGTTGCCTGAATGTTTAATCAGTGATCAAACAAGCAGAAACTTCATTATACACACACACACACACATACACACACACACACACACGTGTACACCTGAATAGAGCCCCATTACTGAAACTCCTGGAGAGTGTCCAATAGGTCACTAATGGAGCACCTTGGTGTAAAAGAGGACCGTGTATGTACAGTAGAGAAACCATATGGTGACCTGCTTTAAACACTCGCTTTCTCACTTTATTTTCACACATTTAGAAGAAGAGAGGAGGGTGAGAGAGATGAAGATCCTTTGGTCGGTGACGCAAGTGAGACAGTCACACAAACCAAAATATCTGTGTAAACACTTGCATTTAATTACTGCTCTACTCTGGATGGATGTGGGAAAAGGATTAGATGCTTTCAGAGATTCAAATAAAGGGATATGATTACATGTAACTTATATACATTAATACAATTTTATAATCTTTTTTCTTAGTTTAAATAAGTAAGAAGAAGTATATAAATCAAAATTATTATTGATAGATAGACAGGACAGAACGATAGAACACTAGAGCAAATAGAATGACAGATAGAATGATAGAACGATATAATGACAGAATGATATAACGATAGATAGAACCATAGAACAATAGAAGGACTAACAATAGAGTGACAGAATGATAGAACAATAGAACGATAGATAGCACAATAGACAGCAAAAGATGACAGAACAATAGAACAACAGAACAATAGACAGAACGATAGATAGAACGAGAGAACGACAGAACACTAGAACAATAGATAAACAACAGAACGATAGAATCAATAGAATGATAGATGACAGAACAACAGACTGGTAGACAGAACAATAGAATGACAGATTCAAATAGAGAGATAGAAAAAAATGACAGACAGAACGATAGATAGCATGATAGAACAATGATAGAACAATAGATAGAACGACAGATAGAACGATAGAACAATAAAACGCTAAAACATTAGATAGAACGACAGATAGAAAGATAGATGGATGACAGAATGAAATAACGATAGATAAAACGATAGAACAACAGAAAGACAAAACAATAGAACAATAGAACGATAGATAGAACAATAGACAACAAAAGATGACAGAACAATAGAATTACAGAACAATATATAGAACGATAGATAGAACGAGAGAAGGACAGAAAGCTAGAACAACAGATAAACAATAGAACGACAGAATGAGTGAACGACAGAACACTATAACAATAGATAAACAATAGAACAGAATGATAGAATGACAGAATGACAGAACAATAAAACGACAGACAGACAGACAGATAGATAGATAGATAGATACATAGATAGATAGATAGATAGATAGATAGATAGAGAAAATGACAGAATGACAAAACGACAGATAGAACAATAGACAGAACGACAGAACAATAAAACGATGGATAGAACGATTGATAGAACAATAGAACAACAGAACGATGACAGATAAATAGATAGTTAGATAAAGTGACAGACATAATAGATAGCATGATGGAACGAAAGAACGACAAAACGATATAACAAAAGAGAACAGAATGACAGAACAATAGAATGATAGATAGATAGATAGATAGATAGATAGATAGATAGATAGATAGATAGACAGACGGACAGATAGATAGATAGATAGATAGATAGATAGATAGATAGATAAAATGACAGAACGATAGATACAATGATAGGATGGTAGAATGACAGAACATAAGAATAATAGATAGAATGATCAAACGATAACAATAGAACAACAGATAAACGATAGAAATACAGAACAATAAGACGATAGATGACACAACAATGGATAGAACAATGGATAGAATGAACGAACGAACGATAGATGGATCCAAATAAATTTACTGCACTCAATGCCAAACGCAATGCATTTAATGCACTTCCATGTGGGACATTTAAAATCTGTAAAATCTATTTACACACGTTATTGATTCTGCTCAAACCCAACCTTATGTCAGTGTAAACTGAGCAACAGTGAGTATATAGACATGAGAGCTGGACTGCGAGAGGAAAACGGTAGCCTCAACATCTCACAGACATTACTGTAGAAGCACAGCAATTTATGTGTAGACACATACAAACACACAACCGCACACAATCCTACTCAAAGTGCGCGGCCTGACAAATGGGTTTAATTCCTCATCGAGGCCCAAGTCATCTAATCTTTTACCACATAAAAAGGGGATTGGGTCTTAATCTGTAAAACAGCATACTGGAGTGTGATTCATGCTGGAGTGTGAACAGCTCTTAATCCACTTATTGATAGACACTCAGGCAAAACACCGACAGCCTCCTGCAACGTGTCAGATATCAAGCAGCAGACAGGACAGGTGCTAAATTACTTCACTGGAACAAGCAGAATGAGGGCTGAGATAGAAACCCAGAGCATTCATGAACACACACACACACATGAAAACCTCTTTGTTTATTCTAAGTATTAAATGAAGGATTTCCATATATGCAATTAGGCCGAGGCACTTCTGAGAAAAAACATTAATTCTCAGTGAAACCAGCAACCCCCAGTCAACCCAAGTCTCCAAGAAAAGGCCAGCAAGTGAGGTTCTAGATCCACACCTCCTAATTTGTGTGACACAACAGATGCACCTCCTCCTGAAATGTCACATCACACAGCGCGGGCAGCTATCCTGCGGTACGGCACCGCTGAGGGTGAGAGAGCGTGACACTGGCATGCTAATCAGGCTTCCAGTGCCCTCCTCAGGCAGGCTGATGACGGGATCAGGCTCTTCCTCTGTGTCTGTTCAGCAACTCCATCCAGAGGCAAAGATAAAGGGATTTACACCTTCCACAACTCTCACTGGATCTCCTTACCTCCCCAAAGGCAAGAGCACAACTCTCTTCAGTCATTCAGATACAGAGCGTTTATGTGAATGAGTTATTTATTTATTCAATCATTCATTCACTGAATCTTCAGATATACAGCACAACTCTGCCATTAATTTTAAAACAAAAAAAGACATTAATAAAACGAAAAAATATATATTTTATAAGGTATCACATGTTACAATTGCTTTTGTAGAGCGTGGGAAACCTGGCTTCCCCCTAAAATGAAATAAAAATGTAAAAATGCAATTTATTTGCAGCATGTATGAATATATATTGTCTGTCACTCCTTGTGCATTTCAGTATTTTAGCAAATAAAATTGTAAATAAATATCACTCAGAACATGCAGTGCTTTAAACTTATGGAAGCAATGGGAGTCAAAGAGAACAGAAGAAGCGCTGTTTGCATTTGCAAAACAACATATTCTTCAGTAGACATTCATCTTCCAATAGAGCTATAAATCACTATATTTTTTATTCACCTGGAAGCCGTATATTTTGCATCTTTCCATTTCCATACCAAATATTGTAAAAAAAACAATTCAGTCAATAATTTACATCTGTGTACCTGCTTTTTGCATCAGATGCTTATAAAACTATTTTAAAAATTTGTCAAAATCAAAGTCAGCTTAACAACCTCTTTTCATAATTCACCTTCTATTTACATGTCAACTACAGTATGTCAGCTTTGATATACAAACTGTATTTTTATTATTTTTTAAGATAAGTCATTTTTTTAATCTAATATATTGGTGTGAACTGACG
The DNA here is from genome assembly GCF_022985175.1 of Labeo rohita. NCBI lineage: Eukaryota > Metazoa > Chordata > Actinopteri > Cypriniformes > Cyprinidae > Labeo > Labeo rohita. The sequence continues at coordinate 13,272,767 of NC_066887.1, read as the reverse complement.
ACAAAATTCAATTCAGTTTTTGACCCAGTCAGAACAATTCATTTCAGCTTGAAACAGCCCACCACAGACTTTTTTTGCACATTTCTATCAGCAACAAAACTGCAGTGTCAGCGTTATAGATCTCGAAGCAGGAGGATTTGCTAGCACTAGCAGTCCCACTGATCCATGGCTAGGTAGATGTGTAATGATGATCCAGGTTTTAGATCTATCACCTGAGGAATACTTTGAACTCTGACAGCAAACGGTTACTATGGAGCGCTTATGTGAGAAAGAGACGCTAATATCTCCCTGCCCCTGGAGGCTTTCAGCTACATGTCCCATTGGAGGAAGGAATTTCCAGAAGCTTACAATAAACACAAACACACACGACACGATTTCTGACCATGTTATATATAAATATATCTCAACCAATCAATTCAATCTACCCCTATCTCAGTCACTAAAATAAGGCCGAAAAGGAACTCCACAGGGGAATCTGTGTCTTTTCACATGAAATACAAACAGAAGGAAAATGATACACACCCACACTCCAGCAGAAAACAATAGGCCTTATATTTCTGAGAAGTACTCTTCCAAAAAGTTGTAGGCAGGTGAAGCTAATTATGTAGAGCAAGATAATGTCTTATGCTAAAACGTGTATGATTTGAGCTAGAAAGTTGTTCTTGGGTATTTCAGTGTTTACAAATTGGCCCCCTTCACTTCCATTGAGCTAAATTAACTAAATTCCATTTTTGTTTAGTCACTTCAAGTGCTTTAATATTCTGAAATATTCCTTTAAACAAATAAGGGCCAAAAACATAATATATACTTTCTAAAAACATTTTCTTAACATTAGTTTAAGGACTGAACCACAATACCATGATTCAAAGTACATTTAAAAAAATCTGCATACCTCAGAAAAGCGTTGAACATCTTGGGTCAGGGTTCCTACTCTGCTCCAGTTATAATAGTTGAGAAACTTCACCACAGCAGGGTTCACAGCATTGTCTGATGGGACAGTCCTGAAGAAATTTGGATACTTTTTCCTGTCTGCCAGGACAGGAGTTGTGGCTGCAAAAGAAAGCTGTAAAGGAAGAAGAAAGTACAGTTAGCCAAAGTCCTTTTAAGACAAATCAGTTTAGTGGCAATTTTGGTTATTTTCTATGTACTATAGTTACCAGGTACGGTTGAAGTAAAAAGTTTACATACACCTTGCAGAATCTACAAAATGTTAATTGTTTTACCAAAATAAGAGGAATCATACCAAATGCGTGTTATTGTTTATTTAGTACTGACCTGAATAAGATATTTCACATAAAAGATGTTTACATATAGTCCACAAGAGAAAATAATTGTTGAATTTATAAAAATGACCCTGGTCAAAAGTTTACATACACTTGATTCTTAATACTCTGTTGTTACCTAAATGATTCACAGCTTTGTTTTTTGTGTCTCACTGATGCGCCAGAAGGAAAAACTATGCATTAAGAGCCAAAGGGTGAAAACTTTTGAATAGAATGTGTACATTTTTTTTATTTTGCCTAAATATCATATTTTTTTCATTTAGTACTGTCCTTCAGAAGCTACATACATCCCAGAAGACAAAATAAGTGAAATTTACCCTGATTTTCAAATTACAAAAGTTTTCACCCCCGGGCTCTTAATGCATCATGTCTCCTTCTGGGGCATCAATGAGCGTTTGAACCTTCTGTAATAGTTGCATATGAGTCCCTCAGTTGTCCTCAGCATGAAAAGATGGATCTCAAAACCATACAGTCATTGATGGAAAGGGTTCAAATACACGGAAATGCTGAAAAACCAAAGAATTTGTGGGACCTGAAGGATTTTACTGTAGAACAGTGGGCAGTTTAACTGTTCAGGACAAACAAGGGACTCACGAACAACTATCACTAAACAAAAAAACAGCTGTGGATTATTCAGGTAACAACACAGTATTAAGAATCAGTATTATTGAATGGAGTTATTTTTATATATTCAACTATTAGTTTCTCTTGTGGACTATACTTCATGTGAAATATATTTATGTGAAATCTTTTATGTGAAATATCTTATTCAGGACAGTACTAAATAAACAATAACATGCATTTTGTATGATCCCACTCATTTTTAGGTAAAATAGTTAATATTTTGCAGATTCTACAAGGTGTATGTAAACTTCTGACTTCAACTGTGTATACATATAGCTCTTAAAATTCTCCAAAACTCGTAAAAAATAATCAGACTATAGCATGCAACATTGCAGGATGTTGTGAAGTCATATTAACATCACATAATACAGAACTATGGCATAACTGACCCTTCACAGGGAGTTTGCTTGACATGCAGTCTGACCAGTCATAATGCCGAATCTGTCATTTTGTCTGACAAACAAATCAGACAGGAGAGCAGATTAACGTCAGTGGACTTAAACTTGAAAAATGTTGTGCATTGACGTCTTTCTGTGGTTGAAACAAGATACTGCCTGATGTTCATTCATGTTTACTTCATGCTATAAGTAGTAAATATATTTCTTATAAAAAGAAATATATTACAAAAAGAAATATATTTAACACAATAACAAAGCTGAGACTTTGTTTTACATCTAAAGTAACCTGCTCTGTCTTGTCTGTTGGTGTGTTGTCAGTTTTCTCTTTGTTCCACAATGTATTTTTCACTGTGTGAGAACATGATGTGTGGCATAAGAGCGCAATAACTTGTCGGATGTAGCAAACGTAACAAAAGGAGGTTGGGTCTTTGTGAAGGGTCACTTAGATTGAGATTGTGTTCACCTATCCACCTCAACCCGGAAGTAAGCCTATGGGTGACAATTCTGGTTCATTATCTGCTATAGCGAAATAATGAGGAGAATAACAACGTGCAGTAAATGGTAAAACTCTCTCTACAAAACAGTGTGCTCATAATTAAGATAATACAATAAAATAATATGGTAAGACACACCTATTTGCAATATCAAGCAGCCAAACAAGCTGTTTTGTACAGCTACAAATGAAACCAGACCCATAAAATTTACAAATGGCTGTGCCTACTTTTACAGGAAAAAAAGGTGGATACTTTCTGCTACTTGAGCAGCATGCTGGATCGAAGGCAAGTGGCCATCCATAGCCAGTACGCCAAGACTCTACAGTGTAGGTGTGAATGAATCAACATACTAACACGTCTCTATAAAAAGACAGCTCTCACACCTTTGGTGAGTGCCCTGCTGATTGGAGCCATGAACGTTTGCACTGACCGTCAACCTCAGCATATCAGCTTGTAGATGCATGCGTGTATTAGGATGGATTATGGAACATTAAAATTTGCAAATATAATTTGAGCCTGTACTGTAGATAAGATTTGTATTTGCCTAAAATAATACAAAAATATTATTATATTAAATAGCAAATATTATTAGATTATTAAATATTATTATATAATATTACTGTGTATTTTATTTTTAGAAAACATCTGCAATATTTTGACAGTATTAAAAAATCTGAAAAAAAAAAAGGAAATATTTATAGCTTAAAAAAAAAACTAAATAGTTGCACTTTGTAGTAATAATTGCTGGGAATTTTAGACATATAATGTAACTTTGTGACAACTCTAAACACTTTTGTTGGGAAATGTTGGCATAGGATGCAAAACCTTATCAATGTATAATTTTTTAAAAACCCAATACCTTTCCAATACCTTGGTGATGTGTATAATTCACAACCAATGTTTAAAACATGACAGAAAATCAAATGTTTACATTTGCAATGCATAAAATCATGTACATTTTCCGCAAATCATTACAGAACAGGAACATGTGACCAAGTGAATGGCCTGAAATTCTCTTAGGCTACTTAATCGTTGAGTCCCGCTTCATCTAGTTCTCCTTTGCCGCAAGAAACAAATGTTAATAAGATCCTTTTAAAAAACGCGTCTATGCACTGTTCAAATATTGCATGCTAAGCATGTTTATATCTTTTTAGGCTTTTAAAAAGGGACCGTTTAAAAGAGCCTTCACACTTTTGAAGACTTTTTCGCTCAAAACATGCCCTCTTTAATGTTGTCAAACACCAGGCAGAGCATTTTAAGCCTCAGCTGGAGCGAAAAACAAGCCTGGAACATCATGGTATGATTTTTATGCCAGTGCTCCCGTCAGTAGATTAACAAATGTTCCTCCGGTTATAATACATCCTGAGGGTTGTTAGTCTCTCAGAGATAAACATATGGAAATGCTTTGAGTTCAAATAGCAAAAGCCGTCTTATACTTGTTAAAGGAGCACACTCTTTGCTTACAGTCATAAAATGTCTGTCGGCTACGTGGCTGCACATTCAATTCAATGAAATTTTTATTGCGAGGCAAAAAATCTCAACTGAATAGTGAATGGAAATGTAATCTTTCAAAAGCTGCATGTTGATGTTTTTGTGAAAATTTACATGGATGGCTTGTTGAATTTACAGGTGATTTAAGCAGCAATTTACATATAGTACTAACAGAGTAAACCGCCTTTCCAGAGCACAAGGAAGCACCTCAATGTAAAAACGGTGACAAGTTCTATTCAGCTCTGGTCTACATGGGTTTTCCCTGAAAATGAACTCGGAATAGGACCTTCCGTTGCTCGGGATTGAATCAACTAAATTACTTTTCTTGTGAATAGAATTGTGGGTGAAATGGAATTGACTTCTGCTCTGGAGTGTGCAGCGGCCGTGACCCCTGACCTCTCATCTCGTCTCATTTGTTGCCCCTCTGGTGAATGAAGTGGCGACGTAATCACAAACACACTGCTGAATGGAACATGGCCTGAATACAGCTTTTTAGGTCTACTTTCTAATACAGGGAGGAGATTCAGGCACCATCCCAAAACCTAGTCAAGTCAAATCTATTTGTATAGTGCTTTTCACAATACACAAATTTGTTTCAAAGCAGCTTTATAGAAAATCATGATGTTAGTGTTTAGAATATCTTTATTCTGCATGTTCAAAATTCTACAAAAATGTAAATAATATTGTGTATGTACAAAGGGATTAATCCAGGCATTAATTTCACCTTGAAGTGAACATCATTTGACAAATGTTCACAAATTTACCCTGGCTGAACCCCTTATGGATGCAAGCCAGATGAATTTATCATGCAGAGGGAAAAAAAACTCTGTCTTAATTCTTAACCCGATCTCACAATGGCGCACTGGTGTGTACACACCCTGACAGCCAGAGAACTCGTGAATAACAACAGCCTAACATTTCGATGAATTCCATTAAGCCCTGTTAGAAACATTTAGACCTGTGAATATTTAGACAAGGGAACAGATAGATTTGGGTAGGATTTATTTACACTGTTATATTATATGGGAAACGTGTGAACTAAAGCTATAGCTGACAGCAGACATCAGAGCTGACATAATCACGCCACCTGCTCTGCGTTTCAAGAGGAAGGAGGGTGCGCAGAACATCCATTTTTCCTTCTAACATGGGCGTGAGCAAATGAAAGGGGATTGCGAGGGATTGAAGTAATCTAATATAATGATTTTATGTCCTCTAGGAGAGTTATTGATGTTAATCAACGTAGGGTTAATTGCAGTGCTGAAAAGATAAGACATTACGATTCCTGATAATGACACAGATTAGTAGTCTGTGATTCTCTTTGAAGCCAAGTGTGCATTAACTCACAGATCTAGATAGACACTATCTAGATTGGTCTGGTTTTGGCCTTTTCAGACCTGCCTCAAAAAAGTCATTTCCTCACTGACAATCTTGAAAGAAGAAGCCAGTCTCAGAACAGTGATGTCACGCCTGTTGAACGTGTCAAAGCTGGTATATTCAATTAAAAAGACTTCAGATGTTCACATTAGGGCTGCAACGATTCCTCGATTCTATTCGAGTATTCGATTTTTTAAAAAATCCTTGATTGCATAATTCCCAAAATACCGGAAATGGCGCATTCCACATGTGAAACCCATTTAAAAATCATAATAAAGCATAATGCTATTAAGAATTCATGAACGCTACGATTCAATTAAATAAATATATGTGATACAGGTTTAATAAATGCACTTTATTTTCATGCATGTTGTTGTGATTTTGGGTTTATTATAATGTTCATCTGGGAATTCAACGTGCACTATTTCATTAGATTTATAGGGTAAATCATTTATAAACCTATGCAAACACATAGGAATATGTCAATATCTTTCTCAGTTATACTGATTTTAAAATAAAAGTTTAAACCCTCACTCTGAGTTTACACGTTTTATGTCCATATATTCAAGACATTACAGTGGCTGTAGGTTTTCTGTTCTAAAGAAATAGGCAAATATTAAAGATTAAGTGGACATTTGAAATAAATGTTGTTGAGTCAACATTAAACACTGATTAGATTGCACAGTAAAAGGTAAAAACAATCGTCAGGCTGTTGATATAATACATATCTACATTAACTCCATTGTTTATAATACATTATGTATTTTAACAGTTTTGTTCAATAATGATATTACCATATGATTACTTGCTTTTGACACTTTATTTGAACTAATTATTATTTCTTAATTGCTATTATATATGTATTTTAAGTCATTTTAAAGGCTTTTGTTCACTTGGGTCTATTTTTATTACTACAAAAAAGATTAATTATAATTATCCAGTTACTCGATTAATCGTCAGGATAATCAGCAGATTACTCAATTACCAAAATAATCTTTAGTGGCACCCCTAGTTCACATTAAAATTAAAATTCTATCATCATTTCACTCTCATGTGGTTTGTTTTCTGTGGAACACAAAAGTCTTTTATGTTTTTTCCACCATAAAATGAAAAATGACTTTAATTTTATGGACCTAAACAGTTCTTCATAATAGTTTGTGTGTGTGTGTGTTCCACAGAAGAAAGAAACTGTTTTTTGTCCTTTTAAACCTTGGACAGACCAAGTTCCTATTTACTATCATTGTATGGAAAACAGCTTGGTCATTCTGCTAAATAACTTTTGTATTCTACAGAATAGAAATATATTGTGTTAAATCCCTGTTGAAAAATCCAGCATATGCTGATTAGGTATGTTTTGAAGCATGGCTGCTGGTTTGAGCTGGTTTAAGCTGGTCTCTAGCTGGCTTAAGATGGTCATGTGCTGGTCCTAAGATGGTTCTGAGCAGGAGCTAGTTGCTTAGGACCATCTTAAACCAGCTCAAACCAGCAGCCATGCTTCAAAACATACCTAACCAGCATATGCTGGATTTTTTTATCAGGGATGACAAAATTATTATTTTACCCTAAAAGTATGATATACTGGGTGAATACATATACATGGTTCCACATTTGACAAGTCAAATAAATCTAATGAAATCACCCTACGTCTGTTCATCAAGTCTAAAGTCAGTATTTTTTTTAAGAAAAAAAAAAACATTTATTCAGCAAGGATGCATTAAACTGAGAAAAAGATATTTATGATGTTACAAAAAATTACATTTCAGGTAAATTCTGTTCTTTTGAAGGAATTCAGAAAAAAAAATAGCATGGTTTCTACACAAATGTTAGGCAGCACAACTGTTTTCAAGATTGATAATAGTAAGAAATATTTTTTTGAGAACCAAATCAGCATATTAGAATGATTTCTGAGGAATCATGTGACACTGAACACTGGAGTAATGATGCTGAAAATTCTGCTTTGCATCACATTAATAAATTACATTTTAAAATATTAAAATAAAATAAACAAATACCTTTAATATTTCACAATATTTGTTTTAATGTATTTTTGATCAAACAAATGCAGCCTTGGTGAGCACAAAAGACTTTTGAGCACACAAACACTACAAAATTTATACATCATAAATATAAATTAAATAAGCTTTCCAGTAATGTATGGTTTGTTAGGATAGGACAATATTTGGCTGAGATACAATTATTTGAAAATCTTGAACCTGAGGGTGCAAAAGAACAAAAATACTGAGAAAATCTGTCCAAATTAAGTTCTAACAATGTATATTACTAATCAAAAATTAAGTTTGATATATTTACAAAATATGGCATAAAAGAAAAAAGAAAAATCAATAACTTTGACCCATACAATGTATTTTTGACTACTGCTGCAAATATACCTGTGCTACTTACGACTGGTTTTGTGGTCCAGGGTCATACATGTATTTTTTTTTTTTTTTACTAAGTATTATCTTTTATATAATAAATTGTGACTTATATTTTTTTGACTGCGGTGAGAAAAATCTCCTCTATATATTTGACATTTCTATATACTGTATAATCCAAAGTGAATGAAATGTGAATTTGAATGCGCTGGTCTTTAAACAGACACAGACACAAAAAATGTGAGATCAAAGACTTTAATATCTAACAAACCTAATAAGCAATTTGTTCTTGTGCAGAATATTACAGCCTTTATCAGAGTGTGATCCTGCTTTCACATCAATGGCCAAATCCAAAATAAGAGTCATGCCACGTCACCCCGTCACTCATCTCAGCTCAATGAAGTGCTTGTTGTTCAAAACACACAGATTAGTGCTGCCAATTAAGGATTTTTATCATGCTAGTGCCACTAAATCCAAATGCACCTACGGGACTCGCTGAGCATTAAGGGGTCTCTTGGAGGTTGCTCTAATCTTTGTTTAGCGGAGACTAGCCTACGTGCTGAATGCTCCTCCTCACGAGGGAAAAGTCAGAGCATAATGCACTCAGATACAAACACGTTCTCTCCACAAGGACTGAAGAAACCAGACGAGGAAGAGGCTGCCATTGTATTTTGCTTTCAAAATCTCTTTTAAGATAATAATCGAACCTAAAACCTAAAACCTAAAAACGTTAAGCATGTGTCGAAGACATTTATAGTTTTAGTTTTCTTTGCGCACAAAAAGTATTCTTGTAGCTTCAGCTGAACCACTGATGCACATGAACTATTTTAACAATGTTCTTATTACCTTTCTGAGCCTTGAACATGTCTATGCAGGGTCAGAAAGCTTTCGGATGTCACGAAAAAATCTTAATTTGAGTTACGAAGATGAATGAAGCTCTTACAGGTAATTAATGACAGAATTTTCATTTTGGGGTGAACTATCCCTTTAATGTTTCAGGATATCATTGCACCTCTAATATTACAAATACATCTTGTTTCATTCCCTCCCTCCTCGCACTTTATCCTGGCACACTTTCCTTGCTTTTTAAGAACAGCTAAAACACGAGGACAAGAAACAAGAATGCACAATTAAGAAATGAGAATCACCCAGGGGCACCTTTCATGAGACTCAGCCCACGCATGCCTTACTTACAGCCGTCTCTGCATATTAAAGGATTTTAGCATTCAAAAAATTACCTTTAAATAGTCTGAACTGCACCTTTCTCTCTGAATTCAAGCCAGCTGATCTGTGAACTCTGTGTAATGCCATCTAATGCATTAGATTCCCTTCACTTCCTATAGAATATGTGATCAGCACTTGCGTTCTCACCATGAGAGAGTAAGAAAAGAACATACCACACAAAATTAGCTGCTCTCACTCCCACACAGATCCTATAGCAGCAGGAGGCCCGGCTTCTCCAGGTGGTATCCAACCCAGAGCGTCTTATTTCAATGCAAGGTCTCTTTACATCAGTATAAAGTGAATGTACGTAATTCACATTCGCTCTCATTTCAACATTCTCGCTAAACCACGCTATTTCAACTGGATCAACAAGTCTGTTTCATTCAAAGATACAGCGATACATGTCTTTCATGCTCACAAACACATACATAATGTCTGAGGCAGGTAACATCCTACTGGTCTCCTAATACCACTCTCTCTTCTCCTCCCACATTGTCCCTTCATCCTGTTGCTTGTGCCGCCACAGAGTTTTAATTGCCACCCCCTGCCAGAGGCAAAGCCGTGCCGACAACCCGCGTCTTCTTTCCATCAATCTCCCAGTGCCAGTGTTAATTAAAACTGCACAGAAGAGCCACTGCCTGTCACACCTCTCAGCTCCACAGCCCTGGGACTGGAAGGTCACAGTGCTCACCTAATAAGTCCAATAAAAGGGACCAGGGATTTATACTCTAGAAAAATACCAGACGACTTTGATACTCTGGAGGTGAACAGGACAAATGGAGTTTGAGGGACGATATGTGTGTGGCAGCTGTGTGCAATGGAATTGGACTGCAGATAAACAAGCAAAATCCAAATGGCTAAAAAAATGAATGTCATTTGTTGTATGTTGACACTGTTTACCTTACACTATCACCAAGCAAAACATGTTTATTGTTATATATATATATATATATATATATATATATATATATTAAGGTGTAGTATTTCTATTTCTATAGTATTTCTATTTTAATTAATTTATTTTATATTTTATTTTAATTCATTTTATTTTTTTCAATTACATAATTTTTTATTATTTTTATTTAAATAAATTCAAGAGTGTGAGGTTGGTAAGATTTTTAAAATGTTTTTTTTTTTTAAATGCTCAAAATTATATTTTATATATTTTATTGTAAAATTTAAATAACTGTTATATTAAATAACTGTAAAAAATAATAATGGACATATTTTGTAACATTAGAAATGTCTTAACTGTCACTTTTTTCTTGTTAATGTGTCCATGCTAAATAAAAGTTTTAATAAAATCTTACTAATATTAAATATTTACATTGCTTTAAAAGTAACAAGTACATTAATACAGCAAAAAATAAATAAATAGATGACAGATAGATAGATAGATAGATAGATAGATAGATAGATAGATAGAAAGATAGATAGCTACAATAAATATAAATATAATAAGTGAGGAAAACATTTCAGGAATTTTCTCCATATAGTGGACGTCTATGGTGCCCACGAGTTTGAACTTCCAAAATGCAGTTTAAATGCAGCTTCAAATGGCTCTAAACAATCCCAGCCGAGGAAGAAGGGTCTTGTCTAGCGAAACGATTGGTTATTTAAAAAAAATGACAGTTTATATACTTTTTAACCTCAAATGTTCAATACAGTTGGGGTATGTCGAAAAACTCCCCATCTCATTTTCTCCTCCAAGTTGGAAGTGAACTTCTTTAACTGTTGTTTTTTTTTTCTCCCCAATGAAGTAGAAATCATAATGACTTTAACAAAAAGTTTTTTTAAAAACCTCATGGCAGGTCTAGTCTGTATGTTTTCTCTGTGGAGAAAATGAATGGCATTTTCATTTCCAGAACCAACTGTTAGACTACTGGAAAGCATGTGTTTCAGGAGGAATGAACATGTGAACAGAAATGTTATTTTACCATTAATTAAAGATACTGTGAGGTGGACAAGCACAGCTACATTTCGTTAATCTTTTCCATTTCCAGTCAGCTTACAAAGAGCAACGAAGCTAAGCTCATTGCAAGTCGATGACTGCGTTGCTGAGAACAATGTTGTGCAGTGTTGTCAATATTTCATTCTGCAAGGCCACAGTCTCTGGAATTGGCTAGAAAACCTTAATGAGAATGAAATGCTGTCTATTGACTCAGGCAGTTGGAGTGTCAAGAGAGTCGGCTACACTAGACCTCACTCAGTAAGGCTGCGCTCCCAGAATGCAAAATGCCTTATTCTCTGCCCCACCATTGCTTTTTTCCTCAAGATTTTCTTCAGGTTTTTCTCGTACACTCGCTCGTACCCTAAGCACAGTGCCTTCTCAGAAAAACACAGAAAACTAGATTAGAACAGTAACAGATATAGCTGGATTAAATGTTTTATTTATTTCTATTCATTTATTTTTCCCCTCCAACTTCAAAATTGCTGTTTTACCTCGCTTACATCGCTGTTTTACCCTCCTTGCGTGTTCACTTTGTAAACACTGGGTCAGTACTTCTGCAGCGATTCACAATGATTTTGAAGTTGGAGGAGAAATTGAGATGGTAGTTTTTCGACATACCCTAACTGTATTGAACTGGAATGCACAGAGTTCACGCAGAGCTAGACAAGACGAACATTTGAGGTTAAAAAGTATATAAATTGTCAGTTTTTTTAGAAATAACCAATCGTTTCTTCCTAGGCTGGGATCGTTTCAAGCCCTTTGAAGTTGCATTTAAACTGCATTTTGGAAGTTGTAACTCGCGGGCACCATAGACGTCCACTATACGGAGAAAATTCCTGAAATTTTTTCATCACTTATTATATTTATATTTATTGTAGCTATCTATCTGTCTATCTAACTATCTATCTATCTATCTCCTTCCTATCTGTTTTAAAAGCTAATTTAGCAGTTGAAGTCAATAGACATTTAGTTATTAAAAACAACTAATTCAGTGTTTTTTTTTAATGAAGCAGCATTGGAACAATTTTAGGGTGATAGACTTTCAAACAAGACGCTCATTTGCTTCAGGCAAACTCATGCAACTCTGCATTGCTCACATACCCTCATACTAACAGCCACAGAGTACAGCAAGTAGGAAATATAGAGGAAAAATGAGAGGACATCTTCAGACATGAGGCATGGTGTTTACCATGACCAGAATACTTTATAAAGTATGAACGGCTAACGCCAGGACGCATCTCCAGGGAGGAACTAGCAGCAAGTAAACTGGATCTCAGGGTCAAAGGAGGCCCAATTAGTTAAAGGGGGTTTTTAAAGCAGACAGCAACAGGGGAGACTCAGGTTCTCACCTTCTGACCTTCCTACAGGAAGAAACCCTCATCCTCACCATAGACCAAATCATCAATAACACAGGAATCACAAACAAAGTGCTCCTCAGAGAGCATGATGGATCCTTGCTCATTATTTACCGTTCCCATAATCTGAAGCAATTTATCCTGGACCACTCCAACTATAGATTAACCTTCACAGTAACCTTTCCTAATAGAAAATGAAAGTTAGAAAAATCAAACAAAAAGAAGAGAGACATTTATAGAATATGACATTAGTGATAAATACACTACTGGTCAAAACTTTGGAACAATTCCATTTTTCACTGTCACTAGGCTAAACTTATTTGATCAAAATACAGCAATGACTAAAATAATGACTTGAAATGACTTTTCTATTGGAATCTATATTTTAAAATGCATATCATTAAATCAGCCTATTAGAATGATTTCTAAAGGATCATGTGACACTGAAAACTGGAGTGATGAAGCTGAAAATTCAGCTTTGCATCACAGGAATGAATTACAATATAGTCAAATAGAAAACAGATGTTTTAAAAGATTTTTTTTTTGATCAAATAAACACGGCCTTGGTGAGCTTAAGTGACGTCTTTTAAAAACATTACAAAATATTAAATGTTGATCACCTCCATTGTTACAATGTTCAACGATCTGGGCCTTGTCAAGGGACTTGGTTAGATTAAAACAGGACTTCAACGGGACATCAATAACACACGATTAGCGAGACCGCCCATTTTATAAATGACCCTACAGAATTCCCTAAACAGCACTGATCCTTTTCCACATCCCAATATGTACCATAATGAGGACAGGTGGCAGTCCAAGGCGTCATCGCACATAGACATGCAAGACAAAGTCAACACGAAGAGGATAAATCCTGTTTACGTCATTACAGATCTAATATTCATAGTGGGGATATTCACACTGGGGAAGAGGTTTAATCAGCTGCTGAGGATCATGAAGTCCACACAAAGGATGCTTTTGATATTCAGTATTCAAGAGAGGCATTTGGCACTCGGCATGATAGCTCAGCACGATCTGCAGCTCATGAGGAATGCTAGGCTGCTTCACACACAAACCCAGCTCATTAAAGCATAATATACACCCCAGACAGGGTAAGACTCACCAATTGTGTTTCAAGAGTCTAATTCATACAGACATTTGGGAAATATCAGGCTTATTACCTGTTATTCCAGAGCACTGTCATCTTTATAACATGCTTTTATTGTCAAGTGGCTGGAACATCTGAGATGCTTCTATAAATGGTCATTCTAAGTCATTCATGCACATAATTTTTTTGATTAAGGTCCATATTTTTTACGCCTTTGTATTGAAAAAGAGGTTTAAAAGGATAGATCAGCCAAAAATGACAATTACTCAACGTCATGTCGTTCCAAACGCATAAGACCTTCGTTGCTGTCTATGTAGGGTCAGAAAGCTCTTGGATTTCATCAAAAATATCTTCATTTGTGTTTTGAAGATGAATGAAGGTCTTACGGGTTTAGAATGACATGAGGGTCGGTAATTAATGACAAAATTTTAATTTTTGGGTAAACTATCCCTGTAAATGCTTTACAGCTATTTGGAATATTGCTGTATATATATAATAAGCATATTATTACATGCACTTTGTCCTTTTCTTCTGGAAATACTGCAGATGCTAACACCACACAAAAAAACCTTTGTCATATCTTCTTAAGATAGGCATATAAATTAATATGACGTAAATAAATATAAATATAAACTGGACATGATTAATATAAATTAATATAGATATAAATTAATTTTCAGTTATTAGCAACCCCAAACATTTGAATGGTAGTGTAGGTATGTTAGGTACAGTGGCTTGCGAAAGTATTCAGACCCCTTCATTTTTTTCACATTTTATGTTGTTGCCTTATGCTAAAGTGCTTTAATTTTTTTTAAACATCAATCTACATTCCACACCCCATAATGACAAAGCCAAAAACAGTTTTTTTACATCTATGCAAATGTATTAAGAATAAAACCTTAAATGATTACATTGCATAAGTATTCATACCCTTATCTGGGACAGTTAAAATTTAGCTTAGGAGCATTCATATTGCTTGCAGATGTTACTATACTTCAAATGGAGTTAACCTGTGGCAAATTCAATTGAATGGGTATGATTTGGAAAGGCACACACATCTTAATAAAAGGTCTAACAGCTGAAAATGCATATCAGAGCAAAAACCAAACTCTGAGGTAAAACTAAAAATGACTGTAGAGCTCAGAAACAGAACTGCATCAAGTCACACATATGTGAAGAGTTCAGAAAAAAGTCTGGTTCACAGAACTATGTAGCCTCTATTATCCATAATGAAAGAAGTTTGAAACAACCAGGACTCTTCCTAAAGCTGGCCTCCTGGCCAAACTGAGCAACTGATGGAGAAGGGCTTTGGTTAGACTGGTGACCAAGAACCTGATGGTCACTCTAGTTGAGCTCCATGATCATATGTGGAGATAGGAGAAACTTACAGAAGGACAAACATCACTGCAACACTCCACCAATTTGGGCTTTATGGCACTGTGGCAAGACTCAATCCTCTTCTCAGTGAAGACATATGAAAACACACTTGGAATTTGCATTAAAGCGCCTAAAGGGCCCTCAGGCTGTGAGAAACAGGATTCTCTGGTCTGATGAACCTCATTTCCAAGCATCATGTTTGAAGGAAACCAGACACTACTCATCACCTGCAGAGTACCATCGCAAAAGTAAAGTATGGAGGTAGCATCCTCATGCTGTGGGGCTGTTTTTTAGCGGTAGGGACTGAGGGACTTGTCAGAGTAGAAGAACTGCTCAATGCACCAAAAAATTAAGAAAACCTACAGTAAATGAAAATCTAGTCCAGAGCATTCAGAATCTCAGACTGGGAAGAAGGTTCACCTTCCAGCAGGGCAACGAGCCTAAGCACACATCAAGAATGGCTTGTAGACAACTCTGTGAATGTCCTTGCGTGGCCCAGAAAGAGCCTGGGCTTGAACCCAATCAAATATTTCTAAAGAAACCCGAAAATGTGTGTCTGCCCCCATCCAAGCTGACATACACTGCCCTCCAAAAGTTTGGAAACACCCCTGGCAAAGTGTGGTTTTGGATGATATCATACATTAAAGTAACTTGATATTATCATTGAAGACCAGCAATGATAATTTTCATTTTGATTACATAATAATGGCAACATATACATGTCAAAGTCAGACATCCCCCCTTTGTCAGCTGTGATGCCTGGTTACTGGTTTAAACTTGGCCCAGGTTTTTAAAAAGATTTTTGGGTCAGCACACCTTAATAGCTTCAACAATTGATTGCCAATTTATGTTTAGAATACAATGAATTTAGGCCCAGATTATGCAGAGCTGTAATAGCTGATAATGGTGGATATTTTGATGAATCGAAAATTTAATTTTTTTCTATGTATAAACTGTTTATGTAATAAAATATGTTTTTGTAGTTTGTGTTGTCCCTTATTAGTGCAAAATTATCACAAATTAAAAAGGATTCATGCCAATATTGTCCAAAACCCCACTTTTCTAGGGTGCTTCCAAACTTTTAGAGGGCAGTGTAGTTTTAGAGGTGAAGATGTGAGGAGAAGAATGGCAGATAATTGCCATCACACCCATCATACAGACTTGAGGCTGTAAAGGTGCTTCAGGTAAGTACTGAGTTAAGGGTTTGAATACTTATGCATGTACTTATTTCAGTTTTTTATGTTTTTTATAAATTTACAAAGTTGTGACAATTCTGTTTTTGCTCTGTCATTATGGTGTATGGAGTGTAGACTGATGTGGGGACAAAAGTAATTTAAAGCAGTTTAACAGCAGCAACATAACAAAACTTGAAAAAATGAAGGGGTATGAATACTTTCGCAATGCAGTATGTACAGTATGTCAATGTTTTTTAATTACCTTTTTTTAAACCGGAATATCTTAATGTGGCTGTGGCAATCACATTAACATGATGCTTACATAATATAAATATCACGAAATACCAGTTATTATTGGAATATTCCATTTAAACATAGTCAATGACCTTCCCTCTAACTCTGCACTATAATCATTGTGCCAAAGTCTTTGCAGTACATCCTGAAACAATGTATTCCATGCATTTGTGCCAGTTGCATTAATATCATCTGCTAAATGGTAAATAACGAACAAAGGAACTGACATGGAACTGACTGGTTTGACAATTACTGTGTGTTATTGTGCACATCCAATATACTCATACTGTAGTATCATATATGTTTATCCCTGCCCAGAACCTTGCGTGATGACCGGAAAATATTCATTTAATAAGCAACAAAAACATAATTACTCCCACATTTGGAGGTTATTGAAGCTGTTACTCACCGACACCTTTTGGTTCGACACTACAGTAAAACTATCAAAGTCGATGTGAGTCACTCTCATAATCAATCTCACGCTGGCATCTGTAGCCATCATAGTGGCCAATGATTATAAAAGCTCTCTCTCTCTCTCATAAGTAGCAGACTCAACACACAGAGAGAAAAACCCATTAGAGGACACCGTTGAAAAGATGCCTCTCCCTTTCCACCATCTGCAGCCACATCACCCCCTCCCACCCAGCATGTGGACCCAATGATGATATGGCAATCGATTTTGTAAGGGAGCCGCCGCTTCATTCTCCACACCGCTGCGAGCGTTAGCGCCACATGAGTGAGTCTGCCGAGTCCCACACCTGTACCTGCCCCCCTCCTCCCCTCCCGCAGGGGCGACGGAGAGACAGAACAGAGGAGCGTGCGCAGCAACTCTGCCAATGCACTGCTAATTGAGGGCATTTAACCCCAATTACTGCGATCCATCCGGCAGGTTGTTTAGATGCCTGTCACAACAGAAATGACCAGCCCTTGCCCTGCATTTTGCCGCCGTTATTTCCCCGCCGACATTGTGCGCATGTGACAGGGTGAGAGGGCACACCGCTTTTTATGTCGGTAAGAAACACAGCGCCATGTTCAAGAGCTTTCCGTTCATCCATAATTCATTGCTGCATATCAATGCAAAGAGGCACAAATATATCAGGATTAGAAAAGTGCTTGTTTTCTTACAAAACAACAGGCTGTATGAGAGGCAAACAAATGTTTAAGTTGCTGTGTTATGGTATATGGAATCTGTGGACTCGCTGGTAGCCGATTCTAGGTCAGAGACTGAGTGAGTTCTTGATTATTCATTCATAGTGAACTAACAGCAGCGCACGGCCCCAAATCCCTCTCTCAATCATGCTGTGTTAGGTTAAAAGGCTGGAGATCAGATTTGGCCGACAGTGATATAAATCGCTATTGCTATTATAGGTTATATCAGATATTCATATATAAAAATATATAAATACGTTTCAAGTGTATAAATATATATAAATATACACTACTATTCCAAGGTTTGGGGTCGGAAAGATTAAACTTTTTTTTTTAAGTCTCACCAAAGCTGCATTTCAGTGTCTTCAGTGTCACATGATTCTTCAGAAATCATTCTAATATGCATATTTGGTGCTCAAGAAGCATTAATAATAATAATAATTATTATTATTATTATTATTATTATCAATCAATTGAAAACTACTTTTTGTGGAAATCGTGCTACATATTTTTTTTTTTAGATTTTTTGATGAATAAAAAGTTCAAAACAAAAGAATTTATTTCAAACAAAATCATTTGTAACATTGGAAATGCCCTTACTGTTACTTTCTGTACATCAATTTAATGCATCCTTGCGGAATGAAAGTATGAGAGTGTGTGTAACATGTTAATGGATACAGAAGTTATATTAGGGCCCTATGAAATCCGTTTTATTTTTTCCAAAATTCCATTTTATTTTTTTCCAAATTCCGATTTTTCTGTTTTCATTTTCCTGGATTCCGTTTTTTTTCCATTTAGGTTTTTCTGGACTCCTTTTTAATGGTTAAATTAAATGTTATTAATCAAAAAGCATATCTAATTAATTAAAATCATAAATCTTAAATAATTGAACACCAGTTTATTAAAAGTATAACAAAAATTACATGTTTAGGGCCCAATGAAATGTTTATTTTTGCCCACCTTATGTTTTATTCTTACCAAATTCTGTGTTCCAGCATGTCTAATTATTTGAATGCATAAAAACAAGTTTCATTTATCCTACAATAGCCTTGTAAAATGTTTATTTTTCTCAGAAATTCTGTGTTGTGTATTTGCATTTTTCTGATTATCAAATAGGCATAATGCATTCATTTCTTTTATCTTTTAATTAATGAAAATTAAAATCTTTTGATTGTATTTTTTGGCAAATAAAGGGGTTTACTATTACAATTACAACTTTGAAGAAATATATGATTATTCCTTAAAAATAAGGTTTTTTAGTAGGTTTTTCATTTTAGTAGTAGTATTTCTGCTGCAATGTCAAACTTCTATTTTGACGGGTTACCATGAATACCTTTAAATTTCTGTGTGTATATGATATAATGATAGTTTTACTCAAATGAAATGGTAAAATGCTCATGAAGTGATTCTCAGAGCAGTTCTGGAGATGTTGTTCATGTATTTATGCACATGCTAATATCAGGGTCATGCGCACTTCTGTACGAGTAGTAAATAAAACTGTGTGTCTGTGCCATTCATTAACACAGAGACATGCAGAATTCATACTTAAACAGTCATTTTGTGGCTTAATATTTACAAATATTAGTCCATATCTCAATTTGATTCAAGTGTAATGACCTGTTTTTGATTCAAATTTTGTGATATTCCGTGTTAAACTGTAAATTCTGTTTTTATGACCGGATTCCGCAGTTCCATCCGCGTTTTCTGCATCGTGGAAATCACAGGGCCCTGTTTTATGAATTAGATCTCTGCAATCCAAATTCAGTTATTAATTGTAATCTAAAAGACTTTCCAAATTCTGACCGCTGCAGAACTGTCCTGCCATAGGGCCCAAGCCCAGTCCAGTCCATAAAGCTCTCCAGTCCTGATAGTTCCAGTTCCAGTGTCCATTCCACAATTTTTTCAAGGTTTCTACATCAGATTGGGAGTCTTTCTAAAACACTACGCAAATTTTGAGAGCGTTACAGCAAAAATCCATCTCTTCATGCCTAAGGTTTGTGTAAATTACATTTTTAGTCAGCTAAATTGTGGCCCAGAAACCATTCCATACTGTTAAAGTCAACAGACTCAGTGCCAACTGTAATGGAGCAAAAAAGAAAATCTGCATCTGCAATACAACAGTTGGAGAGAGAGACAAAATGTTGCACAATGATCCACAGCGCTCAGAGTGAGGCATAAATATGCCGGGCCAGCCTAGCCTCCTCTCTCAGCAGGGTAATTCATCTGTGGCATTGTGTTTTCCCGTGCGTGTCTGGAATGGGTGATTTGACGAGCTGCAACATTAATCAATAGGGAGAGTTAGCTGTCACCAGCGCTCCTCTGGATGAAAAGGAAGGGGAGGGTGTAGAAGCGTATGACCTGGTTAAACAGCCCGGGTTATTGATCATGTGACTCAGGTGTCCTTCAGCCTCCCAAGTTTCCTGGAAGATGAGGATAGTATTCCTCCTGCGCACAGAGAGAGGGGCTAAGGAGCCCTCGTTTCATCAGCTTATTGATCTGTGCGGCAGAGCTGCTGCATGACCTGCAGGTCGTATGCTCTTGAATCCCATTATAATCACCTTTAAATGATCATGAATGCTGGGAATCTGGCTGCCATTGAAAAGGAAGGAACGCTTGAAATTCAGAGGTCTGATAAACACATGGCTTCAACACCTAGTGTGATTATATAATTCATTGTCAAGTACTTCCATTAGGAACTTAAAAGGACAGATCAATTAAAATTAAAACTGTGTCATCATTTGACCTTCTTTTTTCTTCAAAACATAAAAGAAGATATTTTGGAGGAAGTCTCAGTAGATATGTTTCCATCCAAAGTTGTGAAAATTTGAACACTGCATAAAACATTCACGAATAAAGTTTACATCTCATGTGTTCAAGAGAACAAAATTGTTACTTCCTGGGAAACTAACGCAAAAAGTAAAAGTTTTTGTAACCAGGGTAGCATGCGGTTCTTTTTTCCTAAATAATAAATTACTTGCGCCTCAGAGCACGCAGACGAAATGCAATAACAAACTGTGTCATGTCATCTTATATTCGAAGGCGTGTGATATTTGGGAAACCAATCTTGTGAGACAGTTCTGGGAGGTAATTATACAAAATCGTTTTGATGATGGACTTTTGGCTCAGGCATATCAGAATGACTAAAACAATATTTGAGATGGTGTGCGATGAGTTTAAGCCATCCTTGGTGTATATGACTTTCTTATATCAGACGAATATAAACCGAGTTATATCAAAAAATGTCCTGGCTCTTCCAAGCTTATAATGCCAGTGAATGGGTGCTGAGATTTTGAAGCTCAAAAAAGTGCATTCACACATCATAAAAAGGGCTCTACATGGCTCCAGGGGTTAATAAAAAGTAAACTGATGCATTTGTTTTAGAAAAATATAATTGTAATCTCTAGCTTCCGCTAACCGTTGTACGTGTGTTCACGAGAGAGTGGCGTTCCAGCAGATGACATAGGACAGGGCTATTCAGTTAGATTCATTTGAGGGCCGGATTATCGAACTGAAAATCTGAAGGGGGCCAAGGAGCTGGGGTCATCCCGATCTCTTTCTTGGGGGGGGGCCTACATTCAGATTTAGCAGTCAAATGAACTACCAACACCAACATCTGTGAAAGGTTAACATTAGTGCTGTCAATCCATTAAAAAATGATCACTTTCTGTAATTAATCATGATAAATCGCATATTTATATATATTTATTTTGTCATAATTTCACATGGAACCTCCACATGAATGTAAAAACAACATAAAGATAGTATATTTTAAATATGTGTTTAATGACATCTTTTTACCAAGTAGCCTATTATTAATAAAGTATTGATACCAATACTGCTCTTGGTGTCTCTGTTAAATGCATTTTACCTATTAATTATAGCCTTTCAACATCACAGTATAAGTGTCATTATTTGTAACATTTAATATGCTCTGAAATATATAACAACTTTTAATTTAAGTGATTTTAAAATAATCTTTACATAAACCATAAATTGTATATGCATAAAGTATATAGATTTATTCAAGCTACAAAAGTTAATCAGCGACTAGAGCAGTCGAGTGATGATTTCTCTTTTTCTTTCCATCAATAACAGACTTCAGCAGGTTTCACTTTAAAATCACAACTGTCTCTTTAAAGCCTGATGCACATGACATGGATCGGACACATATTCGATTTTCTCCAAACTCTTTACGGTCATTTAGGACTTTGTGTGTTTTTATCTGTTAAAGTGCTACTGGTGCTCTGTCTGAACTGCATTTGGGATCGTTTGAAGCCGCATTTAAACTGTTTTCCTCAAAAAACATAATTTCTTTACGACTGAAGAAAGAAAGACATGAACATCTTGGATGACAAGGGGTTGAGTACATTATTTGTAAATTGTTGTTCTGGAAGTGAACTTATCCTTTAATAGCACTTTTCGTCCAGTGTTTGCACAATTTCTCACCAGAAGTTATTAAGAGTATCTTTATACTCGGTTAAACTAGAGGATATCTCATAACTCCCTCATACCTCCCTCACAAAACTAGAGATTAAAGTTTATAAAGTTTTAAATATGGATATTTTTCTTACACAAATGTATCGAATCACTTCAGAAGGCCTTTATTAACCTACCGGAGCTGTGTGGAGTACTTTTATGATGGATGGATGCACTTTATCGGACTTCAAAATCTCAACACCCATTCACTGCCATTAATAAAGTTCGGAAGAGCCAGGATATTTTTTACTAAATCCGATTGTATTCGTCTGAAAGAAGAAAGTCATATACACCTAGGATGGCTTTCCCATTTGGTAATTTTCATTTTCGCTTGAACTATCCCTTCAAACTCTCACACATATTAACTTTATATATTACAAAACGTCACTACAACAAACAATATATTGGTTGAAATGACACTGCATACAATAAAGAAGCCATTCAACAGCCCTCTGAATTCGCCCTAAGGGCTAGAAAGCAAAAGGAAATGTTTCATGAGTTTGAATAATTTGCTGTAATTAGGCACAAAGTTTTAAAAAATGAGCTCAATTGTAATTGTTCTTCAAAGACTAACTCTCCGGATTAGCACAAAGTGTATTCATGTTTTCTCTATTGATCATGCCAGTGGTTTTCAGCAGTTTATCAAATTACCTGTTATCAGTGCAACAGAAACACTGACCCTTGAACAGATGTAAAAAATGAAAGCAGCGCACTCAAAGAGAGATGAATGATTGTGTTCCATCACACTCTCTATAACTCTCTCTATTTATAAATTGAGATTTGATAGCGTAACCCGAAATCTCACTGCGTTGCCGCTGCTGGCAGATCGGTCTGTATGAAAGATTAATGAGCAGATGCTGAACTGTAGAAACCATTATTATTCTTTTTCTTCTCCTCGTCACTCCTTCCAACAGGGAGGGAAAGGATTACAATGCATGCGCTGCTATCTCTCTGTGCTGAGCAGGATATTTCAGAGCAAAACCCTCTTGCAGCCCCCCACCCACCTATCGAGAGAGAAGAAGAAAAAGGAGAGGGTAATGTTTTCATCTCCATGTCTTATGGATCTGGCATACGAGAGTAAAAATCTATTCATCAATGTTTATTTTCAACAGGTTCATTCTTATCATTTATAATTTATGGTTTTCCCTCCATAATGTTCCAGAAGACAGCAAAACATAGATGATGGAAATCCCAGAATGCACTGTGAATGCATTGTGCATGAATTTTAGAAAGGTAGTGTCATCTCAAATAAACTACTTTTTTTCTTTTTTGCAAACGATTTAAAGGAAATGATCTTTCAAAAGCATGTGCTGGTTTGCCCTCTAGCATTAGCACATTTAGCTGAACATTTAGTAGTGCCTTTTAACCATATTCAAAAGAAAACTAGAAAACATCTCATAAAAATCTGACTTTTTCCATGCTGAAGTGCTATATTTGGGTCCCCGGTGGATCTACACTCTAAAAAATGCTGGGTTATTTTTTTTTTTTTTTTTTTGCCCAAATGCTGGGTTCAGCCTTTTAGGTCATTTTATTGTGTTATTTTTAATAGTTTTTACCCAGTTGATGGGTAGTTTTTTCTGTAACTAAGTTGCTGGGTTATTTTTTTCTACCCAACCGCTGGGTTAAGCCTGTCTCTGATGAAAAAACAAAGGAACTTACAGAGTTACAGTCAGAGCACAGGCTTTTTGAGTCCAGTTTTCAGCGCCGCCGATTTGATGCACTTCTTCAGCTAAATAAAGGTTTGTATACATTTTATGTAATTTAGGGTGTCTTTACTGTGCTGAAAATTGCATTTTAAGCAATGCAACATAAGGATGAGATGTGAGTCAGCTGCGTCAGCAGCAGTCACACATGATGGAAACGCCTTTTGCCTTGCATAAAATAAACTAATTTTATTCATCATAGTACTGAGTTTAATTTAATTTGACGTTAAAGGAGAAGTCCACTTCCAAAACAAAGATGCACATATAATGTACTCACCCCCTTGTCATCTAAGATGTTTGTGCCTTCCTTTCTTCAGTCGTAAAGAAATTATGTTTTTTGAGGAAAACATTTCAGGTTTTTTCTCCATATAATGGACTGATATGGTGTCCCGATTTTGAACTTCCGAAATGCAGTTTAAATGCGGCTTCAAACTATCCCAAATGCGGTTGTAAACGAGTCCAGCTGAGAAAGAAGGGTCTGATCTAGCGAAAAATATGTTCTCTAATGTCAGTACTTGGCAGGTTTTGGAGTCATGTTTTATATCTAAAATGCTTGTTAAATGAGTTTAAATATATGTAATATTGTAAACTATGCTGTATTCACCCAAAAAAATTTAGTTTGTATTGTATTTTGTCCATATGTTCTTGCTTTATAATAAATGAAGAGCTCAGATGCAAAAGCCTCTAAATGCATCTGAACTCTTCAAATGTTCATCTTTTGATTGTTGCTGTTGCTTCTAGTAATTCTGTGTGTGTTTTTTATAAGTTCCAGCCCATTTTAAGCCAGCAATATAATAATTTTTAAACAATAGCTGACTTAAATAAAATAACCCAGCATGTTTGGTAAAATCATTTAAACCAACCAGCTGGGTCAAAATAACCCAGCATATGTTCTGTCCAATATTTACCCAGCGCTGGGTTGCCAAATAACCTAAGTTATGTGAAAAAATGTGAAAAAAGACAACCTAGTAACTTTGTTGTAAAATGAGCCACTCAGATTTTGCAAGCGTCAACAGTGTGCCAGTTCTAACACCATTACTTTCACAGACAAAATGGACTGTGTTTTATAACTTATGTGTGTTTGACAATTTAAGTGCAATAAGACATGAAAGAGAACTTAGTTTAGTACTCACTCACTGTGTCCATGCTTCTATTGTTTCTGTTCAGAAAACTGTATATCAGACGTTTAAACTGATATGACTTTAAAACACATTATTTCAGCATGGTAATCAAAACCAAACAGGTGTTTTTCGGCAGAGTATCTGAGGTAGGAGCTGTAAAGGCACAGTCCTATTCTGGAAAAGGGGGCGGGGAGCAGCAGCTCATTTGCATTTAAAGAGACATGCACGAAAACAGAGCGTTTATGCTTCTGCAAAATAGGCATTTTCAGAATAATACAATAAACGATCAGTGACGAATTTTGAGCGGAAACTTTACAGACACATTCAGGGGATCCTGAGACATATTACATCTTGTAAAAAGAGACATAATAGGTGCCCTTTAAGTACTATGTTGGTCAAAAAGCTTTTTAAGCTCACTTTTAAGTACTGATTTTAATATAAACGTAAACTATTGCTAATATAGTCTCATTTAATTGTAAATAACATGCAATCAAGTATTTAAAACATTACACTCAGTTGACAATTAAATATACTCTTTAAAAGTATATTATTTATGTAATAAGCACACTTTTTTCACAAGGGTTTATTGCGCTACTTATGCTACAGAATAGTGTAGAACAGTACAGAAGTCTGCAAAATGGGATGCATCTTGAAAACAAATGCAAAATTATAGATGACAGAAAACAAAATTTGTGTGTACACTCTTAAAAATAAAGGTGCTTCACGATGCCATAGAAAAACCTTTTTTGTCTAGATGGTTCCATGAAGAACCTTTAACATCTGAAGAACTTTCACAAATGGTTCTTTGTTTCGAAAGAAGGTTCCTCAGATTATAAAAAGGTAAGAAAGAGAAGGTTCTTCAAAGAACCTTTGACTGAATGGTATTGCTGTGAAGTCAGGTCTGTTTGTATATTCAAGAACTATATGTATGATACATTGAGATTCTGCCTATGTAGGATATTCAGAACCAGTCACTTCTGAAGCTCTTTTTCAGTATGGATGCTGTCTAAGAAGGCAGCTGCTTGTGTAGGCAGTAGGTTTTGAAGGTAGCCTATGTGTTGTTCATTTGGACTATGCTGTAAATGGATTTCTCTTTTTCTTTCTCTCATTCTTTCTTAATTCATTTGCCAGAGAAACATTAGGGGGTAGAAACAGGGGAATCTTCACTTGAGGCTATTTGGCTCAGTTTGTTTGAACGCCTGCTCTTCCCTCTTCCATTTAAATAGGTGATGAAGGCAGAATAAAGAAGGAATGAGTAAATACAACCAAATAGAAATCCAAAAAAAGCCTGAGTACAGAAGTCTGATCTAATCGGAGAGGCATCGACAAGACTATGATTCAGTGTAACCAAGGTAACTTTCAAGATAGGAAGGTAATGTGAAATCACGCTGGTCGAAGGCTGATATTTCCTGGCTCAATTTGATCATGCAGGAAGTACAGTGGACTCTTGAGCACTCTTTTCTTCTTAGGTAGCTCTGAAGTGTGCTAAGATTTTGCATTAGTGGGCAATTGAATATAATGCGTGCTTGAGAAGTTACAATGACTTGTCAAAGTCTTGGAGGCTCAGACAGTAATTGGTTATACATCCGTAGAAGTGCTCCCTTGAAATCAATATAACTGGCAGGCTCATTTCCTCCCTCCATTCACAAAAAAACCTAATCCTCCATTTTCATTTCTAATGTCATGGAGATCGGGACAGCCCTTACGACACATTACACTTTCCTCTTAGCTGTAGTAATTAAATTTACAGTCCATCAGTTGCATTCTCACAGAAAGATGGAACGATCAGTCTTGAGTTCATCTGGACGTGTCACAAGAGGCACTTAACCAAACCAGGTCTCAGATTCATTACAATCTGACAAGCTCTGGACATAAGTATTTGCTTTTTCATGTTTGGTGTACTGAAAACCTCAAAAATCTCATTAAGACTCCGTTAAGGAAAATCTGATTACTCAAAGGTTTCTTTTTCATACCTCAGAGTGTCACTTATAGTAGTTTTCATTCAAGCATCAAGTTTATCTCATATGTTGCCCTTAAAGTTCCTTAGGAAAAATGTAAAATACAATTGCTGATCAAATGTTGTGCTTAAATTCATTTTGCACAGCAATAAATTGTGTTTTTGATAAGAATTTTATCAGAATATTTCTGATTCTGATATTTTTGATTGGTTGCTTCATGTATTTGCAAGTCTGAACACAATTTGAGACACTGTTGAGATGTGTTTTTCTAATGAGAACCAGAGAAACAAGGCATGAATAAATAGTTCACCGAAAAATTATTTTTTGGGGGTCAATTACTCACACACTCACACACTTTAGTACCCACTGACTTTTATTGTGTTGACAAAAAATCTTTTCTTCCCTATTATGACGTATATCCGAGCGAAACAGCTTCTTGAATGTAGGGTGGGATTACACCCTTTGCCAGGTGTTTGATTGACAGGTGATCTGACTAATCATAAAGCCAAATCCGCCATTTTGTCCGACAAACACCCCAAACAGAAGAGTTAGATTCACTTCAGTGAACTATGGTGTATTGTTGTCTTTCCGTGGTTGAGACAACGTAACTCTAATGTTCATTCATGTTTTTCGTGTTATAACTAGTAGTAAAGAGAAAGAGATGATTGATTCACAAGCTGCTTGAACTGAGGGAATTGTGTTCGCACACCACGCATCATCACTCATTTATTGCCTTTTTACATCTTTATTGTGAGAGGGCAATGGAGAGCTGAGAGGAAAGTATTGGGAGAAGAGAGGGGAGCAGGACCGGCAAAAGACCTTGAGGCGGCATTCGAACTCGGGTCGCCGTGAGTGCAGTTGCTCTATATGACGAAGTACTAACTACAAGGCTATGGGTGCTAATCAAACTTTGTAGTTTTTAATAAATATCATTTTTGGGGCTGTTTAATGTGACAGATCACTTGTTCAAATGTGAATCGAGCTCTTCCTGCTAGGTATAGCATGAATGAACACCAGATGGTATTGATGCAGAAAGACGTCAATACATCATTTTCAAGTTCGACTCTATTGACGTTAATCTATTAACTTTCCTGTCTGGTTTGTTTGTCAAACAAATATTTCAGTGTTATGATTGTTCAGGTCACCTGTCAATCAAACTCCCAACGACTGGTGCTAAAAGCCCGGTCATTGGACAGTCAGCACAGTCTAACTCCTTTTTTGAGTTTTACATCATGAAGAGAAGAGTCATTAAAAGGGGTAGGTTAATGTTTTTGATTAAAAATTACAAGTGCAAATGAATAAAAAAAAAAAAAAAAGATGTGCACGGGAAAAAAAAATTCATAATAAATGATTTAACAGTGTAAAAAAATTACATTTTTGATTTTATGGTGACTTTAAATATTGAAATATTTATACAAATTTCTTAAATAAGTCAGGGGTCATTTTCACTTAGTAGAAGGCATCAGATGACTCCTTTTTTCTGCATTATACTATTCCTCATAGTCAGAGAATAAGAATTTATTGTCATTTAGCCGTAATATAGAGGGCAGTAGGCCAGTATTCTCACTTCAACAACCGCAAATATATTCTGTCGATAAAGCAAATACGTTTTTAAGCAGTCCTGTCAAGAAAACAAACATCCCGACAACAAACACTCCGTCAATCAACAGCTGTGTTTTACACACTCGCGCCTCACTGCTGGGTCACGATTCATACGGAAGAATATGAGGAAATCAATAAACAAGTGAGCAAATGAGGAAGTCCTTATCTTGATGGGACAGCTGGGTTGTGCTGATGCATTCTGCAATACTAACTAGGCATGCTCACACACATACACATCTATGACAGTGAGATTTGCTGCAAAAATAGACATTACTACATGCTTATGAAATATAAAAAACATTTTGGGATTAAATTGCCATAATAAATAAATAAACCTACAATGTGAACTAAACTGTTACTGTGAAAAATGACTCACACAGTGGTGCGAGATTTCGGTCATACCACCCACTCCGATAGTACTCTAGCACACAAACCTGTAGTCAGATATTACACCGTCAGTGGGCATTTGAACACTGCCCGGGAAAAAAATGATTTAAAAAAACCCAACACATTACTAATCAGCTTTGTTGGAGACGGCTTCAAAGGAAATGCCATGCCAAAATCCTTGTGAGCAGCAGCTTCCACATGAATAATGTATGAATTTAATATCTAACCCAGGCACTTATGCTGCCTTCACTTCCCAGCCACGTGCTTGGGCCTCGGCGCCGTGGATTATGCCGGTTGGATTATTACAGCACGACGGAGGTCTGCGTTTTGGTTACGTGTCACTCAGCATGCAGACAGATGCTTAACCTGAGCCCTGATGTGAAACGCACATATGCTTGAGTGCTCATACGAAGGTGATGATTAGAGTCAAAGAATGGTTAGGAATTAATTCAATAAATGTACCTTTTTCCCATGTGCTTGCATTTATAATTAATTTATTTTAATACATTTGTGCCATTAACGACAGCAGCAAGAGTTGGATTTTTGTTTTGCATACAGAGGGGAGAATGTGAGGAGCTGTGGGGAGGAAGTGATATCACTAACTGTTTCTGACACATGATCTTTACACTTTCCACCTCTGAGAGTGTACACATCATACATATGCTTTGACGGAAACACTAAAAGTCATAATGCTTCCATTGTATCTCCAAAAACATCACTTTTCAGACATCACATGCACATTTTTTATTCATACACACTACCAGTCAAAAGTTTTTGAGCAGTAAGATTTTTAATATTTTTAAAGAAGTCTCTTCTGCTCACCAAGCCTGTATTTACTTGATCTAAAGGACAGCAAAAACAGTATAATTTTGAAAAATGTTTACTATTTAGAATAACTGCTTTCTATTTGAATATATTAATATACTAAAGTGTAATATATTTTAAAGCTGAATTTTTAGCATCATTACTCCAGTCACATAATCCTTCAGAAATCATTCTGATTCATTTATTCATTCAATATTTGCTGCTCAAAAAACATTTATTATTACTATTAGGCTGAAAACAGATGAGTAGATTTTTTTTTTTCAGGTTTCTTTGATAAATAAAATGTTCAGAAGAACAGCATTTATCTGAAATAGAAATTCTGTAACATTATAAATGTCTTTTTATTTTTGATCAATTTAAAGCATCGTTGCTAAATGAAAGTATTAATTTCTATAATTTCTTTCCCCTCAAAAAAACAAAAAACAAATATAATATAAATATATATATATATATATATATATATTTTTTTTGAATTGTATAGTGTAGAATGTTACAAAAGCTTTTTTATTTCAGATAAATGCTGATCTTTAGATCTTTCTATTTATCAAAGAAACCTGAAAATTGAAAATTTACTCAACTGTCTTAAATATTGATAATAATAAGGAGAAGAAGAAAAAATGGTTCTTGAACAGCAAATCAGCATATTAGAATGATTTCTGAATGATCATGTGACACTGAAGACTGTAGTAATGATGCTGAAAAGTTTGCTTTGCTCACAGGAATAATATACATTTTAAAACATATTCAAATAGAAAACTGTTATTTTAAACAGTACAAATATTTCAAAATTGTACTGTTTTGTCCTTTGGATCAAATAAATTCAGGCTTGGTGAGCAAAAGAGACTTCTTTAAAAAAAAACATTAAAAATCTTACTGTTCAAAAACTTTTGACTGGTAGTGTATATTATATATATGCTGATGAGAGTGTCTTTTAAAACCCTCTTTTGTGTGAACTACTTCGTTCCGCCATGGATTCATGGAGTTGACAGTTTAACAGCTGAGCCTGTGCCTCTGTTACTAAATTTAAAACATCACTTTAGAGCTACTACCGAAGGAGCGTTGAGTTATCTTTATTAACAAACAGCATATTTGAAGTCTTAACACGTACATTCTCGCCTAAAAATGCTTAAAACTACATTCTGTGACACAAAACAGTATTATTTATAAAATTATATTGGATTTGGGCGTCCGCCATGACACTCGTCTGAGAAATACTGCAAGCAGAGTAATACAAACGGTGAAATGGTTGGAATTCCGATAACACTAGAATATCGCACTACTCTCAGCCAATCAGATTTCGAGAACATTTTCAGTAACACATCCGATGAATCAGTGTTTGAAGACCAAGCACACTCTGTTAGGAAATGTGAGGTGGGCCACCCAAATGATCTTCATATCTTGCATTAGTGATGTAACCTTACACAGTGCCCGGCAGTGCGGTGCTACTGACAGCCTGAGTAATTATGTAAGACCTGCTGCGTGGTTGAGTGAGGGGCTCTGGAGAGCTTTATTTTAGGAGATGATGACGGGAATTTGCATGGCTGCTGAGGCAGTGAGCGCAAGCTGAAAAGGGCGGAGAGAAGCTGATGAGGTTCACCGCAGGGATCGCAAGAGCGTTTTTATGAAATATTCAACAATGAATCATGAGTGATGGTGAAACCTCCACCCACTTCTCCATCGTCCCTCCCAGTCAGCTAAAACGGAGCACTAAAAGAGTGTGTGAGCAAAGCAGTGCACGGCTGGCTGCACTTGATTGGATGCACCTGAAGCATTCTGCACATCATTGCTCTACATTTCCATCAATGTGCTTCGAAACAGAGGTGGATTTTGTGTATTGATCAATGGCGCCTCCTGTTTTCGAGAAGAAGGTGGTTGTGTCCAACTTCATGAATTCAGTAAAGAGCTTACTTCTCAAATATTGATGAAGTACACTCTGTAGGTACACAGATATGCAGTATCAATACCTCCCAGGTGTCTGCCAGACATTTTGGACCCCAAAATGTATGCAACCGCTTGTAATGCCTGTTCAAAAACATACTGTACAGCACAGTAGAGAAATTTCATTCTAGGTTCTTTTCTCAAAAGCATTTTCGATTATCCATTTGTAGCAATACATGCCTCTCAAAAGCCCAAAAACATACCTATTTTGTACAAAAACATGCCCAAAAACATGCCCATTTTCCACAAGTTGATATGATTCTTTAGAGTCTTCATGAAAAGTCTATAATATACTTTGGTTAAAAATTCTCAATGGTAGTGTAAAACAATACCCTTTTTACCTTGCCAAAATCAGCTCTGCAAATTTCATGCTGTTCTGGTCAAGGTTGCTTTAAATGTTAATGAGCTCTGCTCACCCCACCCCTCTTCTCTCTGTGAAGTGACGAGCCTGTTTATTTTAGCCGCATTTAGCCGCTAAACTTGCTAACTAGCACGTTATTAGGAAAGGCGATCGCGAAGATTCATATAAAAACCTTATACTCACTTCTGTGTGAAGCTGGATCACAAATGATTTGCGTGAACATAGACGGATATATGTAGATCGGGAGGCACGTTCCCTTCAAAAACAAACATAATCCACTGCATCTTCAGCGGCTCAAATGTCAGGAGTAAATGATGACCACTATGTTTATTATTACATCCAGCAACACAACACCTCAATCAATCAATCTGAGATATTCTTGTCTAACTTGCATCCCTGCTCCGGCATCGAAACAATGGAGGTCAGACTGCTACAGCTGATCTGAGATTTGTACATACACTGCCAACACACATTAATGTTCAAACAACATGTAAAAGTAAACTTTGCATCCAATGACCCCTTTAAAGACCTGCAGAAGCAAGTTAAAAGGACTTATTAACTTCAGAAAATGTGTTTTTATCTCAGTTTTGCTTCTGTTAACACTATCATAGCCAGCTCTGTATTTAATGGCTTTTCTGATGAAGTAAACTTGCTTGGTAGCTCACCTGGTACATGACAAAAGTGCTTACAGATGTGCAGAAGCAAGTTAAAATGACTCGGTAAAACAGAGTACCATTGCCCATTATGCTTACTAGGCCAGGTTATCTATTAATAAACCTTTACTTTCATGCACGTCCTTACACAATACTATGCTATAACCTCAAAATTACCATCTAGCCTAATCAATGCTGACGTCTTGAATCTGGGTGGAAGGGCGACTGATATCAAAGCTGCAGACGTTCACACAGTGTCAGCCAACAGACCCGAGACCTCATGTGTGATGTTCCGGAAACCGCAGTTCATTAGAAAGACAGAGGACATGGATGACATTAAAACGAAGTGAAATACCAAAACATTCTTCTCCAGGCAACATTCTAAATCCTTCTCAACATTTCTATTGCATGAAAATACTGTGCATTGAAGATTTTGGACTAGGACTCAAAAGTTTGGGGTCATGTGATCAATGACTTTGTGAACACAGACCCAACACAGTGACTAGCGGCAGAACTAATCAACTAGTCAGTGCAACCCCTAAGATGTGAGAGAGATATGACAAGAAAGAGAAAATAAAATGATAAAGAAAGAAAGGAGTGAGGGGAGTTCAGCACAGGAGATAAAAAATAAACAACAACCTTATGGTCGTCAAGGATTCTCCGCACATAAAACATTTGATTTTCCTCTGGCCGCTGTGACTGCGGCCCCTACAGCATTGATCACACTGATCTGAATCTGCAGACACATTGTGATTAGGTTTTGCAGGGTTATCGACTTTGTGTTAAACTCTGGGCCATCACACAAACTCCTAGCATGCGTCTCCCTCTCTCACTACTTCACCATTTCTTTTCTTACTCTTTTCAGTATCACTTGTTGTAGTCATTTCTCTGCCATCTTCACCCTTAATCTGACCATCCTTCCCTTCAGACACAGAAAAAAATCAATGATTAAGCAGCTACCCAAATAGATATATCTTTTGATCAAATAACGAGTAATAAAACAAGAACTTAATGCATTTCCATTGATTTTAGAATATATTTATAGTATGTCAGCGCCAATAGCCTAGTGGGCAATGTGCTGACATATAGACCAATTCAGTGTTTGCACACAGTGATGACATTTTTTTGTGGGTAGATCTGGTGGCTGGTTTTCAATTGGCAGTCTATGGAAGTCATTGAATAAAAGTATTAAAGAAGGTAAATTTGGGTTTATATATTTTAAAATTCTGACTTTATTCTCACAATTCCGAGATTATATCTCACAATTCTGATAAGAAAAAACAACTCATCATTCTCTCTTTTGAGTTTATATTCCACACTTTTTTTCTTTTTCCCCCCTCAGAATAGACAAACTCACTATTGTTGAGTTAAATTGAGTTATAAAGTCCAAAATAAGAGATATAAACTTGCATTTTCAGGAAAAAAGTCAGAATTGTGAGATAAAATAGGTAAATGTAAATGTTAAGTTTAAATAGTATTTCATGCTGTAACTTTAGGGCTAATATAATAATAATATAAACAACACATTTTATCTCTTTTATTCTTATTCCGTGGATTTTTGCCGTTTCACTCTGCTTGTTACCAGTGTTTTTCTGCCAACACAATGTGCATCCCGGCCCCTTTCTCTCCCTCACACTTCACCGCCTGTCAATACTTAACTATCCTATAATAATAAAAATCTTTTTTTAAAAAAAAAAAAAAAAAAAAAGGAGAAAGAAATATATCTATAGTACAGGTCATCAGTGTTGGGATGTCTATGATTTAAAGTAGTTCAACCAGTCAAGATACTCTTAAAATAGATACTCTAGACTACATGATGCTAAAAAGTAGCAATAAACATATTTATGCTTTCCAAAATGTGTCATATTATATAATTTATAACCAGAACAGTATTTCTTGACCCAAACATCGAGGGTTTTTGAATGAATAAATACTGGGTGACAAAATACTAAAAACTAAAAGTTGGAATAAAAACACAAAAGGGCTTTTTACAATTAACCTAGTTAACCCTGGATCATTCTAAAGCCTGGGTAAACTGAACTGGTATATTTGTTGTGAATCATCATACCTGTACCAGGTGAGCTACCAAGCAAGTTTACTACATCAGAAAATTGTTATAATCATTCTTATTGGTATAACAGTGGAGTCAGTGCCATGACAAACACTATATTGCCAACGATACTAACAAGTTTTTCCTGAATTGACTTTTCAGACAATAAAGGTAGGAATAAAACAGTATCTTCTTCACTTAAATTCACATTTGCCATCATTTGTCATTTTCCCCTTAAATGCTGGAATGACTGATTATTGGATGTGATTGGATGTCCGCTAATTATTTAGCCATAACATCGCATAATTTAACACTGTACAAATTTAGCACTGCAATGTGGGGTTAACAGTGGAAAAGCGATGTTAACCACAGCAGGTTTTCATAGCACCGCTTAAAAAGCGGTGGAACCTCACTTCTGTACAAGTGGCTAAGTAACCCAGGGTTAAAAGTGGAGTTTAGGATGATAATAACCCAGGGTTAAGCACAGTATAAAATCCCTAATCTCACCGAGCATGCACCTTACTGTTAGGAGATGCATGACAAATGAAAAAATAGTTATATTTAACCACTGAAATCTCCCGTATTTCAGAGTCATGATGTGAAAGCTGTCTTAGTTTTTGTCACTGTATCTGTCTGTCACGGTTTCATAAGTGTCCTGGTTCTTTCAACAGCTCTGTGATGTCTTCCCTAAGCGTTCGCACCTCTTACGAAAGTGCTCAAAGACAAAAACCACAGTCTACAGCTGGATGAGAGATGTTCTCATATTCCTACACTACCAGATGGCTACATTACCCCAAACCTTACTTCCTCTTGATACTTCAGGCTTCAAGTACCCATATGTGCCACAGCATCCCCTAAGGCACTGGGACCCATCTTGAGAGCAGCAGTACAGGCTTGCATGGCTAAGAGGATTCAATGGAGTATTCAAGTAGGACTAGCTATTGTATTCAGGCAATAGTCAATCTACTTCTCCTTCTTCTCTACCGTATCTGTCTTTCCAAGCTAGGGGCATGTTCACTTTCTCTCATTCTGTCCCTCAGTAGGAGGCTTGTTCTTCCTGTACGCCACACTGGGTGATGAATCACTGAAATAGAGCAGGTGATGGTGGCTGACGTCTAAACTTCATTCCCTTGGGCACTGCAATGAGAAACATTAAGAGCCACACTCGTTCGTTCACTTTACGTTTGCATCAAACTCCACATCACGTGTCAAACCAGTGGGAATCCTGCTGATGACCATTTCGCAGAAAGATCGCCTGATGGGAGCTGTTTGAATGGAATGAGGTAAAATAGCTTGTTTAACATGGAGAAGAAACTGGGGAATTTGTACAGTAGGAAGAAGGTGAAAAAAATCTAGCACGCATTAAGAGGCTTAGCAGAGTTGCACAAATAATCCAATAAATGAAAATACAATGTTGTGAGAATTCACTTTTGTTATACTATGTTTGATAAATACACATTATATATTCCTAATTTTAAATACGTAATATAATTACATGAGCAGAAGTGCTTATTTTCAATTGTGGAGTATTGTCCTGCACAGAAACAACTAAATAATATGAAGAATAATAATAATTAAAAAATAAAACATTGATTAAGAGTGTAATTTTGCTTATATACAGTTGTTAGAAACAGTTAATATTAAGTAATCTACATTTTATATTTTGACAGGCTCTGGCAAAGCAAAATAGTTCAAAACAAGCAGAGTGCTTCGAAGGTGCTTCCATCCTTAATAAATCTGCGTTTTTGAGTGAATCGGACAAATGAATGATTCCGTGAATCACTTGCGACATCAATCACTTTGTGAATGAAACAGCATTTTGAATGAATCGGAATGAATGACTCCCTCACAAATGATTCAGAATGAATTATTCAGTGACTCAATTGTGACTCCCTCTCAAATGATTCAGAATTAATGATTCAGTAACTCACTTGTAAATTCTTCACAATGTCAATAAAACAAAGTGGTGTTTCGTTCCTAAATGAATCAGTGTTTTTGAGTGAATTGGATAAATTAATGTTTCAGTGACTCACTTGTCAAATCAATCACTTTGTGGATGAAACAGTATATTTGAACAAATCGTAATAAATGATTCAGTGACTCAGCTGTGACTCCCTCACAAATGATTTGGAATGAATGATTCAGTGACTTAATTGTGACTCCCTCTCAAATGATTTGGAATTAATGATTCAGTAACTCACTCAAGTCAATCAAACGCTATTCTGTGAATGATACTAACAAGTTTTTCCTGAATGAACTTTTCAGACAATAAAGTTAGGAATAAAATAGGGATAAAACAAAGTGGTGTTTCGTTCCTGGAATGTTTGGCTCATTTGTAAAATCAGTCAAAAACAGTGATGACTCTCAAATGATTCGGAATGAATAATTTAGTGACTCACTGTGACTCCCTCACGAAGCTAGTCAAACGCTATACTACCGACGGTACAAACAAGTTTTTCCCGAATGGACTTTTCAGACAATAAAGGTAGGAATAAAACAGGGATAAAACAAAGTGGTGTTTCATTCCTGAATGAATCAGTGTTTTTGAGTGAACTGGATAAATTAATGATTCAGTGACTCTGTTGTGACGCTATTCTATCGACAATACTAACACGTTTTTCCTGAATGAACTTTTCAGACAATAAAGGTAGGAATGAAACATGAATAAAACTAAGTGGTGTTTCATTTCTGAATTAATGAGTGGTTTTGAGTGAATTGGATAAATTAATGATTCAGTGACTCACTTGTCAAATCAGTCGCTTTGTGGATAAAACAGTATTTTTTAACAAATCGGAATGAATGATTCAGTGACTCACTTGTGACTCCCTCACAAATGATTCGGAATGAATGATTTAGTGACTCACACAGCCAGTCACTTGTCGCCACCTACTGTTATATCTATGTATCTTACAGAAACATTCAGTGAAAAATACCCAACACTAACACAGTTTGGAATGCGCAAACACTGAAAAGCATTCATCATTATATTATATTAAATATATAATTACATAATATAATAACTATTGACATTTATTTTTAATTTAATTATTTTTTCTTTTATATATATTTTAATTTATTTTTGTTGCAGTGTTTGAATGCATTAACATTTTGTGGATAAACTGTTTTTTTTTCCCCTAAACTAATAATCACATTTATAATTTCAATATTTGCTACAATCGCACACCCCAGACTGTTTGCTCTTGTACTGTGAGAGTCTGTTGATGTCAGAATCGAGTACCTTTGCTACATAACAATGGACTGTCCTCTTTTAAGGTCACGATGAGGGGAAAACCGCAATTGACAGAGGAAATACCACTGTGCAAAGAGCATGTCAGTAAAAGACAGACTTCATTAGGACTACAACCCCCATTCTGTCTCCAGAGCTTATGGCCCAGTTGCTTCAGCAGCTCCCTATTCAACAGAGCCTCAGCCTGCCATCTGAAGACACCGCAGTGTGCCAAGCTTCTCGAAATATCTCCTCACCAGGGAAATGACTCTGCCTGTCAACCTGAGAAACCAATGTTCCCCCCAAGCCCAGACACATTCTCGAAATAGTTTCGCTTTCTTCTTCAGAAGAAAAAGAGCGTTTTCTGTGATTCTGCCTGGCATGAAAGTTTCGCCCCGTGGCAGACACAATGGGCACGAGCAACGAACGGTGTGTGGTGAAAAAAGACGATCATTTTGAAAAGACTCTGAAGTCTGGGACGTCTCGATCCTAAACCATTTGTATCTCTGTGTTTTTACTTCATAAACTGGTGGATTTTATATCCGGATTCAGCACTTTTCCACTTTCTGCCCTCCAAAAATTAGGCCAATTCCCGGCGTTCTCTAGACATCGGATTGAAGCGGATGATGTGGTTAAGATGATGGGCTAAGAGTGGACACAAGCACTCTTGTGTGTGTTTTTCAAGGGGAAATGGTGGGGGGTGAAGTGTGCTTAGAGAGATGACACATCTTACAGGCTGACACCCAGCCCAGCTGAGGCAGACACCTGCACTTTCTCATCCGTGGGGCTCATCGGTGGTCCGTGATTATGTCGCGTTAGCCTGCTTTGCCGCTGACGTGACCGGGCTGCCAATGGAGCCTGTTGTCCTATCAGGGTATCGGAGCTCATCTGTGGCACACTGGCGCCAAGGACTCTCAATGTGAGACGCGCCATCAGGCTCCCACTCCAGCGCACATCTGTCTGTAACAGCCTGTTTGTTTTAGACAGTCTGGAATTAAAGGACATTGAATACAATGATTTTTGCCCTGTGGATTCAGAGCCTGTGAGAGTGTCCTCTAGCTGTGATATAGGTTCTGCACAGTAACCATCATTCAAACCCTAATCACGCCACAGATAATCTTCTTTTCCCTCCTCATCAATTGTCCGTTCCTCACCTCTCCTGTTATTTGCTCGCAGTGCACAGAGGCCATGAGCAGTCACCTATAAACATCACTTCCTCTCTCATGTGTATGGGACGCTCATAATAGAGCGATATGAAGAGATTGATTGGCTCAGCATGGGGAGCATAGATGAGAGAAGAACACAGAATAGAAATTAATTAACCCGAGTCTGCTCAGTCAATAATGACTTCTCAATTTCCCTTCCAACGGTACATATCAAAGGCCGGCGACATGCGGCATGGGGTTGTGTGCCATTCGGAATTGAATTAAGAATGCCTTTTGAATTCCTGAATTTGATCTGAATTTGAATTAAGGTAGCAAACAGGATTGAGAAATGCAACAAACAGAATTAACTGAAATTCAAATTCATATTACTATAATGTTTAAGTGAACAAAAACAACGGCCAAACGGACAGACGGAAAGAATGACAAACAGACGTATAGACAGATGGACAGATAGTGGTTAGATAGATAAAAGAACGGAAGGACAGACGGACAGACAGACGGACAGACAGACAGACGGACAGACAGACAGACGGACGGACGGACGGACGGACAGACAGACAGACAGACAGAGAGATAGATAGATAGATAGACAGATAGATGGATGGACAGATAGGCAGATAGATAGCGGTTAGATAGATAAAAGGACAGAACGATAGATAGATAGATAGATAGATAGATAGATAGATAGAACAACAGAAAGACGGATGGATGGAAGGATGGATAGATAGTGGTTAGATAGATAAAAGGACCGAACGACAGGCACACTGATAGATAGACAGACAGACAGACAGATAGATAGATAGACAGACAGACAGACAGACAGACAGACAGACAGACAGACAGATAGATAGATAGATAGATAGATAGATAGATAGATACATGACAGATAGATAGACAGATAGGCAGACAGATAGATAGACAGACAGACGGACAGACGGATGGACAGACAGATGGATAGGCAGTGGTTAGATAAAATGACAGACAGACAGATATATAGATAGACAGATAGATAGACGGATGGACGGATAGGTAGATAGATAGATAGCGGCTAGATAGATAAAAGGACAGAACGACAGAGAGACAGGCAGACAGACAGATAGATAGATAGATAGATAGATAGATAGATAGATAGATAGATAGACAGATAGATAGATAGATAGAAAAACAGAAAGACGGATGGAATGGATGGAAGGACAGATAGATAGTGGTTAGATAGATAAAAGGACAGAACGACAGGCACACTGATAGACAGACAGACAGACAGACAGACAAACAGACGGACGGATGGACAGACAAACAGACGGATGGACAGACAGATGGATAGGCAGTGGTTAGATAAAATGACAGACAGAGACAGACAAACAGAAGGACGGATGGACAGACAAACAGACGGATGGACAGACAGATGGATAGGCAGTGGTTAGATAAAATGACAGACAGACAGACAGACAGATAGATAGATAGATAGATAGATAGATAGATAGATAGATAGATAGATAGATAGACGGATGGACGGATAGGCAGATAGATAGATAGCGGTTAGATAAAAGGACAGAACGACAGAGAGACAGATAGATAGATAGATAGATAGATAGATAGATAGATAGATGATAGAAAAACAGAAAGACAGATGGATGGAACGGATGGAAGGACGGATAGATAGTGGTTAGATAAAAGGACAGAACGACAGGCACACTGATAGACAGACAGACAAACAGACGGACGGATGGACAGACAAACAGACGGATGGATGGACAGACAGATGGATAGGCAGTGGTTAGATAAAATGACAGACAGACAGACAGACAGACAGATAGATAGATAGATAGATAGATAGATAGATAGATAGATAGATAGATAGTAGGGGTGGAGCCGAACCCGAATACGGTATTCGGAAAGGCACAAATAGCGTGTTTTTACAAATACTTATTTCGAACAAATACTTAAAAAAATATTTGTATTCGGGAACAAGAAAAACTTTATATCAAAAAGCTGCGTTTCCTCATGAGACCGCAGTGCACGCCCGCATGAGCGAGTGAGTGAGTGACATTCAGGAGTCGGAGGGGTTGGGGGCAGGGCATATGCTCCCAAAATTTAATCTGCGCGACCTCAAAATATATTTGGAAGCATTTGTGCGAGTGCGAGAAATCGTTGCGGTGTGACTTGTTTTTATTTCTTTACAAAACTTCCGCTAGCCGAACTACTGCCCAGACCGCTGTGAGCTGATACAGTGACAGTTTCGCCGTTTTCTCCAACATTACATAACTAACTAAACTTGATCTTTACATTCTTAACAGATTTTAGATATTAGTCGTCAATCACTCCCTGTCACTGACACTGCTCCGCTGAAACTCGGAACCGGCCGTTTTTTTCTCTCTCTCTTAACCAACCTCTGTTCCGGATTTGCACAAACTACATTGCAATTAGGGGTGTGTGATATGACGATTTTTGATTGTGGACAATTAAAATGTCTCCACAATCTGCTTTTGAAGAAATATACTATATTTTGTGCTACAGCGCACATTCTGGCATACACTCACATCAAATGATAACTCCACTCACGCAGGGGCGTAATTTCCACTGGGGACACACTTTTCAAAATCCCGTTTGTGTCCCACCACTTTTGAATAGTTTTGTTAAATTAATGTCTTGTATTGTGGAATGCACGCTTAGCACCGCAGAGAGTTTCGCGCCATCGTTAAAACGAAACCGAAAGTAAAACGCGCGCGCGCATTCAAAAGCAATTTTAATAGCCCTCGTTTAGAGAGCGACTCCCCAGTTCACCTTAGCATAGCTTCCCGTCACCCATTAACTTAGTTGAAACTCCTCACATGGATTTGGGCAACCAAATAGAAAAGAGT
The DNA here is from genome assembly GCF_022985175.1 of Labeo rohita. Taxonomy (NCBI): domain Eukaryota; kingdom Metazoa; phylum Chordata; class Actinopteri; order Cypriniformes; family Cyprinidae; genus Labeo; species Labeo rohita. The sequence goes on along the minus strand of NC_066887.1, from coordinate 13,230,771 downwards.
GTGGCTGCTGCTGAGATCTCTTGGTCCTCCACCAGCCAAAAAAAGTGTGTAGAAGTGTAACGCAAAAAAAAAAAAAAATGGATTTTTACGCCTATTTTGAATTTTACTCGAATGCAAATACAAATACAAATACTTTTCCCCCCTCAACAAATACAAATACAGATACAAATACCGGCTGCTTTGCACACCCCTAATAGATAGATAGATAGACATTCAAAAAATAAATTTAAATTCACACCTAATTGAAAGTGAGCAAAGGCATTTCTGAATTTGCTTGAACAGATGAACCAATCATGTTACCTTCCCTCTAATGATCTTACGAGTTTAACTTTTCACAAAAGGGTCTTTGATAGTATCAGAAGGCAGTCTATCTGAACAAAGGACCCTTTACTACGGTACTCAAGCTTCAAAGCAGCAGTGGACTTGGAGCTGCTTTTTTAATTTGCCCAGACCTTAGGGGGCAGGCACTCACAAGTTCACAGAGAAGACGTAAATATTTAAAATCCCATCACCCTTCCTCTGGAGCAGGACATGGCCTGGGTCAGAGGTCTGTCCATTCCGGTCATGTGAGCGCCATGAGGTCTGAATGGGTTATGTTTCGCTTTACCCCTCCAGAGATGCTTGTACATAAAGGGGAAGTGATTAAAAGATTATTAGATTAACTGCACAAGAATCAACCCTGTACATCAAATTAAGAGAGCTTAATGTATTTCAGCCTTCGTGTCTACACTGTGTGAAATTGGCATTTGGGTCTGCCAGCATCAAACACATGTATATTTATTATGCTGTAATGTAATCATTTATTTAGCAATAAAAGTCCAAAGCGCTAAACAGTGAGCGTTAATGACCCATATTGTCGCCCAACAATAAATACAGCCATTACAGAATTGGCAGGAACCAAATTTAAGGGTCAAAGACAATGTCTCCTCTTTTGACTCGATCTATTAATTTATTCAAAAATACATTACAAACGCATATATGGGTCAATGACGTGCCGCCTACATTTTCTATCTGATTGCATTTTTTCAGTTAAAAATGTATTTAAATGCATTAAAAATATACATATGAAGTACCTCTCCTATGTATAGACCTACTTTAATTTTTCAAAAAAGATTAGCTATTTGTAATTTTTCTGTGTCAAAATACATGTTTAGGCGGCCAATTTTGTGCTTGTACATTTTGACTGAATTTGAAATTTGGTGCGACCATCCGGCCATAACTGTAGCTTTGAAAATGTCTTTGAAATTACCATTAATTTATTCTGGTTAATTTTCTGCACTTTTTGGCATGATTTCCAAAGTTTTTTGTAATCCTGTATAAAATTGCAAAGCATTTGTATTTATATTTTCATCATAATATACAAAAAAACTTTGTCCGATGGTTTCCATTTTATGAAATATTATGTATTGCGAACATCAAGAAACTACCATTTTGAGACTTTAATGCCAATTTGCCTTTGACCCATAGAACAAAAACATAACCTTTTTAACGGCTAGTATGTAGTTACCACATTTGGATATCATGTGGTATGACCTCAATTATTTCTTTAAGTATTTATTTATTATTATAAATTTTATAGTGACCTTTTGTGGGAAGCTAGCTTGTTTTGTTTAGGCGGCCAATTTTGTGCTTGTACATTTTGACTGAATTTGAAATATCATGTGGTGCGACCACTGCAGAGTATTTTCCATTATAAATATATGTCCCAGATTGGCAGTTTTTGTACTTTTATATTCAACTGATGGTTTATATACATAAAATACTTTATTTTAGTTAATGCCACGTGCTGCACTTTTCACACATGTCTCTTTAAATAGATTTTTAATGATAAGGCCTTTGCATCATTTGGAGCGACCACCCATCATGTGGTGCGACCAATAATAGGAATAACTGTATTAAAACAAAAATAAAATATCTAATTACTGTGGTTGAAATATGAATCACTGCTACAGCATGCTTAAGTGAATGATGTTTTTAAAATATTTTTATCAGTTTTATGAAATTTACAGAAAAAATAAGCCTACTAACTACATTTAAGAAGGCAACTCTGAAAATATAAAACAAAAATATGAGATTATTTACAAAAGCTAAATGTAAATACTTTGTTTCTAAACACTTAACTGTTAAGCATGTTAAGGAAATTAATAATTTGAATACAAACCATAGTCACACCACATGACATTTTTTAAGGGTATGGCCAGTTCATTAAGATGAAAAAACACTAAAATCTCATCATTTTAAAATTTAATATGATTTTGCGTACACAACATTTTTAATGTTTGAACAATTACAACAGTTTTTTTTTTTTTTTTTTTTTTTTGTATTTCAAAATTGGCCTGTCGAAAACCTTTATACCTCAATGACTCATATACAATGACTTGTTTTATTTTATAATTCCTTTTAATATTTTTAGGGGCATTAAGTTGAAAAACAGAATGATAAAAGTGTCAGATATAGTGAAGTGTTTAGGTACAATCTTATATTATTACTATTTTGTAATTTTAGAATAGGCATTTAAGCAGTTTTGTTAAAATATTATTCATGCTTGAACAACTTTTGTCCAGTAACTCAGTCAAATAACATGCAGACATACATCAAATGATGAAAAATACTTTGTATATCTCAAAAATATATATTATTATTTTTAAATGTATCACTTGATGGTTTGATCATATGTACAGAAGGAATTTGGTATGGGTGTTTATTTATTTATTTGAAAGACTTTTCATATTATTTTGTTATTGACCCATCAACCACTGAAAAACTCATTGTGAACATTGGCGGGGTGTGTTGGCCCTGAACATAGCCAAACATCTTGTCATTAAAATGAAACGGCCATGCAGGGGCCCTTGAACTTGACCCTTAGCAGCACCAACACTTTCCCATTGAGCGTGCCGTCTGAGGTGTTAGCGGATAAAGTGCAGTCTCTGCAAAGGGTGTGTGATAAGATGAGAAGCTTTGGCAAAGCCCAAGAGAGCTGAAGAGGTCAGGCTTTATTCTGACATGCACTATATCAAACCACTGACCGTTGAGGCCAAAGAGAGCTGCCAAGTGCGGTGTGTACAGACGAGATAAATGTTTTACAGAAAAACTACATTGTGTCCTGTTTACTTTTAATCTGTTTTCTCTAATTTTTCCTCACCGCCAGTGTAGAGAAAGAGCAGTCGCGCAGACGAGGTAATTAATTAAGCAAAAACCAGGAAGCGTCTCCCCGAGTGCCCATAACGAATGACGCAATCGATGGCCGCGGGCTCTGCTGATACACACTGAGAAACTGGAATCACGGAGCTAATTGTTTTTGAATCAGCAACGTGAGGGAATGCAGAAGGCCAGCTAATGGCTTCTGCTTATGCAGCAACTGCCACCGACTGCATTATTCACCTCGGCCTGCTGGCTACTCGTCCCTGAAGTCCGACCGAATGAAGGAGAGAGCGGGGCTGGTGGAGAGCCCAAAGGAGCTGAGAAACGGGCCTGAGCGTCTGCACTGCATTACCCTCAAATCACACTGGCGCTCAGTCGCTTTGATTAATGGGACGTGGAGGGAGGGGTGCGTTTGTATGGAAGGAAATTCATACAGAGCAGTCAATCGCAAAAATAAATACTTCACTCCAACAGAGTAATGAGAAGGTGCAGATTACTATGCAAGGATGGAGAGTCTCAGGAAGTTCTTTTCAACTAGTTTTATCGGCTGTAGCGGGAGATGAAGGCGCTATACGGGAATGCTAATTAAATACGGCTTAAAGGGTAGAGCTCCTGACATCATCATATCGGGGACATTTGTATTGTGATCTTTAAACGAGAAGCTAAAGGAAATGTCAACAGCTTTCTTGCAAGTTTTCAACTTGGGTTTGTTGGCTCGGGGTTTTAATCTTTCAAGTAAAGTGTGGGTTACTTTCAATTATTTTCTTATTCATTTTTAATTGTGTTTATTGCTGCTAAAGGTCAGCCTGGCTGTTTGTGTGCATTTCCCAACACAAGGAAAAGGAAGTCTTGCTGGTAAATCAGTGGGTCTCTTTAAAAATGCACAGGATCCACCGCAGGAAGCCATGACCTGCCACTGCTAACCTATCAAACAACAAATATCAGGTAACGCAGCCAATCAAATTGCTGCTCTCCCACTGGCACGCTGGGCGGATGTGTCTCAGGATATAATGGACCTGAAGCATTTCCACGTCTTCAGTGGTACGGCAAAAAGAAAATGCGAGCAGACGTTCACATGAATGCATATTAACAGGCTGCGATACATGGATTTTACTAAAGCTAAAAAATATGCTAATATATCACTGTAAAAAAAAATTTAAATCCATAAAACTAACAGTAAAATACTGGTAGCTGTGGTTACTAGAATTTTACCATAAAAATCATGGTAGTAACAGGTTTAGGTTTTTGCGGATTTAACTTAAATTTACATTTAAAAACTGTATTTCATTAACTAATATAATGTAAACATACCAACCTATTGAAGTACTGAAATCTGTTTAGTACCTTTGTAATACACTGATAACCACCAAAAGCAGATGGTATATTGAAATAATGCAATAAATGTTCATCATTAACTGATTAAAAAAAAAATCTAAGCAGAAACATTTAAATGAAAAAACAGGGAAAATGGAACACAGGGAATTCTGGGAATGTCAATTTACGGGTTTTCACTGTAAATTATACATTCTTTTTTACTTCCAAAAAAACGGTATTTTAGTGTAAAATTACATGAAACGTCCATTACAGTTTTTCACTGTAAGGGAACTTACCATTAACCAAGATTTTTACTGTAGCATTTTTACAGTCTTTTACCATTAAAATCACAATTATTTTTACAGTTTGTGATAAAATACAATAAAATATAGTGCAATAAATATCAAATCGGTGGCATTTACTTTAAAGAAACACCAAAAAGTTTTAATAGCTTTAAATGCTACAGTTTTCCTTAAATTGATTCCACATTAATTGCAACTTTTTTAAGCTTTTAATTTTATTGAATAAGTGCATCATCTTTTATGTCAAATTCTTACATTTAAGGTATAAAATCAATTAGAATAATGACATTATATTGGTGTTACCAAATAGAACAAATCAATACCAACAAAACTATGTTTGCACTGCAGAAGTGCATCTGAAATGGCATTTAGATATATTCACAGACTCCTTAATGCAGCTCAGAGGTGGCATAAATACATTAGCAGTCCAGTTTTAGTTGCATAAAGTTAAAAAAAGAAAATATGAAATGAAAGATTAAATGAAACTTTAAAGAATTAGTTCACTTCCAGAATTAAAATTTCCTGATAATTTACTCACCCCCAAGTTCATGTCTTTCTTTCTTCAGTTGAAAAGAAATTAAGGTTTTTGAGGAAAACATTACAGGATTTTTCTCCATATAGAAGACTTCAATTGGACCCAACACTCTAAAAACTGCTGGGTTAAAAACAACCTAGCGCTGGGTAAAATATGGGCATACCCAGCGACTGGGTTATTTTGACCCAGTGGTTGGGTTAAATGTTTAACCCAACCTTCTGGGTAGTAACCCAACAGCTGGGTCAAAACAACCCAGTCACTGAGTATATCCATATTTTACCCAGCACTGGGTTGTATTTAACCCAGCAGTTTTTAGAGTGAATAGGTTGAAGGTCCAAACTGCTGTTTCAAAGCAGCTTCAAAGGGCTCTTCGCGATCCCAGCCGAGGAATAAGGGTCTTATCTAGCGAAACAAGCTGTCATTTTTCTAAAAAAAATATAAAAAGTATATACTTTTTAACCACAAATGGACCCTCAACCTGTTGATACCCATAGAAGTCCACTATATGAAGAAAAATCCTGTTTTCCTCAACCCAAAAAGTACAAATTGTTTACAGCATGCAATTTCAAGGCGCTTGTTTTCCAAAGATTATCAGGAAAACACATCTTTACAAAAACACAGCATGCTGACTTGATGTTGAAGGGTCTATCTCGTCTTGATTTTTCCTACCATTTAAGAGATATAAATGCAACGGACTGCCCTGACAACTGCATGAATAACAGTTTCTGGAGCAGCTCAGTGGATATCAGACATGTGATCTTATGATTTATTTAATCTAAAGAGACTTTCGGCAAGAACCGCTTTCAATGACTGAGAGCAAAAAAAAACAAAATCATACATTTCTTCCTAACATTTTCATGTTTATTTTCTCTAGACAAACCCATGGGACTATTACAAAGGACTGATCCGGGATCAATAACATGTGTAATGATTTCTCTCAAAGACCTGGCCAAAGCAATAGCAGATAATGCCAGCAGAAATCCATGAAAAAACACTGAATGGAGATATTAAATCTTTTAATTATTCCAAAACAATCACCAAATCAATAAATCTTTAAGTCCAGGCTTATCCTCAAGCATTCCCTGTCCACTCTTTACATGAATGTCAATTTAATGATGATCATGATAAAAAAGGTCACACTGGTCAACTACTCATCCAATATAGCAAGGTTGATTTTACCTACATACCGTCATGGCCAAAAATATTGGTATGCTTGCAATTCTGTCAGAAAATGCAACCCTTCTCTCAAAAAATTGTTGCAGTTGCAAATGCTTTGGTACTCGCATGTTTTATTTTTTTGTTTGCATTGGAACAATGCAAAAAAAAACGAGAAGAAAAGTGAAATCTGATACAATTCCACACAGAACCCAAAAAAATGCACTGGACCAAAATTATTGGAACCCTTAACTTAATATTTGGTAGCATCCCCTTTGGAAAAAATAACTGAAATCAGTCGCTTCCTGTAACCATGAACGAGTTTCTTATACATCTCTACTGCTCCAGGTCATTCAGATTTGAAGGATGCCTCCTCCCAACTGCTGTTTTAAGATCTCTCCACAGGTGTTCTATGGGATTCAGATCTGGACTCATTGCTGGCCATTTCAGAACTCTCCAGCGCTTTCTTTGTAACCATTTCTGAGTGCTTTTTGAAGTGTGTTTTGGGTCATTGTCCTGCTTGAAGACCCATGACCTCTGGTGGAGACGCAGCTTTCTGACACTGGCCACTACGTTGTGCCCCAAAATTCTTTGGTAATAATCAGATTTCATGATACCGTTCACACAGTCAAGGCATCCAGTGCCAGAAGCAGCAAAGCAACCCCAAAACATCTTTGAACCTTCACCATATTTGACTGTAAGGACTGTGTTCTTTTCTTTAAAGGCCTCATTTCTTTTTCTGTAAACAGTGCCATGATGTCCTTTACCAAAAAGCTCTACTTTTGTCTCATCTGTTCACAGTACGTTCTCCCAGAAGGATTGTGGTTTTGTCACATAAGTTTTGTCTTTCTTTTTTATGCCTTTGTGTCAGTAGTGGTGTCCTCCTGGGTCTCCTACCATAGTGAGCTGACACTGTTGTACCCTGTGTCTGCAGATCAGCTTGAATCTGTTCGGAAGCTAATCAGGCTTTATCCACCATTCAAACAATCCTTCGTTGTAATTTTTCATTAATTTTGCTCTTCCATCCACGTCCAGGGAGGTTAGCTACAGTGGCATGGGCTGTAAACCTCTTGATGATATTGCACACAGTGGACACATGAACATTAGGATTTCTGGAGATGGACTTGTAGCCTTGAGACTGTCCATGTTTTTCCACTATTTTTTTCTCTCAAATCCACAGACAACTTTGCTCCTTTTTAACCGTTTACAGGTGTGATTACTATATTGCCAACACCTGTTACTTGTCACAGGTGTGTCTAAATACAAATTACAGGAGCATCACATGCTTGAAAAGCAATTATTTCTTACAATTTTGACCAGGTGCCAATAATTTTGTCCAGTCCAGTTTTGAGTTCTGTGTGAAATTTTATCAAGTTTGACTTTTCTTCTCTGTTTTTTGGTATTGTTGCAGTGTAAACAAAAACCAGCATGTGAATACCAAAACATTTGCAGTTGGAACAATTTTCTGAGAGAAGTGTTGCATTTTCTGACAGAATTGCAAGGGTGCCGATATTTTTGGCCATGACTGTATAATACACATGCATTGTTGTTTTTGCCACTTTTAATTAACAGAGACTAAGTGAAAAGAGAGTAATACAAGCATCACATCAGATTCACCAAATGCATTAACGAACAATACTTTTTACAATAATATTTGTATATTGTATATTACTGAAATCCAAAACATATTAAATTTATACTCCTACATCCTGCCAGGACATGTTAAAAACTCTCATCCGGAGCCGAATGCAAAGAGTGCAGCACCTACCTGGCTAGAGCACTTTAGTGTGCACAAAAATAGACTCAGTCATCCAGCAAGGTATGGCATGGAAAAGCTTTTCCATTTACTGCCCTAAAATGTATATTTCTCGTCATATGGTCTCCCTAATGTGACTATTTTAAGTACATAATGGTTTGAGTGCTTAGATTTAAGACCAGAGAGGAAGCACAACTTCCACAGTTAACTGAGAGAAACGTCATCCCTGAAACATCCCGTCCCACTTTCCACCAGCCGTCGGGGTCAGGGATGCGCATTTGTGCATGCATGTGCATCCTTACGTCTACGTGTGCGGTTTGGGATGGTGCGGCAGCCAGTTCTGTAATGAGCCTCTTTTCTTTTGTCTCCAAGGCCATTTTCTGGAACTAGCTTCACTTGCCTCATCCTGCTAAAAGGTTTTGATTAAAATTTAAAACGGGACTGCACCATCCCTGCATCTCCCTGTTTATATTTAAACTGCATTTAAGAGGCCACTTGTGTAGTTCTCTGGAACTCTCAATCCACATATCTATCATGCAGATAAAACCTGGGAACTTCTGATTTTACATTTGGCAGCAGATTGTCCTCATGTGACTCGGGGGAGTTTTTCAAACATGAAAAATAAATGCATCCATGACATCGCCCACACCACATGCACTTCCCATAGAGCCGTGGCATGACTGGACTTGCTTGCGCTACATTAGAATTCAATCAAAAAAATACACATAGAGAAAAAAATACTTTTTAATATGCTAACAAGTGCGCAATATCTATGGGAATACTTATCTTATCTAGTGTCTCGGCACACACTATATTATCTTCCTGAACCATCACGGTACATTTGCTGTAATTTTCTGTTTAACAAAGTGTAGCAACATATTAGCACTAATAAGGCAACAGATAAGAGAGTAGTTGCTGCTGAAAACACAAAGTGCACAGACAAATACATGTTACGAAACTGTAGCTTACGACAGATCTACTGTCTATTGTTGTTCTTTGCCAATCATGTCTTGTTTGGATGTTGTGTTCATTGTTTTGAACGTCTTGATTTAGAAAGAACAAATGAAAAGAAATAAGAAATGAAATGAAAAAGAAAACAAATAAGAGCTTTAACATTTCTGTTGATTCTTCAAAACCTCTGCAATCCAGTGTTGAAAGCCATTATTATGAAAGCTGCTATTTTTGCTTACTAAAATAAAGCTGAATTATGAACATTTGATGAAAAACTTGAAATTTTGCTTTGCCAACTACTATAACTGAAATAAAAGAAGCTTAAGTACTAAAATTACCAAAACTAAAACCGATATACACTACCAGTCAATAGTTTTTGATTTTTAATGTTTTTTGAAGAAGTCTCTTCTGCTCACCAAGCCTGCATTCATTCGATCTGAAGCACAGCAAAAACTGTACAATGTAGAAATATTTTTACTATTTAAAATAACTGTTTTCTATTTGACTATATTTAAAAATGTAATTTATTCCTGTGAATTCAAAGCTGAATTTTTTAGCATCATTACTCCAGTCACATGATCCTTCAGAAATTATTCTAATATTCTGATTTGCTGCTCAAAAAACATTATTATTATTATTATTATATTGAAAACAGCTGAGTAAGAATTTTTCAAATTTCTTTGATAAATAGAAAGTTCAGAAGAACAGCATTTATCTGAAATAGAATCTTTTGTAACATTATAAATGTTTTTATTATTACTTTTGATCAATTTAAAGCATCCTTGCTAAATAAAAGTATTAATTGCTATAATTTTTATAAATTATACTGACTCCAAGGTTTTGAATGGTATAGTGTATAATGTTACAAAAGCTTTATTTCAAATAAATGCTGATTTTTTGATCATTTTCATCAAAGAATCCTGAGAAAAATGTACTCAGTTGTTTTAAATATTGATAATAATAATAATAAATGTTTCTTGAACAATGAATCAGCATATTAGAACGATTTCTAAAGGATCATGTGACACTGAAGACTGGAGTAATGATGCTGTAAATTTAGCATTTTAAAACATATTCAAATAAAAAATTGTTCAAATAGTAAAAATATTTTAAAATTGTACAGTTTTTGCTGTATTTTGGATCAAATAAATGCATGGTTGGTGAGCAAAGGAGACTTCTTTAAAAAACATTAAAAATCATACTGTTTAAAAACTTTTGACTGGTAGTGTACATTAAGGCTAAATGAAAATTTGTTTAAAAAACTGATGAAAGCAATAAAAATGACAAAAGTACATAAAATTAGTGTTAGTATTATTACTATTATTACTAAAATAAAAACTGAAAATATACAAATTAAGAAAAAAAAAGTGTCTAAAAATGTTATAGTGCAATGTATAAAACAAAACACTTGGCTGCCACTTTTATTTTGACAACTTCCAGTGCATTCAAGGTACACATTTGATCGTTTTTTGCTTTCCCTGGGAATCAAACCTATGACCTCGGTGTTACTAGTGCCATTATGTTGTTTGCAATCCATTTCACTTCCGTAATGTGATTTCAGAGTGAAACAGGATACAGCTAGGAAACACAGGACAGGAACATTGTTTTGGAGCGAGTTTTTAAAGCATAATTATAAAGATGTTTACAATATAATGAGGTAAACAAAGTCCATTTTGATTTCATGTTGACCACAAGAGGGTTGCCTTCATTGCCTCTTCCCATCAGATCTCATCTTCATCAACTATGTCAACACTACTAGACTGACAGCTGCTGTGAACACAATCACGGCTGCTCAAACCGCATGGACCGACACAGCTGTGTAATCATGCTGCTGGTGTACTAGAACTGGCACATTTGATCTAAAACGGTCGAAACCTAATTTTAGGCAGTGTAATATGAGACACTTGTGTGTTCTCTCCAGTCACACTGCTTTCCTGAGCACTTTTCCTGTGGGACGGCAGTGGAATAGTGATACCTCCAACAGCATTAAGCTTCGCTCCTGCAATTCATCCAAATTCTTTCTGACAGTTGGTGTTTTCTTGGCATAGCGCTTTTGTGTTTTCTTGAAACTTAGGTGTAAATATGCGGCAGATGACTGAGAGAGTCACATGCCTTCTGGTACAGTCACATTTTCTCATTAAGACAGCGAGCTATTAATATTAAAATGGATCTATTAAATAAACCCTAGGAAAAAACTGAGGTAATTTAGTTTTAAACAGAAATAAATAAATACATCTCAGTTATTTTTATTTGGAGTATCACCCTAAAAAAAAAAAAGATAAAAACAAACAAATGAGACAACTGTTGATTCTAAAATGCTACAAAAATAGCGTCACTGAATAGATTGTGTTTAGAAATATCTGATTAAATGTTTGAGCGTATACGCCAGTCTCTGAATTTTGATTTAAGATTGTGAGATTTTAGCAAATCCAACATAGTTTGAGACTTTCCTTCTGAAACTCTGGACGTCTTCACAAGAATCACTGTTATTTACTATTATACTTTTTCTTTTATATTTTGTTACTATTTTAATTTTAGTTAAAATTGTAATATTTAGTTGTGATTTTTATTTTTAAATATGTCAATATAGTTTTATTATATTTCAGCATTAGCTTCATTATTACAGCAACAGATCCTTCATTAGCTTTATTGTTATTTTAGGGCAAAAAATAAAATAAGTAAAAGGTTATATATAAATATATATGTCTTTTTTCCCTAAGTTTTTCCAGATTTTTTTTTTTTTAGGTTTTGGTTTTAAGTTAACTATAATAAATCTGTATGGCATGAATAAAAGAAAAAGAAAAAAAAACTCTTTTTGCACTCTAAGAAAAACAACTAGGGCCATATGAAATTTGATTTATTTTTCCCAAATTACATTATTTTATTTTATTTTCAAATTCTTTTTCTGTTTTATCTGTAATTGTTCTACACCCTGTTTAAATGGTTAAATTAAACTGTATTAATCAAAAAGCATGTCTAATTAAATGAAATCATGCAACTTACACAATTTAGCAGCAATTTATTAAAAGTTTAACAGAAATTGCATTACAAATCCCTCCGAAATATGTTTTATTTTTTTCTCAAATTTAGTTTTGTTTTTTACGAAATTCTGTTCTTATTTTAATGGTTTCATAAAATTGTAATAATTAAAGGCATCTCTAAATAATTGATTTTTATAAAATAAACTAATTTATTATTTATTTATTTTTCAGAAATACTGTTTTGTATTTACATTTTTTTGGTAAATGTTGATAAAAATTTTATTACTAATAGCAGTACTATCATTAAATTACAGTAATATATTTCTGTCACAGTTTCTTCAAGTTAACTTTTATTTTGATGGGTTGCTGTGAAGGCCTGTAAGTTTCTGTTTGTACAATGGTGTATAACGTCCTGAAAACGTCCAGAAACCAAGTAAAAACTGTTCACGCAATTGCATGACAATTCAACAAAACATTGTTTTTCCCACTGTTACCCAATGCACTTCACCGAGTCGAGACAGGCCCGTTCTGCCCTTGCAAATAAGATTTCATATGCACTGTGTCAAATATGTCATTCCAGGCCAAACATTTGCCTGTGACAGTTAAGGATGATAACATTTCCACATGCTATCGACTGAAGTGCAAATGTGCAGCATATAAAGATCTAAACGTATATCATTAGCCCAGGCGACACAGCAGAGAGGTGAGCTAAATTGTCCAGTAAATAGTCTCCAAACATAGTCTAAATGGACCATTAAGACAGACATAAACTACACAAGTCAATATATCACAACCTTGCATGTTTTTCTCCAAAATGAGATATCATGTAATGTTTCCATTTCTCCATGTACTGCTCACTGAACACTGTTTATTTGAACTTTCTTGGGCCATAAAGCATCAACGCAATATATGCACAGAATATTAAAGTAGAAACGCAGTAGTTTGCATAGCTAAGAACTTCATTCACCATTTATGGCTTTGAACCACACTGATAAGCAGAATAAATCTGCTCAGACTCAAATAACTAGCAAAAGAAAAGAACAGCAATGAAATTAAGAGAAAATAGTGCCATTCAAGGTCTTACAGTGCAAATCTCGTCTGGTAATAACCCATCACGGCATTTCCTACCCCGATTCCCTCAGGGGGAAAAGGAGGAAAGCATGCAGGAATTAGCCTCGGATGCTACGGCATGAAAATCCAGCATGATAATTATGAACGCGTGCGCGCGTGTGTGTGTTTTACATTCAGATACAGCTGAGAGGTGGGCGGTGTGTGTGTGCTCAGGGTGTGGAGTGGACTCTTCCATTATAATACAATTTTGTATTTTCTTACTCGCACGCCTCCTCCGAATAAGAGTTTATGTTACAGATATTAGTGAGCTGTGTCAGACATTTAACTGGCTTTTATTGATCCTCGGTTTCGATCCAGCAAAAGCACTTTTTTAATGGATTGTAATGGATCTGCACTTTGAAGTCCATCCCTTCACTAAATCTCAGCTTGTTTTCCTCTCGTTCTTGGAGATGTTTTTTGCATGAGAGTTTAAAGAGTCTTTTTGATTGCAATCAAGGCGTTTGCCTTGCCTGTTTTCCCAAGAGTCCATTCTTTTAATCTCCTCCACTGTGAGTCTAATGGGTAGAAAGAATGATCTAGAATTAGTCTGTTGAGTGTGTGGGCTGAAAGTCATTAGTAATTGCAAGTATCTTGTGGTCATCACTGCTGTGTCGCTCTGCATCAGAGTATAGACTTATGTATATTTAGCAGACACAATCTGCTTTGGCAGGTCTTTAGATTTGAACTCTCAAACTTATTACTATTGTAATTATTCTTATGGCATTTGGTATCACTGTTCAGTTTCTTAAGCATACAAATGTTTACGAATCAGTTGTTCTCCTTATAAAAACTGGCTGGAACGCCTAAGTTCATGTCCTCTTCTTCAATGTCTGAATGAATCACTCCTTTTAGCTAATCAAGCGAGCTATTTTTAAGCAGTTAGCAGTGTTGGCTTGCCAACCGAAGACTGAAACTGAAAAGGGCAAGTGTTTAATTTTCCTATTTAGCTACTGTTATAATATGATATGTAATTTAAAAGACATTAATTAACATATTTTCACAATTAGAGCTAAATGCACGGCACAATGATTTTCTATCATTTGTAATCAGGCACTGAATAGATTACCAATAAAAAGCTGCCTTAGCCAATGAAATGGGCCCAAGGGGGATTGGATTTTGACTTCAGAATGACAACAGAATATATACATACAGAACCGTTCAAGTTATTTACACTGTAAAAAAAAAAAAAACATTTGTTCAGTCAACTCAAAAAAAGTTTTGTCAACTTAAAATGTTAAGTTTTACTAAGTGACAACTTAGATATTTGAGTTGATTCAACTTACAATTTTAAGGCAGCCACAGCTTTTAAGTTTAACAAACCAATTTTTTAGTTTAGTCAACTCGAATATCTAAGTTGTCACTTAACATTTAAAGTTTACTAAACTTATTTAAGTTGACTCAACAATTTGTGTTTTTTTTTTGTTTGTTTTGACAGTGTAGGACATCAATAATACAGTCCATGTGACTTCAGTGGTTCAACCTTAATGTCATGCGTCACAGCGTACCACAGTCGAGGTACTCTCGTGAACGCCTGGCGTAAAAAAAAACTTTACAGTGGTCGTTTTTGTTCTTTTATAAAGCTACACAAAAAGTAGCTTTATAAAATTAAGGTTGCACCACTTATGTCACATGGACTTTTTTAACAATATCCTTAATACCTTTCTGAGCTTTAAAAATGTTGGTCGTGTTGCTGTGTGTGCAGGGTCAGAAAGCTCTTGGATTTCATCAAAAATATCTTAATTTGTGTTCCAAAGATGAATGAAGGTCTTATAGGTTTAGAACGACATGAGGGTAAGTAATTTATGGCAGAATTTTTAGGTGAACTATCCCTTTAAAAAGCTCAGTTTTGTAGACATCTTCAAACTCACTGGAGGATGTGACATGTTGAGAACAAATTTGGGGAAGCTTTTGACCTTCAAAGTCCAATCTTGCATCAGATGGCGGCCCTGGCACTGTGTGGCTCTGGCATTCAGAGGTGAATGATGACACCAGTACCCGCAGCATGAATGAGGCCAGTGCATTCCAATGACCACAGGTCGCTGTTTCCCCAGCAGACATGAGTCAACACATTGTCATATGCCCGAACCCATCTGGGGCCCTTTTCACAAGCACGTCCAGCACTGTAACAGGCTCAGGCTCAAAGATCTACTGACACAGTAGCCCAGTAGCCACAGGGAGTGAAAATGGATCTGTTTGCTGCAAGACAACGTAGTGTGTAACTGTTGCAACAGCACCTCCACTATCTGAAACAGCACACACATATGTAAGAAAGACTGAAAGAAACAAATGAAAAAGTGTGCATGATGGCAAGCTAAAATTTGTTCTGGTCCAATACTTCTAACAGACATTTTAAAGGATTCATTCACTTTCAGAATAAAAATGTCCTGGTAATTTACTCATCTGTATGTCATCCAAGATGTTCATGTCTTGCTTTCTTCAGAAAAAGGAAATTAAGGTTTTTGACGAAAATATTCCAGGATTTTTCTCCGTATAGTGGACTTCAATGGGAGTCGATAAGTTGAAGGTCGAAATTGCAGTTTTAATGCAGCTTTAAGGGGCTCTACACAATCCAAGGTGAGGAATCAGGGTCTTATCTAGAGAAACGATTGGTCATTTTCTAAAAAAAATACAAATTTATATACTTTTTAACCACAAATGCTCATCATGCACTAGCTTTGCTTCATACATTACATAATCACGCTGGAAAGGTCATACGCGGTTAGTTCTTCATCTGTGTACTGTGGCGAAAACCCTTATTTTCTCCTCCAATTTTTGTAAAGGGCGTTTGACTTTCTTTGCACATTTGCTTTGCGGTACTTTCACCTATGTCACACGTGACTTTGCCAACGTGATTACATAATATGTGAAGTCGAGCTAGTGCAAGACGAGCATTTGTGGTTAAAAAAAATATATATATATATATATATTTTTTTTTAACCACAAATGTTATATAAATATATATATTTTTTTTTTTTTTGGAAAATGACCAATCGTTTTGCTAGATAAGACCCTTATTCCTCAGTTGGGATTGTGTAGAGACATTTAAAGCTCAATCCTTGAATCTTTTTCTTAAAAACCTTAATTTCTTTTCAACTGAGGAGAGAAAGTCATGAACATCTTGGATGACGTAGGGGTGAGTAAATTATCAGGAAATTTTTATTCCGGAAGTGAACTAATCCTTATGCCATTATAGTCACCCTCCAAAACTTATGAAGAGTCATTCTAAGGTAGCAATACAAGTATCATTAGCAGAGAAGACGCTTCCAGAAAGCACTGCGACAAGCTCACTGAAAATACATAAAAGATGGCGAATGAGGTGAGAGAAATGTTGATTTTAAACAACCATATATCTCATTCAGTACTAAAAAGTACTTATAAAAGTAGTTCAGTGCAATAAAAATATGTATGTGTGTTTAAGTTTCATACCCCTGGTTTCAGACATGGCTTAAGGCTAGTTAGGGTGACCACCTGTCCCTTTACGTTCTACCGCACAGTATTTTCACCCCTTGTCCCGCACGTCGCATATTGAGAAAATGTCCCGCATTTTCAACAGTCTGTTGGTTTTTAATGATCATATTAAGAAAATTTCTATGGCGTTACTTTAATGACAAACGTCTGCAGTGCATTATTGTAATGCAGCAAAATGCGCAAGCACAAATCTCTTCTCTCTTCACTCTTTGTTTTGTCTCAAGATGCACACCAGTAAGGTTTTTTTCTGTGAAACCAGGCCTTAGAGTGTTGTGCTGTTAGCTTAGCAACATGCTAACACCAATGTAGAGTGCTCCAAATCGTTCATATATGAGGCTCTGTTTGGATGCAGGGCTGTAGGAAGCTCACTACTGGAACACAGCTAAAGTGATTGATTTGTAATGAAAATATTTCTGTTTCTTTTCCAAAAAAAGCACTAATAAAGCACTGAAAGTCTGCTCAGTGGATGCTTACCGAGCCCCTAATTTGCACAGCAGTGTGAAATTAATTATATCTCTGACGTCTCGCTGGTGCGCTGGAGTCTTAATGCTGTTGCTTTAAAACAGAATGCTTTCTATCTCTAGAGTTCTTTCTCTCTCTGATTCACAGCATGGAGACAGTGAGCTGTGACTCGTACATCTTCCTGTCTAGTCTTACATCACCAGCTTGGTCATTTGAATATGTATTCTGCATGATTCAGAAAAAGAGACTTATATTTTTACTTTATTTTAATGTTTGTGCAGATGAAAAATGGAAAGAAAATGAATTTTTAAACTATAGATTACTAAATCCTCCCAGCTTTTTTCATCCTATACTATTCTTTCAATTAAATTCCCACTGAATTGAATAAAAAAACCATGCAATAAATGCTCGCAGATAAATAAACTATTCACATACTGCAACTGACGTGCCTGCAAGCACCGTGCCCAGAAAGTGTTGACAGATCACATGACAGTAAACACGATACATTTTGTGTAATTAAAGCACATTTATTTTGGAAAGGCAATAATCACAGGATCCATTCATCGTGGTATTTCCTTGTTCAAAGCCCTTTTTCCACCATTAAATAATTCATACTCCAGCTCTTCAAAGTGGTGCAGAAAATGTGACCTAAATAAAAAATCCCAAAGCCATAAAAAAAATAAATAAATCAAATACCAGAACAAGGCTGAAAAAATATGAGACCAGATCTTTCATCCATGTCTACTGCACTTACATTTTAATAATACATTATCTAAATACAGTCAGACATGATCAGTTCTTTTTTCTGTTTTCTGCTTTCAAGCCTGTGAAAACCATTGCTTTCACATGGAATAGCTTTTGATTTGATACTAGATGTCATGAGGTCTCATGCATGTGGTACATACTTCTTCTGTTTCACAGAGCACGTAATCATCACAATAACCAGTCATGTATATAATACTCATTTGTGTGATAGCGATGTCCGTAGTTTAGGGTAAATGCTGTCGTATTGAGAACAGAGCGCAGGGCGGCACAGCAGGGAGGCTGCTAATGTGGCTAATGAGTGTAAACTGGACACACTGCTCTCAGACTGAGTGCAAACTCACAGCGAGATCTCACTGCTGGGAGCGCCTGCAGAAATAGTGCAGCTCACATATGTACAGTCCACAAGCACTTTCTCATTCCTGTCTATTCTGATTCTTTGCTGCTACTACTGCCGCAGTGGAACCTAGTTCTGTACAGTTCAAATGAATGGCATTAGCAACCAAGGTTACTACTTTAATGTGATGCATTTTCGAGTGTTGTAGTTAACAACACCAGTTCATTTGAATCCAAGTCAAGGTCGAAACCAGAAGAGGATCAAGACTGTGTCCAGACTATGGTTGGGTTCTATTTCGGAACTACTTCCAAATTTTCAAGAACTGGGCATTCGATAAGGTGCTCACATTTTAATTTGATTTTAAACCATTTAAGCACAGACATAGAATAAATATGTTTGACACCTAAATGTCAGACTTTTTTTCAAACCTTATTAGAAAGTAGGAATTGTTAAGAAACGGAATCGATAAGCAGAATCAGAATCAGAATTTTAAACCTTATTGGGAATTAGGAATTGTTAAGAATCGTAATCGATAAGCAGAATCGGAATTTTGATCCTTAGTGGAAACTAGGAATCATCAAGAATCAGAATCGATAAGCAGAATCAGAATTTTAAACCTTATTGGGAACTAGGAATTATTAAGAATCGGAATCGATAAGCAGAATCGGAATTGGAATCGGAATTTTGAATCTTAGTGGAAACTAGGAACCGTTAAGAATCGGTATCGGTAAGCAGAATCTGAATTTTAAACCTTATTGGAAACTAGGAATCGTTAAGAATCGGAATCAATAAGCAGAATTGGAATTTTAAACCTAAGTGGAATCTAGGATTTATTAAGAATCAGAATTAATAAGCAGAATCAGAATCGAATTTTAAACCTTAGTAGAAACTAGGAATCATCAAGAATCAGAATCGATAAGCAGAATCAGAATTTTAAACCTTACTGGGAACTAGGAAACGTTAAGAATCTGAATCGATAAGCAGAATCTGAATCTGAATTTTAAACCGTATTGAAAACTAGGAATCATTAAGAATCGGAATCAATAAGCAGAATCAGAATTTTAAACCTTATTGAAAACTAGGAACCGTTAAGAATTAGAATCAGTAAGCAGAATCTGAATTTTAAAACTTACTGGAAACTAGGAAACGTTGCGAATCGGAATTGATAAGCAGAATCTGAATTTTAAACCTTATTGGAAACTAGGAATCGTTAAGAATCGGAATCAATAAGCAGAATTGGAATTTTAAACCTAAGTGGAATCTAGGATTTATTAAGAATCAGAATTAATAAGCAGAATCAGAATCGAATTTTAAACCTTAGTAGAAACTAGGAATCATCAAGAATCAGAATCGATAAGCAGAATCAGAATTTTAAACCTTACTGGGAACTAGGAAACGTTAAGAATCTGAATCGATAAGCAGAATCAGAATCTGAATTTTAAACCTTATTGAAAACTAGGAATCATTAAGAATCGGAATCAATAAGCAGAATCAGAATTTTAAACCTTATTGAAAACTAGGAACCGTTAAGAATTGGAATCAGTAAGCAGAATCTGAATTTTAAAACTTACTGGAAACTAGGAAACGTTGCGAATCGGAATTGATAAGCAGAATCTGAATTTTTAGCCTTATTGGAATCTAGGAAACGTTAAGAATCATAATCGATAAGCAGAATCAGAATCGAAATTTTAAACCTTATTAGAGCCTAGTAATCGTCAAGGATCGGAATCAATAAGCAGAATCTGAATTGGAATTTTAAAACTTTATTAGAACTTAGGAATCATTAAGAATCTGAATCGATAAGCAGAATCAGAATCTGAATTTTAAATCTTATTGGAA
Organism: Labeo rohita; assembly: GCF_022985175.1. Taxonomy (NCBI): domain Eukaryota; kingdom Metazoa; phylum Chordata; class Actinopteri; order Cypriniformes; family Cyprinidae; genus Labeo; species Labeo rohita. The sequence goes on along the minus strand of NC_066887.1, from coordinate 13,210,658 downwards.
ACTAGGAATTGTTAAGAATCGGAATCGATAAGCAGAATCAGAATCGGAATTTTAAATGTTATTGAAAACTAGGAATCATTAAGAATCGGAATCGATAAGCAGAATTGGAATCAGAATTTTAAACCTTATTGGAAATTAGGAATTGTGAAAAATCTCAATCAATAAGCAGAATCAGAATCGAAATTTTAAACCTTATTGGAGCCTAGGAATCATTAAGTATTGGAATCAATAAGTAGAACGTGAATTGGAATTTTAAAACTTTATTAGAACTTAGGAATTGTTAAGAATCTGAATCGAACCCTAATTTGAATAAAACCCAACCCTAGTCCAGACTGAGTTCCTGACAAAACCAAAATATGGACTTGAGGCTTGATTCATGGCCTTAGTGTTGGTTCTGGTTCTTGAGTATAATATTTTTTTTATTAGTATTTGGAAGTAGCTTCTATTTTAAGATGTCAGGTTTTTACTTTAATTTGAGTAATTTTGTTATGTGCTTTCGTCATTTTTATTTAGCTATAATTGTTTTTTTTTTCTTTCTAATGCTAGCAATTTTAGTACTTCAGCTTATTTCATGTCAGTTAGGCAAGGCAACATTAAATTTTTCTTTTGTTTGGGTTTTTAAAGTTTTCATTGAATATTTATATTTTATTTTAGCTTTAAACTTTTCTTTTAATTTACAGAAACTATATTTACGTTTTATATTCTAGTTTTAGTTAACACATCTGAGTCTGAGTCTGTGACTATTTTTTCTTCTCATAAACTTGAGAACATGTGGACTTAGTCTTGGTCTTGACTTGGACTCAAATGAGCTGGTCTTGACAACAAAACTGAAAATTAGATGTTTAACGAAAAACAAATCCAGGGCAAGACTTCAGTGAAACTCAATGGGGTCCAAAACACCACCGGGACTAGAACAAATTCAAATTCAAACCAGTCTCAAATTTCAGCTCCACACTACATTTGGTAGTCTACAATGCTTCTTACTCAGGTTTGCGACAAAAAACATATGACTATGACTAAATATATGCTGTATTTTCGATTAACCTGTTTGACAAAAACATGCACTCTGTCCTCTTTTTACTAGTGAGCAACAAATTGCTAGTTAGACAACAGCAAGTTAGTTTAACAACAGTGTTTAAGCAGTTAGGCCGTTTCATTTAACATGCAGAAATAACAAAACATGAAGTAGAAAATAAGCGAAGCCGCTCATGAAAGCAGTACAGTGGCTCTGAGGAAAAACTTGTTGTGTTTGTGAACAGGAGATGTGCATAGTGTAAAAGCGCACACTAATTGGCTCTCTTCAGCACATCTCTTCTGTCCCTGTGGTCTGATTCTAACAGCCTAAGAGAAGCACCATCCTGGTAAAAACATCCTTAGACTAAAGGTGTAGTTGCATTTTAATAAAAGTTCCCAGGCAAAAAGAGGACTACTGTTCATTGTGAATATTTTGGCAATGTAAAAAGCACAACTCACACAAAACTCACACAAAAAAGACAGAAAAGAAAAAAATAAAATGATTAGAAAGTTTTAAATATGGATATTTTTCTTACACAAACTCATTGATTCACTTCAGAAGGCCTTTATTTACCCCCCGGAGCTGTGTGGAACACTTTTTATGATGTATGGACACCGTTTTTTGTGCTTCAAAATCTCATTACAGAGCTTGGAAAAGCCAGGACATTTTTAAATACAACTTTGATTGTCTTCGTTTAAAAGAAAAAAGTCATACACACCTAGGATGGCTTGAGGGTGAGTAAACCATAGGGTCATTTTTATTTTTGGGTAAACTGTCCCATTTACAAAAAAAAAAAAATAAAATTACAGTCTCATAAGCTGTTCTTGGCCAACTGTTGTATTATTTCATGAATAATCGCAACAACGGTAACAATACAACAAAGCAAATGTGTCATAACCCATTCATGATATCATATGGCTTTTTAAAAGAAGACTTTGTTGTTGTCACTTCACTTTAAGATTTATGATACTGTGATCTTAAACAATATCAAGATGAGATTCGGGAAAGTAATATAATCTATCATAACTTAAGTGGATACAGTTATGTTCATTGTGTGTTATAAATCATCATACTCTTAATAGTTTCATCCACAAATAGGTATTATTACTGTTGTTATGATTATTCATGAGATGATAAAATACATTATGAGTTTTTTTTAAGGCATTACGCATGCACTACAATGCATTAAAAATCATTTTTGATGCATTATAAATGCAAGCATCATCTAGAGTTATAATGCGTCATACTCTTAAAAGTTAAAACCACAAATAGGTACTATAATGTAACTGTTGTTATGACTTTTTATCAGCTAACAAAACATATTAGAAGGATGTTTATTAAGCATTATGCATACATTATAATGCATTAGGAAATGCCCTTTTAATGCATTATAAATACAGGCTTCATAGAAAGTCTCACAAGCACAATAACTATAAAGTGGATTTGACTCAACTCAATGTTGATTAGCCTGTCTGTTTTAGGTGTAATTTCTACTGCCGCACAAACAGATGCAGTTCCTCATTTAGGTCATGCTCATCAAATGCCCCCAGCAGCCCTGCAAACAGCCCAACCTGTGATTTTTTATTTTTTTAACTTCAACTTGGAGCGCATGAAATATGGATAGTGAACAAGAAAGGGTTTGACGTTAGCTGAGCAGCACACAGCAGCAGCACATGTTTTATTTAGGAGTTTACTATGGCACTCCGAGGAATTGCAGCAAAACTAGCTTTACTTTTCCAAAAGAATGAAACAGTGATGCTGCAAAAGAAAGGAAGAAAGAGAGGACAGGAACCATCTCTTGTTCTGAGCTTATCATGCGAGTCAGAACAGAACAACTGATGCTTTACAGTGTTCATAAATGAATATGAATTGCCGGGCTGTTTATAATTCTAACTGCGCTACATTTGGTCACATTTGGAGTTGCATCAAGGCGGCTTGTGATTAAAGCATTACAAAGCAGTTGTCGTATATCATGTCCACACTAAAGTAACAGAGATGTCAAATGGAATGATGGGAGAGGGACCTCCAACAGTGGCTGTTGTTTTGCTTTCAGATATGTCAAAGTTTTTTTTCTCTCACCCAGCAGAAGCCGTTTTTCAGAACTGCATTTAGTTTTAGTTCAACAGAGAAATCGACATCTGTGATGGTAGTTGCTCTAAATTATAAGAGAAGCCATTACTTCTCAAAAACAGGGAAGCGGGATCCAACACATTATGCTTTGAAAGGTTTATGGTGCTATAAAAACCTTTCTGGCACACGCGATCTATAATGGGCATATAACTTGCAGATAATGAAATATTCACTACTAACAGCTAATTGATCGACAAAGGCGGTCCACTTTTGGAGCAGACCACTTCCAAGACTTGTTGGCAATGATCTTGAAATCCATGCCAAATCCTCCATTCATTAAATAATGAAGAGCAACCCGTACAACATGTAGGTTTCTTCAACCTCGGGCACTTTTCCCATGCCATCAGTATTTTATCTTGCTATTTTTCCCTAGGCATTTATTTTATGTATAGTTTTTATAGGGGTTTTTTTTTTACCCTTGTCCCAGATGCACACTTTTAATTGTAAGCTATGAATTATCAATCTAAAAAAGATTTTTTTTTTGTTTTCCAGACTTTCAATTAAAAATGATTAGTTATCAATCTAGAAAGTATTTTATTATATCCATTTATTGTATCCATTAGTTTTCTTCTTTTTCTTCTTCTTCTTCTTCTTCTGCTCGGGAAGTCTAAGGCAACCCATAGAACCGATTGCGGGAAAGTTATGAAATTTGGCACATATATTGAGGACAGTCTCATTATTAACCACAGCAAATTTGGAGTCTCTAACTCAAACTCTCTAGCACCAACAACAGGGCAAATTTTTCTAAATTCTATTTTCAACTGATTTCTTTGGCTCATACCAAGTCGAACGCATACCAAAATTTACATTTCTACAGGTTAAGACTTTTTTCAAACTTGTCCTAGACAGTTTTGTCCAATTTTCACAGAAATGAGCTCAGATCATTCACAAAGCATTCTGGTAAAAAGTTATCAACAGTTTTTTGATATACCAAACCATTTTCTTAAAGCTTGTTAATGAATTTGACAAAGCGGAAATTAGTAAAAATTGAAAATGAGTAGGGACGCACAATACTGGATTATGCCGATATTTTTCAACTCATTTTGGCTGATAGCCGATGCCAATGCCGATGCCGATAGATTTCCTTTTGTTTGGAAACAACACCAAGCCTCTCCTGTGCAGAAATAATAAGCAAATTATTTTTAAGTTTGGTACATTTTTAACAAGAACTTATTTGTTAGAATTAAATAAACAAAAATTAAGTTCTTTTTTATAATGACAGAACATTAAAGCTTTAAAAATAACTATAAATAAACTAATCACTCTACATGTTTGTGATTTTTTTATTCATGTAAGCTTCTGAGCTTTAAATCAAAACATACTCATGATTTTATGACAATAAATCATCAATTACTGCTTTATTTAATCAGAAACACAGTCTAAATGTTGTGTATTTTACTTTCATTTTATTAGAAGTAGGCCAACAGCACCCCCTACGGAATTAAAACTCTTTACCGAATGAGTATTATGAACCAGTGGACGCTGCCACTGCTGCCACTGCAAGTGCTTTTACTGTTTACTCTATCAAACACTGAACTCATCATTCTGTAGGTGCATTCTCAGATTAAATGCAGCGATCCAAAACAGTGACTTTAATCATTATTCAAGCAAAACTTTGCTTTAAGAATGAGCCACACTGCTGATGCCATCTAATTGCTAGTATATGCAAGTTTTTCCTCTTATCGGGAAGATTCTGACCAAACTTGGTATGTGTGACCTGAGGGCACATGAGAAATTTCAACACAGTACCACCTACAGGTCAAAAGATCATATCTTCTGATCGGTTTGGCCAAAAATTAAGATTAGGTCTTGTTATGCTGGAAAGCCATACTGAATCAAACAATACCTAATTTACCTATGCTAGCCTTTATGGGAATCGGCCAAAATTAAATTCTTTTTGATACATAATATCAGTGATGGAATTGACAATGAAAATGATTTGGAAAGAGTAACAAAATGACAGAAATCTCCACTCAGTATGCACTGTTGGATAATGTTAATAGACAAATTAAACAGAACTTTTTAAGGAAATAAACCTAAAAGTACAAAGTAAAGATTAAATAGCAACGTATGAAACCACAGCTGAAATTCCTGAATGACAGACTCATTTCAGCTCCTTTTTGGCACTTTTTCCCCACCTGTATCTTCCTTCAGGTAGTTTCCGTTTCCCTCCTTCACATTTTGGTTAGGCCTCTAAGAAGAGAGCGGGCAGGGAGAGTGTGAACCTCTCACTAATACCATTCTGGGGCATCATGGGACATGAGTCACAATCAGGATGTGTGAGAGTTGCTTGTGGATCAGTTGTTACATAAATCTGAGGGCAGATGGTACCCACAAACCGATCACGGCAACACCCACAGCGAAATGTGAGAGGTATATGTGCGTATGCACAATTTGAATTCCTCAGTGCTCAGAGCAGAATCTCACTGGTTCGGGACTGAGCCGGCATCATGTTTGACATGGACTAATGATTATTGCCTGCATTGTTTCAAGTTAAATTAATTATGGTTGGAGTCAGGTTATTCAACAAAACAGCCAGCTTCTTTTATTTCCCGCTCCCAGCAAATGTGAAAAGGCAGGTGACATTTTTGTAAATATTCCTCAGAGAGAGAATCTAAATGCTTAATGACACAACGTCTGTCTGGCCTGCCAGTTTTAATACTCAAAAAAGCTGTCATTTGTGCATATTCCCTGACTCACTGTAAAAATGATCCAATACCAAGTACTATCAAGGCCAATACGTAGGATCCAATATTTCTTCAGTTTCTGAAAATAAAAACAGGTAATTAAGGCTATTTTTAACATTTAATAAGCATAAACGCAGATGATAAGAGTGTTTAAGCTACCTTTCAAACGTTTGTGGATGGCGACATTTTTTTATGTTCTTGAAAGAAATCTCTTAAGCTTACCTATGCTGCATATATTTAATCAAAAATAGAGTAAAAATAGAACTATTGTGAAATATTATTAGAATTAATTAGAATGATGCTTTGATATTTGAAAATTTAATTCCTGTAGCAACAAAACTGTCCAGTGATCCTTCAGAAATCACTCTAATATGCTGATTTGCTGCTCAAGACTTTTTTTTTTATTAATGTTCTTTTTTTTTTTAAAGATTTATTTTTGGGCTTTTTATACCTTTATTTGGACAGGACAGTGTAGATAAGACAGGAAAGCATTGGGTGAAGAGAGAGAGGGGAGTGGGATCAGCAAAGGACCACGAGCTGGGATTCGAACTCGAGTCGCCATGAGTGAAAATGCACTGTATGTCAGCGCACTAACCGCAAAGCTACTGGCGCCGTTTTTAATAACGTTGCAAACTTAATGCTGCTGCTTAATGTTTTTATGGAAACCGTGATACATTTTTTCCAGCATTCTTTGATTAATAGAAAGTTTAAAAGAGGAGCATTTATCTGAAATAGAGATATTTTGTAACATCATAAAAGTCTTTACACTTTTGATCAATTTAATCTATCTTTGCTGAACAAAAGTATTAATTTCTTTAAAAAAATTTCAAATAGACGTTATTTTTTATTAACAAACAGCATATTTGACGTCTTAACAAGTACATTCTCACCTAAAAAGTTTTAAAACTACATTCTGTGACACAAAAGCAATATTATTTCTAAAATTATAGTGGATTTGGGTGTCCACCATGACACTCGCTGTGAGCTGCAAGCGGAGTGATGCAAATGGTTGGAGTGCTGATATCACTAGAATATCGCACTCCTCTCAACCAATCAGATTTAAGGACCAGAAAGAACTGTTGTATAAATATAAATATGCATATACACGTGCTAACACATTTCATCTCATTTTACCTGAAAGTTTATGATACGCATTTATTGTCATGCTACATAAATTAAAAACCACTACTTCAAATGATCGATTTTCAATCCACTCATCCCTAGTTGTAGACCCTTACATTAACTGCTTGTGCTAACCTCTCTCTGTCAGTCTGTGAAGCGGCCATATGTAAACAGCTTTGGGAGTTGGCTGTTCTTTTCACTCCTGTAGCTGACGTCAAAGAGGAAGACGGCGTCTGCTGAAGCACGTCGACAGCAGTCTGGTTCTGGCACATGCTCGGCTGGGAGCAGATGAGAGGCTGACAGGCTCAAAGACCTACTGCTTGGATCTCAACAATACCAAGAATAATGCAAGCGCGAGAGGAAACGCCCCTGTAAACATCTCTAAATCATAGAAACGCTATCTATTTATACTTCTCGTGGCCTAATTTTGAGGCTGTGACGCTCACTGTGATGGCACAGACTATCAAGATGAATATCAGCCTAGTAAATCAAGTGCTACTGACAGACATTAGCTCCATTAGTATACTTCACTTTTAGCTTTATTATTATTTCATAAGAGAGAGAGCAGCGGACAGTAAATTTTGAGGAGAAGAGACAGCAATCACAAGAAAGATTCAAACTTACAAATTAGTGCCATACAATATATAAATAAGTAAAAGAACATATGTTAACCACAGCTCCGTCAACTCTACATAATGACATTTGAAAGCAGTACCTTACTCCATGTTGTTTACCAAAACATCTTCTGAGAAACATGCTATGACAAAATGGCTGCCCCAATTCAAACTACAGTGAAAAATGAGAAGCACCTCAAGCTATTTTGACACTGTTGAAAAGTAGAATGCAGCAAACAGAGTTGTGTGGTTTTACTATAATCCTTGCAGATGCTTTCTATTTTTCTCAACTTCTCAGATACTAATTAAAGATGGCACTACTCTCCAAAGAAACTTTTATTTATTGTAAGAGTTTTCCATTATGTGTCAACTCAAATGTCTTAGATGTTCATACCTTGGAATAAATAAAAAATAGTCACAAAAAAGGTAATCGTTTACATATAGTAAGAATATAGATCTATTAAGTTTAATGAAAAACGCTAAAATTCCCTTGTGAAAAAGAAGTATGGTTTAGCATTATTTTGACCACTGATTACAGAAGTAATATACTTTAAATGAACACACTTAAAGTTCCCATAAAAGTTTTTTTTGGCTTTTAGTATGAATATATTAGCCTTAATGTTATCTGTAACCTAGTGTGCTTCCAAAAAATGTCAAAATTCACATTTAGAAGATTTAAGCATTCAAAACTTAGTCTCAAACTTCCGCCAATATTGAACAACAATTTTTAAGAACGATTTTTCACCCTGCAATTCAGCCTCTCATCAAACTTTCTGTCAAATCAAAAGCTCTCTAGAATCTGACAAGTCCCACCCCCTACACTATAAATAGATGTTAAAGCTGTGGCCGAAATTGTATTTTCTGTACGCTAAATGGTACACTACAAAGGGCCTAAGGAACGATTCAGACAGTATAAATAAGCTTTCCATTGGGGCAAATGAAGTCTGGTTTCACGTCGTCACACGAACTGCTGCAGCGAGTTGGCACAGACCACAAAACGTATCTGAAACATCTGAATTCCACACAGAATATATTTTATAGGTAATGCGATGTGGATGAGATTGTAGCTGTCATACGCTGACAAATGCAGTTTTACAGAGCTCGAAGGCTCTGGCCCAAACTGTGATATAAACGAAATGCTATTAGCTATTTAAAAAAGGGGTGGGGCTGCTGGATATGCCCCGCCTGTTCTTCCTGTTTCAGTTGAAATTATATTAACACATAGAATAAGACTGCGTGTTTCAAAGTGGACTTTTAAGTGAAAACTAAATGTAATGTTTTCAGACTCTTAATTGCGCGTTATACACACGTAAATTGAACTATATTTTACATTTGTATTAAATGCAATTGGATGAACTTAAAGAGTGATTTTAACCCATTTAAGTAGGACTTAAGGGGGACATCGGATGCCCAGTTTCCACAAGTTGGTATGATTATTTAGGATATTCATGAAATGTCTGTAACAAACATCAAATTTCTCAACGGTCATGTAAAACAACATCCTTTTTACCTTGTCAAAAACAGCTCTGTTCACAGCGAACCGTTTCAGCGTATGTCTCTTTAAATGATAATAAGCTGCTGCTCACTCCGCCCCCTCTTCCTTTTTTGTGTATTCGGTGGTGCGTTACCATCAAAAACAAAACTTCACTGCAACCTCAGTGACTCTGATGTTGGAAGAAAATGAAGACTCTTATGTTTACTTTCACATCCAACTACAAAACATCTGCACTGCTTAGGAGAAATTGTTAGAGGTGGGAACCTTCAGGCACTTCACGATCCGATTTCGATTCTGGGAGTCATGATCCGATTAAAAAACGATGGCTGAGGGTAGAAATATGCTAATACAAGACATTACGTCAGCGATCGTGGGCAGGGCCTGAGCAGTATGACATCATACTGCTCAGAAAATCAAAACAGCTTGATAATTGAGACTGTTTAGGTTTTTTGGGAATTAAAAGAAGAAGTGCACCCAGCATTCTTGAGGAATTTTTCCGGTCATTACCGGGGCATTATCATTAACATTTTCATTAACTTTAAAACATGACGCATTGTAAAACACAACACTGTGCCCTACTTTTACAGATTTTTTAGAGTACATATTCCCAAATTTGCATAAAAATACGTGGATGGAAACTCATTTAGTGTTGCTATCTCTTTTGAAACTCCAGCTAAAGCATTCATTTGCTCTCCATTTGAGATGAAGCATCTGAGAAATTAACAAGATCTCATTTGTGATTGTTCTTTCCTACAGGTATGCTCATTTCTCTGTCAAGGGAGGTTTGTAGTTACTGGCGCATCAAAATGTCTAATTGCATCTTGGCATTGCATATCAATACATGCATTATGCTTAATCTCATCTAATCACTTCTATTACGATGTTGTGAGCATTGTTACCTTCATCAGAGCTAGAACAGGGGCCACTTCAACATTATAATATCTTCACAAACAGCACCTGCGAGTCCGGCCCGCAATAAGGTCTCCCTATTAGTCGCGTAACAAAAAAGGCTTCCTCCCGTGTTTATCGTTTTCCCCGCTATACGGAAGATGCCTATCGCACGAGGGCACGATATCACCCGAGCGCTTAGGGAGAAAGGAATGTCTCAGCTCAAAATAATCATTCTCTCACAGTCTGGGTGACATTCAATTTGATTCAAAGCACTCGAGTCATGTTAATATCTCTGCACATTGCAAGCACTGATGTAAGCCACTTCATAACAGAGGAGCCATTCAGAGCCACTGAATGCCAAGTGATGATTTGAGAAGCACAAAGGAAGCTCAGCACTATTTAATTACACAGTACGCAGGAGCAGAATGCCTGTGAAAACTGACATCCTAACAGATTTCAATGGCTCTTGAGGTCAAAAGTTTGCTCTAGGGCTGTTTGCATGTTGGCACATCTCTGGAGGTTCCAACACGTGTATATAATTTCATCGGTGAAAACACAACCGCTCTCGTTTTTGGCTCTCAGAACCGTCTGATGCTTTCATTAAATATAATTACACAATCCATCAACCAGCCGCCATTTCAAAACCATCTCCCATTCTCATTAAGCACATGCCTTAAATTAAAAATAAGGATACAGAATCTCAGTGCTGACGTGTGGTTTTGATGAAGCTTGAGAATGTGTTGCCTCAACGTTCATTTCGTCCGCAGGTGTGATTGGGGAATCTCCAGACGTCGGTGCTCTGGCCCTCCTCTGCTGTTCTCCATCCAGCCTCATAATACCGCCGAGCGGCCAAGAGGAGGAGCGCGGAAATGGAAACACTGCTAGACGAGTGTAATGAGGTGCACCTGGTGCTTACTGCCTCATCACTGCTGCCATAAAACTGTTTTTTTCAATGTGAAAGAGATTCTAGTAGTGAATGCATGAAGTGACCCTAGACCCCTAGGCAGGGTTGCAGCAGCCATTCGTAAGTTCATGCTCAAAGAGTTAGTTCATCCAAAAATGATAATCCTGTCATTACTCACTCTATTGTTGTTCCAAACCCGTAAGACCTTCATCACGTGGATTACTTTATCGATGTCCTTACTACCTTTCTGGGCCTTTAACGTGTCAGTTGTGTTGCTGTCTATGTAGGGTCAGAAAGCTCTCAGATTTCATCAAAAATATCTTAATTTGTATTTCAAAGATGAACGAAGGTCTTACGAGTTTGGAACGACATAAGGATAAGTAATTAATGACAAAATTTTCATTTTTGGATGAACTATCCCTTTAATGTGATGAACTGAAAAACCAGTGGACCCAAAAATGAACATTCAGTCATCAGCAATAAACAGTTGCAGGAAAAAATACTATGGAAGTCAATGGCTACCAGAAACTGTTTGGTTACCAGCATTCTTCAAAATACCTTCTTCCGTGTTCAAGAGAAAAAAGAAACTCATACAGGTCTGGAACAAGATGAGGATAAGTAAATGATAACAGTATTTTCATTTTTGGTTGAACTATCCATTTAAATGTGAAAAAGTCCACACTAGAGGCTTAGCAACTACTAGCTAGTTTGTAACTAACTTTCTGTAATTTATCTGGTCGCAGTTGCACCAGCAAAACATAGCTAGTAGGTTGTAAGCTCTTTGTAACGCAAAGTTGCATTACATGATGTCTGGTTTTGTAGGGGTTTTGGCCACTTCCTTGGCTGGCCAGTCTAGTCTTAGATGGTCAGGCTGGGAGACCAGCTGGAACGACCAGCTAAACCAGCCTAGCCAGGCTGGGAGATCAGCTAAAGCCAGCTGCTTCCATCTTAAAGACCAGCCAACCAGCCTAGGCTAGTTTAAGCTGTTTTTTTTCAGCAGGGTATTTATTATGTTTGTTTTTTCTGTTAAAATGTAAATGTCAAAATTATCATATATGTCTGAGCTTATTGATGGAATTCAGTCAACCTGCTCGGAGGCTTCCATAAATATTTTGTTTACATGTAGAGTAGAGTATTTAATAGTGTGGAAGTTGTAACTTAGCACCCCTTTATGGGCACTAAAAATAGGCTAACCTGTAACTTACACATAACCAGTACAAGCAGCCTTGGACCTGCTGTACTGATCCCTATTTCCTACACAATGAGGAACCTACATCACGGTTTCATCTTTTAGCCTTTTTTTCATTACCCCTTAGATGGGCCCGGCCCCCCTCCCTTTGTTTGTTTTATTATTTTGTCACAGGTTTAAAAGCCTTTCTGAGGCATGTCACTGCTAATCCCATTGTGGGATGTGTTCGCTTCCCATCACCCTGGCTAATTAGAGATCTACTCATCTGGGGTTAATGGGAGATTAGTCCACAAATTAGGCATTCTGTAAGCTTATCCTCAGGAAGCCAAGACCAGTCCAAGTTCACAAATATATTAGAGAAATGGCAAGATTTTTTTCCCATTTATGATATTTCCTTGACTCATTCCCTGTCATAAACAATGTGGAAAAAGTGCACCTTCAGGGGTAATACACCTTGTACCTCAAAGGTACCTTATCTACACCTAAAATGTGTATGTTAGTACCTTATGTACCCATGTAAGGCATAACTATGAAACTTTAACCAGTAACAAGCTGTTGTATCTTTAAATTTTGGACTTTTTCTGAGAGTGCAGAGAGGCGGTATACCCTTTCTAAAGGTACTAAGTATCTTAAAAGACTCTTATGGTAACTTTTACATCCAACTACAAAACACCTGCATTGCTTACGAGACATTGTTGTCACTACAGCTGCTTGAGCGCGAGAGAAAACTGGCTGATAGACGAAAATTGCTAATATGAGACAGTCCACAGTCGTGGGCTAGGCCTGAGTAGTATGACATCATACTCAGAAAATCAAAACATAAGTGTATTGATGTCTTTCAATTTTGTTCAATGTGTTATTTTGATGTGTTACTTTTTAAGGAGAATTTAAGGAGTCATATCATGAGTAATCAAACTTTCTCTTATCTTTTAAGACAGTGGCATGCGAAAGTTTGGGAACCCCTTGCAGAATCTGTGAAAATGTGAGTAATTTAACAAAATAAGAGAGATCATAGAAAATGCATATATTTTTTATTTATTACTGTCCGGAGTAAGATATTTTACATAAAAGATGTTTACATTACAAGTCCACAAGACAAAACAAAAAATATCTGAAATTATTAAAATAACCCCCTTCAAAGTTTGGGAACCCTTGGTTCTTAATACTGTGTGTGGTTACCTGGATGATCTGAGACTATTTTTTGTTTTGTGATGGTTGTTCATGAGTCCCTTGTTTGTTCTGAACAGTTAAACTGAGCACTGTTCTTCAGAAAAATCCTCCAGGTCCTGCAGATTCTTCAGTTTTCCAGGATCTTTTGCATATTTGAACCCTTTCCAGCAGTGACTGCATGATTTTGAGATCCATATTTTCACACTGAGGACAGCTGAGGGACTCGTGTTTGAGCTTGTGTTTGTAACTATTAAAAAAGGTTAAAACATTACTGATGCTTCAGAAGGAAACACAATGCATTAAGAGCCGGGGGGTGAAAACTTTTTGAATTTGTAGATTATGGTAAATTGCACTTGTCTTCCAGGAAACATGCAAGTATCCTCTGTTGCTTCCGAAGGGCAGTACTAAATGGAAAAAAAAATTATATTTCAACAAAATAAGAAAAATTTAGACATCCTCATCTTGTTCAAAAGTTTTCACCCCCCGGCTCTTAATGCATCAGTGAATGTTTGAACCTTTTTTAATAGTTGTGTTTGAGTCCCTCAGTTGTGCTCAGTATGAAGAGATGGATCTCAAAATCACAGTCACCGCTGGAAAGGGTTCAAATATGCAAAAGATGCTGGAAAACTGAAGAATCTGCAGGACCTGGAGGATTTTTCTGTAGAACAGTGCATAGTTTAACTGTTCAGAACAAACAAGAGACTCATGAACAACCATCACAAAACAGCAACAACAGTCGTAGATCATACAGGTAACCACACACAGTACTAAGAACCAAGGGTTCCCAAACTTTTGAAGGAGGTTCTTTTAATAATTTCAGCTATTTCTTGTTATGTGGACTATATGTAAACATCTTTTATGTAAAATATCTTACTCAGGACAGTACTGAACAAAAAATAACATGCATTTTGTATGATCTCTCTTATTTTGTTAAAATTGTTTGTATAATTTCTCATGCCACTGTAAATGAGTTCATGATACTATGAAAAATAAGAATGTAAAACCCCAAAAATTCACCCTGGAGATATTAATTAAAATTTAAGCTGTATTTAAAAAAAAAAAAAAATTCAAATACACCAAGGGTTGTTGGCTGGTTAGCATGGGTCAGCAAAAGCTAAAAAAACTGCATGTTTAATACTAAGAGAAGGTTAAAAATGGTCATAAAGAGACATATTTTTATCGTTTAGAGCTTATAATTATGTGGACCTCAGGGGAAAACAATAATATTGGAAAAAATAATGGATATCCTCACATTAAAATCACACATTAAACCTTGTATCAGCTTTTTTTCCCCATATTTTCGATTGGAGCGACATACACAAATTTCTATTCCTCTCATGGAAATCGGCCACTTTAGCGGAACAGTTTTGGAAAATGGCCAGATTCTCTTGGTGAAATGTCAGCTGGCTTTGAGACTGACCACACATCTGCCAACACAAAAGTGAAAGCGTAGGAGCCCGGAGGAGATTCCTCAGTGGAATTCCTTTATAGTCCGCCATGCCTCAGATCAGAGAGATTTTAACTACATTACTTCCTCGAGCCATGTGTGCCGATGGCAACCTGAGTGTACTACTTTTGTCGGTGATGCGCTAATACGCAGATTAGAGATATCAATGGATTTTGCAAACAAGAGGGGAGAAATAGGCTTAGAATAACCAAACGCTGACTTCCTCTTAAAATCACAATGTTAACACACTAAACACCCCCTCGGGTCTGCTTAAGACAGAGGTCTTTGGGAATTTTACAGTTTTTCCAGTTTTTATCAGCATTGGGATTACATTTCTAGCCTGGCTTTGCCAGCCTTTTGATTTAAGATACTAGTATTTATTTGCGTCACACTGGAAGTCATTAGCGCAAATCTGTGGCATGAATTCTTCAAGTATAGGAACCCTCTCATGGCAGGGAAAAGAGAATTGTTAAAGATTATGCAAATGAATAATCACATTGCGGGTTTCATGAAGCAGATATCGACTATGGCACAAACCTGCACGAGGTTCCACCCCTCCAACGATTCAGCGATGATTGAAGTCACTGACGGACACACTCCTCCAAAGATCATCAAATGTTTCGGACCGTAGCAGATCGCATCAAAGAAGGCCCGCAATCCCTTCGCGTTGTCACACTGAAGAGACAAAAAGGAAGAAAATTAAGTCTATGAATACATAGAATGGTCATGTCAATCATAATGACATCAGCAGGTGTACTTGCTCTTAAAAAGCAGGTTTCAACCTTGAGAGCTTTTTCTTGATTTGTACTCCTCATGTACAACCATATTGCACTACCAAACATCCAATGCAACTTTCTTTCATAATATGGTGTAAAGGAAGAGTGTAAATGGGGAAAAAAAATACATGGTCTTTGGATTTCTGAATGTGAAAACATGTGTGATGTACAGGAAGGGCCGACTGCTGCGGCACTATGCGCCCATTTCATATCACTATGGCAACGCTCTTGGCTCTGTAGAAGTGCTGAAGGAAAGAAAAGATGTAGCTGGGCTATTGATTGTGATGTGAGCCTCTAACTGTTTTATCTTTGATTTTCTGATGTTGGTAATGATATTTCAGTCCCTGGTAAACACTTCCGAAGGTCAATTAACAGCAGTCAGCTTGACCCGACTCAATCCTAGTCGTGACCAGAAATGTCTCAACACTGCACACGGTGACCCGGTCAAGAATTTCCTCTTGGCTTTTGACCTCGCTTGCTAAAGTGCCTGCTTGTCTTGTTTAAACCAAAGAACACATTCAGTTTTGAGATTTAAAATGGCAGTAGAAGTTTATGGCTATTATTATATAAATAAATAAATGAAAAATCCCAAAGCATTTTGGTTTGGGACATTTTTTAGCAAGTGTGGGGATTTATTACCAAATATAAATAAATAAATAAACAAAAATAATAATAATAAATTAAATCTGATTCTCAGTTAAATGTAACTTTAAAAAATAAAATAATCAATAATAGTGATACTAGTATTATTGCACTTTATATATTTTGTATTTTTAAATACAATAATAACAAATAATAAATAGAGTGTGATAATACCATTATATTTTAAAAGAAAAAGTAAGTAAATAAGTATAAATGAGTATATATTAGTGAATATTACATTTTTTTAAATTTTCATATGAATTTTAATTTCAAACCTAAAATTAGCAAACTTTTATTATACTATTATGTTTTAAAATAAAAAAGTATTAAATAAAAAATACAATTATTTTATAGCACACTTAAAAAATACAATTCTAATATTTACATTTTCGTTTTTTTTCTTTTTTATATGACTTTTCATTTCAAACCTAAAGTCAGCAAGCTTTTATTAGGCTATTATAATTTAAAACAAAACGTGAGTATTAAACAAAAAATACAATTATTTTATAGCACACTTAAAAACAATGCTAATATCTGTATTTTATTTAAAAATACATAAAGTATTAAATAAATATAAAAAGTGAGTATTAAATAAAAAATACAATTATTTAATAGTACACTTAAAAAATACAATGCTAATATTTGTTTTATATAGAAATACAAAAAGTAAGAATTAAATAAAAATTGAATATTAAATAAAAAATACAATTATTTAATAATACACTTAAAAATACAATTCTAATATTTACATTTTCGTTTTTTTCTTTTTTATATGACTTTTCATTTCAAACCTAAAGTCAGAAAGCTTTTATTAGGCTATTATATTTTAAAACAAAATGTGAGTATTAAACAAAAAATACAATTATTTTATAGCACACTTAAAAACAATGCTAATATCTGTATTTTATTTAAAAATACATAAAGTATTAAATAAATATAAAAAGTGAGTATTAAATAAAAAATACAATTATTTAATAGTACACTTAAAAATACAGTGCTAATATTTACATTTTCATTCTTTTTTCCTTTTATTATTATTATTTTTATTATTATTTCAAACCAAATCAGCAAGCTTTTATTATACTATTGTTTTAAAATAAAAAGTGAGCATTAAATAAAAATAAAAATTGAGTATTAAATAAATAATAATACAATTATTTAACAGTACACTTTGAAAGATACATTGGTAATATTTACATTTTAATTTTTTTTATATATGAATTTTCATTTAAAACCTAAAATCAGCAAGTTTTTATCATGATAATATAGCACACTTAGAATTAAATAAAAGTATTAAATATAATAAATAAAGTATTAAAAATAAAAAGTGAGTATAAAATAAAAAATACAATTATTTTATAGCACACTTAAAAATACAATGGTAATATTTACAAATATTACATATATGAATTTTCATAATTTTTAGACTTAAAATCAGCACACTTTTATTTTGGTGGGTGGCCTGCAAGTAGGTACAGTATTATGCTGCCTTCAAGCCATGTCGTAATTACCGTAATTCCGAGATGACAACACGTGATATTTTACTCATAGCATTTAATTTTTACATGGGGAGTCTATGGGATTGACTCCCTTGTGCAGTCAGTCTCTAGCGGCCAGTCGATGAATTGCAGTTTTAGTCACTTCTGTTGGCTTCAAGAGGGAGACCTGGAGGTTGCCGCTTGGCCAAAACGAACCTGATGGCAGTCAAGTGGTACATCTGTAACTGCTTTAAATCGTAATTCTAAAAACATTCAGAGTTTACAAGTTCTAATTACGAGTTCAGGAACACGTGAGGGCTTTGGCGTTGATAATGTTGCCATAGAAACACATAATTCAGAGTTGAATGTCACACGTTTTCATCTCAGATTTACGGCATTGCGTGAATGCAGCATAAGCATTGCTGGTTTAAGCCTTGCCTGAGGAATGTAAGTGAAGTGCATCAGTGAATGAAATGTCTATGTATGTGCTTATATGAATAAATAGATAGATACACAATGGCACACTGTACATTTATTTTTAATAAAATAAGCTAAATATCATCTGACAGCTGGAAATGAGCAGCTTTGATATGATGAGAACTACTTTTTGTTTCCACAAGAGAAAAAAAAAATAGATTTGAAGTGGCATAAGATAACTGATGACTGAATTTTTAGCTAAAAACAAAAAATTAGACTTGCCAAAGTTAGAAACTTAAGACAAACACGTTTTTACCTAAAATAATCATGTAACTTAATCATCAAAGCCCAAAAAGTTGTGCTCAAAATCTGCTGTTCAAAAATCAAAGGTGTCATGTGACCGCTCAGGCTGAACGAGCAAGACGTTTCTGTTCTCGAGTATGCCTTTGAGCATTTATGTGAAAGCTATTTTTGGCCTACGACCAATGATACAACAGACGTTCTTACACAAGCAGTACATCTCTATTTCTGACACTCCATCACACTTGCTAGTGCTCACTAGCCAGTGAGCTTCAGCGTCAGAAATAGAAACGTTGAAAATAGACTGTGGCGTATGAAGAGCAGGAATATGAGATGAGGCACTGCAGGGCGAGTCGATTGAAGTGATGCTGTTCATAATGCTGAATAAAACAGCAGGCTTTTAAAAGAGCTCATTTGCATATTCCCTCCATATTCACTTAATTCTGGTCATCAGTAACCACAAAAACACTGAGTGCAAAACAGCCCTTTCTTCTTGTTTAATGAAAAAATCGTCTGTTCTCCAACAAGACGCTAGATTACAGCAGGTGTAGAAATGACAGTTGTCAGGAGTGAAATACGCTGTAATAAGTGACGGACGGATAAGCGCCTCGACCAATTAAGGACTACTGTGAAAATGAAACACGGTGACGACATTTAACTAGACACATCATCATCAACAGTCAATTTCAGCGTCATTTCAACCTACTGACCAAGGCTGTTGTCTTCAACCATACCCATGATCATTCAGTCAGTAATGAAGCTCCAGCTACAAATACCATTCCTGAACATTCACGCTGAACGAAATGTGAGGTAATTGACCACGAAATTGTGCTGCTCGTGTGACTGAAACACATTCTGCGCTGAAATCAAGGCACCTTTGAATACCAACAATCACAACGTGGTCGGTCGTTTGCCTTATAAGGCGCACATCCACGATCTGCAGAGCAGGCTTTGGCTATGTTGTCATGGGAACGCACTCCTCACTTTATACGCTAAGTGAAGGAGAAAGCAAGGCCGGCATTGATAGATATAGCACCGATTGGCTGCTACAATCATGATGCTATTAATCAGTATTCAGAGGTGACGTTTGAGGACTTAATTTTGGATTTCACTTGAGCTGGTGCCAGACGGAGAGGCTTGACAACAATAGGCCACCACAACATCATCGCAAACAATTTTTAATGAATCTATCTTATAACAAAACTTGTTTAAAAACACATTTAACTTAAAAAATTAAACTGGATTTATAGTCACTGACATATGTAAGGAATATTCTGGGTTTCAACAGCATATAATGGAATAATGTTGATCATCACAAAAATAAAATAATGTAGCAGATTTCAGCAAAAACACTGGATAAAATAACAGTATAGGGACCAATTCTCAGTATTAAAGGAGAAGTCCACTTTTTTTTTACATATAATGTACTCACCCCCTTGTCATCCAAGATGTCCATGTCTTTCTTAAAATGTCCATGTCATAAAGAAAGTTTTTTGAGGAAAACATTTCAACATTTTTTTTCATATAATGGACTGCTATGGTGCCTGATTTTGAATTTTCAAAACTCAGTTTAAATGCGATCCCAAATGCGGTTGTAAACAATCCCAGCCGAAGAAGAAGGGTCTTATCTAGCGAAACGATTGGTTATTTTCATTTAAAAAAAACACAGTTAAAAATACTTTTTAATCGCAAATGCTCATCTTGCCCTTTGTCTCCCTGAACTCTGTGTATTCTGGCTCAAGACAGTTAGGGTATGTCGAAAAACTCCAATCGTATTTTCTCCCTCAACTTCAAAAATCATTTCAAAATCATCCTACATCACTTCAGAAGTACCGACCCAGTCTTTGCAAAATGAACATGCAAAGAAGATCAAACACCCTTAACAAAAACAGCGATATAGGACGATTTTGAAGTTGAGGGAGGACATGAGATGAGAGTTTTTCGACATACCCTAACTGTCATGAACTGGAACAAAAACAGTCCAGGCCGAGTAAGACAAGACAAGCATTTGACATTAAAAAGTATATAAATTGTATTATTTTTATGAAAATAACCGATTGTTTAAACACTGCTGTGTCGGTCAGAGACACGCAACAATTCTGCTATGGCTTCAAAGGTAATATGTTCTCTGCAAAATTGAGCAAAAATGCATAATATAATCTTTAAAATATAACACAATATCAACTTTTTATTTACTGAACTATTGTATGAAATCACATTTAAGCTTATGATAGATCGAGACAAAATCAGCACTCGTGTCGTATTGCTCTTGCTGCCCATGTGATAAGTAATATACGTAAATATGAGACAAAACACATACGAGGCATTTTTTGCACCAATATCTTGAATTTTAGGGCATGACTGCATTTATGAAGTTGTTGCCCTGCATCATATTTGTCAACAGTCAACTAATGGCGTTAAAATATTTTAATTTTGATAACTAATTAATTAACACATTAAACTGACAACCCTAATTATATTATATCATATTACATTACATTATATTATATATTTAACATTCATTTATTTCAGTTTTAATCATTTTAATACTTCAACTTAAACATTTCAAGTTTTTCATCTAATAGTTACATTTTATTTTAGTTTTATTTCAATTACTGTAAATGATTTTTAATCATTGTAGTTAACAATAACAACACTAGCACTCATTTAGGAAGATTGTGTTTCTGACTCATCAAAAGTAAACTCATCAAAATATACTTGTGCATCTTATGATCTAAATTTCATGTTCATGTATTTATGCATTTCTTGCAGTGTTAAAAAAGTGTTATGTTGGCAAAATTTACAGTCAGTAATTATCATAAAATAAACCAATTAATATTTATACAGTCCCACTCAAACACTCAAAACAGGCTTATTTTGCCTGTGGTAACTGTACATTATCTGTTACTTGCATCGTCCAATTTACTTTCATTATAAGTGCCTGGGTAACAATATTTTGGGGGGGTTTACTACGCACACCACAAATGCTGACGACTGAGCCTAGAACATTCCTTTAACTGTCTGGGTCAATTTTGGAGCCTGAATCAAACGAACCTCTTGGGCCGGCTGCTCAACGAGAGTATGGCAGAGGGCAAGTCTGTGTTTATAGGACTGAGCCCCAAAGTCCTGTCAGTCGAGCCATTAGCATGGTAAGTCAGCCCAGCACAGTGACCACAAGACTTACTGCTGTTGACACACCATCCCTCCTGTGACCGGACTCTAGACCTCCAGTAGACGATCGAGGAGGAAAACCTATAAAGCCAAATCTCAAGCTCTGAAGCACCGATTATATGCAGATTCAGAGGATGTTTGCTGAATACACCAAATATATCCCTCTAGAAAAACATGTTAAAAGGAACCAGCTCTCTGAGGAAATACTCAACTATAACAAACTTGTTATTTATGGAAGCATTAGTAATTAGGGCAACTGGTAGAATATTACGTCTTTAACCGCATCTCTATGAACAAAACTGTAAACAAACATGTTTTAGTCAGATCATTCGCTAGCTTGATTTGCTCATTAATCTGCATGTGTCTGATGGAAAATAAAATAGAAGAGGACACATAAATTTGCAATTGCAGAAGCAAATGACTCGGAAAGGACAGTAGGCTAAGGATTATTAATGAAACTATTTCCTCTGACATCTTCAGCATCATAAAATGGCCACCCGTGGTATTGTGGCAACAACAAGGGATAATCACGGCAAGCTAACCATGATGAAACGGCTTGTTAACAGTGGCAACGGCAGCAGCTGCACCTGTCGCCAGTCAATGGCAAATTACTGCACCCAAGTATGCAACCTGAAGACTTCAGTACTAGGAGAGAGAAAGAGAGAGAGAGCAAATGAGGAGCAGAATGTCTCCTAGAGTCTGCTCCTCATAAAGAGGCTTAATGACACGCACAACATGACCAAAAGTGCATGAAAAAATAAAAAAATTCATTTGAAAATAGTTTTTTCACCAGCCTGCATATCGATGACACCCCCAATTTTCAATTTTCCTTCATCAATCACTAACCCCTTGTCCCTCTGCTGATTCTACCCTGTAACGGGCTTTCATTGGCCTGTTATCTAATCATTTGTGACTGAATACTTATCTGAAACCTCAAGTTACAGAGTGCAATTTGAACATGATTTCTGTCTTAGATTTTCTAATGTTAATAAAACCACTTCCTGGAAAAATAAAATAGACAAAGATAAAAGTCTGCATTTTATCAATGTTACACAATACATAATAAATAGTTATCTTTATGTATAGTTGGTTTTTTATACACACAAAGGTGATGTGGGTTGCCAGCATCTTTCAGGCGATGATCGTAAATATTGTATTTTGTGGTAGGTGAGTGATTTACATAGGTATGTAAATGGTAGCTAATAAAACAGAATAAACAATAAATGGCATTTATTGCTCCATTAAATGTTTTATTTCTCCTTAAAACACATAAATAGATGTGACTGGTGGGCGGACATTTGCTGTTTATAAAACCACTCACTTGTTAACTATTCCCTTTCACACTCTCTCTCTCCATACAGTATACATACATACATATATATATAAAATATATTATAAATATATATAAGGCAAGGTAGGCAGCATCTCCTCAAAAAATTGGAGAAGAAAAAAATTCATAGTACAAGAATAAAACAACAAAAGTCACATGAGAGGAGGCAATGCGATATGACTGGATATGACTGGTTATGTTCAGCTGTGATTGGTTCATGCGATAAATCCCACCTTTTGTGTTCGTGCATTAGTCTGAATGAACAATATAATGCCTTTAATGGGAAGACCAATAAAAAAGTAAAAAACTCACGCCACTGATATAAATATATATAAAAAAGTAGGGCTGCCCTCAACTAAAGATTTTTCTGGTTGACTAGTAGTCATTCATTTTAAGCATTAGTCGACTATTAGTCACAGATTTATTAATAAACCATATAAATCATAATAATGAGTCTTTAATTGCCTGCATAGACTAAGAAGCGCTTAAGCGCATGCAAAAAAAAAGCTTGCCACAGCGCACCGCCAGATATAATAATTATGAATGTGTCAGGAGAAAAACAGCAAGGCGAATGCATTAACATTTTAATAATTTATTGATAAACTAGTGCTTTCTTCGTGTTTGGCTTAAGAGCCGCAGTAGTGCGCCTGTATGCATTCACACTGATTACATAATCTGGGAATATTTGTTTTCCTTTTGATTTGGTTCATTTGAAAGTAGACATTTCACTTTCTATAGATATATTTATCATGTCTGTAAGGCAAGTGTACATGGAGTTTCAAAGTTTCGTGCTCAAGACGGCAGAAAGTGCATTGTGTTTGCTTTAATTATTGTACAAAAGCACAACGTTTTGTTGTTATCGTGAGTGCACACAAATAAACATAGAGTCTTTACAGATTTGAAGGATGCATTACTATTATCTGTATGAGCAAAAATGACGGAGTATTTTAAGAGCAAGTGACCACACCGGCACCTCCATCCATCAGGCATTAGGCGCGCTACTATTCAGCTTCCACAATTCGCAAAGACACTTCAATAGCGCACATTTTACTAGGTTAACATTAGACTGAGCATATTTTAGATGATAAACCATATTTGAGGTCGATGTCCTGCCAATGTACTATATTTCAACATAGAACAGCCATTTGCGATCTGAAACGATCTATTAAAATTTTTGTTGACTAACGGTTAAGTCGACTATACGGGGCAGCCTTATAAAAAAGAGAATTATAAATTAATATGTTTACTTTATACAACTTAATATAAGGTTATGCTCAGAGCTAAAAGTGATTACCCAAGAACGCTAAATGTTTGTACCTCCTGTTTGTCCTTAAGAAAAATGATGCCCTTTTTAAACTCTCAGCACTGCACATCAAGAGTTCAGCATGAGAAATCAAATCAATGCTGCCATTACGTCCAATTTCATTGTTTAAAAGCCTACAGCAGGAAGAGATCAGTATGGTACTTGTGCGGATGTTGATTGTTATGCTCCCTCCAAAGCAGGAACCGGCCTAATCCCACCCGCCACCCGCATCATCACCCAAATCAAACTACTGCCAAGATGCCTTTCGTAGAAAGACTTCTAAAACAGGAAACATGGTTCAAATGGATGCAATTTCAAAATAAGGCTATTATTCATAGCACTGCTATTACGGATTCTTTGTTCATAGATATTGTGCAATTTATCTTTGATGTTTATTGTAAAATAAGGCAGTGTGGTTAAGGCCATTCTAGCAATAATTCCTTAAGAGTCCTAAACTACTTTATCTCTGGCTGCAGCAAGTACAGTAGGGAGATCAAAGCGCTGACAATCAGGGTCACGTACGGTGTTCCTGTCCAAAAGCCAAGGGCTGAATTTCCCATTGCATCTAGTGCACACAGGCATGAGGGCAAAAGCAGCCCTGTGCATTTGTTCCTCTTCACTGGGCTCAGGGATCCATCGAGCTCCACTCACGCGCATAAATCCACCTCGATTTTTAAGACCCCAAGACAAGTGGCTTGGGCTTTTGGACATTTGTGACTGCAAACTAGCAGCGTACTTGCTGTGGGAATTTTTGCTTGAGATGTTAACACCTTTGTGTCGCATGAAACTGAACCAAGCACCCTGGTTTTGCAACATGGTGGAGTAGCTGAGAGGGTGCATTGATTGATTGCCAAGCACACCACAAGAGCAAAGCTAGTCACTCTGCAAACACTGAATGTTTTTTGTGTCTTGTTGGTGTGCAAACACACATCCTTCAGCCTGACTAAAACTATGATCCAGAAATTGGTTAACGGAGCAATGACAAGTAAGAGTGTCTAAGATTAAGAAAAGGAACATTTAAAACACGTGCCAGATGTACTCATGAATTCATGGTGGTTTCATATGGTTTTGATTGTACAGAACAATTCATGCAATTTTCAAGAACTTTAAAGTTTAAATTTAATTATTAATACAATAATTATTTAAAATGTAATGTAATGTAACCATCAGTTAAAAATGAATAACACATTTGTTTATATCTTGAATACATGTGATTGCACACTCCTTTTTTTCAAAAATGTTTTAAAATACACTTTTCAAGGTTTTTTTTTTTTTTTTTACCCATAGAATGAATTACTAATTAATAAATACTAGGGCTGGGGTTTGACACAAATTTCACAATTCGATTCTGATTCACAAGCTTGCAATTCATTTCTATTTCCAATTCAATTCAATATTGATTATTTTGGATATATATGAGGTACAGTACATGCCAAATTTTCTCAATGAAAAAAAAAAATCTTTACAACTAATGTTGTAAAATATACATGAAAGTCAGCTGGTACTACATTACCATAATACTAAAGGTTAAAAGGTTAAAATGAACTGATTTGTATACAAACGCCTAAGTTACACTCAATGAAGTTTTTATAATAATAAAGTTACAATGACATAATTATATTTCCCTTTCAGTTTTTTGAATGTACAAACATTCAAATGGTGGCTGTTTATTCAAACTTTAATTAAATATTGAAGAACAGTAAAAATTCTATTGAATATGTTATATGGTGCATATATTTAGCGAAATGCTCCTTTTTATGGTTCATTTATGGTCACTGAATACGTTTTTTTCGGAGGTAAATGTGACGTTACGTGACATTGTTTAACAAGCTGTTATATATCTTTGGATGTTTATTTATGTCTATTTCATGCTGAAACTGATATTAAAGCGGCAGAGATGATAATTTCATGTGCTGCTTATATTGAACTGACACCCTACAGCAATCTGTCACTCCACATTAAACAGCATCAAAACAGTACTTATTGTTTGAAACGGACAGAATTTGAAATCTCAAACTTTGTTTCATATCAAAAGTAAAAAAGTACAAAGAATATTGCGATTTATTCAGTGGGAGGTGCGCTACAATGTTGCGTTCATCAACTGAAAATAGGATAAACTAATCGATTCCTGAGCTTTAAGAATTTATATTGTTTCAGAAAAATGAGAACCGATTAAAATATAATAATAAAGTCACAATTACATTATATTTCTACTCCAATTCATTTTTTGAAATATAAAATGAATAAAAATGGTGGATGTTTATTTAAACATAAATGATACATTGAAGAACAGTAAAAAGTTATAATGAATACGTTATATGGTGCATATGTCTTGCGAAATGCTCCTCTCTAGAGGTAATTTTTCTGACTAATGAGTTTTTGGTCGCTGAATATGTTTTTTCTGAGGTGTATGTGATGTTACATGACATTGAACTGAGGTGCTACAGCGATCTGTCACTCTAAGACTTTATGTTTCATATTAAAAGTAACAAAGCACAAAGCTTTTTGCGATTTATTGGATGGGAGGTGAGCTACAATATTGAGAATCGATTAAAATCTAAAAAAATATATATATATTTTTTACCCAGCCCCTAATGCAATACATTTCTGGGGAGTTGCACCAACTGACATTTCAAACCTTGAACTAATCTTGCTTATTCTGATATTTAAAAAAAACATATTAACTTTAGTTTTTTTCTTTGCATGTTGGCAAAAACCTGGCACTACAGAGTGAATCAACCACCGCACGTGTAATGTAGCAGCTTAAGCATGAACATGACAAACCCGTGAACTGTGATGGTAGTGCTTGAGGGGGCTATGCCAAGACTAGTGTTGAATTACTGCCTTTTTTCCAGAAGACTGGAAACTAAACATCTCCGGATGAGCCCATTTTGCTCGTGAACTGTAAAAGCCATATTGTTTCGAGTCCACTGAACCATTATTAGTGGTTGAGGGATGAAAAATGACAAAATGCATTAAAAAAATTCCCCAATCCATCACCTCCAGAGGAAGCTGTGCTCGAGGCTCTGTTAAGCAAGTTGCATCACTGTGACATCAAGGTATTTCCAGACTCTGACATTATCAAAGGTTCCCACCCGAAGATGAACGACACTGTATACAAACAAACAGTAAAGAGAGCTATTAGTATACTGCTCCAAAGATGCTTTAAAACAATATATCTTTGTAATTGGTGGAAATGTGCAAAGAGACAGAGCGAGAAGGATGGCTGTGGAAAGGAAGGCCATTATCAAGTTAATTATTTCTTGGCCTGAGGTCCTCCATTCTCCCCAGGATGTCTCCTCTGGAGAGCCAGGGAGGGGAGGCGGGGGTAATTACTGCCATTTTGGATAATTGTGGTGATGTGGCGCTCGGTGCAGCATCAGGCCGGGATAAAAGGCAGGGATGAACACGGGCCAGCTCCGAGGCTGTGTTCGGCCCTCTAAGTGGAACGCCATCTAGTTCCCATTCCCAAAAGCCCTTTCTTCGCACTGCTTCCCTAAAGCAGTGCCCTGGCCTGAAAAACTGCCCTTCAAACAGAAATCTCTTCCTCCCAAGCAGTAATTTAAACAAATGGGATAAAACTAAATCCAGTCAGTGGAGAACTCCATGATTAATACAGTACGTTCATATATTAATTCTTTGCAAGGAAGACGATTTCCAGAGCACTTTTAGGGCTAAAGGTGCCAAGAGTTGTGAACACAACTGAATTATCTTCCCAGCTGCCACAAAGAGATGCATTGCAGAGACCCTGAGTAACCCAGAACTTGTAAGTTCCCCCTGCTTGCTGACAGCTAACGTGCCGTTGATCCATGGCTCTGCTGGCGACATGTTATTACTTAGACTACCACTCCCTGTCTGCACAGAAATCCCATT
Source organism: Labeo rohita (assembly GCF_022985175.1). NCBI lineage: Eukaryota > Metazoa > Chordata > Actinopteri > Cypriniformes > Cyprinidae > Labeo > Labeo rohita. The sequence goes on along the minus strand of NC_066887.1, from coordinate 13,182,704 downwards.
TTCAAGCCTAAGCCTCACCCTAAACGCTCATACCGCTTCCATTTATTTGTCATTACGCCTGGTGCCATGGCTGAGGCCATTAAGCATCCCGAACGAGAAGAGAAAAATGTTTTGCGAGCGACGATATACATACAGCAGATCCTCATGCATGAAATCAGCGAGATGTCTGATGGAGCCTTGTTTCTCCGGCGGGACTTAATGATGCTGCGGCTTCCGATGGGGGAAATGGCGACTGTGGAGCGTGTGCTGGTCATTCTGTGAGACAAGAGATCTCACCGTCACGGTCGGGGTAAAATACTTCTCTCGCTCAAGGCCTAAATACCCACCCATCTGCTCCAGCCCATAATGCTCAGAGTAATGGGTGCCATTCATCAACCTGACTGCTCTTGGACACGGAGCAGAGCAAAGGGTGGACAGCTGACTGACATGGTCATATTAAAGTCTGCTCTGAGATTTACACTATTTGGAGTCTTGTGACAACAATGTCCAACATAACTCCATTTAATCAGCTGCACGATCGCTCCACGTCTAGACACTTGTTGTACTCGTACGGTTAATATCCTCATGGCAATCCTTAGAAAACACTAAAACACTGTAAAGGCACAGATATATGTACAGAAAGAGGGCACACACAAAGGCAAGGATCAGTGCTTCCTACAACACAGCAAAGGACATCGCATTTAACTGAACTGTTAATGAGTTTGAATTTAATGAGATGATATTAAGAAACAAGTATGGCAAAATACTAGCAGGAAGACATGCTTCTATTCAGGGATTCTCACAAGATGCAACCAGTGTAGTCTCATTCACAAACATATGATTCTTATAGACAGATATTTTAATGAATCATTCAAAAAGACAAGATACTGGTTTGGGTAAGATGAATCCATCACTGAACTAACTCACTGAAATACTGTTTCACAAATAGGGTGTGCGATAATGACAAAAAATGATGTCCGATATTTTCTGGAATTTTGCTGATAACGATAATTAGACAATATTTTGCTGAGCATGTTATTGTGCAGGTACTTTTACAGGTTTAGGACTCCTGTGGACAGCAACTCCCAAAGCTTCTGTTATTCTTCATATTCTGTGTAGCGATTAGTTTGCAGGAGTAACAAAAATTAACTTTCCCAATAAGTTTAAACTGATTTTTACCTTTTATGGTCTTGTTTACCTTTCTTAAGACCATTTGTTCCCAACCTAAATAAATGTATGAATCATCTTGTGTGTTAAATTCTTAAATTTAATCAATAAATTCAAATACTAAGACACTGTAGGGCTGCCACCAACTAAATAAAAAATCAGTATCAATAAAATTAGTTTGCAATGCAGAAGTGGTGCAGAATCTACATCTGAAGTGGCATTTAGACGCATTCACACAGACTGTTTAATGCAGGACATGAATGCAATTAACCTGCAGTTACAATGCATAAATGTTTTTTTAATAAATTGAATACTGTTATTTGAAATGATTTTGGGGGAAAAAGGAAACATACTTTAAATATAAACCTAAAATTGACAGTAGGTAGCGGCAAATCACGGCATGAGTGCATAATTGAGTCATTAATTCAACTGATTCATTTAAACTGCTGATTCAGTAAAGAAACTGTCGTGTTTTTCTCAGAGACACAAAACACTTATATTTTCACAGTTGAAATACAGCAAAAACAGTAAATGTGTCTAAAACTTCTTGTTTATTGAGCTGTTCATCAAATCTGTATCACATTTGCGATTGTGCTGATATTTGGAGAATCACATCACTCTTCGTGTGATATTAACTATATCAAATTACATAAATATAAAAGACAAATAAAAGTCATACTGGGACATTTTTGCCCCCTTTTCTTGAATTTTGGGGGAATTCTGAAAGTATTTTAATTAGTGCCGGGCAACGAATCACAACCAATCGCATCCAAAATAAGTTTTTGTGTATATAATATATGTGTGTGTACTGTGTATATTTATTATGTACATATAAAGACACACAAACAGTATATATTTTAAAAATATTTAGATTTACATGTATATATTTATAGTAACATAATTTATTTAGATAAAAATACATTTAATTTATAAAAACATTTTTCTTAAATATACACATGCATGTGTATATATATATATATATATATATATATACATTATAAATATACACAGTACACACATATATTATGTACACAAAAACTTGTATTGTGGATGTGATTAATCATGATTAATCACTGCCCAGCACTAATTTTAATAGACCAAATCACGCAGTGCTCACGTAGTAGTCTAAGCTACATCCCGTAGTGTATGCATGCATGGGTGTGTTTTTGTTTGATTTCTGCAATATATTCGATATTGTCAAATCACATGGTGTGTAAACATCAATTACAATATTTTCATAGACACATATATCGCACACCCCTAGTAATATAATGGTTTCTACACTTTTTTTGTAAAATGAAATCCAGCGTGTGTGGCTACTAAAAAGTACAGATGCTACCAACTTTACCAAATTTAACAACATAACAAGCTGACAAAACTCGAATGCATAGTTGAGCAAACTAAAGTCAGTTTAATTACGGTTTCATCACAATATATTTATATAACCTGAAATGGCATAAAATGTTAACAAAAACAACAAAAATTTCAGTTGATTGGATATGAAACCCACTAGCAATGTGGTTCAGTTTACTGCTGTAAATAGTTGAATTATCATCATAAGATAATTATTTATTTCATCTTAGTTACTGACAACAAATATTTAAAAAAGAAAAAACTAAATAAACACTGACTGACACTGGCATCAATCCTGTCGCGGTAAACCTGCATCAGGAATGCAATGTCGCGTGCTATTTTTGGCGAATAAGATCCGTGTTTCATGACAGCAGCCAAACTGCGTGTGCCCACGACAGACGAGAGAGGAAATGGCTTCTCCTCCACACTGTGTTCGTGGTAAGAAGTGTTTCTGGTGGCGTGCCTTCAGTCAGAGGGCAGGGAAATGAAGCGCAGCCTGCTGATGCTCTGAAGGAGAATTATGCAGCGGCATTGTGATGCACAGTGCTGGAGTGCCTGTTCAAATGGAGAGCTTTTGAGTGCTGCAGCCCAGCTCTGATTGTGTGGCACAAAGCCGACACCACGAACACAGATGCATTAACCTGCGTGTTTACAGACAGCTGACAATGACCCTCGGCAATCACCAATCGGTTAACAAAGGAGCACAGCTTTATCCACAGACCAGGTGGCCGGCTAATATGAGATGTTAACCGTAAATGAAACACCAAGCCAGATCATGTGTGAACTGCAGAAGACCAAGGAACTGATGTTATCACAAAGAAAACATCTCAGCACATTTAATAATTAGTGTCCTCGGGGTTGTCGGAGGAGATATACATAGAGCATGCTTGCATGTCACTTGTGTGGAGTCTAATTTGAAGTTAACAAAATAAATATCTAATCATTTAAATGAATTTAAGCAGAATAATCACTGTGGCATTTTTTCCTCCGTAGGTCAAAGAAAGTTAATTGCTCTTTACTGTAGCCTGTAGCTGACAAACCTGCAGGAAAAGACTGATGTGTTTCTCCAAAGGAAATAATAAGCAAAAGCCTTTGACCTCATAAGCACCGTAAGTTGAACTGCAAAACAAAATGGATAAACAGGAAAACATTAAACCCTCTTGTGTTTCAAACATTCATTCAAACAGTAGGGCTTACTCCCTTTTTGGTGGTGCATTTAATCAAGGTGACTGTACAATTGAAGCCATTGTACACCAAACAAGTGACCATACAAATGCTGCGGCAGGAGCAGGCGGAAAATACTCATTTGAAGAGCTGATGTCAGACACAGCGTTGCCATGACTACAGGGAATGAGCAGGGAGCCTGAATCTTTAGAGAAATTAAAGGGAAGGTTAGTCGGTTTTAACATTTTACTTCTCTTACGCTGCCAGTCAGTTGCTCATTTAGGTCACAGTCTTGTTTCAAAAGTTTTGTAGAAAAGATGATTTTAAAAATGTGTCCGATCTCTTTTTTAGCAGTCAGTTCACTTACAAATGAACATTCTGTCGTTTTGCTAAATGTTCATGCTGCTCTTTGTGACCAAAACGTGCTATAAAAGTGGTCTTTATTTCTCAAGTCGAATAGAAATTAAGGTTTTTGAGGAAAACATTCCAGGATTTTTCTCCATATAGTGGACTTCAGTGGGGATCAACAGGTTGAAGGTCCAAATTGCAGTTTCAGCGTGGCTTCAAAGGGCTCTACACGATCCCAACCGAGAAATAAGGGTCTTATATAGCAAAACGATGGGTCTTTCTGAAAAAAAGAAACATTCATATACTTTTTAGCCACAAATGCTCATCTACTCACATTGGAAAGGTCATGCATGATGTACCGGAGAAAGTACCGACCCAAAGAAAGTCAAATGCCTTTACTAAAAAGATTTTAAAGTTGGAGAAGAGAATTAGATGGAGTTTTTCGTATGGAGTACGCAGATGAAGAACTAACCACACGTGACCTTTCCAACATGATTACGTAATGCATAAAGACGCACATGCACATTGCAGAGCTAGTGCGTAATGAGCATTTATGGTTAAAAACCATATAAACCTTTATTTTTTTTTAGAAAATGACCAATCGTTTTACTAGATAAGATAGTCGTGTAGAGCCCTTTGAAGCTGCATTGAATTTGGACTTTAAACCCGCTGATAGAAGTCTACTATAAGGAGAAAAATCCTATAATGTTTTCCTAAAAACCTCTATTTCTTTTCAGCTGAAGAAAGAAAGACATGAACATCTTGGATGACATAAGGCAGAGTAACTTATCAGGAAATTTTCATTCTGGAAGCAAACTAATCCTTTAAGCCCCACGAAAAACACAAAAATATTATTAAACACCATAAAGTTTTCATGCACTACATTCCAAGTGATCTGAAGCCGTTCCATAGTAAGGTACAGATGAATACTTAAGTCGTTAAATTTAAGTTAACGTAAACTTTTATCTCCTCTACAGCGGCTGTCTGTCATCCTCCATGCTTGGTTACGTCAGTCAAGACGATGAAATTCTCTCTTCAAGATATTCCTATTATACTTGATCTGTAGATAAAGATCAATGGTTTTGCATAAAAGGACTTTATCTTGCTGGTGTTTAGTGCTGTTTCTAAATCATGTTACTTTCTTCCGGATGTCTGTTAGATCACAACACTGAAGTAAAGAGTACTATGAATTGTTCTTCACAGTAACTGAAATTTAAAACTGTTAACAGAAAAGGCTCAGTAAACTATTGCTCAGATATAATACAGTACGCATCAATATCTCTTCCCTTTGTGATCTGAACTATTCTATGTGACTCCATATTACTTCAAGCACATCATTCTGCACACAGGATGCGCATAACCACTTTGTGTCCCTCTCCATTGTAGCCTTTCATATTATAATATTTTTGCACGATGAAAGGTCATTAATAGTCTTTCTTGCTCTATCATATGTTGCTGCCTCATAACAGTGCTATACCTTTAAAAGATATGTCTTCTCATTTGATAGTATATATTCACATATAAATTAATTTATATATAAATATGTACATGAATTTATACATAAATGAATTTTTTTTACTTGTCTTTCATGAATGTATTTTACAATACAAAGACTATGTGTACCATTTTACCAGATTTAGTCCTACAAGTATTTACTTTTGGTTGTTCCCCACTAAATAATGATTTTTTTCACTGAATGTTTAGATTTTTTTTTTTTATTTTAAAGAGTGATTTTCGCTGCTGAATTATCCACTAACCTAGTTTATGATAGTATTTTTTATCATTTGTTATTTTTCTTTATAATGAAGTTGTCTAGATTTAGTAGATTGTTTTTAACACAAAAGAGCGTGATCAGTTCAACACACAGAAGTAGAGAAATGCTACATTGATTTAAAAAGAAAAAAAACAGTGCTAGTATCGCATCGGTATCGGCCAATACTCATTCAAATTTCAAGTTTGACACCAAAGACATCAGACGTCACTGGTTATGCCACATGTTCACCGTTCTGTGTCTTGTGTTAAACTAATATGTTAAAGGAGAAGTCCACTTCCAGAACAAAAATGTACAGATAATGTACTCACCCCCTTGTCATCCAAGATATTCATGTCTTTTTTTCTTCAGCCGTAAAGAAATTATGTTTTTTGAGTTAAACATTTCAGGATTTTTCTCCATATAATGGACTGATATGGTGCCCCCAAGTTTGAACTTCCAAAATGTAGTTTAAATGCGGCTTCAAACGATCCCAAATGCGGTTGTAAATGATCCCAGCCGAGGAAGAAGGGTCTTATCTAGTGAAACAATTTTCATTAAAAAATACAATGTAAATACTTTTTAATCTCAAACGCTCGTCTTGTCTTGCTCTCCCTGAACTCTGTGTATTCTGGCTCAAGACAGTTAGGGTATGTCGAAAAACTCCAATCGTATTTTCTCCCTCAACTTCAAAAATCATTTCAAAATCATCCTACATCACTGCAGAAGTTCTGACTCAGTCTTTGCAAAGTGAACATGCAAAGAAGATCAAACACTCTCAACAAAAAAGGTAAAACAGCGAACAGGTGATTTTGAAGTTGAGGGAGAAAATGAGATGAGAGTTTTTTGACATACCCTAACTGTCATGAACAGTTCAGGCAAAGTCAGACAAGACGAGCGTTTGACATTAAAAAGTATATAAATTGCATTATTTTTATGAAAATAACTGATCGTTTCGCTAGATAAGACCCTTCTTTCTCGGCTGGGATCGTTTACAACCGCATTTGGGATTGTTTGAAGCCGCCTTTAAACTGCATTTTGGAAGTTCAAAATCGGGGCACCATACCAGTCCATTATATGGAGAAAAATGCTGAAATGTTTCCCTCAAAAAACAATTTCTTTACGACTGAAGAAAGAAAGACATGAACATCTTGGATGAAAAGGGGGGTGAGTACATTATATGTACATTTTTGTTCTGGAAGTGGATTTCTCCTTCAAAGCTCTGGACTTTTTGTTTCCCGATCTTATCCTTCAATATTTTTTTTTTTGAGGTTGGTTCGGTTCCCATGTTTTGTGGTTCTTGTGTCTTGTTTATCTTCATTATTGTTATCAAAATTCATCTCTGCTGAATTAACACAAAGGAAAACAGATATGGCTTTAACTCAAATGCAAAATTAACGTGGGTATCTAATTGCTTCAGTCATTTTAAAGTGTTTCCGCCACCTTCTCAGGGTCACCTTCCAAATTAGAATAATATCTCAGTTTAAAGCTCTTGACTTTTCGTTTCCCGGTCTTATCCTTCAGTAGTTTTTGTTGAGGTTACTTGGTTCGGTTCCCATGTTTTGTGGTTCTTGTGTCTTGTTTATCTTCATTATTGTTATCAAAATTCATCTGCACTTAGATCCTCTCTCAGTTCCTTGGATTTCAGAGCTTCTTAGCATTACAGAAGACCAGACCAATTAAAAACAGAGCCAATACAATCATGGGGAACCAATCAAAAAAACTACAAAAGAGCTACAAAACCAACACAGGAAACTACTAAACAAAGACTATGATGTAAAAGTCTAACAGGGAACATATAATAAGTTATCATATGTCTCACATAACATGTACTGAGTTTGTTGTACTGTAAATGTGTAAACATGAATGGGATCTGAGAAGTAAAGAGTATTTTTTAGAAAATAAATTAAATCTAGGTCTGTTATTAAATGTTATATGATCTTTTGTGTTTTGTGATTGTGTTTGTAATTTGGAGTGACAACAGTAAGTTAACTATTCCAATAAATTCAGGTTACGCCTCAAGAACAATACGTGAGACAGAATAAGGAAAGTGCGAGTACAGTGGTGTGCAGCAAGACCATGTGGTCTGTTCCCTACCTTCTGGAATGAACAAACTTTGCGAGTTAAAAAAAGAAATCAGCTTGAAAATAGAAACACCTCATTATACGAGACCTTCTGTGCAGTCTAGGTCAGCTGTTAAGACAGTGAGACGAAAGAGAGATGATTAGTAAGAAATCTTCACAGGACCATGCTTCTGAGCCAAAATGGCTGACTGCTGCTCGAATCCCTAACTCATTCTTTGTGTTTCTGAAGTATGTCAAGAAGCATGTGTGGAAATCAACAACCTAAGTAGGTCACGGAGGCTTTCATTGAATCTCTTACATATTTCATCAAACATGCATCAGTCTACAGTACACGTATGCTTGGCTACTGACTTCTTGATGGCTTAATTGTTCATGTGCTGTTTTTCTCACATAGGCTCTACTGAATTAACACACAGGAAAACAGATATGGCTTTAACTCAAATGCAGAATTAACATTGGTATCTAATTGCTTCAGTCATTTTGAAGTGTTTCCGCCACCGTCTCAGGGTCACCTTCCAAATTAGAATAATATCTCAGTTCCATACACTCCAAACAGCTCTCAAGCGTACTGTATATAACAGCTGCAACCACCGACTCTCCTCTTTCAGATTAATATTTGACGAAGTGAACCGCTTGAGTCTTGATTACAGCAGGAGCCAAACCTGGAGAGAACGGGGCCTTGTATATACCGGAGCAGGTCAGATTTCATCATGTTATTCAACCCAGAATCCTCTCATCTCACTGGAGAAATTTCATAGAACCACTTCCTCATTTCCTGCTATACCGATCTCTTCCTGAGTACCGCAAAACTGAATGCCCACTATCGTATGCCGTTGTCCGAGACTCAGCTTGTGGGAACCACAGAGGTTACGTGCATGGCAAATGGAGACAACGGCCCTGGTTTCTGGAAATATTCTGACAGCAGGCCTTGGAAAGCTTGGAAACTGACCTCTCAGTGTTGTAGTCCTGCTGCCCAGTGAGGGATCAGGGATTTAATCGGTGGGTTCTGACGACATATGGTGTTGTGATATGATGCCACACAACACAACACAACACGTTACTGTCGGATTACAATGCTGTCAGTTCATGTCAACTCAGTTTACAGGTTTACATTTATTCTGTCACTTATCAGTAGTTTTGGACTACAATACTGGGAGGAAGCTAAAATATACAAGCATTCCCATTCATGCCAGTTACTTCTGAATGGCTATCAGTGAAGGAAAGATGGATAACTTTAGGTCCAGATGGTGTAGTTATAAAATCTACCAGCAAATATGTGACCCTGGACCACAAAACCAGTCGTAAGTAGCACAGGTATATTTGTAGCAATAGCCAACAATACATCGTAGTAGTCAAAATGATCAATTGTTCTTTTATGCCAAAAATCATTAGGATATTAAGGGGAGACACTGCAGGCAAAAACGCTGCTTTTTCATGCACCTGTCAAGTTTGAGATTTTGGGCTTTTTGGTTTTATCATAAAGTTATATTTTTAAGACTAGTGGAAAGAAAACATCCAAAAGACACTGTTAAATGTTTGTTTTATAGCACTTTATCTACTTGTGTGAATAGATTTAAAGGGGTCATCAAATGCAACATTCACTTTTACATGTTGTTTGAACATTAATGTGCAAAGGATGTAAGGTAGAAATATCTCTCATTGAGCAATTGAGGTGTTGTGTTGCTGGATGTAATAATGAACATAGTGGTCGTCATTTACTCCCAACATGTGAGCCGCTTTAGATGCAGTGGATTATGTTTGTTTGTGAAGGGAAGGCACCTCCCGATCTACATAAATGCGTCTATGTTCGCGCAAATCATTCAAGATCCAGCTTTGCCTACACTGTAAAAAACAATTTGTTGAGTCAACTTAAAATAATTTGTAACCTGGCTGCCTTAAAATTTTAAGTTCAGTCAACTCAAAAAAAGTGTATTCAACTCGAAATGTTAAATTATACTAAGTGACAACTTAGATATTTGAGTTGAATCAACTTACAATTTTAAGGCAGCTGGGTTACTTACCCATCTGTTAAGTGGTTTACATAATTAATTGTGTTTACATAAGTTTAGTAAACACAAATATATAAGTTGTTACTTAGTACAACTTAACATTTCAAGTTGGCTAAACTTATTTTTGTTGACTGAACTTAAAATTTTAAGGCAGCAGGGTAACAAATTATTTTAAGCTGACTCAACAAATTGTGTTTTTTATTTTTTACAGTGTACAGCAGAAGTGAGTATAAGTTTTTTATGAATGTCTGCAATCACCTTTCCTAACAACGTGCTAGGTAGCAAGTTTTGTGGCTAAACACGCTAAATGCGGCTAAAGTAAACAATCTCTCAGAGCAGCTCATCACTCCACAGAGAGTAGAGAGGGGCGGGGCGAGCAGAGCTCATTTGCATTTAAAGGAACAATCCATCAGAATGGGATGCTTTTTGCAGAGCTAATTTTGACAAGGTCAAAAGGGTGTTGTTTTACACTACCATTGAGAATTTTTAACCAAAGTATATTATAGACTTTTCATTAAGACCCTAAAGAATAATATCAACTTGTGAAAAATGGGCATCTGATGACCCCTTTAAATTACAATACATATTTTTAAAGGATGTTTTTTCAAAATGAGTTTTTTCCCCTACACTGAGACATAAATATCCACTTCAGTAGCACTTGCACACACCAGATTTTACATTTTTATTTCTGTCTATGTCCTATTACAGAGAGATTTGTTCATATATAACATTTTATTCCCCCCAAAATTGTAAAAAAAAAAAGTATATTGTTTTCTGTCAGTTTTTTTTTTTCTAAATTATGGAGTGACAAAATGAGATACCCAAAATTCCCTCTGTAAAAACATTTGACTCTAATATGTCAAAAACATGAACAAGAATTTTGAAACTGATTTCATCCAGTGTTTAGATTTTTGTACTAGACATTTATGCAAATTGCATATTTAAATCTAACATTTTAGAAAACTTGTAATACAAAAAATGATTGCATTTATCAGTGTGATCAATCAACTGAGTTATCAACTGAAGTAAGGTGAATACTATTAGTTAATTTTTTTACCCTATTAACCTGCAGTGTCTTACCTTAAGTAAAGATCATGTTCCATGAAGATATTATGTAAATTCAAAACTTAATTTTTGATTAGTAATATGCACTGCTAAGAACTTCATTTGGACAACTTTAAAGGCGATTTTCTCAATATGAGATTCTAGATTCTAGATTTTCAAATAGATGTATCTCATCCATATATTGTCCTATCCTAACAAACAAACCATACATCAATGAAAAGCTTATTTATTCAGCTTTTCAGATGATGTATAAATGTTAATTTAAAAAAAATGTACCCTTATGACTGGTTTTGTGATCCAGGGTCACATATGGCCTTCCAGGTTGTCTAGACTCAACTTCCATTACTCCGAGCTTCAGCAAAACCACAGGCAAGCCAGTCTTTCCCATTTAATGAAAACAGCACCTTTTAACCCAAACAGGAAGTGAACCCTCAAGTGGAAGTGGAGTGATGGCCGACCCCATGTTGAGTGCCAGACCACCACCCGCAAAAGAGCACAAGTGATCCCACACCTGTTAAGACTGACAGGCTGAGGGAGGGGAAAAAAAAGGCCAGTCTCTCACAGGAGCATCTGACAAGGGAAACGCTCCCTTCTCTGAGCTCAGTCCCTCACTGGATTACATAATCACTCTTTTATGCTGTATATGAAGGTGATCTAACTAGAGTACTAAGATGACATACTTAAAAAAGTATATATACAGCCACAGCTAAAATAAAGTCTAATACATGACTTTGGAGCAGGAAGTATGTACTTGAGGGCTCTTGAGTGTCATTAGTGAGCAGCCAGCACATATCAGGACAGAGATGCTGCATCTCCTCTGACTGAACCCACTGGTCATTCAGCCAAGCATAGCCAAACACACACATCACATATACACAAAAATAGTGACGTTGTCTTATACTCCTGCTCTTTCTCTATCTCTCTCTTCTGATAGCGTACACACAACCTACACACTTCATGAGTACTAAAATAGCACGGCTGTCCGTATGAGCCTCCGCATTTTGAGTCCAAACAAGCCCAGGTTTTGCGCGGCTCCGCAGCCCAGGGGGAAGATGTGCAGATGTATAATTCACACAGTTTGCAGTTGGATTAAGTAGACGAGATATAAAATGCACAAGTCGACATCTGAAATGTCCTCTTTGCTGCAAGAAGTATACAGTACTCAAGACGAATAGAAATATAGTTAAAGTCAAAAGTTTACATACACCTTGCAGAATGTACAAAATGTTAATTATTTTACCAAAATAAGAGGGATCATACAAAATGCATGTTATTTTTTATTTAGACCTGAATAAGATATTTCACATAAAAGATGTCTACATATAGTCCACAAGAGAAAATAGTAGCGAATTTATAAAAACGTTTACACACACTTGATTCTTAATACTGCGTTGTTACCTGAATGATCCACAGCTGTATACTGATAGTTGTTCATGAGTCCCTTGTTTGTCCTGAACAGTTAAACTGCCTGCTGTTCTTCAGGAAAATCGTTCAGGTTCCACAAATTCTTTGATTTTTCAGCATTTTTGTGTATTTGAACCCTTTCCAACAATGACTCTATGATTTTGAGATCCATCTTCTCACACTGAGGACAACTGAGAGACTCATATGCAACTATTACAGAAGGTTCAAACGCTCACTGATGCTCCAGAAGTAGAAACGATACATTAAGAGCCAGGGGGTGAAAACTTTTGGAATTTGAAGAACAGGGTAAATTTAAAGTATTTTGTCTTCTGGGAAACATGTAAGTATCTTTTGTAGCTTCTAAAGTGCAGTACTACATTTAAAAAATATATGATTTTTAGGCAAAATAAAAATGTATACATCTTCATTCAGTTCAAAAGTTTTCACCCCCTGGCTCTTTTTACCTTCTGTTCAGACGCTTAAAAAGTTGTGGTTATTTTTTTAGAAAATGACCGATCATTTTGCTAGATAAGACCCTTATTGCTCAATTGGGATGTGTAGAGGGCTTTGAAGATGCATTGAAACTGCAATTTGGACCTTCAACTTGTTGATCCCTAATGAAGTATACTACATGGAGAAAAATCCTGAAATGTTTCCCTCAGAAACCTTAATTTCTTTTCGACTGAAGAAAAAAAGACATGAACATCTTGGATGACATGGGGTAAGTAAATTATCAAGGAATCTTCATTCTAGAACTGATATAATCCTTTAATAAAGTACTGAGCAACATGTAAAACATTTGTAATTTATGCTTTTAATCACATGTGAAAGATAACATATTTTTATTTTGATATTTTTGGCATGCAAACTTATCCCAGCTTGCTATTTGCTACAGAGTTCCCTAGTTTTGACAGTTAGAGTGTTAGAGAGTTAGGTTGGGTTAGACAGGTGAAGCCTGCTGTGCACAGAACAGACCAGCGGAGTCTGAGAACATTTGGAAATGAAGCAAAGAACTCTGGGACATGTCAACCACTCTCCTCGTTTAACCTCACATCGGCACGCATCGCAAACCGCAGCGGCTTCCCCTGAGCAACACGGGATAAGGGGGCGAGAGGAGCGCGAATACAACCCGAAACATCCAGCTGTCTGTGTAGCTAGAAAAAAATTAATAAGTGAGAGGCAAAGAAATTAGTTTTTAAAACAAAGAAAAGAGAGAGAAAGAGAGCGTGACAGAGAGAGAAAGGGGGGTGCAGAAAGTATCTGGCCTTTAGATGAAGATTTGCAGTGACAGTATGGGAACAGGATCTTGTGTCTCTTCCATCATTCTGTACGGAGTCTCACAATTTCTTTTTCACTCTCTACATCACCTTTTTTTCCCTCCATTCACTCGCTCTTCTGCCCTTCTGTCTCCCCCTGGGGATCTGAAGAGGATATTCCTTATATTTGATTTCTCTTTTTACACAGCTCTGCAGTATACCTACACTGCAAAACACAAGTACATGTATTCAGCCCTATTATTTTAATAATACAGATACAGAACAACAAAATGCATAACAGATTTATGCAAATTCCTGACAAACCAACACAACTAAACTCAGCTAACAGTATGTTAACAGCTAAGCTGAAGTGTATAAAGACCAAAACAAAAGTAAATTTCTTAATTGGATTTTGTAATGAAATACATTTTAGAACTGTTAAGAAATTGGTATTGGTATTGCTATATTTTGATGACAGCACATTTTAGCAAAAACGTGTATTATCATAATGCACCGAGATGTTTATTCGTGAGTTTTTTTCTTTGTTCAATTTCTTCTATTCTCATTATAAATGTCTAAATAATCAAACAAATTTCTAAATAATCAACAATCATTATAAATAAATTTCTACATTTTCAGTACTGTACAATGTTTAAAATATTATGTTAAAATATTAAGTGATTAAGTAATAAAAATTGTTTTTATGGATCATGGTGGTGTTCGCAGAACTTTACTGAATGCTAATTTATTTTTGCTTTTTATCATAATGCACGAGATGTTTATATGTGAGGTTCTTTTTCTTACATTTCTACTATTATAACATTAAAGCATTAAAGTTCAACGAACACTTCCATGATGCATAAATAACAATTTTATGAACATATGGTATTTTATTAAAAGTTTTTATTAAATTTTTTAAATGATTAATTATTTTATTAAAATGATTTTTTTATTAAAAGATTGTTGAACTTATTTAATTTATTTATTTTTGTTTATTATCATAATGCACAAGATGTTTACACCTGAGGTGCTTTTTTTAAAAATACATTTCTATTATTCTCATTATAAATGTCTAAATAATCAAACTAATTTCTAAATGTTTCAAAATCAATAATCATTCTAAGTAAATTTCTATAATTAATGTTTAAGTCCACTTCCAGAACAACAATTTACAAATAATGTACTCACCCCCTTGTCATCCAAGATGTTCATGTCTTTCTATCTTTAGTCGTAAAGAAATTATGTTTTCTGAGGAAAGCATTTGAGAATTTTTCTCCATATAATGGACTTCACTGGTGCCCCGATTTTGAACTTCCAAAATGCAGTTTAAATGCAGCTTTAAAGGGCTCTAAACGATCCCAGCCGAGGAAGAAGGGTCTTATCTAGCGAAACGATCAGTCATTTTTTTCTAAAAATAAAAATGTATATACTTTTTAAGCACAAAAGCTTGTGTAACACAGGCTCTGGGATGCGCATCCATGATGCTACAAATTAGTAATGGGTCGTTTTGAACGAATCTTCAATATGACTCACGAAGACCGAGTCGTCTCGGGGAGTGATTCATTCAGTCGCACATGCGCAACATCCTATTAGGTTCTGGACTGGAATTAGTTCACCTCTTTCGAGTCTTCAGGTTTTTCAAGTCATTCGTTCATCTTATGGTTCTGTCACGTGATGAACGAACGACTCAAACCCGAAAACTTGTCGGATAAGAGGTGAGGTAAGCTAATCATGGACTAAAGACCCAGGTAAACAATGAATTAATCTTTTCTGTTTCTTATAGCATTATAGTTTTGTCTGGTTTGTAGGGTGATCAATGTCTGTGTAAGCAGTAGATGTGTTTGGGAAGTAACATGTAACATTTTAATTATATTTTGCTAAAATGAACAAAATGACTCTAAAAAAGATTCGTTCATTTTGCTGAACAAGACTCAAAGTCTGGGTAAAATGATCCGAACTTCCCATCACGACTACGAAAGTAGTGTAAGTTTATCGTCTTTCTACTGAGAATGGCGAAAAACATCTTATTTTCTCCTACAACTTGAGAGGACTTGCACTTTCTTAGTCTTTGGATATTCGCTTTGTAAACACTGGGTCTGTAGTTCCGCCTACGTTCTGCGTGACCTTTTGACGTGATTCAATAGTACGTAGCGTCATGAACGTGCATCCCAGAGCCTGTGCTACATGAGCTTTTGTGCTTAAAAAATATTTTAAAAATTATTTTCCGAAAAAATGACCAATCATTTCACTAGATAAGACCCTTCTTCATCTGCTGGGATCGTTTAGAGCCCTTTGAAGCTTCATTTAAACTACATTTTGGAAGTTCAAAATTGGGGGAACCAATGAAGTCTATTATATGGAGAAAAATCCTGAAATATTTTCCCCAAAAACAGAATTTCTTTACAACTGAAGACATGAACATCTTGGATGACAAGGGGGTGAGTAAATTATTTGTGAATTGTTGTTCTGGAAGTGGACTTCTCCTTTAATTTATTGTGAAAAAAACAGTCAAGGTAAATGGTTCTAACAAAAATTGTTGTTTTCTTAAAACAAAACAATTTTGTGTCGTTTTTCTTTTGCTTTAGGCTTAAAATATGAGCCAGACATGTTCCTGACAGCTTCTATGAGATTTTCCTGTGCAGCAGCAACAAAACATCATAATCGTGAACCCTTAATGGTTCCTGTGAAGGAATATAAGCGCATTTGTACATTTCAGTAATGGCGGGCACCCAGCATGCTGTAGTGAAGGATCTGCGAGGAGGAGAGGAGCGCGAGATAAGGAGAGAGAGCGAGATGGTGATTGAGAGAGTGAGAGAAATCGCAGGGAGAGGTTAGAACTGCATGCGCATGATGTGGGAGGAAGAGCGTGGGCACAGGAGAAAGCGGGCGCCCGGAGAAGCGAAGCATCTCTGTGTTTCTCTGTCTTTCTTTCTCTCCTTTTGAATGACTTCCTCCTTCTCTTCCAGTTCCACACTGCCTCGTCTCAGGGATTTGGGCTGTCAGTCTTTCATCCGTCTTCTGTCTCTCTCTCTCTCTCACTCTATCCATCATCCACCTCATTTTAATAAGGACGGTAATCATTAAAGCACTCCGGCGTGAGCCACAGATTGATGTGGAAAGAGAGAGGAAGGGTCGCTATCTGCCTATCTTGCAGAAGAACAAAGTGCGCAAAAAATCGGAACAACCCCTGCCAACTTACAGCTCGTTTCATCATCGGTAGGGGAGGAAAGGGTCACGAATGTAGCGTGCACTACTTGATGTTTGGCATATTTGTGGAATTTGAGAGAGTTGGAATTAGCCAGCATCCCCGTTCGAGCTGTTGCCATAGCAACAGTATACCTGTTGTGGGGTTAAACGATCCAACTGCGTTAAAATAGAGAAGCGCCACGCATCGGCAACACACAATTTTGTTGCCAAAACAAATAAGACGACAAAAGAAAGCTCGACGGTTGTATGTGGGAATGTAAACATGCCTGTATGTTTGCGTGTGTGTCGGTGGTTTTAAACACAACCCTGGTTTTTCTGCTCAAGTCTGAGTTGTTTCCATGGTTACGCCGCAGCTGAAAGTCATAAACGGTGCGCTTTCTTAAATGACAATGTTTTAAATTGAAGGCAAGTGCTTGCAGTAGTTGTGCTTCTCCCACGGGAGATTCTCCCTCTGGCCTCTCGGTGTCAGACAGTGGGAAACCTCGGGAAGCCAAAACACACGCCGCCGTAAGCGGCCAATTCTCACATTCGACATACTGTTACGATGCTGTTTTTCACAATCAGGTGCCTCAATGAAACCCTCCGAACGCTGACAGACGAGAGCAGACGGGAAAGACTAAACAGGAGAAGCGTATACCAAACACTCTTGTACACAGCTGTGGTGCTTTCAAATTGCATGAGATGCGAGACGCATCCTGAAATCGTGTTTGTTAAGGCACGGAAGCCCTAAGAGGTTATGCGTTATTGTTTTGTTGTGTTCTTTACATAGCGAAAGTTGTTTTCTCGAGATGCCATCTCAAATTTTCTTTAGCTCTCAACATAATGCAAGTCATTTTCTTGTTTTCTCAGGGTCTTGTGATTGACAAAACAGTAGTTGTTTTCTTAAAATCTTTACCTTTCCAGTGCTCAAGGTCGCTTTACAGTGAAAATACAATTAAAAAAAGAAAAACATCAGTATCATACACAAACATGACAAACATAAACACAAGTGACCAACAAAATATTACACAATGTGGAAACAACACAATATAAGAATGGTTATATTCAGAAAACAAACAGATGGAGGACATAACTTATTCAGAGAACTATAACATCAAATTATATAATTCAGACAGGGCTTGTTTTGACCCATGTTATCTTTCATAACAAATAAGCTGATATGACATCAAAATTTTACATACCAATTAAATTGTACAATTCTCGATTCCAATTTCAATATCACAGCAAAACCTACTAGCCTAACAAATATAAAGTTCAAACATTATTTGTTTGTTCAAAAATTATTATATTATTAATATTTTATTACAAATGAAAAGATGCTTTATGGAAAAAAAAACCCAGAGATACAATAATACAAAGCCCGTTTCAATAGTTAGGATAAAATGTCCAAAATGTTGCGCATTGTGAACCGGGATCTTGGTCTGTCTGCTACAGTATTTTTTCCTCTTTGCGTTCGTCTTCAGCGTCTCTGGCCTCCGTTAACGGATGTTTAAAGAGTTCGTAATATTACTCGTCAGGAGGGGTGTTTTGACATACTTTGTAGGCTATCTGTCCGTCAGAGACACGTCCCTCTGTGATCGCTTGAAATTTAAAATGAACAAGACTTAAAAACACATGCAAATGATAAACTTTCGTGACGACGCAGCAGCGGCCCAATCGGGCCACTGACAGATTCATCAACTGTCCCGAGCGTCTTTCACGCTGACCCCGGGCCATCACTTCTTAAAACACTAGTTCTCTGACAGGGCTCGACAATAAGGATATTGTCAAGCCCTGTCAGAGAACAAGTGTTTTAAGAAGTGATTTAAATTCAAGAGTATTATTGACACAGTGAAGAGATGGTAGGAGAGAGTTCCAAAGTTTGTGTGCAGCAACGCTGAATGATCTAACGCCCCTTGAAGCAAGGCGATACCAAGGGATACTGAAAAGACTAGAATCAGATGAGTGTAATGAGCTTAATGTTCTGGTTTCCATTGACTTCCACTGAATGGATGAAAAAATGTAATGTAAGTAAATTCTTCAAAACAGCATTCTTCAAAATATCTTTATTTGTGTCCCACATAAGAAAGTAAATCATACAAGTTTGAGACAACATGAAGGGAGTAAATGAGGACAGAACTTTTTGTGATTTGAGATAAAACATGTTTTCCTCGAGTTGGGATCTTGAGAAATGACTTTTGTTTTTGTCTGTTTTTAGCTATTTTCTTAAATGTCACTAATGTAGGGGCCTTATGAAATCTGTTTTTTTTTTCCATTTAAATTATTCTAGACTCTGTTTTAATGGTTACATTTAAAAAATATGAATCAAAAATGTCTAATTAATTGACATCATGAAACTTGCACAATTTAACTGCAATTTATTGAAAGTTTAAGGAAAATTGCAAAGAAAAATCCCCCACCCCCAAATTCAGGTTTATTTTTACCAAATTCTGTGTATTCTATTCATTTTCTGGATTCCATTTTAATGGTTTCATTAAATTTTCTCTGATTAACTGATTTTATAAAAATAATTTTTATTTTTATTTTATTTCTTTTTTTCTCCCACAAATACTGTTGTGTATTTTGATTTTATTTTGTGTATTTTTGGTAAATAAATTCTGGTAAATAATTTTTTCTGGTAAATATTCCTTTAAGAAATAATGTTTTAATAATAATTGAATAACTGTTATTAGGCCTACATTAAGTTATGTATTTCTGTCACAGTTTCTTCAAGTTAAAACAATTTTTTTTTTTGACATGTTGGTATGAAGACATTTAAAAGAGAAGTTCACTTGATGTCACTTCATGTCTTTCTTTCTTCAGTTCTAAAGAAGTTATGTTTCCTCAGGAAAACATTTCAGGAAACGTTCTCCTTATAGTGGACGTCAATGTTAAGTCAAGGTTTGAGGTTAAAGAAAAGGTAAAGAAATTATGTTTTTTTGAGGAAAACATTTCAGGATTTTTCTCCATATAATGGACTGATATGGTGCCCCAAGTTTAAACTTCCAAAATGCAGTTTAAATGCGGCTTCAAATGATCCCAAATGCAGCTGTAAATGATCCCAGCCGAGGAAGAAGGGTCTTATCTAGCGAAACGATCAGTTATTTTCATTAAAAAATATAATTTAAATACTTTTTAATCTCAAATGCTGGTGTTGTCTTGCTCTCCCTGAACTCTGTGTATTCTGGCTCAAGACAGTTAGGGTATGTCGCAAAACTCCAATCGTATTTTCTCCCTCAACTTCAAAAATCATCATCCTACATCACTGCAGAAGTACCGACCCAGTACCGACCGCATTTAAACTGCATTTGGAAAGTCAAACTCGGGGCATCATATCAGTCCACTATATGGAGAAAAATGCTAAAATGTTTTCCTCAAAAAAACATAATTTCTTTACGACTGAAGAAAGAAAGACATGAACATCTTGGATGACAAGGGGGTGAGCACATTATCTGTAAATTTTTGTTCTGGAAGTGGACTCCTTTAACATTCAGACACTAGTCCATTTCATGTTTTGATTTGATTTATTCATCCAAAATTTGTCAAATTCCGTGACATTCTGCATTATACAGTAAACTCCATTTTTATGACTGGATTCCATGATTCCGTCTGCTTTTTCTGCATTGTGGAAATCATAGGGCCCTACTAATGTAAGCGCATCCTAAACGACGGCACGTATCTCCAATCCACACTAATATGCTACGTCATCAGTGATGCTTCAAATAATACCTCTTGTTGAGGAGAGGTGTGATATTTTAAGACACAGACTGTTGCATGAGGAAACATCACTCACATTCTACTGAGGAAATGTAAAAATTTGTTTTCTTTAGTACCCATCTCTATGTGGTCGTAAAGTGTGCATGGTCTTTTGTTCCATGTTGTTAAAAGTCCTAAGCACAACAGAGTTCTGCATTTCAATGAGAGGCTTTTCACAAGCACAGCAACCACAATTGCCTGCATTTGTGACCGTCATAATGGAAATGGTTGCAGGCAAGACTCCAGACGCACAAAACATCAAATGCACAACCCCACAAGCTCCATTCATCTGGAGCTCCAGTATACAAAGGTCGAACAGAGGACAAAAAAATCTCTGTCTTTTATCCAGGAGTCACTCTTTTACTCAAGAAACGAATCACACTGACTGATATTTATCAGGTGCAAGATTCTGTTTAAATCATATCCTTAATTTGACCTTACTTAGACAGGAACTCATTTGTTTTACAAAACGGAGGTCAAAGAACCATCCCGGAAATAAAGACTGACACGGAAGAGAAGGAATTGTTGAATAAAGTCATTATATTTGTTTTCTTTGCATACAAAAAGTATTCTCATAGATTCATATCATTACGATTGAACCAATGATGTCACATGCGCTATTTTAATGATGTCCTTACTACCTTTCTGGGCCTTGAACGTGTCAGTTGCATTACTGTCTATGCAGGATCAGAAAGCTTTTGGATTTTATCAAAAATATCTTAATTTGTGTTCTGAAGATGCACACAGCTCTTACAGGTTTGGAATGACATGAGGGTGAGTAATTAATAATAGAATTTTCTATTTTTTTTCTTTTTATCTCTTTAATGGAAAATGTCCTGGCAGAAAAGGACCAGTACTCTTTCCAAAAAATCAAAAATTAAAAAAGAAGAATTCAGAACAAAGATTTAATAAACTAAAATTAAATAGTCAATGACTAATTTTTTAATATGTCAGTTTACTTGTTAATTTGAATCAAATTTTTGGAATTGATAATTGATTTCTTCACAGGCCTGCTGCTGCTCTAACGGACATTTGTTTGAGCGTCATACCGTCCTCAAAACTCTCTCTGCATAATAAAAACAATTCCCCAGATGAGCTGCGCCACACAGAGCTGCAGTATCACTAATCACCAGACCTCATGGAATCTGTGCCTGCGGAATTCTAAAAGAAACTCACCGAATTTGAACAACCGTCCCACACAAATTGTATATATCCCACATCACTTGCATGTCCTTTTATTAAATATTGTGGTTTACTGAATACATTTTCATCTAATACATACACATGTACATATCTAGCACTCTTAGTTTTATTTAAAGGTGACGTATCATGAAAATCTGACTTCTTCCGTGTTATAATCGGGCTATAATTGAGTCCCCAGTGCATCTACCAACCCAGAAAATGTGAAAAAGGAAAACCCAGTAACTCTGTTTTGCTAAGACTATTTTGCAAGCATGTGAAAAATGAGCGTGTCAGATTTCGCTCCCCCCGTGACGTGGTAAGGGGATCTTATTATAATATTACCGCGACTTAACCTGCACATTTCCACCCACGTCACCATCATTTTGTTTTCGCAAGCAGCAATGGTGTACCAGTTCTAACCCCATGGCAAAAGTTCGAGCGAAGCATGCTAACTGTTCTGTCGTTGGCTGCACAGACAGAACACTATTTAGAGTCCCAATCTCAGAGGAGACAAGCAAGCAGTGGATTTCAGGGCTGGGCGATAAATCGATAACGATAATTATCGCGTGATATGAATTTCTTCGATAAACGATAACAAGAGTTCGGACCGTTTATACGCTCGGACCAAAGTTCAAATGGTGGCACAGGGTGAACTTACTAGAACAGATGCGTTCATTCGCTCAAGAGTCTCGGTCACTGAACAACGCCAGTGTGAAGCCCTTGAATTTAGTGAAGAACACAGATGACTCAGTTTAAAACCAGATGAAACAGCACTGACAAACAGGAGAAACACTGTGCCCAATGAGACAGTCAGAAGGCTTTTTACTCTACAAATGGCCATCATTTACCATAGATTTACTGTAGTATTACTAACTGCACAGTGGTCAGAAATGTGGGTATATTTGTGTTGAATTTTATTATATTATTAATGTAGACATGTATTAAATGTATTGAAGGAGGAGTAATGGAATATAATTACTGTACTGTATTTTTTGTGTTTAAGCTACAGCATTTATACTAAATGTATTCAGACTACTGTTTTTCATACAAATATCTAGGAACCATATTACATTTTTACCATGCTATTGAAGGGCTGTATTTGTGGTTTTAACTGTTATTATGATCTATGGATGACAAGAGCAATGGTT
This sequence comes from Labeo rohita, assembly GCF_022985175.1. Classification (NCBI taxonomy): domain Eukaryota; kingdom Metazoa; phylum Chordata; class Actinopteri; order Cypriniformes; family Cyprinidae; genus Labeo; species Labeo rohita. Next base: position 13,159,853 of record NC_066887.1, on the reverse strand, counting down.
AATTAAAAAAACTCACAGTCAGAATAATTAAATTTCACCATATAAATATGAGGTTGCTACAATTTTTACAGATGTTACTGATTTTGATAATGAACATAAATCTACATCTGCATCCTAACTCAAGCTACTATGAAATGTGTATTTCTAAGAGACAAAAAAAAAATGTTATTATTATTATTAATTTTATCATGAAACACAAACCTGTTTTTTGATTTGATAATATTACTCATTAAAGCATGCAAAACTAAGATTTTTTTTGAAGTTATTTATTTTGTTAAGGAAAAATGACTGGAAACAGTGTGAAGATTTCAAAAAACATGAAGTGTTTGTCATGTTCTGACCATAAAGAATAATTTAAAGCCACTTTTAACCGTCTGGTTTTTACAATTTTCACACTGTAGCAAAAATCTGCCTTTAAACTCGAAAGAAATCAAAATTTGACATTTATCATGATAATTAACAATATCGACTAATATGTAAAAAAAAATTATAGTGATAATTTTTTGCCCATATCACCCCACCATAGTGGATTTTTTTATTTATTTACTGTATATTACGCTGCTGCCACACAGATCTAATACAAACGTGATTTCTTTCCCAGCTGTTTACCTTCACAGACATAACTGTCTGTTTTTGTAACTTGTGTTATCATCACAAACTTGTGTGTATTTTACAGTTTAAGCGCAATAGGACATGAAAGAGAACTTAGTTTAGTACTCACATGACGTGTGACAGTTTAAACTAATATAGTTTAAAATGCATGATTTTAGCACGATTGACATGATAATCAAAACCAAACAGATGTTATTTGGCAGAGAATCTGAGGTACGAGCTGTAAAGGCACAGCCTTATTCTGAAAAAGGGGGCGGGGAGCAGCAGCTCATTTGCATTTAAAGAGACATACACAAAGAAAAGCGTGTTTCTGCTTTCATTCAAAACAGGCATTTTCTAAATTATGAAATAAATGATCTGTGGGGTATTTTGAGCTGAAACTTTACAGACACATTTAAATCTTGTAAAAAGTGGCATAATAGGTCTCCTCTAACACAAATTTACTAAATCCAGTCTGCAGAATTTCACTTTCTTCCCCACATTTTCCTCTAAAATCAGCACAAAATGCCAAGAAATCTGCAGATACAACAGAGAGAGCTAGAGCGAGAGAGGGAGGGATGAAATCAAAAGAGATTTCAAAACAGAAATAGGGTGCAAAGAGTTGCTACTTTCAATACTCCCTTAAGATTTTGTGAAATACTTGCTGTCTAGCTTTATATTAGCCTCAACTCATATTGGACAAATACTACTAGGTCAGCAGAGCCACACAACTCCTTTGTGTGCAAAACCCAATAGGTGAAAGAAAAGTTTTCCACTTGAGCTTTGAAGAAGTCACTAGTTTCCAAAAAGAGAACTCCCTAGTGCTCGTGTTGGTTATCCGTAATGAATAAGTCAGTGAGAAAGACACTCGGGCCTTCAGCATTAACAGCTTACTATGAAATCTTAAAGTCCTGCAGCAAGCTTTGGATCTAAAAGCTGCTCCAGCCGCAGAGCCCCTCTCTTTTCTGCGCAAATGTCATCAGAGCTTCCTGTCTCATGACGCACTCGTGTGGAACCGCTCTGCCCTACACGCTGGCATATGATCAGGTGGGTTTGTGTCCTACTTTTCGCTGCAGGGGTCAGGGGTCCTGGGCTGGGGAATTGCTAACGTAGGTTAACATCATTCTGACTCTGTCCTGTCTGACTGGACTCGGCTTGCTGTGATAATAATTAACCTCAAAGTTATTCACAGCAAATCCAACACGACACAGTGATTAAAGTGACTAGACGCTACACAGAAAGACACAAAGTGTAGAAATGTATTAAATATATGCAATGCAAATACGTTTTTATTGTATATATTGTACAATGAAGATTAAAAAATCCAAGAAATCACTTAAAATAAATACAACTTTAAAAACGAATCAATATATTTTGTTTTCAGTTTTGATTCTTTTTTACTGTTGTTCAGAAAAATCCCACAAATTCTTTGGTTTTTCAGCATTTCCATGAATTTGAACCCTTTCCGTCATTGACTGTATGATTTTAAGATGCATCTTAAAACAACTGAGGGACAACTGAGGGACTCATGCAACTATTACAGAAGGTTCAAATGCTCATTGATGCACCAGAAGGAAACAGGATGCATTAAGAGCCAGGGGTGAAAACTTTTGGAATTTTAAATTTTAAATAAATTTTACTTATTTTGTCTTCTGGGAAACATGTAAGTATCTTCTGTAGCGTCTGAAGGGCAGTACTAAATGAAAAAATGATGATATTTAGGCAAAATAAGAAAAATGTACACATCTTCATTCTGCTCAAAAGTTTTCACCCTCGGCTCTTAATGCATCGTTTTTCTTTCTGGAGCGCCAGTGAGCATTTGAACCTTCTGTAATAGTTGCATATGAGTTCCTCATTTGTCCTCAGTGTCAAAAGATGGATCTCAAAATCATACAGTCATTGTTGAGAAGGGTTCAAATACACAAAAATGCTGAAAAACCGAATAATTTGTGGGACCTGAAGAACAGCAGGCAGTTTAACTGTTCAGGACAAACAAGGGACTCATGAACAACTATCACTAAACAAAAAAACACAGTTGTGGATTATTCAAGTAACAACACAGTATTAAGAATCAAACGTATGTAAACTTTTGAACGGGGTCATTTTAATAAATTCAACTATTATTTTCTCTTGTGGACTATATGTAAACGTCTTTTATGTGAAATATCTTATTCAGGTATATAGATTGTATAAAATAATTTATTATTTTTTAAAATTAATACCAATATCAATAATATTAATAGCTGTATTATTATTATTAAAAAGCGAAGGTTAAAAATGACTTTATGTAACAACTAGGCCTACACATATTCACTTTTTACAGGGTAGTTTACTAATTGTATTATGCTTGTGCTGAGTACACATTCTTAAAATAAAGTCCACCGAGAATAATATACTGACAAAAGGACTGAAAGATCATATTAGCTAATATGAAACCGGAACTGGAGGTACTGTCATAGAGCAGGGTTATTTACAAAAGAGAGGGCTTTCCTGTGAAAGAAAAGTGCTGCAGGCAGGACAAGGATGCTGTATCTGTAGTATAAAACACACACGAGCAGCAGAACTAAGGCAGAAGATTTGCGAATTGGACCAAAAATAAACATACAGTACCAAGAGAGAATAGGACTCCAAATGAATGGAGCTATCCGATCAAGACCGCACGATAACAGCCTGGTACTGCTCCCCCATCTCCCATTCCCCATTCTCCTGCGCCATTAATCACTCGCCCTTTGGGGGAGACCCAGGAGCACGATATTTAGCTCAACAGAACAAACAGACTTAACCACATCACAGTGAATCTGATCTGAGCAGATACAATGCTTCATATCTTCAGACTTTCATGGGTTGTTGTTTTCTGGCTTTTTGGGGCTTGCAGTGGCTGCTATCTGTGAGGGGGTCACCATCTGCAGAGGAACCAGGGATCAATGGTCATTCCATAAAGCTTTATAAGAGAGTCTAAATGAATGCTTCAAGGTCACAACTTCATTGCAGTTCCAGTTTGGGTGACGACCAGATATCTCCTGCTGAAAGCCAGCATATGTTGTGTTTTGGATGCTTTCCATTTGCATTCCCATTCAAAGGCAGTTGCTAGGCTGACGCATCCCAATCTACATTAAAGACAGCATTATGCACTAAAACCAAGCTGTACTTTAAACTACCGTTGCATAAATTCTTGTCCTTCAGATAGCAGCAAATCGAAAATTCTTCTAGGTTTTACCACTTGAGATCGAAGCACCATATTAGTATTAAAAGGTCACTGGCAGAGTTCAAACATGCTGTACTGTACAGAGGGCATTTGACCTTCATGATGCAAGTTCATGATGAAATGTCTATAAACAACAACTTGCTGCCTGTTTCATGTTCTCCATTATTCCTCACTTTTACATCAGTAAGAAAGCTTCTGCAGTGACAAATAATAAATAAAATCATCTAAGGCTCACCATCTTGAAAATTAAATCATTTAATACTACTGTATATATGCTGTTCAGAGTTGTCTTTGATCGTCGTGTTGTTGTTTGTTATGCAGTTTGACAATTTCTGTCAACTCCCAACTTGAAACATTAAGAGATTCCCTGCCTTAAGCATCACCCAATAACACAAACCGGCTGCATTGGGTGTAAATTCACCTTGTTTTGCCGATGTGAAAAGGGCATGCTGAATAATTGCCTGGTCTTTGCAGGCTCCTGTGGCGTCCTTAATTCTCTCTAACCTTTACCAGAGATACACTCACCGACCATGAAGATCCCAGTCTGTATATGCCATTAAGACTCTTTATACTTAGCCTTTACTTCAACGTTCATAAAGGGGAGCAAGTTTGTGTAATATTTTTCGAGTAGAGTCAGTAACATACTTACAACTAATTTTCTTAGAATGATTCTCTGTAGTCATACAGAAAAAAACTTAATGAAAAATGCCAAGCCAAAATGATTAATAATTAATATTAATAATATTAATAATAATAATAATTATTATTATTATTATTATTATTAAAAATGGTTAAAAAATAACAATAAAAAAACAATAAAAACAACAACATCATAATCTCTTTTATTTTAAAATTGTTTCTTTTCTCAATTGAGAATGAAACGCTAAATGAATAGGAAAAAAAACTAATATGAACAAAAATGCAAAAATAAACCAGTCAAAAATGATTTTAATGTATTATTAAAAATAACACCAGAGACAACAACAATAATAATCATAAGCTATTTTATCGTAGACTTAGGGTCCAGGGTCACAAATAAAAATGCAAAAATAAACCAGTCAAAATTTATTTTTTATTATTAAAAAAATATTAAAAGAAAAACACCATTACTAATCATAAGCATATTACTGCTGTTGTTACTGTACAATATATATATTGTAATTATCAGCCAAAATTATTACGAAAAAGAAAACCTAAATGAAAATGACAAAAACTGCCATGTTTTTTACAGCAGCCTTTTTTAAAATCATATTAATAAAAATATTACATAATAGAACAACAGAACAAATAGAACAACAACATTCATAATCTCTATTACTGAAAACTTTTTTCACTCAATTTTGTAATTATCATCTAAATTAATAAGAAAAAAAAGAATGAAAATACAAAAAAAATTGTTTTTGAAAAATTAATATTATTAAAATAAAAAATAACACCAAATACAACAACAATAATCGTAATAATCTAAATTAATAAGAAAAATCTGAATGAAAATGCCAAAAAAATTATATAAAAACATATAAAAATAAAAAAATATATTAAATAGGCTTGTGTTTCCTTTCTCAATTTGTAATTGTCAGCTAAATGAATAAGAAAAAGACTAATCTGAACAAAAATCCAAAAACAAACTTGTCAAAAATTATTTTAATTTATTATTTTAAAAATATAAAAACATAACACTAGAAACAACAATAATCATAATCTTTATTATTGTAGACTGTTTTTTTCTCAATTTGTAATTATCATCTAAAACAATAAGAAAATAGCTAAATGAAAATGCAAAAAAAAAAAAAAGAAAAATTTACAGCAGCCTAAAAAAAAAAAATCATATTATTAAAAACAATAAAAGACTGAATAGGCTTGTGTTTCTTTTCCAAATTTGTAATTAGCAGATGTGAAAAATGTGGGATTTTTTCCATAATTCAACTTTTTAAGCCATATTGTTCATTTTTTGAAAGTAAAGTAAAGTCACCCAAAAAAATACAATACCTTAATACCCGCTATAAAGCCCCTTGGATCAGCGATACCAATAAAACACTTGCATCGTACTACAGTATAAATTGGGTTGTGACATTTTGAAATGCAACAATGCATGAAATCAAGCTTGCACAGATAGAATAATTTGTTTTTACATACTTTCAAACGGCAGGCCTAAGATTTACATAGACAGAATTGTCTATAAATCTTCTTTACATGATAAACCCAAGTTTACAACAAATGAATTCCACTTTAAATCAACACAAACATAGCAAAAATCAGGCTGCGGGCAGAAGCTGCCCATGTCAACCTAAGTCAAAGAGCACACGCAGCGTAAAACACATGGTTACGGACACGCACGCAGAGCCGTGACGCTCAGTGGGGGAGGGAGGCAGGAAAACAGTGAGAAGTGTGAACCGTGACTCCTGCAGGAACATGTCCAAAGGCCCTACGGATTCTACCAGACCTGAGGAGTCACATGGGCCACGGTGATGCATTACACACCAAACCTAGTGTACACACACAAGGCGTCCCGTCTCCTCCTCCCTTACACAAACCCCAGTTTTCCTGCAGACATTTATGCAGTCTCCCTTTTTTAATGTGGCACGGCTGCGACTCTGATGTTTAGTGGCAGCTCCATCTCCCTGTGTTTCAGCATTTCCCTTTGATAAAGCCCGAGGAGAGAGAAAGAGTGCCAGCCCGACGCCTCGGCGCAGGCCTCGCGTCCCAGTGGGTGGTGTTTTCCTCGCTGCTGCCGTGGCAACGACATGTGACAGCAGGAGCACATGGCAAGAGAGCGCGTCTTGGTAAACTCCCCCTGTGCATCTCCATTTGATCCTACCCTTATTCCCGACATCTACACATCGACGTTCACCAAAGATCCAAGACAGTCATTTACGTATGGAAAAAAAAAAAACTTGGCTGCCGCGTGTGTTTTAAGCCTCACGCACACTTGGGTAAAATTAGCCGAATGTGTGGGCACGCATACTGCAACGAGCTTGCTCATAATACAGCACCCAAAAAAATCCCTCCCAACCAAAAGCCCTCCTACTCTGTATTCAGAAGATTAATCGTTTAGAGTTTTTTCCCATCGTTATTAGGGAGGGAAATGAGTCCTCTCTGCAATTAGACGCAAAACAAGGAAGAAAATGTAAATTCCGGAGAAGTCGTTTCTTGTATTGCGCTAATAAGTGTCATTATTAGACATCTTGTGTGGGACTTTAATGACGGCGGTACAAGGGTCCCATGCGTGTCGGAACAGCGAATAGATTAACCTGTGCTGTGAAGCCACGAGCGGAGCATCTAAATAAAATATTCAGAGCGGAGTGCCGTGCGAACAGACTCGGGTCCCAGCGCCAAGCCTTCGCCGTCTGCCGCCGGTGTTAATATTTCAATTACGCTCATGAATAAATGAATTAAATAGGTCCTAACATTGTCCCTGTTCCTTTTCTGCAGGAATTACCGCATTGTAGCAGATAAGTCTGGCGGTGGTGATAGCGTAGTTTTTTTTTTTTTTTGGATTGGCCTCAAAGGTCTGTTAGAGAGGCAGCATGTTAAACATCTTTCTCTCAGGCACATCTTCCGCCACGCTGGCGGAAAAATAGCGCACATATGGCACCTCAGGTGCAGCAGTCGAGGTGTTTAATGACACGTCCGATGACCATATGATTCGTTATGCTGAGCTTTACATATTCTCATTAAATATAACAGCCGATTGCTAAATAAGATAAATACGGCAACGTTATTTACAGTAGGTGTGTGATCCTCAGAATCCCTCCAAGAGCACTTCAGCCATTCAGTTAATTTAATTGAGTAATTAGTCCAACCTAGTCTAATTAGTTTTCATCAAAACTGTTGACTGTCTCTATGAGCTTGGTATTTGTTCATAATAAGCCTAATGACTAAAATAAAGGAATGTTTATTTATTTATTTGTCAAATCTGTTATCCCTTTGCTTATTTTAATGATAATTGTTGTGTATTATAGAACTCTGCAATAGCAAATCTAGAAACAAGTGGTGCTCTTCACATTGACTGACACATGGAGTATGCTATAAATCACATCTTCGCCACTCAATATGGCAGCTGTAGGCAAGTCTTGCTTTTGAGTTAAAAGAGCCAATCAACAACTAATCACCATCTATATCAATTTCAGCATAAACTCTCTCTCTTACTAAAATATGTAGTAGAAAACCCATAAAATGTTTACGTTATTTAAAAAAAATCCATATTGTTTTATACATATTTTGAACTATGGGGGATGCCATTATTTCGATGATGTCAAATGGTTGCACTCGATGTGCTCCTGGCATTACCTGTTGCTATCTTTACCACAACACAACTCGGAAAATAAAATACTGATACGATGACCACAGCTACTGAAAGAGCTTACAGGTGGCGATGGATATAAGCATAGGCTTAAACCAGATGCCGTACCCTCGATCTTCCTTACAAGGAGTCTGAACACCCCCGGATATTGAGTGAAATCTGTGCTGAGAAACTCCTTCACTGGCTGCTGTGTCATGACATGCGTTGGCATGTTTGCATCCTCCCAGGATGGCATCTAGCGTTTCTTGTCTCTGTCGTTTGTAAGTTTGTAAGCTTTTCGTGGTCTGCTAAAGCCTCAAAGCCATCAGTCCTAAAGTGGAGAGAACGAAGACGCGGGTCTTTAGGAAGTTTTATTAGTCCACAGGCATCCTTCCATTATTTTCTCATCCTCTTATCACTAGGAAATCAGTGAATACTTACATAGCTTATCTTTTGCCCTTCAAATTACAACCAAAAGCCAAATAATGTGGCATTGTATCAATATTTTATTTTCAGAGTTGCTTATTCCAAGTTGCGTTGTGGTAAAAATAGCAACAGGTAGCGCCAGAAGCTCACCAGGTGCAACCATTTTACGTCATCGAAATAATGGCACCCCCCCATAGTCCAAAATGTGTATACAACAACTTGGATATTTAAAATGTGACCTTGGACTGCAAAACCAGTCTTAAGTAGTACGGGTATATTTGTAGCAATAGCCAACAATACACTGTATGGGTCGAAATTATTGATACTTCTTTTATGCCAAAAATCATTAGGATATTAAGTTAAAAGCATGTTCCACAAAGATATTTTGTACATATTCTACCGTAAATATATCAAAACTTATATTAGAGCTTCATTTGGACAACTTTAAAGATGATTTTCTCAATATTTTCATTTTTTTGCACCCTCAGATTCCAGATTTTCAAATAGTTGTATCTCTGCCAAATATTGTCCTATTCTAACAAATGGAAAGCTTATTTATTCTGCTTTTAGAATATGTATAAATCTCAATTTCAATAAATTGCCCTTTATTACTGGTTTTGTGGTCAAGGGTCACAAATAATGTAAATCTTTCATGGGTTTTCTACTGCTAGATATCATTTACATTATATTAAGCCATGAAATCATTCTAATATGCTGATTTCAGTGTTGAAAACAGTTGTGCTGCTTATTATTTTTGTAGAAATTATAACATTATAAAGATCCTTACTCAGGGTTTCCACACTTTGGTTAACTTCAAATTCAAGGACCTTTCAAGGACTTTCCAGGTCCAATACCCTCAAATTCAAGGACTTAATGTGGGGACACATTTTAAGTAAGAGCAAGGTTACATCGTGTTACCTTGTAAGATACGTTGTTTCAGTTTTCATGTGTCAAATACAACTATGCAAAAAAGCTTTTTTTTTGCATTTATTTTTGGCCATATGTGACCCTGGACCACAAAACCAGTCTTAAGTAGCACGGGTATATTAGTAGCAAAAGACAAAAATACATTGTATGGGTCAAAATTATCTATTTTTGTGTCAAAAATCATTAGGATAGTAAAGATCATGTTCCATAAAGATATTTGGTAAATTTCCTACCGTAAATATATCAAAACTTAATTTTTGATTAGCAATATGCATTGCTAAGAAGTTCATCTGGACAACTTTAAAAGTGGTTTTCTCAATTTTTTTATTTTTTTGGCACTGTCAGAATCCAGATTTTCAAATAGTTGCATCTCGGCCAAATATTATCCTATCCTAACAAACCATACATCAATAGAAAGCTTATTTATTCAACTTTCAGATCTCAATTTTAAAAAATTAACCCTTACGACTGTTTTGTGGTCTAGGGTCACATATAACAGAGGTCTTACAGACCAGACCAGAGGGAATAATATGGGATTTTTCCAGAAAAGTTCTTGCACAAAATAAATTTAAGCACTTTCAAGGACCTGTATCTATGTATGTTTGTTTTCAAAAAGTTTCCAGGGCCTTGAATTTTTTTTTTTCAGATTCACAAACTTTCAAGGATTTCAAGGACCCGTGGGAACCCTGCTTACCGTCACTTTTGATCATTACAATGCATCCTGGCTAAATAAAGGTATTAATTTCTATCAAGCAAAAAAATCTTGCTGACCCCAAACTTTTGAACACTAGTCTATATTGTCTTAAATGTCAACAGCTCAGTAGATTTTGGAGCAGAGCTAACATCTGAGCATAAGCGCTGACCCAGCAAACACTTTTGGGGTGCACATATTGTTTTTGTGTATTTGCGTTCCTCGGCTGAGTTTTCAGGCCCTCCTCTGCTGTCAGAACTCATTTAGCAGTTTCTCCCAGGCTTCTAGACCTTTCCGCTGCCTGACATAACTGACATTTACATTTGCCCTCTATCAAAGAAAGAGAAACAAGGGTTTAGATCTCTCCACTCCCATAACAATCTCCCTCGAAAGGGCAGCAGAAAAATGACCATCCTCACAGCAATCTTATCAAGCGCTATTTAATCACGGTGGTAAGAGCGAGAGAATCCATTTTCCAGGTTGTCAGCATCACAATGGGCCAAACTGTCCATTCTCAGCGGAAGAAATGACACGGCACCGGTTTGAATGAACTCTACATTTCACTCGTCACATCTTCCCTTCGTTCTTTGTCGTTGCGTAATTGTTTTCTTTGTGCGCACCTTAACGGAGCAACACAAAACGTGACCGTTTATTGATGTCGCGTTTATTGGTACTTCTCGTCCTTGGGGTATTTCCACTTCAAAGCGGTGTGTGCAGATAAAACAGAGAGTGGAGGAGAAATGCTAATTCATACAGTTCAAAATGCAAGCAGAAAGGACAGGCAGAAATCAATAGAGCTCCCCTGCGTGAGGGAGAGTCAACAGAGCAGAAGAGTCCAGTGCCCGAGCACATAAATAATATTTATGTAGACGGCAGATCCAAACAACCACAGGGGAGCATGTATAATTCTGATTCATACATCTGAGAAGCAATGATCTGGTAAATGTGAGACTCGCTCATTTTACACGAAGAGGCTCAGGGGCAACAGGTCGTCATTGGCTATTGTTAAGCCTTATCTGTGTGATAACCGTGGTTAAACGTAAAAGCACTGTTGTGACGTTTGCGGGAAAAAAGGTTTGGGGCTCTGAAAGCAGTTTGTTTGTGTCTGTGGGACAAGGCAAGAATGCGTAATAATGCTGAGGAGAAACTGAGCTCATTTGTTAGAGGTTCAGCATTATGCTAGCTGACTAATTGCTGCTCTCGCACCTATTGTCTTCAGTCTACCTGACAGGACACAGAATACGTTTTGGAAACTGAGAGAGAAACTACAGAGTAGAGCTGCACGATTCTGGATAAACTGATCTGGGAGATCACGATTCTCCCTTGACTCGGAATTAAGCAAAATAACATGTAATTTACTAGAGGCTGTGACAAAATCTTAATTGACCATTCGCAAAGAGCTTGACTGACAGACGATCTGACCAATCATAACACCAAATCCGCCATACTGTCCGACAAACAAAACAGACGGTGGACTTAAACTTGAAACGTGGTGTGTGTTGACGTCTTTCCGCGGTTTAAATAAAATACATTCTCATGTTCATTCATGTTCGTTTTGTGCTTTAAGAAAATAAAAAGACGATGTTTATTGTTTGAATTTCTTAAAAAAATGACATTTTAAAGCTGAAACTTTGTTTCTGTCGGTGTGTTGTCAGTTTCCTCTTTGCTTCATCTTTTTCCATTTAAAATGTTTAAGTCATTTGAATTAATTATTTAAAAAAAAATTTTTTTGAATGAATGATTCAATGACTCACTCAATACTTCACAGAATGAATCAGCGTTTTTTGAACAAATCTCTTGAATGAATGATTCAATGACAAATACATTTTTAAACAGTCACCGTCTAAACAATGTAATCAACAAATATTATTTGAAGCACCAATTTGAAGCGAAAATGACTTTTATAAGATGAGCCCCAAGAAGCCGTGGTTTACAGTGAATTTATAACAGCTAAGCCATTATAAATTAAGTGTAAACCACGGCTTAACATGGCTTACTGCTTTTATAAAACGGTTATTCCATGTACGTAGAAATAACACTGTTTGGTCGAAAAGACTGTTTGTGAAGCTGTTTCATACGTAAACATGCTAACTGTTCTCTCTGTCTCAGTGGCAGCGTGAACAAAGATTTGAATGTCCTGGCATGAATTTATCAAAGGTTTAATAGGCACAGACGATTCGTTGTTGTTTAAAAATATGATTGCGTGGATTTTTAAATCAAAAATAGCCATTTTTTAACAAGGGATTGTACAGCTCTATAACTATCCAAGGATACGTCCTTCGGAGGCAGCATTCCAAGGCAGGAAGGCATCAAGGCACGTCTAAATATAAATTCTGTTTCACTTTCTATTTCCGGGGGTACCTGCTTTTGGAATTCCAACAATCCTGTGCGTCCCATTCCATGACGGTTGAGCTAAAAAAAAATAAAGATGGCATCTGAAAGATGCGTTTGGTGGTCCGTTTGTGTGTAAATGTATATTTTGGACTAACTTTTGATGTTATTTCTAGCGAGAAATCAATATTATAGGAATTAAATATTCGTTTAGTTATCATCAAAACTCGTTCTATTTTGTTGTAGATCATTAAACCATTACGCTGCCTCAGGCTACTCTTACACTAGCATAACTTTTGCTACGGTTACGCCTATTGTTTAGACTACTCCGGCATTTTCGTCCCTCGCTACAAAAACGCTACAGACCCTTTTTTTAGTTTGAAAACTCCGGGGTTGCGTTTCAGGGTAAAGGGACCAAAATGGAGACGATGCCGTGGCTTCCTACATTTGCTCTGTGTATCCTTGATGACTGTGCAAACAATAACATCACGCTCATTTGACCGCTTCAAGTACGTAGGCACATCCGGCACCTAAACAATAGGGCATCTACCCATACATATCTATGGTTGTACCTGCATGAATGGTCATGTGACATGCGTTTTCAGTTGTGTAGTCCAGACGGAGATCGTTTCTGAAACGCAGTGAAAACGCCAGTGTAGACAAGGATCGTTTTCATTTTAAAACGCCGTTTTAAAACAAAACGCACTAGTGTAAACAGGGCCTAAGGAGCCTGTCCAAAATCAGGCAAAAACGCTGCCTGCATAGTCGTTGCCTGCTAAGTCAGCAAGGCAGCAAATCAGCTGTCTAGTCTTTCAGACGCAGCCCAAGTAAAACTTTGCTTCTTTAGTCTGATGAAGATTACAACATCATATTATAACCTCTTTAGCTGCTGCTATAACCTTAAATACTCTACAATAGGTCTAATGGGTCACTGATGGCTCCAGGAAATAGCCATTACAGTTAATCTTATCTAAAGTGTTGTGATGAAGAAAACAACGTGAGCCATGACACCATATAATTGTCATGCAGGCATCTGGAATATAAAAAAAAATTAATATGAACAATGAACCCAATTTCTTTGTGAAGCATCTTATGGTCTGGAATGATCCAGAACACATACAGTAATGAAATAACAATCACTTCTATTAGATTACAAAAACAGACGACCTTCTCGCTCAATCCACCAGCAGAACCACAGCCTGTTTCATTTCAGATATCATGCTAAACTGAAGAAAATCTGTTAGTTTGGGCCACAATATGGCCAAAAACTTGATCTGTGTCAGTAATAATAAAGGGTAAGCGGTTCTCAGCCTCAAACACACCCTCAGGACTTTACTCCTCCGTTTAATACACCCTGCTCAACATAAGGACTACACTGAACCAGGCTGTCCGCCTTTTCAGGACTTTGTTAAACGTTGTCAGAAGCCCATCTATACGGCGTCTCTGCAATTATTCATCCCACCATTTTGTGTAATTATAGACTGCGAGACAGGCGATATGTTTAGCTTATGGTTCAGTGCTTGCGCTCAGAACTTCTCCCTCCCAGTTGTGCGACGCAGTATGCCGAGAGCTTTGTGATGATGAACTTGCCAAAACTGCTGGTGTTCTGTGTCCTTGGCCAAAGCCCAAGAAACTGCAGGCACCCTGCCATTACTTTATCTGTAGTCATCAAATCAATATGAGCAGAGGGGGCATTTGAATGGCAGACCATTCCTCAAGGCAGACATTAAGGCTAACATCAGAATTCATCTGACTCCAATACCAGTGGTCTCCAATCCACTTGTAATGTGAGGGTGTTTCCTATAGAATTCTGTTGCGATACACAAAACGTACTAAATGTACCTGAAAATAACTTGCAGTTCATTAAGTGAGACAGATGTTGATCCAGTTAGTTCATTAAGTCAATAATTACACAAGTTTGTCATTACTTTTGAATGATTCATCAAAAGATCCACTTCTTAGAAGTCATTTGGGTTACATTTTATTTTGACAGTCCACTTTAGACACCCCTCTAACTATAATAAACTTTGCAAATACATGTCAACTAACTTGAGTATTATTAGTCCATTAGGTTAGGGTTAGGTGTAGGTTAGCGGAATAAGTTGACATAATTTCTCACTAAAAAAAAACTGATTCAAAGGATTCATTTGTTTGTGAATCAGACTACGCTGGTCAAGCTGTACAAAACAGATCCGGCTCAAAAGAGTCATTTGTTCATGAATTGGACTTAATTAGTCAAATTAGATTAGATCTATCATAAAGAGTCATTTCTTTATGAATCAGACTACAATGGCTAAACTGTATGTTTTCGATTCACAAAAACGATCCAGCTCAAGATAATTTATTCATGAATTATACTACACTGATCACACTGAATGCTTTTGATTCACGAAAAAATCTGGCTTAAAAAGTAATTTCTTTATGAATCGGGCTTCACTAGCTAAACTGTATGTTTTTTTTTTGTTGTTGTTGTTGTTTTGTTTCATTTGTTCAAGAATGATCACACTGTATGGTTTTGTTTCACAAAAATGATCCAACTGAAAAGAGTCACTTGTTCATGAATTATACTACACTGATCATACTGAATGCTTATGATTCACGAAAACAATCTGGCTCAAAAGAGTCATTTGTTCATGAATCAGACTACTCTGGCTAAACTATATATTTTTAATCACAAAAAAAGATCAGATATAAAAGTAGTTTGTTCATGAATTATACTACACTGATCACACTGAATGATTTTCATTCACAAAAAAATCTGGCTCAAAAAGTCATTTCTTTATGAATTGGACTTCACTGGCTAAACTGTATGGATTTTGTTGTTGTTTTGTTTGTTTGTTTGTTTGTTTCACAAAAAAAATATCAGATTTAAAGTGTCATTTGTTCAAGAATGATCACACTGTATTGTTTTGTTTCACAAAAATGATCCAACTTAAAAGAGTCATTTGTTAATGAATTATACTACACTGTTCATACTGAATGCTTATGATTCATGAAAACAATCTGACTCAGAAGAGTCATTTGTTCATGAATTGGACTAAATTAGTCATGTTGTAGGTTTTTTTGCCTGAATAAAAAGATATATCACAAAAAAATAATTTCTTTATAAATTGGACTACACTGGCTAAACTGTATGTTTTCGATTCACATAAAAAAAAATCCAGCTCAAAAGAGTCATTTGTTCATGAATTATACTACACTGATCATACTGAATGCTTTTGATACACGAAAACAATTTGGCTCAAAAGAGTCACTTGTTCATGAATTGGACTAAATTAGTCATGCTGTAAGTTTTTTTTGCCTGACTAAAAAGATCCATCACAAAAGAGTCATTTCTTTATGAATCAGATCACACTGTATGTTTCCAATTCACAAAAATGATCCAACTCAAAAGAGTCATTTGTTCATGAATTATACTACACTGATCACATTGTGTGTTTTTGATTCACAAAAATGATCCGGCTCAAAAGAGTCATTTGTTCATGAATTATACTACACTGATGACATTGTGCGTTTCCAATTCACAAAAATGATCCAACTCAGAAGAGTCATTTTTTCATGAATTATACTACACTGATCACATTGTGCGTTTCCAATTCACAAAAATGATCCAACTCAAAAGAGTCATTTGTTCATGAATTATACTAAACTGATCACATTGTGTGTTTTTGATTCACAAAAATGATCCGGCTCAAAAGAGTCATTTGTTCATGAATTATACTACACTGATGACATTGTGCGTTTCCAATTCACAAAAATTATCCAACTCAAAAGAGTCATTTTTTCATGAATTATACTACACTGATCACATTCTGTGTTTTTGATTCACAAAAATGATCCGGCTCAAAAGAGTCATTTGTTCATGAATTGGACTAAATTAGTCATGCTGTAGGTTTCTGACTGACTGAAAAGATCTATCATAAAGAGTCATTTCTTTATGAATCGGACTACACTGCCTAAGCTTTATGTTTCCGATTCACAAAACGATCTGGCTCAAAAGAGTCATTTGTTCATGAATTACACTATGCTGATTCCACTGTATGTTTCTGATTCACAAAAATGATTCAGCTCAAAAGAGTTACTTGTTTATGAATCAAACTAAATTAGTCACACTATAGGTTTTTGACTGACTAAATAGATCTCAAACTCACTACTCACTAAAAACGTAGTACCGCTCATAAGAGTCATTCATTAGGAATTCAGGTTATATTGTTCACATGTTTGGATATACATGCAGCTCATGAGGACAACTGAATAAAAAAGTGTTTTCTGATCATTATTTCTTTATCCCATTACATTCAATTCAGACAATTCAGAAAATTTTTTTTTTTTTCTTGCTGTGCTGCTATAGATTCAGCAGCAGTGGAGCACCACTAACTGAAGTGCAAGAAACACTGAAGACCTAAAGTGTAGAGGACCTAATTTGGGATTCAAGTTGCCCTTAGAGTGTACGTGAACCATCACCACACGATTCAATCTCAAAATTTTAGAGGCGCAAATAAAAATCGTTTGTCACTCTACCAGTTGAGTTTGCCCTATAACTGAACAGTGCAAGTTACTAAATCAGCTCAGCCATCCTATGCAGCCATACCTGGGTACAAAGGGTTGAAGTGTAAAGCCCTTGTGTCATTTTGGGAAAGAGAGTTTTGGATTTAATAAATGAGCAAACTACACCACTACCACTAGGCAGTCTGAGGCCTGTGGATAGCAGCTTTCTGGTAATACTTCATTAGATAGAGACTGGCCTTCTTTCTCTCTACAAGCCACCCCCATCCATCAGCCACCACATATCGCCCTGTGCTCAATGGCCTATGAGATTGTTCATTTAAGGATGAACCCACTAAAGACATACTATGGCTGGAAATGGGACTGGGATGACTAACATTTAGGCTTTGCATTTCTTTGCAATAATAGAATGTGAATGGACGTGATAATGAAAGTGTGTCAGTTAAAGAGATTTCATTTGTGCACTTGACTTTAATATATATTCAAATGCATCTAACAGGTTGATGTCATGACGGTAAATGCGTAAAACACAGGTTAATCTATAAAAGTCAGTAACCAGTAGCCCTGCACTTGTTTGGACACTGTAAGTAAACGATGTTTCTGAAGCAAAACGATGCATTTATGTAAAAAAAATACCTATATTTAAAACTTTATAAAACATTATGTCTAGCTTCCACTTACTGTTGTACATACACTGCCCTCCAAAAGTTTGGAAACACCACTGGCAAAGTGTGGTTTTGGATGATATCAGCATAAATCCTTATCATTTTTTGGTGCAAATACATTAGTAAGTTGAAGCAATAATAATTAAGTACATTAGTAAGTTGAAGCAATAATAATTTTCATTTTGATTACATATTAAGGGCAATATACACATGTCAAAGTCAGACATTCCCCTTTGCCAGCTGTGATGAATGGTTACTGGTTTAAACTTTGCCCAGGTTTTTAAAGATTTTCGGGTCAGCACACCTTAATAGCTTCAACAATTGATTGCCAATTAAGTTTAGAATACAATGAATTTAGGCCCAGATTATGCAGAGCTGTAATAGCTGCTAATGGTGGATATTTTGATAAGTTTTTTCTATGTATAAACTGTTTATGTAATAAAATATGTTTTGGTAGTTTGTGTTGTGCCTTATCAGTGCAAAATTATCACAAATTAAAAAGGATTCATGCCAATATTGTCCAAAACAATATTAGAAGACATATTTTGGTTTGTCTAGACTGATGTGTTGTTTCATCAGTTATCACGTTAGCACTCGGCTAACGTATCCACCATTATTGTTTTGTTAAGCGTTTACAGTTTAGCAGCTAAACTTTAGCTGTGGGCATGCATACATTGCATAAGTGTAAACAAAATGTTTTTATGTCATTATTTTAAGAACGGATTGGAGCACTATATTATTGTTTTATATGAAAGTGCATGCTTTGTCAATGAGGGTTGCCAGGTTTTCACAACAAATCCTGCCCAACTGCTACTCAAAATTAGCCCAAATGCATTTCGAGGGGGGTCCCCTGTAAAAATTTCATTCCAGGGTGTAAAATACACGCTTTTTGCCGGCGTTCCCCTGGTAAATTTGCATTCCAGAAGCTAAATATGACATCAACCCACAGACTTACACAACATAGATGGTAGCACTCTCTAACTTGCCTAAAAGGGTCATCGGATGCCATCGGATTTTTTTAGGGTCTTAATGAAAGTTCTATAATGTACTTTGGTTAAAAATTCTCAATGGTTGTGTAAAACAACACCCTTTTTACCTTGCCAAAATCAGCTCTGCGAAAATCATCCCGTTCTGGTCGAGGCTGCTTTAAATGTTAATGAGCTCTGCTCACTCCGCCCCTCTCTTCTCTCTGTGGAGTGACGAGCCTGTTTACTTTAGCCACATTTAGCCGCTAAACTTGCTAACTAGCTCGTTATTAGGAAAGGTGATTACAGAGATTCATAAAAAAACCTTATACTCACTTCTGCTGTAGGTGAAGCTGCAATACGAATGATTTGCGCAAACATAAGACGCATTTATGTAGATCGGGAGGCGCATTCCCTTCACAAACAGACTTAATTCACTGCATCTTCAGTGGATCAGATGTCGGGAGTAAATGACGACCACTATGTTCATTATTACATCCAGCAACACAACACCTCAATCGCTCAATCTGAGATATTCTTGTCTAACTTAACATCCCTGCTCCGGCATCGAAGCAATGGAGGTTGGACTGTGACAGCTGATCTAAGGTAAGAGCTCATGTCAATCAACTATCGTGGGAGCGGCCTCTGTCGGTGTGACGCCACACTGACAGGCATCTGAGAACGGCTCAATTTGAAAAAGGGGATATTATTTTTACACATTAGTTAAAAACCACTGCATGGACTTTTATCATTATAGGGTAGATTTGTACATACACTGCCAACACACATTAATGTTCAAATAACATGAAAAAATGTGCGTAGCATCCGATGACCCCTGTGAGTACTCCTCTCTGTGCTAATCACAACAGGCTTGGCCAGCTGACCAATCAGAGCAGAGTAGGCTTAGGGAAGGGAGAGGTTTACAGACATTATCAGAACTGATCGAATAAATCGTTTCGAAATCATTGACTCTGTATAAATGAATACTCTGAGAAAATTACAATGTTTTCTGACCTTAGATGCATTTAATATTATTAATTGCCCAGGTTATTATTGTAGGGGACTCCAACACATTATTAGGACACAGACACAAACACAAACACATCAGTTCACTTCAGAAGACCTTTATCAACCACCCGGAGCTGCGTGGAGCACTTTTTATGATGGATGAATGCACAATCAACATCCATTCACTGCCATTATAAAGCTTGGAATAGCCAGGACATTTTTAAACATGAAAGAAGAAAGTCATATGAACCTAGGATGGCGTGAGGGTAAGTAAATCAAATGGTAATTTTCATTTTAGGGTGAATTATCCCTTTAACTGTAGGATGCAGGGGTTGTTTTCATGGTAAAAATCAAATTAAGCTGTATAGTTTCAGGACTGATTTTGTTTTTTGTTTTTTAAAAATCAGTGAAAACCAGTTCTCAGAGTACTAAGTATGTACTGAGTGTGTGAGAGCGACTGGATGCATGTGTGAATGGTGGATTTGCAGTGGTACTTGCAAGCATCTGCCTGTGGACCACCACACTGCACAGCTGTGACCAGACCATCCGTCCGTCCCCAGAGAGACACATCCCATGGGCTTGCTTACACCATTTATGCACATACACAGACACACACACACATTTTGTCTGTGCATCAGTGGCTCCTTCTTTGCTGTCCAGGAATTACACAGGATTTAATGTAATTAGAGGACTGACAAGGGCAAACTTTACGCTTATTACTCAGCGCTCGCCCCTGGAGAAAGACAGCATTCACATGGCATTCGGCCAATCTCTAAAGACAAAACCCAAATCCTCTCATTTCATTTAACTTTCAGTATGGTTACAGTTAGAAAACATACATTGAGTGTCGAATTAAAATACGTGTGTTATATTGTCCATTTACTTGCATACAATTTCATTATGAAAATGCACACAGTGCATTTTACACTAGTATACAGTTTATAGTCTACAAAGACTAAAATACAGAAAGCACACTTATCAGATTTCCTCAGACGAATATCATGCATTCAGACACGCTCATAGACAAGCCACACTCAAAATAACTGTGTGGGAGGGTCGAGGTCTGACGTTCATCAGTTTAGTTTCAACCAGAAGCCAGACTCAAGCTGTGTCCATTTTTCCCACAGCGTTTTGGAGGGCAGTGAGAGAAATCAGCTTGGAAACGTCCCCACACCCATTTCTCCTCTTCTGGCGTCCAATCAGTCCCTTTTCTCATTGCCCTCAGCAGCAGAAACAATCGCTGGACGTTCGTTTTGCAGTTATGGTACAACCCGAAACACCAATTCAACACTTTTTGGGACATTTGCAAATTTAGTCTGCCGGATAATCAAAGAAACGAATGCCACCTCTAAAAACAGCTGCGGAATGTGTCGGATGAGCAAGTCCATGTGTACCGTTACTAAAATTAAGGCACTGGTGCATTTTGTACTTTTCTACCCGAAAATAAAGCACCTGTCAAACACAACACAACTTAAGTAATCTCCATCAATAAAATATGTCACTTAGCAAAAACACTGCCATGATTCTAGGATTACACCTTTAAAATAATCCATAATACATAAATTATGCTTGGAAACCCATTCATATTTAAACGTACTAGAGCTTTTAAAGAACACTGTTAAAAGCAGAGATTTACTTTAAAGAAAGTCGGCTAATATGTGTGAAGGCAACATGAAATTGCATTCACAAGCCATTTACTTTTGTAATATGACACATCTGAGTGAAACAGGATATTCATTGAGAAAAAAGTAGGTTGTGCCTTCATTTTATCCATCAGATATTGACTGGATCACTTTTGAGGAGGCTTTTTGACTGGGACGTGGAGGCTGAAGGACAAGTTCACTCACACAAGCATTCTTAATGCATCTTAATAGTAACGTTTCTTTTGTACATTTCAAATAAAAGAGTGGTTTCTGAGCTTGAAGCGAACCTGGTTGCCTGACCTGCCTACTTTGACAGCAAATAGCATGTTATTGTGCTTAAAAACCTGTTCGGCATCATACTGCATGGTGACCTGAGTCCTTGAGATGTGACCGTCTAGGTCAACGTGCAGCAGAAGACAATAAGACTAGAATAACTGCTGGCTATGAGTGTGACTCACTAAAAGGTCAGCAATTAGAGCCCTGTTTCACAGTCCAACAACAAACATCAACTATTAGTTAAATAACAAAAAGCGACGTTTTAGTAAAGTAATACATCAGCCGAAATACATTAAATTACACAGCACTTCAACCTACAAGACTCATCATTTAGACACATGACCTCCTGACCTCTGTGAAGGACAGGGTATTTGTTTATCAGCATGCAGAACCGAAAAACACGGGTGGCAGAAGTTTGAACCCATTGAATCACAACATTAGCTTAAAAAAAAACAAAACACTGTTATTCTTCTTCACTATGTGATAAATGAAGACCTCTGTAGAGATATTAGTTTACACTTTACAGCTGTTAGCGCTCATTTTCTCCACTGTATTTCAGAAAAGAAAGAAAAGCAGTTGCAGGAACCTAGTCGATGTCCACATAGGGCATAAAAGCTGTGTGTCCCCGGACAGAGTAAAATCACAGGAAGATCCAACTGAAGTCTGTTAGGTGTTAAAAAATAAAATCTACAAAAAAGAAAAAAATATCAAAATAAAACAAAAATATTTGAACAATATTTGAAATTGAACAATACCATATTTACAGAAAGTAAAATAATAATAATAATTTAATATATGATGCAATATAATTATACACTATCAGTCAAAAGTTTTTGAACAGTAAGACTCTTCTGCTCACTAGGCCTGCATTTATTTGATCCAAAGTACTGCAAAAACAATTACATTTTGAAAAAAATTTACTGTTTAAAATAACTGTCTTTTATTTGAATATATTTTAAAATGTAATTTATTCCTGTGATTTCAAAGCTGAATTTTTAGTATAATTACTCCAGTCTTCAGTCTCATATGATCCTTCAGAAATCTTTCTAATATTCTGATTTGCTGCTCAAAAACATCTGTTATTATTATTATGTTGAGTAGATTTTTTCAGGTTTCTTTGATGAAGAGAAAGTTCAGAATAACTGTATTTATTCGAAATAGAAATGTTTTGTAACATTATAAATGTCTTTATCAACACTTTTGATTAATTTAAGGGATCCTTGCTAAATAAAAGTATTAATTTCTATAATTTCTTAAATTATACTGACATCAAGCTTTTTAATGGTATAGATCTTATGATATGGCATAAATGATTTTTGGATCTTTCTATTCATCAGAATCCTGACAAAAAAAATGTACTTAACTGTTTTAAATATTCATAATAATAATAATAAATGATTCTTGATTTCTGAAGGATCATGAGACAGGAAAACTGGAGTAATGACTGCTGAAAATTTAGCTTTGATCACAGGAATAAATTACATTTTAAAATATATTCAAATACAAAGCAGTTATTTTTAATAGTAAAAGTATTTCACAATATTACTGAATGCAGGCTATAAATGCAGGCTTGGTGAGCAGAAAAGACTTCTTTAAAATAATTAAAAATTTTACTGTTCAAAAACTTTTGACTGGTAATGTATATTACGTATATGCACTGTGTTAAACTAGTATAATTATTACGATTACTATTAATACTATTAATATAATAGAACAGAATAAAATATCACTAAATCACAGGGAAATACTATTACAGTTGCAATGGATCATTTTTTCTATCAATTAGAAACATGGGAAATTGCAGCAAAATATTGATTCTTCCATGCAAATACTGTTACAGTATCATGAGGTAAAATAGCAGCAGCTTGAAACATCAATTTTATTACTAAATACATAATTTCAACAAATTTCAATCAATTCCTTCTTTTGGCCAATGTTGTTTTACTAGAAAATTGAGATGTATATGTTCAAACACACATATATCCTGTCATCTTAAGACACATCACAGTTTAATTTAATGTGAGCTATTATGGCAATGCTTTTTAGAGAAATCGTAACTCATTGCGACAACACGACAGGATGCTTTACATAAGCTTGGGGCTTTCGGTCTTTTGAGAATAACAGAAATGTATGGCAAGGGCTCAGAGCTCTGCAAGGGTCCCTGCACTCTGTGTGCAAATCTGACAAGATGCATTTGCTCCTCCGTGAGGCGTAAGCTCCAGTGATATCTGTACGCATGACACCAGGGTGGTAGCATGAGCTGGGCTCAAAGAGGTCAAGAGTATCACTTCAGTGGAGTCAAACCCCCTCATGAAGAGAAAGAGCTTTCTACATACAAAAAAATAAGGCCTCTCAATCTTGCCTGTTAGAAAGATAACAGATAAAATCCTTTGTAGATGGCATGGGCATTAAATAAAAAAACATAACATGAGATCTAGTCGCAAAGCTTTAAAATAAGCACTAAATGCTTTGTCTGGGGTCTTTTTTGCTGTTTCCCTTTGCTAAAACTCTATGAGAGGCACCAGAGCGATAGGGAACATGGCGATTGAGTTTGGAGCAAATTAAATTCTCTAAATGTAAAGTATTGAACCACATTATCAATTACATACCACAAAAGAGAAGAAAAAACATTTCCATAAATGAAAAACTGCGTCTGCAGACCTGAAAGATATATCAGTATGCAGGTAAATAAGCACTACAATGACAAGAGTTGAGGCCTTTTCAAAATAATTGCACAATGAAAGTACATCAATGCTTTTTCCATTTCTATTTGTGCCTCACTCACTATTTTAGCGGAAGAAAACTACTCGAGGCAAACAATATCATTTACCGCAGATGAAAGTGGACCCCTACAAAAACGATGGGCATCCCTGCTGTCGGAATGATCTAAGACCAAACCGTGACCTTTAGCACAGCTAATGATCTCCAGTCCACTGAAGATACTGAGGGGGTCCTTCGCAGTGCAAATGTTACGTGGGCTTCTCTCTTTAATTTCTCTCCAGATCTTTCAAGTGGATCTGTGAAAGGCTAAGCGCTGTGGGCACGGCCGGCAGCACCCAGGCGCAGGCGAACGGATGGGTTTTGCCTGCCTGGGGATGCGTTGAGAGGGGATAAAGGGATAAAGAGCCTCTGCTCTGGGACTGATTACTTACATCTGCCCTGTTAAATCCTTGCATGCATACGCACAGCTACTACTGTTTGCTTTGTTTACTGTTTGCGAGTGTCGTGTCAGTGCGTGTGTGTACAAACAGGTTTGGCGTTACTTGCGAGGACCAAATGTTTAAAGACAATGCTGGAAATACAATGAAACATGACATACACATCTTATGAGGACATCTCAAGAGGTCATCGGTATTTGAGATGTTCGTAAATTAGTCATATAATTTTTCTCTTTAATTCTCGATACCAACAGTTTTATGTTAGCGTTAGTAACAACAAATATAATAAAAACTCTCACAGATCATGTTTCTATCTCATTGGTGACCCTGGACCACAAAACCAGTCATAAGTGTAAATTATGATCTATACATCATATGAAACCTGAATAAATTTGCTTTCTGTTGATGTATGGTTTGTTAGGAAAGGAAAATATTTGGCCGAGACACAACTATTTGAAAATCTGGAATCTGAGGGTGCAAAAAAAAAAATCAAAATATTGAGAAAATCACCTTTAAACTTGTCCAAATGAAGTTCATAGCAATGCATATTATTAATCAAAAATTACATTTTGATAAATTTACATTAGGAAATGTACAAAATATCTTTATGGAACATGATCTTTACTTAGTATCCTAATGATTTTTGGCATAAAAGAAAAATGTGACCCATCCAGTGTGTTTTTGGCTATTGCTAGAAATAACAAGACTGGTTTTGTGGTCCAGGTTCACATTTTAGATCTTATTTTGACATAAAGTGGTTTTGTCTACACTGTAAAAAAAACTATTTGTTGATTCAACTTAAAATAATTTGTTACCCGGCTGCCTTAAAATTTGAAGTTCAGCCAACTCAAAAAAAAGTTTAGTCAACTTGAAATGTTAAGTTGTACTAAGTGACAACTTAGATATTTGAGTTCATTCAACTTAAAATTTGAAGCTGGCTGGGTAACAAGCCCAGCTTTTAAGTTTAACAAACCAAATTGTTTGTTTAGTCAATTCAAATATCTAAGTTTTCACTTAGTACAACTTAACATTTCAAGCTGACTAAACTTATTTGAGTTGACTGAACTTAAAATTTGCAGGGTAAGTCTGCGGGGTAACAAATTATTTTAAGTTGACTCAACAAATTGTGTTTTTTTATAGTGTAAATGTAGAGTTGTTTACTTACTTTTTTAAATTAGTCTTCCTATTAACAAGATTATATTGTTAATTCAGACTGACAAGTGGTGGGATTTATCGCATTAACCGATCACAGCCGATCATAACCAGTCATATCCAATCATATTGCAACAATTTGTTGAGTCAACTTAAAATAATTTGTAACCTGGCTGCCTTAAAATTTTAAGTTCAGTCAACTCAAAACAAGTTTATTCAACTTGAAATGATAAATTATACTAAGTGACAACTTAGATATTTGAGTTGAATGAACTTAAAATTTTAAGGCAGCTGGGTTACTTACCCATCACTTAGTACAACTTAACATTTTAAGTTGAATAATCTTATTTTAGTTGACTGAACTTAAAATTTTAAGGCAGCAGGGTAACAAATTATTTTAAGCTGACTCAACAAATTGTGTTTTTTATTTTTTACAGTGCTCCTCTCATGTGACTCAATAGGCTCAGTAACTTTACCTGCTGGTGTTGCAGTTGGACAATATTTCTTTAGAAAAACAAGTGATTTATACACTTCTTAATGTTAGATTTTATAATATGTGCATTACTTATTTTTGTACTATTTTTTTCTCATCCAACATTTTGAGGAGGCACTGCCTTGCGAAAGCATTCAAACCCCATCATTTTTTTTCACGTTTTATGTTGCAATCTCACGTTAAACTGCTTTAAATAATTTTTTCCCACATCAATCTACACTCCATATATACACTGTAACTTTTCTGTTATTTGTGACAACTGCAAATTTATTAAAATTAAAAAACTGAAATGGGGTTTGAATACTTTCACTAGGCACTGTATGTATGTATGTATATATACGTGTATTTGCAATTAAACATTTAATTTAAACATTTAAACATAAACATTCAACTTTATACCAAGCACCTGGTTTTACAAAATTTAGCATGATGTTTATGTATGATGTCATGCATCATTGGTTATCGCTTTATATGTTATATCTACAGATGCCTGATGTAAAATCTGTTCATATTGCTGCTGTAAAAAAAAAAAATAGCTGCCAAGTGCCAACTACTGACATATTCAGCTTATGACTGTGACAAAAAGTGTAGAGGAATATTACTCAAAAGCATTTCAGATGCATGAGTGCATCCCTGCCCAAACAGAAGCAAAGGCAGCAACAGTGTGTGTTTGTAAGAAGAAACAGTTTTGTTTAACAAAACGCCGGTAAATCAATACGACAATCAATGCACAATGGATTGCCAAGGCACCACCGGACATCAGGGGTCATGGATCTTCATGCTCATCTCAAACACTTCAACTTAAAGCATGTATAGCACACGTAGCGGCAGTCTGTTTTAATCTAGCAAGATCTAGCTTCCACAGATATTTTAACGCCTTGGTAATTTACACTTTGGTAATTACGCAAACATCTAGCTACCCATTTTCCCGCGCTTTCTCATTTCCCTGTTGTCACACATATGAAAGTATGGTGATAAATACCGATTGATTAGCTTCTCGTCTCCCCAGGTTATCACACTACCGCAAATAGTACATGGTGAGAGGCCAAAAAGTGCCTTGTGCATGAAGGAGTAATTTTCACATTTTCTCAGTCGTTACTGTTTAAAAAATAAGCCATAAGAGCCTGAAATTGAATATACACTTTGTTAAAAAAAAAAATCACCTGTGGGGCTACACTTTTCCTACAGTGTTATTTATTGGGTCGCACCTTTGTAAGTCAATTAACAAGTCAGTCGCTTAGATTTATTAAGCTTTTCATTAACTAAGCCCAAATTTCAATATATGTGACCCTGGACCACAAAACCAGTCGTAAGTAGCACAGGTATATTTGTAGCAATAGCCAACAATTCACTGTATGAGTCAAAATGATTGATTTTTCTTTTATGCCAAAAATCATTAGGATATGAAGTGAACATCAAGATATTTTGTACATTTTCTACCATAAATATATCAAAACGTAATTTTTGATTAGTAATATACATTTCTAAGAACTTCATTTGAACAACTTTAAAGGTGATTTTCTCAATATTTTGATTTTTTTTGCACCCTCAGATTTCAGATTTTCAAATAGTTGTATCTTGGCCAAATATCGTCCTATCCCCACAAACCCTACGTCAATGGAAAGCTTATTTATTCAGCTTTCAGATTTCTAAATTTCAAAAAATTTACACTTATGACTGGTTTTGTGATTCAGGGTTACATATGTTATCAATGCTGCAAACTATGAACTATCGTGCCATATTAAATTATCTGTGCTGTAGGTTGGACATTGATATGAGTTTGTCAAAGACAATGAATAACAAAGGGTTAACTTCATCAAATTCAACAAATTCATTCCATCTGGAATTACTGAGACCTAAAATTAGTATGAAGTACTCAAAATGTGTATTTATCCTCAAAGACTTTGGGTCATATAGAGAAAAAAAGACACGTAAAATAATTACTGCCATCTTCAGGTGTAAAGAAAACCAACACTACCCTGCTGGAAGAAAAAAAAAACATCTTAAACCAGTCTTATTTACACTGCTGGTTTTAGTTGGTCTCTCCAGGACTGTGTTCTTGCTGCTGGGCACTTTTCAATTGGTCAGGCTGGGAGACCAGCTGAAACCGGCTAAGACCTGTAAACGTAAGACCTAAATTTCAGGCTGGTTTAAGCTGTTTTTCAGCAACTGACCCCTAATATTATAGCAAGGAAATGATTACAGCTGTTTCACAGACCGGTTTATATGAACTAACAGGCTTGTGTATCAGCTTACAGCTGAATTGCGAAAAGATGCAGAACTCATACTTGCACAAACCACTGACAAAATAAGGATTAATGCTGACCCTTTCATGCAAATAAGCAAGACAAGTGATTTTCTGTAGGTGACTGATGTGACAAAACATGCAGCACTTACGACTGTGCTGCATGTTCATCAAGATTGTGCAACACCTGTGTACACTTGACTAGCACAAACTTGCTGGGTTTGCCTCCTCCAAACATCTGATAGGACACAATCGCTCGACACTGCACAAACCCCAGAAAAATCGCGTTTTCCACATGAGCGCACGCCGAACGCACACACTGCCCGCAGTTTAGCCCCGCAACATGCACGGAGACGTTAACGCACGCATTTACCTCCGTGTCGTAGATTTTGGTGATGAGCGAGAAGGAGTACTGCCTGGACTCGCGGATGTGCTGGATGGCCAGCTGAACGGCCGGCTCGATGCCTTGACTGATGCTGCTCATCAGCGCTGATTCATTCATCGGCATCAGGACCATGATGGGCAACTTCTCACCATCCCTCGTGTACCAGTTGTTGTCCAGGCCGTGCCTTGTGTAATCGTTGCAAACCTTCGCCAGTGCAGGTTGAAATCCCAAGACGGACAGGAGTAGGCATCCCGACAGAAAGATCATGTCACATCTGCAGTCCCTCCGGGACGGAGCCATGCTACCGAACAACTGAGATCCACCTTCTCACTGTCCTGGCATCGCAGTCTTCAGGTTCCTCTTGGATGCTGCGATCAGTCAAAGAGAAATGACATGACATGCAATCTTGCGCACTCGATCTCGAGAGTAGAAACGATGCGTAAAACCAGAGGGTGTCCAGTCACAGAGGTTATAAACTAAGCTGCTTCTCCTCTTACGGGTCCTTATCAAATCTTGTCCGATCCAATTCCTCCTTTCACCTCCAATCCACCACCGAATGCGCACATCACAATCCACCGCCTGTGCGTTACGCAGAGGTGCGCGCTCTCTGATTTGAGTCAGCCGCTACTGCGAATGCAAATGTAACAGCCGAATATATTCCAAGCAGTTGAGGAGTTGCATCCCCGTGTGAAAAGCGCATAGGTGAGGCGGTGGTATGTAAAAGCAATCCGAGTGAGGATATCCGTGCGACTCCGATGCTGCTGCTTCGGCGGATGCGCTTCACTTCTTTCGCGCGCTGGCCGCGCTGTGCATGTATGCGTGCGCGCGTGTGTGAGCGCGCGCGACACAGGCAGAAAACATTCTTCACAGCGAGAGATGTGCTTCGAAAAAACAACCGACCGACAGACCGACAAGGGAGCTGTTCACTCGTAACGCGTTCAATAACCTACATACTGTCTCCTCTGAGGAAATCCATGAGGTAAATTGCCCACCTGAGCCCAATAGACTACGTTTTAAAATATGTATTCAGAACGTAAATATAACGAGCGGCGTCGAGTGTTATAAAAGCTAGTTAGCTTTTTTAAAAGCTAGATTCAGTCGTGAGTAAGGACTTTCCATTCTACGATTAAGTCAAATCATACTGCACATTGTTTTTTGGGGGGTTTTTTTGCCATCGACATACAACATTACAGCAAAATAAACACTGCCATCTAGCTATAACAGCCCTGTATGTGGATAAAGTTCACTTTTCTCTCAAGTTATTGCGCATCATTTCTAATTAATGCGCCATTCAGACGTATAGAGATTTAACTAGATCTGTTTTGATATGAAAATAATAACAGGCAACAAATTTCACAACAGTTTAGCAGTAATAATATGCTTCTCACCGGAAGTCACCTCTGACTGAAGACACTCGAAATGGTGCTTGTATTAACATATATTAATATTATAATTTTCAACAATATCTAAATGTGACCCTGGGCCACAAAACCAGTCATAAGGGTATTTTTTAATTGTATCTGAAAGCTGATAATAAGCTTTCCATTGATGTATGGTTTGTTAGGACAGGACAATATTTGGCTGAAATACAACTGTTTGAAAATTTGAAATCTGAAGGTGCAAAAAAATCTAAATGTTGAGAAAATTGGCCTTAAAGTGTCTAAATGAAGTTTTGATATATTTACAGTAGGAAATTTACAAAATATCTTCATGGAACAAGATCTTTACTTAATATCCTAATGATTTTTTTAGAAAGTTTAGTGTATTTTTGGCTATTGCTGCAAATATACTGGTGCTACTTGCAACTGATTTTGTGGTCCAGGGTCACAAATATGTTTTACACAGCAGTGGCAAAGCTAAATTTGCAGTAGCCATAACTCCAGTCTTCACTGTCATATGATCTTAAATCATTCTAATATGCTGGTAATATGCTACCCCCCCATTAACATTTATTATCAATGTTGAAAACAGTTGTGCTGCTTAATATTTTTGTGGAAACCATGCTAAAATTTTTCAGGATTCTTTGGTGAATAGAAAGAACAACATTTACAGTATTTGAAACTTACTGACTTACTGACCCCAAACTTTTGACGGCAACTATTGTGGCATATATATAGTATATTGTCAAATATATTTTGTGAGATAGAATGAACATATGTTGTTAAGCATTGATAGACCGATAGATTCACTGCGTCATGGTAGAGGCCTGACACCATTAACCAAGTATAATACCAATAATAAGAGCACTTATAAATAAGAGTACCATACTAATACAGTAAATCATAAAAACAGTGCAGCAGAGAAGTGCTCTATCAGCGTATTGGTAAACTGAGGGCTCTTATCTTACTGGTTCGATCACTATACGGAGACTCTATACATAGCCTTGCTGACGTCTCTTACCACTGTCTGTGAATTGCTTTCTGTTGTGTGATTTCCAGATGAAGAAATAGGTCAAGTTGTTGTCCCATCTGCTTGCTTTATGCAAGACACCTCCCTCCTTTCTGCTAGAGAATATGATAAGAATCAGGCACGAATGTGGTGGATTAAAATACAGGGACGCTCAGAATAGAAAGCGGAAAGATGAAGTCAAACGATTATAGAAATTTAGTCAGTATTGGTCTTTAAAATCAAATCATTCAAAATTGAATTTGATTAATTTACAATTTTACGTTTCATTCATTAGCTGTGAGCTGATATATATGAACTCAAGACATTCACTTACACATCTGTGCATTTTACAAATAATTTAGATTGCAATATAATATTTAATCTCCAAAATAAAGTTATGCAAGTCGGTAAGATTGCTAAATAAAATATAAAAAAAAATACAGACTAATACTGTGTAATATTATTGCAACTGCATATATTCGTTTCTATTTAAATACACATAAGATTGCAAAATACACATAAAATACATATATTTTATGTAAAATAAATATGCAAGAAAATACAGTAAAAGTATAACATTGTGAAATATTATTACAACTGCACATATTTGTTTTCTATTTGAATATTATATGTGCTAATTTATTTCAGCGATGGCAAAGCTAAATTTGCAGCAGCCATAACTCCAGTCTTCAGTATCACATGATTTTTAAGAAATCATTCTAATATGCTGATTTTTTTTTTTTTCTATTAACATTTATTATTATCAATGTTGAAAACAGTTGTGATGCTTAATATTTTTGTGGAAACAATGCTACAATTTTTCATAATTCTTTGTTGAATAGAAAGAACACCATTTACAGTATTTAAAATTGAAATTAGTTTAACATTTTTTACTTGAAAAAAGTATGAATTTCTTTAAAAAATAAAAAATGAAATTGTACCGACCCCAAACTTTTCACAAATATTGTGAGATAACTACAGTATACTGTCAAAAATATGTTGGTATGATAAAATATGATAAAATGAATGTATATTTTTGCCAGTAGTCAGCATATATTGTATAGATGGAAAACAATACAGACCCACAATTATTCCTTTGTTATATCAACTTATACACTAAATTAGTACATCAGAATATGTATATTTATGGTGAAATATCTCAAAGAACCTGGGTGAATTAATGCCCTGAAGATCCTGTGAAGTCCACACTTGATGCAGGTGAACACACAGCTATCTGCCGACTTGCCACACACACTCACAGCCCTGTCTGACATGTCTCCACTTAATAGAGATTAATGGGACAGCCTGAGGACATTCTTCAGTGCAGCACTGACAATGCATTCCTGCTGGATGCATCCTGAATTTTGAATGTCATATATTCAAAACAGTGGGAATGAAAAATGAAGCCTCATGAAGTAGCCATGCAAAGATCTAGTTATTTATTAAGGAAATGGTATTATAAAATGTTATCAAATGTAAGTCATTTCAACAAATATTAATTAAAACGTGATTTAGAGCATGTCACCCCTACAGAATTATAAAAAAGGTAAAGTTTGTTATAGAAATTATATAATAATTATATATATAATAAAAGTTTGGGGTCAGTGTTTAATTAAGAGGATCGTTCACCCCAAAATGACAATTCTGTCATTAATTACTCAATCTCATGTCGTTCAAAACCTGTAAGACCTTTGTTCATCTTTGCAACACAAATTAAGATATTTTTGATGAAATCTGAGAGCTTTCTGACCTGCATCATAGTACTCTTGTGAATGCATGTCGAAGACTGAAATGGAAGAGATAAAATAGTTAAATAAAGTCGTTATTTTTGTTTTCTTTGTGCACAGTTGAATCACTGATGTCACATGGACTATTTTAACAATGTCCTTACTACTTTTCTGGGCCTTGAACATTTCAGTTGCATTACTGTCTATGCAGGGTCAGAAAGCTCTCGGATTTCAAAAAAAAATATCTTCATTTGCGTTCCAAAAGTCTTACAGGTTTGGAACAACATAAGGGTGAGTAATTAATGACAGAATTTACATTTTTTGGTGAACTATCTCTTTAATACTTTTATTCTACGATGCATTTAATTGATCAAAACAGTAAAGGCATTTATAATGTTACAAAAGATTTTTTGAACTTTCCACTCATTAATGGGTCCTGCAAAAAATATATTTTTTTCCACACATTGTAAAACATCACAACTGTTTGCAGCATTGATAATAATAAGAAATGTTTCTTAAGCAGCAAATCAGCATATTACAATAATTTCTGAAGGATCATGTGACACTGAAGACTGGAGTGATGATGCTCAAAATTTAGCTTTGCCATCACAGAAATAAATTATGTTTAAAATATATTTAAATACAAACAGCTTTTGTAATAATATTTCACAGTATTACTATTTTACATTTTTGAATTTAAAAAATCAGCACTGGTTAACAGAAGAGGCTTCTGTCAAAAACAACCTAGATCTTATGAACGATACGTATTCTTGTTACACACTGACTTCTTGAAGTTTGTGTATAGGAACAAACCAACAATATGCCCCTTTATAGCACTGTAATTCTTCTCAAGTGTCACCTGAGCATTGTCATTCTGGGTGAAAAACAGAAATTTTGCTTGTAAGAGGAGAACTGGCAAAGTCAGGGCAGCTGAGCACAAGCTCAAATTTCAATGGTCGTGCTCTGGTGAATACTCTATGAGTTGCTGAAGTTATTCTGAAGGCCTCATACCTTTTCTCTCTGATTCCACCGGTAAGACAGCTTCCGTCTCTGGGGAAGGTCCCTCAAGTCTCTCACCAAAATTGAAAATGAAATTGCAGTGATTAACTTCTCCGGTCTCAGAGCTTTCAGCCCTTTTTGAGCTCTGAGACTGCAGCTTTTGCGCTTCCAGAGCAGACCTGTGCCCAAAGGAGAAGGTGTTTTCAGGAGAACAAATAACATACACTTTTAGGAACACTTTATTAGAGAGCAGAATATGAAGAATGTTGACCTTGAAGAATACCAGCACAAGTCTAATCACAGTATAAACAGCTTCTTGAGTCTTAAGAGTGCTCTATTGAAAAAGGAGCCGTGCGCTGTGATGTATTTCCGCCGGCGAAAAGGTGCAATTGTTCTTATTTGTTTCTGGCACGCATATGTAGTAGGGAAGGTTTCAGGGCTGTTGAAGAATTGCTTCTGCTTTGTGAGTCAGAAGTCCCAGTTTTGCGAATCCCATGCATAACAACTAGATTCGGTGTGATTGATTCTCAACCCGTTTACAGCAGGCTGTGTAAAACACATACTCCGTGTGGAGGTAGGCTGAATAGATTTTGTCAATAGATTTAGGATATACTATGTGTATTATAGATCCATTGCATAGACCAAGCACAGACCTTTACTCTGGTTGTCTCAGGCAAACATTTTGGAAATTACATGTGGTGCACGGACTTGACTATTGACTATTTTTCAATCAGAAATCATGTGTCTAAACTGTGATGGACTAACCCTAGAAAAATGACACTTCCTGACCTTCTTTGCGGTTTCATTTATCCTACTCCGAGACTCTTTTCCTACTGTTCTCCAGATTATATACAGATTAAGGATTAAATTGTTAGAAAGACGAGAGAGGTGCCTACATCTCAGCATTGAGATTTAGACAAATTCTTTTAGACCACTCTGCATTTGTAGCCACAATTTAAAGGCAACAATTTCCTAGCATGTTAATAATCCAAGATTCACTGCTGAAAAATGTCATCCCTATGTCATCCAACATGTTCATGTCTTTCTTTCATCATCTGAAAAGAAATTAAAGTTTTTGAGGACAACATTCCAGGATAGTGTGGGAGCCAATGGGTTGAAGGTCCAAACTGCAGTTTCAATGCAGCTTTAAAGGGCTCTACACGGTCCCAGACGAGAAATAAGGGTCTTATCTAGCGAAACGATCGGTCATTTTCTAAAAAATTTTTTAAAAATTACATACTTTTTAACCACAAATGCTCATCTTGCACTAGCTCGAATTCATGCATTACGTAATCACGTTGGAAGATCACGCACTACATAGGCAGAAGTACCAGTGTTTACAAAGCGAACGTGCAAAGAAAGTTAAATGCCTTTTACAAAAAAAGGTGAAACAACGATGTTGGACGATTTTGAAGTTGAAGTTGGAAGAGAAAATGAGATGAGTTTTTTGCCTTACCCTACATTTTTGAACCAAAGTACACAGACAAAGAACTAACCACACGTGACCTTTCCAACGTGATTATGTAATGTGTCGAGCTAAGGGTCGAGCTAGCGCAAGATGAGCATTTCTGGTTAAACAATCTATACATTTTACATTTTTTTAGAAAATGACCTATGGTTTCGCTAGACAATTTCGTCTAGGATCTTTGAAGCTGCATTGAAACTGCAATTTGGACCTTCACCCCGTTGATCGCCATTGAAGTCCACTAAATGGAGAAAAACTCTTGGAATGTTTCCCTCAAAAACCTTAATTTCTTTTTGTCTGAAGAAAGAAAAACATGAACATCTTGGATGACATGTGGGTGAGTAAATTATCAGGATTTTTTTTATTCTGGAAGTGAACTAATGCTTTAATAAATCATTTTAATATGCTGAGTTATTGCTGATGGATTGACAGATAGATGTAGATGAACTCTGAAGAGTTTTTTTTTTTTCAGGATTCTTTGTTGAACAGATGTTATACATTTTACTTTACTTAGAAATATATCTATTTTGTAATTTATAAATTGTAGTAGAACACAATTTACAACACAGTTGTAAATCATATTTTAAAACACATGGCGATGTGAGTGTCAGCACGGTCTGTATATCATCCTCTTTGGCTCTTCTGTCAAGCAAAATAAAAGCTCTCAAATTTCTGGCCCCACCTTCGTCTTGTCGGCAGGAGATTGACTACCTCCTGAGGCCTGCTTCCCCACTGACTGTACAGCAACAACCCCCAACAAACACCGTGATCAATATGGTTAAGTGTCTGTGGAGAGTTCCAGTAGAGTCCAGCTCACTGTCACATCCATCACCTGCAAGGTTCAACATCAGTAAGAAACTTCCACTCTTCCACTGCGCTCAGACAGATGCTTGGCTGTCCTTAATGTGAGCAATATCCTGTCCAAACATGAGACTTCAGGTTGAGGCTGATGAATTTGCAGACAACTCATTTTCCCAGCAACTCATGCACAGAGGGAGCCAGAGAAGGTTGTAAATGCGTCTCAGTGCTGTT
This sequence comes from Labeo rohita, assembly GCF_022985175.1. Taxonomy (NCBI): domain Eukaryota; kingdom Metazoa; phylum Chordata; class Actinopteri; order Cypriniformes; family Cyprinidae; genus Labeo; species Labeo rohita. The sequence goes on along the minus strand of NC_066887.1, from coordinate 13,123,293 downwards.
TCAGCATACTGAGCCTTCGACCTGTATGTGTTTGGGCAAACAGATGCTCTGTTCATTAGTGAATGTGCTGAAGGCTCGCCCTGTTTCGTGCTGCCTAAAATAGAAGAGAACAACACTCATTTCTCTGCCAACACTACCATTCTGCTGTTTATAGATATATTCTGTTTATAGATATACTATCTTACTTGTTCTCACCAGAGGCACGTTCTGACCAGAGGCATAACATTTATAGAAAAACATAAATAAACAGAACAAAAATTGCTCACGCTCATGTCGTTCCAAACCTATAAGACCTGTGTTTATCTTCAGAACACAAAGGCATTTTCAAGGAAATCTGAGAGCTTTCTGAGCCTGCATAGACAGCAATGCAACTGACACGTTCAAGGCCCAGAAAGGTAGTATGCACATCAATAAAATAGTCCATGTGACAAAAGTGGTTCAACCTTAATTTTATGAGGCTATGAAAATTCTTTTTGTGCACAAAGGAAACAAAATAAGGACTTTATTAAACGGTTTCTTCTTTCGACAGTATAACGACGCATGCGTTACAGCTGACACATAAGGAATTGTTGAATAAAGTTATTTTTGTTTTCTTTGCACACAAAAAGTATTCTCGTAGCTGCAAAATAAGGTTGAACCCCTGATGTCACCTGGACTATTTTAACAATGTCCTTACTACCTCTGGGCATTGCTGTCTGTGCAGGGTCAGAAAGCTTTTAGCAAAAATATCCTAATTTCTATTTCGAAGACTAACAAAGGTCTTATGGGTTTGGAATGGCATGAGGGTGAGTAATTAATGACAGAAGTTTCATTTTTGGGAGAACTATCACTTTAATGGTGGTTGGCAAACCAAAATAAAAGGTGCTCTTTTGCCACCTACTGGTTTGGAGTGTGAAGCGCTAGCTAGTGAGCAGGACAGCAGTAGAGTGGTGGAACTATGACGTCACTTTGTAGGTAAAAACCCAGAGGCGAGTTAGCATTTTAGCACTTCCGGTTCCGGTCCCAAGGTCAATGGGTTTTTTGAATGGGAACTTAACTAAATCCCCTAAAATAAGGTCCGTGGGTCACACAAGCTCAAGATACTTTAACGATTTATTCTACAACATAAAACGCACCAGTTACAAGATGCTCGTTTAATCGCTTCCCTTCTGATACAGAGACTCTGGGTTTGTACCATGCAAACACCACCGGATTAGTCACGGTGAAAGTGAAACTTTAATGATGCATGGTGCTTAAAGCCACGTTAAAATTTAATGTTTACGGCCATGTGAAACTGTTAGAAAGCATATAGATTGAGGATTTTTTAGAAGCAAGGATATACACTAAAATAAGTTTCATTTTACCACATCCAAAAACTCGCTCACTCTGCGGCCTACAAAGTGACGTCATAGTTTCCCCACTCTATAGAGTGAGGATGTGTTTTTTTAGGCCAACCCAGAAGTTTGTGTAACCCTGGTTCTCTCAACAAAACCCCAGCAGGATTTTTCCACTGCCTTTTGGATTGTTGCAAAAAATAAGCTCTGTGACCAAAAGTTTATGATTCTTACTAGGGATGTAATGATATCAAAATCTCACGATACGATAATGTCGCAATATGATATTTAAAAAAATATTGATATTTTATATTTAAAAAAAAAAGAAAAGCTTATATATTTGAAGTTAAATTATTCTATCTAATGCACTTAGAGTGTTCAAAATTAAGAGCTCCAACCCATGTTCTTAACTAAGAAAACTTAAGTCACTTGTACCTGAACTTTATAGGGTCTAAATTAGTCTAAATTACATTAACACTGGTGTTTTAGGATGCCAAATAAATTAGAATATAATAATAACAACAACAACAGTAATAACCATATATTTTAAAACAGCTGCACTGCAAAATTAATAAAATAAAGCATAACTGGTGTCCGTCGCGTTTCCAAACGCGCTAAACTCACAGTCTATGCAACAAACAAGTTCACTGCATTCATTCAGTGTGAACAGAGACGTTCTGAGGCTTGCAAAAAACGGATCACGAGCTGATAGCCTCAACAAAACACCATTTTAAAGACCTTTTATGTTAGAATAACAATATAATATCTTAATAATATTGCGATAGTTTTGCTGATAATTTGGTTACATCGCTAATTCTAACATGTTTTGTTTATCATGATCTTCACAAATGAACAATAATTTTACTACTTTTGAAGCCTAAATGTAAGTGAGTTCCGACAACTCTTTCTGTCTCTATTTAAAAACCAAAGTTTGAGTTAAAATAGCTTGCAGGAGCATGATTATAAACACAATGAGGCTGTGAAAGCAGATTAGTGAGTAGATGAGTTTACTTGTTCAGCATGATTATGTTTAATGTCCCAGACAACCTCTGTAGTCCCATTTAGCCACTTGTTAGCAACCGCCTTGTTTTAAAGACAAGTAAAAGCTTTAAAAAAAAAAAAAAAAAAATTCACAAGGAGTATTACTGATCTATTTTATGTTGTAGAATAAAGTGTGAAATTATCTTGAGATTGTGTTAACCACAGACCTTCAGGCATTTAGCCAAAATCCCATTGACTTTAGGACGATGAATCTAGAAGTGCTAAAATGCTTTTTTGCAGGTTTTGGCCTACCAAACTACATCATGCCTTTAGCACTCTATGGGGGCCAGCAAAACTGTGTTGTGCAGTTGTTAAAATATGGTTGCTTTTCACCAAAACTGATTGGAGCACTTGGGAAATTATTATCTTGAGAGCTTTAAAGTATTAAATTTTAGTTTAAAATAAGTGTTCATCTCAGTGATAAAAGACTCTGTGATGTGACCGTAAGACACCTTCGATATGAGTGTAAAAGAGAATTGAGAACTTTGGGGAGATTTTAAGCAATTACCAAACTTGACCTTTCTCTTACACAAAATGTTTATGTCTTTAAATAAATAGTAAATAATGAACCATTCCAGTAAAAGAAATCAGAATATTTCTCACCCTTCGATTTCAAGACTTTTCCAGCCAGCTGAATGATGACAGGTCTGAGCTGGTTGGTTGGGATTCAGATCCAGCCATGACGTGACTGGCTCGAAGGCTCCTGAAATACCCCATGGATGTCACAGGCCTCAAAAGCTTCACATGGCATGTCGGAGTGAGTCGTGTGGTCTTCAGTCACTCACGGTGGCTGTCGGTTCTGGACAATTAACCCTGTATCCATCCAACCCACGCCACATATCTCTGTCAGCCCTCCAGGCATTCAGGTCATCCTCCTTAAATCTCCCTGCTCCAACTACAAACTCCAAAAACCCACTGCAAATCATGGGCTCTGTCTCCAGATCTGCTGTTTGCTCTTTGTATTCAGGCTGGTGTCAGGCTGGTGCTGAGAAAAAAAAAAACTACGATGGCTTGAAACAAAGGAGCTGAAATCCCTTCAGGGCCATGGCCACACCAGCATAGACACCAGATTCATATTGTATGAGCATGAAATTATAATAGTCTGGAATACTGTACTACCCACTGTGACTTGGATCATATTCAAATATCATATCTGTTACTTTTACAGCACATGAATAAAATGTTCAATAAAGAATTTTTTTTAAGAAAAAAAAATTTTTTTAAGAAAAGATTTTTTTTTGACCTTCAACCAAATTGTTTGTTTACTTTACAGCTGTGATGAGCGCCGCCATGATGTCTCCTGGTCACCATAGAAATCCGTGGTAAGACGGGGTGAAAAGATCGTCTGAATTAATTAAACTTTTTCAATACAAATAAATATTTAAAAATGTGATAAGGGGTTACACTGTGGTGTTGTTGGCTGTCACAGTAACGGCAATAAGCTTAAGAAATTCCTGTAAGGTACTATTATACAGTCAAACGAGCAAAAACTGTGTGAAATAATAAAATGAAGTGTTAAAATAATGAGTGCTCTTATCATTTTGTGGAAAAACCCTCCGTTTTCAGTGCAGCTAATCACGAGACGCTTATGTCATCTTCCTACTCATTAATGACAGGTGAGTTTCTGCAAAAAGGCTGTCATGGAGACATTGTAACGTGATGAAAATATGGCGTCATGTGCTTTTTAAAACCATTTTCATAGGTTTAACGGTATATTATCAGCTGGGAAAATACGTTAATTTGACTAGAAACACCAGAGACCGGAAATGTACAGCAAAGTTCCAGATGGACTTCCTCGTTCGGGAAAAAGGTGGATTTTACATTTTAGGTGGTGTCAGTATATCAGTATATGGGCCATTCTACAAAATTGGTGCAAACTGCTGTCCCACAACCAAAAACACATTTTAAAAAGCATTAAAAGTATTAAAATCTTAGATGTTTATTAAGGTTCTTCTATTATCTATTGAAACCCACAATATTTAAATATTGGTAAGTTTAATATATATAACATCGTAATTTGTTGGGTGCTTTCAATTAGGAGGTGGCTGTCATGAACCCTAAATTTCAAAATGATTTTGAAATATTGTTTGTATTTTTTTTTTTCCTTTGTAGTACCTTTTTGTTTCTTTTAAAAAGTGAAGTTCAAAAATATATTTATTTTATTTTTTCTTTGTAAATTATGAAACTTTATGTAAAAAACAAAAAATTAAATGTGTGCCGCATTTTTCATGTCACTACCGAAACTGATTTTAACTAAACCCATACGTTTTTGATCAGGAAATATTCCTGTTTCCCCCTTTCTCATAGCTAAAAGGTGTGAGTAGATCTCATCATTTTGAGGTAAATGTGTTCAGAAGTCTGAAAAATCTGTGTAACTTTAAAGAACGTCACTACCAAATACCATGATAGCACACGTACATCTCGGAGACATCTATTTGATGTCTGCATTTGTATCAGCAAGACATCTGCAAGACGTAGTTTGCTCATCTGCAATACGTCTATTGAACGTTTCCTATCAGATGTCAAATAGATGTCTATTAGATGTCTTTAAGATGTTTATGATTTAGAATGTATGCAAAACTGACATCTTACAGACGTCTGCCAGACGTTTCTACACAGCAGATGCTTTCCAGATCAAGAGATCTTTAACAGACATCTTGCAGACGTATGTGTGCTATCTTGGTACCTTTTTTCTGCAATTAAGCACACCTTTTTGGGAGCTGTTCCATATCATTTAGTTTTTATATGTGTATAGCTGTTCAGAACTGTGCTAGCTTACCATGTGCTGATTAGCATCTTTAAGCTAGCTTCAAAAGTATCTAAAATTGTCACTACCAAAACATTTGGTGAAGTTCGGTATAGTGACATCTTTGTTTTTTGGGTGTTGTTCTGTAGAACAGTCACTACCAAAACATGTCATCATTGTTTCGGTAGTGACAAAACACATAATCCTCATATTTGAGGGAAATAAACTAAATTTTAGTACAATTATGCAATATTTTGTATTTTAGTATGTTTTATTAGTGTTTTAGTATGTGAGTTAAAATTCTGTAATGTGATGTGGTTGCCACCAAAGCATTACAGTAACTACCGAAACATGGGATGTTTTGATAGTTATGATAGTTTTTGGTTCAAAGTATATTCAAACTAATGAATCCTTACCTTTGAAATTAGTATGATCAACTTTTTGCCTCGCAAAGAAAAATTGGATTAAAATACAACAAATCTCATAAATGGTATTTGACATGTTGTTAAAAATGTAATTGTTATGGATTTACCTCTTTGAGTTCAATATAGAGGTCAATATAACCCTTCTAATTAAATTATTATTACTGTGTTTCGGTAGTGACAAATTTGGGGAGAGGACAAAATATTCCGAAACTTTCTGAAAATACAATATGAGAATTAACTGCACTATTACTAGAAATCTGTACCATGGATATTATACAATTTGCATACATACAATTTTTTTTGGAAAAAGACATTTTTTCAAGACGTTTCCAAGTCTGACTTTGGACCAATTTTGTAGAAAGGCTCATATATCCAAACATTTACGTTACAGCTTATATTTAGTTCTGTGCATTAGCACATTATTCTAGCTCCTGAAATTAGTTTCCTTAATTTGCTGCTCTATGGCCAGCTGTGTGGCACTTATACGCAGTTCCCTCTCCAAGGAACATGCGTTTCCTGCACATTAATGAAGTCTTCCACACATGCACCATGGATGTCCTTTCCTTTTACAGTTTGCTCCACGACCAGAAGCATTAATAATGGAATGAGTTGAGTCCAAGGAGAAGGCATGTTTGTTCCAGAAAGGGCGTCTGACTTAAATGGCTGGAATGAAATTTCATAGACAGACAAGGCTAATGACAATTTGAAACACTTAGCAGTATGGATTGGTGATGGAGTGCTGATGTGTTTGCTCTGAGGAGAGTGAAGCAGACCCAGACAGAAAGTGCATTAGGATCTCCTTTTCTGTTGTACATTAATAGAAATACTGGAATACCCCTAATGGCATGCATTATAGATGGAGTAATCAGAAGTGGTGTATTTATATACAGTATATAAAATATATATGCAAAATAATCAAATGAACATCCATAATTGCAAAAGGATTACTTGCCCTGAAATAGAACAAGATTTGTAGAGAAAATCTCCTAAAAACACTGACCCATCCACATAATTTTACTCACTTCCACTCTCTTGTTGCCCACACACAATTCAGCGTTTGCCCGCTGCTGGCGCATTCTTCCTTCTCTCAGCACGCCGCCCCATCATCCCATTAAGAGTCTGAGACACGCATCCAGTGACCAGGTCAATCGATAATGATGCAGACTTCTCTCATTAGGAGAAGGAGCCCAACTGCCAGGCAACCTGCCACTATCCTTCTCACCTCATCACAGATACAGTAATACAGACTGCACCATGCACAAGCCCAGAAGCCTATGGTGAAATGGAAAAACTTGACAGATGGAGTCTAGTATTCACATGGCTTAGATCTGTGAATCACAGAAGTGTGTGGTGGTTGGCACTCCGAGTTATTCGGGAAGAATAAATTATGTAGCTATTTCAAAGCAAGGATATTGAATGCATATTAAAAAAGAAAAAAAAAATTAATAAAGAATGTTTTGGCCCAAGGGAAGCTAGCGGTATAGCTTAGAATGCATATGCAATATAATACATTTTCAATGAATTCTCATTGGAAGCATATTACAGACTTTAGAAAATGGCTGCATTGATTCCAGAGACTCCCTCAAATGGAGACCCCACTTTACCACTTACAGCTTGAATGAAGAAAGCCGCAGAAGATTCATTTACATACCAAAGAGGACCCGGCACAAGAGCAACAGTACAGTGTTTGATCTGAGAGCATCGACCACTGGCACAGAAAAAAGTCAATTTTCATCTAAAGAAACTTTTTTACAATATATTTGCAGACATACATTACTTATTTATTTATTTTTGCAAAGTAAAATCTATACATTTTCCTGGAAGGAATGAAAAGATGTCATGAATAATAACTACAGTACAGTTTAATCTAGTTAGTGGTGCTTGCTAAACTTCACTATTCTCATTCTAAGAAGAAGGGAAAAGTATGGAAGTCTGTTTCAACCACTGAATAAAAAACTATTTTTTTCTCAGAATTCTGACTATTTCTTCCAAAGTGCAATATGAAAACTCACAATTCTGAGAAACTGAGTCAGGATTGCATATAAACTCACAATATAAAGTCTGAATTGTGAGGTAAACTCACAATTCTGAATTTTTTTTCTTAGAATTGTGAGTTTATATGTTGCAGTTCTCGCTCGCAACTGCGGGTTACTAAGTCAGAATTCTGAGATATAATCTCACAATTCTAAGAACATATAAATTTTTTACCCCCTGAAAATTGGACTTTATAATGAGTCTATATCCCACAATTCTGAGAAAAAAGTCAGAATTGTGAGATACAAAAAAAAACTTAATTTCTCAGAATTGCGAGTTTATGTCTCACAGTTGTGTCTTTGTAACTTGCAATTGTTTCTCTTTGAGTTTGTTTCTCACAATTCTGCCTTTATAATCACAAGGTTGTGCAGGTTTTTATCTCACAACTCAAAAAAGTCAGCATTGTGAGATACACACTTGCATTTTGCAAAAAAAATAAAAAAAACAACTGACGGTTTATATCACACAATTGTGACTTCATTTCTCAGAATTGTGAGTTTGTATCTCCCAATTCTGCCTTTATAACTCTCAATTACAAGTTTATATCAAAGCTCTGAGAAAAAAGTCAGAATTGCAAGATACAAACTCGCATTTGTGAAAAAGCTGGATTTTATAACTCGTAATTGAGAGTTTATATCATGCAATTCTGACAAAAAATCTGAATTGGGAGATACAAACTCACATTTGCAAGAATCTGACTTTAAAACTAGCAACTGCGAGTTTATATCTCAGAATTCTGACTTGCTTTCTAAGAATTGTGAGTTTGTATCTTGATATTCTGCCTTTATAACTCACAATTGCAAGTTTATATCTCACAGCTTGGAGAAAAAAGTCAGAATTGTGAGACAAACTCGCATTTGCAAAAAAAAGAAATTGGACTTTACAACTCGCAACTGAGAGTCTATCACGCAATTGTGACTTTGTTTCTCAGAAGTGTGAGTTTGTATGTCACAATTCTGACTTTGTAACTCATAAATGCAAGTATATCTATATATCTCACAGCTCTGACAAAAAATGTCAGAATTGCGAGATGTAAAATTGCAATTGCAAGAAAAAAAAATACAGAATTGTGAGAATAAAAGTTTTGTTGTTTTTTTAATTCAGGGGCAAAAACGAGCTTCCATTGAAAAGCCCTTAACTCTAAGTATTAATTATTATTATTTTATTATTTTTTTTGCTAAGGACATAAATAATACCTCAAATCATGATTGTTGAGGAAAAATGTGCTAGAATAGTAACTAATGCTTTTTTCATTGCAGATCATAAACTGGATGATTAAACTCCATGAACCTGAAGCCTGTTCAAACCACCACAAATGTTTCTGTCAAAACGAAAATTAGATTTTTCTGAAAACATATGTGTAGCAAAATACTCTGTGAGAGCCACCAAGTCATAGTTTTATGTAAGTAACAGTGCAAATTTTTGGCTGGATAGTTGTTTTTGTAGTGTGGTATGGGAAAAAAAAAATCTATTGCATTTATAGAATGCAAATGTTTGTGTATTCATTAAAATAAAAATGTATTTCACAGCAAAATTTGTCTTGGTATGAACAGGCCTTTCACTGAAGGAGAGACCCAAGCCATATCTAGAGACCAAAATATCATAGACCCTGCCCAAATATGCTTACTTCCTTTCTATATAGTAAGTGAAAAACAGTACGTGAGATATGCCCGAAAATGCAAGCAACTTCCAGCAAGATTCTGAAGTGTGCATCTGATGAACACTCTACTATCCCATGAGACCACAGGAGAGGATTTGTGACTGGCAGTGAAGTGATGCTACTGATGCCGGTGAATCATATATCATGTGAGTATGTCCGAATTTTCATATTCATACTTTTTAAATAGTTTCGAATAACTATCAAACCAAATGTAGCACCTACAGGACAGTATGTGATTTTGGATGCAGCTATAGACTTTATGATGTGGCTTTTTTCTGATTAGCAGCCAATCTAGCAACCACATCAGCACACCCTGGCAACCACCCAGAACACTCAAGAACAGCAACGGTTCCACACATTTTCTTCAGAATTCTTATTCAATCTACAGTTTAAGTGTCTATTCTTGTGGTGGCATATTGCTACTTTGCTAGTAGAGTGTTGGTTGTAGGTGTGGTCTCATATGGAGATAAGCATGCTTTGGCAGGACTTCAGTGTGAAATCGTAGGCCCCCTAAGGCTGGTGTGGACACCACAGGGACACAGACCCTCACCACCTGCACCAAAACAGTGGGGGCGCCAGCAACCCCGAGCAATTAGCACGCCACCGCTGTCTGTATGAACTTCCTCCCACCCACCTGACAGGCGTGAATGTTCCGGAGCCCCGGTGCTGGGCCTCATCGATTGCCTCTTTGAAAAGGTCGGTGTCTTGGCAAGACACCGGCACCCCCCGCACACAATCTCTTCACAGCCCACTCGCCTGCTGCACAGACAGCCGACCAATCTATTGTGGCAGGAAACACCAGCCGTCCTGTCAGAGAAAGACAGGACGCCCTGCAGCAGCTATACCTAAACATTGGCTTTAGCGCACATGCAAATGTCTCAGCAGGATCTTCCCTGGAATTTGAGGAATCCTTGACATTCTCAAAAGAGAGAATATGTAATCTATGCTATCCGACAACAAAGAGATTGTACTCCTGACGGAAAAATAGATGAGGGCTTTACAGTGATGCCACCATGCCTGTCAGCAGTGGATCTCTTCAAATCTTTTAGGTGGCTGTCATGTGTGAGCTATGAGTGACACATGAATTCTTTGTAAAACAGCTTTCAAAGCACTTGCGCTTCAGTCTCCCACCACAAAATAAAAACTGTCAAAGGACACTCCTCTTTCTTTGCCTGACACATCACAAATATCTTTTATCTCGCGTGTCTTGCTTGCTGCAAGCAAATGTCTCCCTTACAAAACACGTCTAAAGACATTAACTATATCAATGGAGATAAAGCTTGTTGAATGGATGGATGGATGGATGGAAAAATTAGATATAAAAAAGGATGGATGGATGGATGGATGAGAAAATAATGGATGGATGAGTGGATAGATGGATGGACAGGAAAATTAGATAAAATAATGGATGGATGGATGAGAAAATTAGATATGATGGTTGGACTGATGGAAAAATTAGATAAAATGATGGATGGATGAAAAAATTAAATATGATGGATGGATGGATGGATGGATGGAAGAGAAGGGAAAATTAGACAAAATAATGGATGGATGGATAGATGGATGGGAAAATTAGATAAAATGATGGATGAGTGAGAAAATTAGATATAATAATAATGGATGGAAGGATTAGATAAAATGATGGCTGGATGGCTGGATGGATGGATGAGAAAATTAGATAAAATGATGGATAGATAAAAAAAATTAGGTATAATGGATGAATGGATGGAAAACTTAGATTTACTGATGGATGGATGGATGAATGGATAGACGATGGATGGAAAAAAATAGATATAATAATGGATGGATGGAAGAATTAGATAAAATATGGATGGATGGCTGAAAAAATTAGATATAATGATGGTTGGATGGTTGGGAAAATTAGATAAAATAATGGATGGATAGATGAAAATTTGATATAATGATGGACAGATGGGAAAATTAGATAAAATGATGCATAGATGGGTGGATGGATGAGATTATTAGATAAAATGGTAGATGGAAGGTTGGAACAATTGGATAATCAGATATAAATGGGTGGATGGAGAAAATTAGATTTAATGATGGATGGATGGAAAAAAATTGATATAATGATGGATGGATGGATGGATGGAGAAAATTAGATTTAATGATGGATAGATGGGAAAATTAAATAAAATGATGGATGGATGGGAAAATTAGCTAAAATGATGGATGGATAGTTGGATGGATGGATGACTGGATGGGTGGGTGGATGTAAAAATTACATATAATGACGGATCGGTGGATGTTAAGAAAATTAGATAAAATGATGGATGGATTGATGGAAAATTACATATAATGACGGATGGATGGAAACAATTGATATAAGAATGGACTGATGGATGGGAAAATTAGATAAAATGGATGGATGGATGGATGGATGGATGGATGGATGGGAAATTTAGATTAAATGATGGATGGATGTTATTTAGATAAAATAATGGGTGGGTGGATGAGAAAATCAGATATAATGATGGATGGTTGGTTGAGAAAATGATATAAAACGATTGCTGGCTGGCTGGATGGATGGATGGAAAAATTACATATAATGACAGATGGATATATAGAACAATCAGATATAAGGATAGATGGAAAAATAAATTATATAAATTATATAAAATGAGGGATGGATGGATGGACGGACGGACGGATGGATGGATGGTTAGGAAAGTTAGATAAAATGATGGATGGATGAAAAAAGAACTTAGATAAAATGATGGATAAATGGATGGATGAAAAATAGGATATAATGATGGATGAATGGGATAATTAGGATAGATAGACAGGTAGATAGGTAGATAGATAGATAGATAGATAGACAGACAGACAGACAGATAGATGTCTGGATGACTGTAATGAACAGACATCAGCGGTTTCAAATGTGTCGACTGGATTTTTCCCCCTCCCAGAATGAAACATTCTTGACAGGAAATGCCATGAACATTCGTTTTGGAATGGCAAGACGAGCAGATTCCATACTTTGCCATGCAAGTGTGATATGTGTTCTGACTCTGCTCATCACCCTGTCATTATGGACAGATTTTCTCCACTTCTCAGACTCATCCTAAATAGGAAACTGTAATATTGTTTACACTGCAAGTAATTGTCTCTGAATAATTTTACATTTTGATGCAGCATCACAATACATAAAGCGATGGTGGAAATTTGGGGGTTTTGATGCAACCATGCAACTTGATTGTCATTGACAATCAGAAGTCTAAAATGGCTCTTCTGAAAAGTCCTTTTAGTATGTTATTATACAGTCCATAAAGGGAATAGTTCAATTAAAGGGACAATTCACCCAAAAAAAAGTCAAATCTGTCATAATTTACTCAACTTACACAACTTTCTTTTTTCTGTAAACCACATAAAACGGTTTGCGGAATATCCAGTCAGTTTTTTTCCTTCAATAAAAGTAAATAAGAATTACAGCTGCTGACCTGCAGAAGCACAACTGTTTTTAACACTGATAATAAGAAATGTTTCTTGAGCAGCAAATATGCATATAACAATGATTTATGAAGAATCACGTGACACTGAAGATTGCAGCTTCATAGCCTATTTACTGTCATTGTCTTGAAAAAGCATGACATTCCGCAAAATTTCTTCTGAGAATTTGAAGTGCAACAAATGCAGCCATAAATGTTTTAATGAAATCATTGCCAGCTACTTGACATGCATTCCTGCAACCACCTGAGGACCATGTCCAGCTTCTCATCTCTACTGCTGTGTTTCCTAGTCGAGGAGGTACAGAGCTGAGGGTTGCTTTCAGAAGCTGCGGCTTCTTCTTCTTCATATACGGACAGCAACTCCCTGCAGTCCTTCATGTCCTTCAGCTTCCGGTAGAACGCTCTACAGCTGTAGCCCTCTCTCCAGCCCTGCTCTATGTGTGCCATCAGCTGCTCAAGTTCATCGTAGTAGCACAGACAGCCTGAGCACTTGTACCTTTTAATCCCACAGACCACTTTCGTCTCCGTTACAGTTTGGATAAAACAAGCGTTTAGTCCCAAACTCTGAAGGTCTCTGGAAAGGTGGTTGATTCCAGTGCAGAACCTGAGATTGACACTGCAAAGCCTTGGGAGGATCTTAGAGCAGCTGGGCTTCACACCAAGTCTCTCCATGGTTTTGGACGGTGACCTCACAGAGTTTTCACAGCTCTTCGGACTTCAACCGTTTTCAAATAAACTTTATGGTTTATTGTTGTCCTTGAACACTAACAGACGTTGACAAATAATCTGTGACAAAAGAAAAAAGATCAGCATTTAAACCGAAAGGTCAAACATTTTTGAAAGAACACAAAAATGGTGAAAAATGGGTTTAATTCTCTTTGACCTTTAACAAGTCTGTAGATACATCTAAGATATATGCTTTTCCCAAGACTGATTGCCCCTCAGTCACTGTGATTACATGCCATACACAATTTCCTTCCTACATGTTGAAATGCTACGAAAGGATATGAGTTGCACTGTAAATCAATAAATCTGATGAAATACAAAGAAAGACTCCAACAACAACATAACTATCAACTGGAAATCCCATAAAGCTTCACCCCAACAAACTTTTTTTCTCCTGATTAAAGAGGTCAAACTGAGAAATTCAATTTTTCCTCAACTTTCGAAATAAACTGTAACTTCAGGAACTTACTTTCTCCTCACTCCAAAAAGAGCATTTACTAACACTGAAAACTATACTAAAACAGCTCTTTCTGAATTGCTGAGCTAAGGTGAAGTAATAAGGATGAAGCATAATAGTAATAGTCCTAAACACCACATTAACTGCACAGAGGCTGTTATTGAAGCATAGAGCAGCAGATACTATATTGGACCCAAGGGTGCAATGGTTTTCTACTTTGATACATGTTAAAATATAATTTCTTGTGATGTCAAAGCTGAATTTACATCAGGTGGTACTCTAGTCAAGATTCTTTGATGAAAGAAAGTTTAAAAACTGCATTTATGTAATAACTGACAACAGACCGTTGAATTAATAGAAAATAATGCATACTGGGATGTGCGTTCAAGATGCTACGTACTATTGAATCAAGTCGAAAGGTCATGCGAAACGTAGGCAGAACTACAGACCCAGTGTTTACAAAGCGAACACACAAAGACTAAGAAAGTGCACGTAAAAAGGTAAAACGATGTCCTCCTCTCAAGTTGTAGGAGAAAATAAGATGGAATTTTTCGGCATACTCAGTACGCAGACGATGAACTTACACGTGATTCATAGTCGTGATGGGAAGTTCGGATCATTTTACCAACTCGGACCTCTGAGTTTCGTTCAGCAAAATGAACAAATGTTTTTTCGAGTCATTTCGTTCATTTTAGCAAAATATAATTAAAATGTTAAGTCTTACTTTCGCTAACACATCTACTGCTTACACAAACGTACTTGTTCTTCCCGAGTCACTCTGAAGACTCATTCAAAATGAAAGAATCGTTCAAAAATGACCCATTACTAATGCGTAGCATCGTGGAAGCACATCCCAGAGCCTGTGCTTCACGAGCTTTTGTCCTTATGAAGTATACAAATTTTTATTTTTCGCAAAAAATGACTTGAGTTCAAAATCGGGGCACCAATGAAGTCCATTATACGGAGAAAAATCCTAAAAATGCTTTCCTCAAAAAACGTCCTTACGACTGAAGACAGAAAGACATGAACATCTTGGATGACAAGGGGGTGAGTAAATTATTTTGTAAATTGTTGTTCTGAAAGTGGACTTCTCCTTTAAGGGGGGGTGTCTTCCCCCACTCTACCCTATATGCATGAACACTAACCACGAGGCTACCGGCGCCAACATAACAGACACGTTTTTAAAATAGAAACTTTGCATGTTGCCGTTGCAGTTGGTTAGGACAAAAACTTGATTTAAACACATGAAAAAGGTACCTTTTATTGGGTGTCATGGCATTGCGTCGCATGTAGTTAGGACACTACTTTTGAACTACTTTTGCTGTGCGTTTTCCTAAAAAATAGACCCTGTAGTATAATTAAAATATACTGTCCCCAAACTTCTGAACCCAAGTTCTTATGTTCTCAAGGATGTTTAGATTGAAGTCTTACAGATATAGTTTATTCATTTAATTCCAAGTATCAAAAATAGGGTGTAAAATGGTCACGCTTGATATGTTCCCTTATTCAACCTTAAGACTTCAGTGAATACCTCAATGACAAACAATAAATAAAGGACAAAACAAACAGTACTTTTTCAATCTGCTTGATTCTCCGTTGTGCTTCTGTGACTTTGTGAGGAACAGCAGGCAGCTTCCATACAGATGCACCCAAGGCTTTAGTGCAAATAATCTAATCAATTCACTCCAAGAGTCTGTGTGTCTAGAATGGGCAACATTCTCTGTCACCTCAAAGTTACCTTCACTTGTAGATCGTCTGGCGTCAGTGTCCGTAATGGCAGTGTTTCAAAGATGCCAAGCTCTAGTTTGAGAGGAGAAACAAACAGCTGAGAACGATAAAAGCAACCGTCCATGAATAAATCAAAATGATGATGCCATTGAGGTAATTGTTTGTGTTACCCAGGTGTTTAAGAAACAAATGCCACTGCAACCGTAATACATAAAAACATCGGCTTACACACAAATTGTGTTATACACAAATTATTCTAATTCTAGGAAATTTTGAAAAGAAAGATGAGGTACAAAAAGATTTTAAATGGACACAGTGTGTAACAAATGAAAAGAATAAGTTATCTATTTAATAAAGTGGCAGGAAAGGCAGAAAGAAAAGAAAAATGGGCCACGAATGTACAGGATGCAACTCCACCGGGAGTTAAATTATACATAATAGGCCCAATAGTCATTTTCAAAAAGCTTGGAGGCATAACCTCTTACTGCAGGCCACAACAAAGCAAACCTGGATCTAAACACATAATAGCCGCAGTACAACTACACTCTTACCTTTAATGTTCTTCACAACATCTGCATCATATTTTTCATGTTAATCTGTCACAGCGTCTTCTTTACACAACAGCAACCAGTATTCATTTGTTACTTTTTAAATGTCTGTTTAGTGTTACCAAGGAAACCAGTATAAGGTTCTAACTAGAGGTTTAAAGGGTCTATATAAGCGATTTGTGATGAAACAGCACTCAGAAATATCCCCAGTGTTTGACAAAGATTGAGGAATTATACATCATAAAATGTAACAACTGTCTCCTCTACAACAAAAACAAAACTGAACAGCAGGCTGCAGTCAGAATTGGTAGAGTCAATGAAAATGAAAAATTGAGTTGCACTTGTCTGTCAATCATTTTTGTATGTTCCCAGGACACCTCACGTAGCAGGATACTGAGAATTTGGATAAATGAACAGTTTGTCACTGGATAATGCTCTTGTGCTGTTTTGTAACAAATAACAACATTTATAACCACAAATGCCAAATTTACACCACAAAAGCACTTCTGAAGTGGCATTTAAGTGTCTTTTTTACAGCCAGTTGCTCAAATGTGCATGAATGGATCTACACAGCAATCTGTGTAATAAAGTGACTATAAACAAATATTCTATGAGGGTAACATTACATAAAAAATCTGAAAGGAATGAACTTACTATTGGAGTAAAAATATATATTATATAACTTATTATAATAGTAAAATTCACATTCATATTCTACATAGGGGGAGTTGGTTTTTAAAGGGTTATTTCACCCAAAAATGCATATTCAGTCATTAATTATTCACCCTAATGTATTTCAAACCCATAAGACCTTCGTTCATCTTCAGAACACATATTAAGATATTTCTGATGAAATCCAAGAGCTTTCTGATCCTCCATAGATAGCAAGGGTACTACCACGGTCAAGGTCTAGAAAGGTCGTAAGGACATCGTTAAAACAGTTCATGTGACATCAGTGGTTCAATCATAATTTTATGAAGCTACGAGAATACTTTTTGTGCGCAAAGAAAACAAAAATAATGACTTGCGTCGTGATACTCTCCAATACTGGTGCTAAGCTGACGCAGTTAAATAAAGTTGTTATTTATGTTTTCTTTGCGTCATAGAATTACGATTAAACCACTGATGTCACATGTACTATTTTAACGATGGGTGAACTATTTTTGGGTGAACTAAACCTTTAAAGCAGACATTAGATGCCCTATTTTCCACAAGTTGTTACAATTCTGTAATTCTGTGTTTTGGTTAAAATTCCTTGCTAGCTGTACCATGTCAAAAACAGCTATGTTCACAGCCACCTGTTTCGGTGCATGTCTTTTTAAATGATAATGAGCTACTGCTCATCCTGCCCCTCTCTTTCATTTTTTGACTATTCGGTGGTGTTACAATCAAAAACAAAATTAATCCACTGCATCCTCAGTGGCTCTATGTTCACTTTTTGACATCATACTGCTCAGAAAATCAAAACAGCTTGATAAGGTTTTTTGGGGATTAATAAAAAGGATAAATAGATTTTTATCATTGTAGGGTGGTTGCATCCACATACTTTTAAAACACATTTATATGCAAACACTATGTAAAACCATAGTGTTTGCTATGTAAAACCACAAAACGGGGGCAGCCGTGGCCTAATGGTTAGGGAGTCGGGCTTGTAATCAAAAAAGTTGCGGGTTCGAGTCCCAGGTCTGGCAAGGATTGAAGGTGGAGGGAGTGAATAACCAGCGCTCTCTCCACCACAACTACCACGACTGAGGTGAGTCCCTTGAGCAAGGCACCGATCCCCCAACTGCTCCCCGGGTGCCGCAGTGATAGCAATATGGCTGCCCACTGCTCTGGGTGTGTGTGTGTGTACGTGTATGTTCACTACTCACTACTGTGTGTGTGCACTTGGATGGGTTAAATGCAGATCACAAATTCCGAGTATGGGTCACCATACTTGGCCTCACGTCACATCCTTTCCTTTAAAAAGCAAATTTTGCATCCAATATCCCCTTTAGCAATAAATTATACACATTTAAAGAAAGACTTGCTGTGAGCTATGATGTTAAGCGATGGTATATGCTTTTGAAGCCATCAGCTTTTTTTTAAAAAAAAAAAAAAAAAAAAAAAAAATACATTACCCATGATTTAGCAAAAAAAAAAAGTCCACCAACCAGAGAATCAAAACAAAAATCATGCCAAATGAACCACCCACTCACTCCTAAGAAGCACTGCAAATGGCATAATAGTCAATCTCCCTAAACTCTCAAACTACTTCAATAGTGTATATGTGACTCTGGACCTGTCATAAGCAGCACGGGTATATTTGTAGCAATAGCCAAAAATACACTGTATGGGTCAAAATGATCAATTCAAAATTTTTTTTTTTTATGCCAAATATCACTAGGATATTAAGTAAAGATCATGTTCCACAAAGACATTTTGTTAACTTCCTACCATAAATATATCAAAACTTAATTTTTGAGTAGCAATATGCATTGCTAAGAAATTCATTTGAACTTTTTCTCTGATTTTCTTAATATTTTGATTTTTAATTTTGATATTTAAATAGTTGTATCTTGACCAAATATTGTCCTATCCTAACAAACCATACATCAAAGCTTATTTATTCAGCTTTCAGATGATGTATAAATCTCAATTTTTAAAAAATTGCCCTATCAATAGTTTATTTATCCATTCTTCTTGTGATTAGGACATTCACAGTGCTTCATGGGATTGTAGATCTTTCCATCATTAAATTAATGGTTGGTTTGGTTCATGGCTTTATCTATTTAACAAAGGCTTTTTTAAAATCCCTTTGGGAATAGTTTCAGAAGCAAGGGTGCTGAAAAAGTGGGCTGGCACAGTTGTTGTGTATATGGAAGTAAACCATTCATTGAAGTAAGGAAAGTGGGGAAAAACATCAGACTTATCTATTTTAATGACACCCACATTTAAAAATCCAATCAACAAACGACATTAAAACCAATTCCCTGACCAATATTTTTTCTTCTTCGATAATCTGTTACACTTGAATATATGTTGCAATAGAATATATTTGTCAATACTTACGTTTATTGTGAAATCAAAGTCCCCAGGATTTCAAAATTGATGTTTTTTGGCTTTTAGCATGAATATGTTAGCCTTAAAGGATATATTCATTTCCAGTACAAAAATTTACAGATAATTTACTCACCCTCTAGTCATCCAAGATGTTCATGTCTGTCTTTCTTCAGTCGTAAAGAAATTCAGAATTCAGAATTCAGAAAACATTTCAGTATTTCTCTCCATATAGTGAACGTCAATGGTGCCCCTGAGTTTGAACTTCCAAAATGCAGTTTAAATTCAGCTTCAAAGGGCTCTAAACAATCCCAGCCGAGGAAGAGGGGTCTTATCTAGCGAAACAAAGCACAATTTAACCTCAAATTCTCATCTTGTCTAGCTCTGCGATGCGCATGTGTACTCCGTGTAATCCGGGTCAATACAGTTAGGGTGTTGAAAAACTCCCATCTCATTTTCTCGTCCAACTTCAAAATTGTCCTACATCGCTGTTTTACCTTTTTTGTAAAGGATGTTTGACATTCTTTGTACTTTTACTTTCTAAACACTGGGTTTGTACTTCTGCAGCGATGTAGTACGATTTTGACGTTGAAGAAGAAAAAGAGACAGCAGTTTTTCAACATACCCTAACTGTATTGACCCGGATTACACAGAGTACACATGCGCATCGCAGAGCTAGACAAGACGAGCATTTGAGGTTAAAAAGTATATAAATTGTAATTTTTTCTTGAAAATAACCAATTGTTTCGCTAGATAAGACCCTTCTTCCTCAGCTGGGGTCATTTAGAGCCCTTTAAAGCTGCATTTAAACGGCATTTTGGAAGTTCGAACTCGGGAGCACCATAGAAGTCCACTTTATGGAGATAATTCCTGAAAAGTTTTCCTCAAGAAACATAATTTCTTTACGACTGAAGAAAGGAAGACATGAACATCTTGGATGACAAGAGGGTGAGTAAATTATCTGTGAGTTTTTGTTCTGGAAGTGAACTTTTGAACAGTTTTGATGACAATCACCCAGCACTTCAGCTTCTTGTCAAACTTTCTGACCAATCAAATGCTCTCTAGAATATGAAGCGTCCCACCACCTGCACTATAAACATACACTAAGGCTGCGACTGAAATCAGTCACTTGTTCACAGAATTAGTATATCTGTACAGTGAATAGCATGTAGTGCACTATATAGGGGATAGGGAACGATTTAGACAGTGTAAATATGCTTTCCATTGGGGCGAATGAAGTCTGGTTTCATGCTCTGTCATACAAACCGTCTGCTCGGCCCAGAGACATCATAGCACGGAGCGGATCATATGTCCGAGTCGGCGCAAACCACAAAACGTATCGGACTCATTTGAATTCTACACAGAATGCTATAGTTTATAGCGACATGGATGAGATTGTGGCTGTCATACAATGTCAAATTCGGCTTTACCGAGCTCAACAGCTCCGGCCCAAGCTGTGATATAAACAACACGCTATTGGCTATTTCAAAACAAAAGAGCATGTCCCTGAATAGTTGATACTTCACACCAGAAATTTTGAAAGACGAATGCTAAACAAGTGACTTTACAATGCAAAATGTATCAGGATCTCTTGGAATGACCTGGAAACCTGGAGTAATGAGAATGGGGTGAAATCAGTCGAAGGCAGTGCAGCCATTTTTTCGACAACACGAGCCAGTTGAACAGACAGTGTCGAGAACGATAGCGTGTATCTGTCAGTGTCTCTCTCATCTCGCTTTGCCAAATCAAGCTTATTTTCATCTCTGAAAAGAGAAGCTCGGCACACAGAAAGACCTTGTCAAGCAACACATGGGATGTAGGCGAGCAAGCTGCCTTCATATCCAAGATCCCAAACGCATCGCAAGGAGGTGAGAGCCGTTTTCACCACAGAGATCATTTCAATATTTAATGCCCTTTTCTAAAGCTAAAAAGTGACGTGGTCGTAATCCCATTTGCCGATGACTACGGCGCACCGACACTGACGCCGCTGCCGAAGAGAAAGAAGTTGCGCGGATGCAGCGAGACGAAAATAAGGTTCTCCACAGTGATTCATGCAGAAGGCACATCTAACGCCTCTCTGGCAGCAGAGCCGGTGTGATCTGACGGCTTCCAGAGCTTCATTCCATGACCCTGTTTTCCTAAAGCCTGCCGGAGTGTTCCAAACTAATCCCATCCTGCACCCGGAGAGCGAGGCAGATGACACCATACAAAAGAAGCCCACAAACAGTATGAAATATCAAACAGACGCACATCATGAATGAGTAATTGAGAATGACTGCGGGGCAGAGCGCATAGTGAGGAGCATCTTGGCATGAGCGCTTCCTCATGCTCAGCTGCACATCTTCAAGCCAATCAGATAGGCTGCCAACGACACCTCCATCGTTTCGCTGCGACTGCGACTCCGACATGGATGGAAGGAACAAACACGCATTCAGAGGGTGAACGAGATAGGTGCTTTGGAAATGGGAAAAGTTTGCCATTTATTATCTTCCACACTGACACCCTAGTCGAGTGGCAGAATGCGAATTTGAGCGCTTGCTGGAAAGATGGGAGTGTGTAATAAGATTGCCAGCTGTTGGTAAAGAAAGATAGACACACATCGGGATGTTATTCAATGGCTTTAATGTGTAAAAAGTCAAACATAAAATCAATTAAGTTAAAGCAACTTCCATTCTTTAGATGTAGAATCACAATTAAAAGGTGCACTCAATACATTTTCTCCCAATTAAAAAGTTTCGCACAGAAGTTAAAGAGAATAATAATAAAAGCAGTTTTATTTTACATGGAGTGGGTTGGCTCATGTTAAATACCACTAACCTTCTTTCAAAACCTTGCGTTTTAATAAATTAATAGCTGATGATTGCAAATAACATATGATATAGCATAACAAAGAATAAAAATACTAAGTGCACCTTTAAGTTAGATAAAAAGACATTATTATTCAAAAAAAAAAAACTTCATTTCTGATGTTAAGGTCACTTACATAATATTAAGTTACCTGAATTTTCTTCCAGCATTGACACCGTTTCAAAACATGCATGTTTTCAACATTCTACCATTAGCAAAATTAAACACAAAATAAAATTAAATTAAAAATCATTCATTATTCCAAGAAAAGTGCATACTCGCTGCTGCTGTAACCAACCACACAACTCGTTTGGCCATTCATTTTTTTCTAGGTTGGTCTTACGCATCAGTACTGGGCATGTTTAAACCGCATTTATTGGTCTTTGTGTTTTATGCTTCTATCGTCCTTAGGATAAAATTATCATATAGACATAGTGGTCTAAATAGGACTTAAGGCCATCCATACAAAATATCCTTTTTTTGACTTCTTCAAGAAACCCATTGTCATTTCTGTGGCTTTGACAGACAGGAAAAGCCCTACCGGTGCAAACATAATGGGTTCTCATAATATTATCAATATTTCAATCACTTTCTTATCTATGGAGGCCCTGAAAACATCTGTCCAGTATTGAGCTCACGTCACATGCTCTCAGAGAATCACATCAGTAAACCAATTCTCCCCATGACAATGTTTAGCTGGCCCGCCACCTTATAGATTAATACAAAAAAATATACATATGTTTATTAAATTTCCCTCTCACCTATGTTTTAGGAAAAAAATGTCCTATGAACACTGTGTAAGGCACTTAAAACATTTTAAATGTCTTAAAATAAAAAATGTCTTTATTTACTCACCTTAAAGTCTTTCAAAAACATTTTTAGAGATATTTAACATTAAGAGATATTTACAGAAGTATGTCATAGCTGCTTTTTTTATAGATTGAAAGTAAAAGACAGTTTTAGAACTATATTTCTATATGGCTATATGAGTCATTCGACAGAACTGGTCCAAAGTCAGAGTTGGAAACGTATAATACTGTATAATTTCCAAGGTACACATTTCTAGTAATTGTGCAGTTAATTCTCATATTGTATTTTCAGAACGTTTTGGAATATTTGCCCTCTTCCTAGATTTGTCAGTACTGAAACATAGTAATATATGAATTTAATTAGAAGGGTTTTATTGCCCAGAGGTAAATCAATAACAACTACATTTTTAATAATATTTCAAGTGTAATTTAAGAGATTTGTTGTATTTTGAATTCAATTTTCTTTTGTAAAAGGCAAAAAGTTGATCATATGGATTTCAAAGTTAAGGATTTATTACTTTGGATATACATTGAACCATAAACTATCATAACATCTTAGTTGATAATTCAGTATACTTTATTTTTGACAAAACATCCCATGTTTCAATAGTGACTGCACGTTTTTGATAGTGACAGTAATGCTTTAGTAGCGACCATATCAAATAAATTCTCATACTAAAACATACTAAAATACAAAAAAGAAAAAAAAAATTAGCATAACTGTACAACAATTGAATTTTTTCCCCTAAATATGAGGATTATGTGTTCCCTTTTGTGACTACCGAAACAATTATGACATAGTTTCGCTTGTGACTGTTTCGGTAGTGACAATTTTATGGAATAACACCACATAAAAGCAAAGATGTCAATACTGAAACTCCACCAAATGTTTCGGTTGTGACAATCTTAGATAATTTTGCTTCTAGCTCAAAGATGCTAATCAGCACATGGTTAACTAGCACAGTTCTGAACTGTGGTACACATATAAAAACTAAATGTTATGGAATAACTCCCAAAAAAGGTGTTCGGTAGTGACGTTCCTTAAATTTAATCACAGATTTTTCAGACTTTTGAACACATTTACCTCAAAATGATGGGATCTAGTCACACCTTGTAGCTATGAGAGATGGGAACACAGGAATATTTCCTGATCATACATTTTTGGATTTATTTCAATATTTTCATAAGTTGAATGGCAGGGGTTAGGGTTCGGGACAGCCACCTCCCAATTGAAAGTACCCTACAAATGATGATTTTATATATATTAAGCTTACTAATAATTTAAATATTATTGTGGGTTTCAATAGATAATAGAAGGATCTTAGTAAACATTTAAGATTTGAATATTTAAATGCTTTTTAATTGTTTTATTGTTGGCTGTGGGACAGCAGTTTGCACTAATTATGTAGAATGGCCCATATAGAATATAGCTCATGACTTTTATGGACTACCTTTATATTTTGAATGTGTCTTTTTGGAAAATAGCAGCATAAACATTCTTCAAATATCTTTTGTGTTTCACTGAAAAAATCATACAGTTTTGAAACAACATGAGAGTGAGTAAATGTTGTCAGAAAGTTCATTTATGACTAAAAATCGACTTCCTATTTTCGACATTCCAGCATTTTTAAGGACACCAGCCATTACTGAAGTAATAAATAACCGAGAAAGCTAGGTTAATCAAATAAATTCATCATTCAGCATAGAAAACGGACCCACAGTTGGTCAGAATTCAACAAGGTTTTATCCACATACTCTAAAGTAACTAACCAGCACTGTTTCTCTTCAACTTTGAAGCAAAAATCACAGCAATTTGGCCACTACAATCTAGTACTTGCTGTGACATCAATCTCCATTTCATCCCCTTCAAATGACCGACATCTGTTCTCTACAGCAGGTAAATGACTAGAGGTAGGCTGCCATACCCTTTCAGACACAAGTAATAATCACTGTACATTTATAACTGTAATTGTGTATTAAAAGTGTAACCCTTCATCTCAATCACTGCATCGTGGGCTACTGAAATTACACACATGTGAATACGAGCTGATGTTACAACATGGAGGATACAGTATGACATGGAGTAAAACGGAGAATTTGGCACCATCTAGTGGTTGGAAAAAGAAGGGCAGCAGCGCCATTGCCAGCACTGCTGCTTATCTGAGCCTAACCTCAATACTCAGCCAAAAATACACACACAACCAGACTGCCAAGAGGCTCCAAGTGCAAGCGAGACCTGACTTACATCAGGTACCAGAATACAGAGGAGGAATTGCTAGTCACTAGAAAAAAAAAATTGTTAAATATATCAAGAATTTGAATAAATAGAAGGTACTTTGTAGAATAGCAGGGGCGGATGAGACACCAGCAGATGGAGCTGGTAGCACTGACTGATTAAAATAACTCAAATTACCATCTTGTGAAATGGTAATGATTGTCAATTGCCACAGAGAGACCCAGAGGTTATGATGAGCGCTTAAATACAGTGTTTATATCTTGCAGAGGAATGGAGGTGTTTAGTAAAGACGTCTTACTGGAAGACTAATTCACCACTGGTCCACTTCCTGCGGGCTTTTGGAATGGCAGTTTTGGATTTATGATTTTCAAGACGTTCACATTTTTATTATACAACATACACTACTGTTAAAACATCTGTACCTAGTAAGAACTTATGCGCAGCATAAAAACAGTAAAATTGTGAAATAATACTACAATTTAAAATAACTGTTTTCTATTTGAATATATTTTAAAATGTAATTTATTCTTGTGAAGCAAAGATGAATTTTCAGCATCATTACTCCAGTCACATGATGCTTCAGAAATCATTCTAATATTCTAAACATGTTTGAAACATTTTCTTCAAGATTTTTTTAAAACATCATAAATATCTTAACCATCACTAAAGGACAATTTAAAGCATCCTTGCTATATCAAACTAATAATTTCTTTAACAGTAGTGTATGTTGTAGCACACATAGCTTTTTTTACTCAAAAATCCAAAACTCGTTCAAAATCGTAGAGAACACTAATGGCACAAAAATGGCAATTTTTTTAGGGTTTTAGGATTACAAACTGAACAACTCTATTACGAGTGATGAATTTTAATACACTATCCAAAAATGTTCAAATCTACCATGTTAAGTCATTAAACAGACAGAGTCTGTACTGTGCACGTCGTGTAACAGGAAGGCACTATCAATCCTAAGCGGAGGATCTGGAATGCGCAATAAGCTGGTGTCAAGTCAGAGCAGCTGATATGAAATGCCCTTTGAACTGTAGTGCAGGTGAGGAGTGTAGAGAGAACCTTTGCTATGTTCTCTCTTCAAAGAACCACTTCTGGGAGGCTGAGTCGGAGCAGGGCCGGAGAGCGGGGCCAGGGTTCCCAGTGTCGGTCCGGGCTATTGCCTCAACACACTTCTGTGTCTGAACATGGTAAAGCGAGCCGTCCTGCCAATGCAATGATTATGAGAAATGTTACACATCCAAGTTTAATACTTAAGGTCAAGGGTTTGTTCAAATACTAGAACAGGCAGCTCAATCAACCCTAGCGTTTCATTTGCTCCCAGAATCTCCTCCCTACTCGAATACCCCACAGAATCTCACTGACGTCACGCTGCTCTTCAGGTGCTCGCTGTACTGGCAAAGAGTTCACACTAAGGCTCGCTTCTGAAATTTCACTGCAAGCCACACTGAAACCTCTTACCGTTCTGCGTGACTTTCTCAAGTAACGCTTTAATGTGACATTTTCTTGGAATGTCGTTTGCTTCCAAGAACACTTGGTGTGCTTCAAAGCGTGCATGTTAGTGTGTACAATTCTTGACCTAACAAATGGTCCCACTTTATATTAGGTGGCCTTAACTACTATGTACTAAGTAAAATAAGCATGTACTTATTATGTTCATACTGTATTGCAAAACACTTTTGCTGCAATTGAGGTGAGATACAGGGAAGGTTAGGGACAGGTTTGGCGGCATGGGTAGGTTTAAGGGTGGGTTAAAGGCACAATAAGTAAGATTTTTTTATTAAAATATCTGAAAACCACTAGAACAGTGTTATATATTTTGCTGACTTGTGTCCTTACATTATCCCAAATGTTTCGAAGAATGTTTACATCCAGAGAAGCAAGCAATTTTAACTAGTGTAAAGGAGCGTGTCATTGCGTCGCCTGCCAATGACGTCATACACTGTAGATTTTTCAGGTTTTATTTTATAGAAAACTTTTGATCTTACTATTCTATTGACCAAGTTTCACATTCATAAGTGTAAATTTACTAATAAAAAAACTAATTTTATGGTTTTGTTGACTGAAATATGTATTTATATTGACAGATTATTAACAACCAATCATAGAACATCTAACTAAACTTATAACGGACAGCTGAAATGGAGAAGAAGAAGAATGCTTTTTTATGCTCTTCAAAAGCAATTCTTCAAAAACAACTCCACTTGTTCCAAAAGAAAAATATAATAATGACAATAATTAATGACAGGATGATACAAAAATTTACGTTACGTTTTATTTAGTTTTTAGTAAATACAAATGTGACTTTGACAATTGTAACTATGACAACATCCACCCTGAGACCACGTCATGAACACCGCCTCTTGGCACAAAACGCTTCCACTACAAGAGAAGGCGGCAGCCGCGCAACGATTTCACCGCTTGCCGCGCCCCGTCATACTACAGTGACCTTAATAAGGCTTTAATACATCAGCTCATCAAGGAACATGATTTCTGCTCAAGTCCCGTCGGATTGCATTGACTATGAGGGTGAAGACAACAACTCCCATGATTCCTCACTCAATAATGGCGTCATCAAACTACGCCTTTGTTTTTTGTTTGTTTTGAATATGCGCCCTCTAGTGACGGAAACTTACGTATTGTGCCTTTAAGGTGTAAGGGATGGGTCAACAGTGTAATTATTAATGTAATTACATAAATTAATTTATTTTGTAATTACATGCAGGTGTTTTTAAAATAAGTACAACGTAAAAACATGTACACAATAAGTGCACTGTATCAAATGATTAATTTAAATGTAAGAACACAGTAGTTAAGGCCACTTAATATAAAAGGGGACTATATGTGAATTTTTGATGATTATAGGCCAGTGATAGCCATTTGTTTAATTATATGAATATAAATAATGAGTTAATCAAATGCCACAAAAATATATTCAAAATGATCTTAATGTTCAGGCATTTCTTAGCACATACTGTTCAAAGGTCTGGGGTCAGTAATTAAAAAAAAAAAAAAAGTTTTTGTCTCTTATGCTGCAGATATAGCTGCATTTATTAGATTAATAATACAGCAAAAACTGTAATATTGTGAAACATTATTACAATTTAAAATAACCATTTTATATTTTAATATAATTTAAAATGTAATTTATTCCTGTGATAGCAAGCTGAATTTTTAGCATCATTACTCCAGTCTTCAGTGTCTTCGGAAATCATTCTAATATGCTTTTTTTTTGCTGCTCTAGAAACATTTCTTATCATTATCAATATTGAAAACATTTGTGTTTTTGAAATATTTTTGTGCATATTTTAGGATTCTGTAATGAATAGGAAGTTCAAAAAGAACTGCATTTATTTCAAACAGAAATCATTTTGGTAACATAAATTGCTTTTACTGTTACTTTTGATCAATTTAATGTGTCATTGCTGAATATAACCATTAATTTCTTTCAAGAAAAATCTTATGAACCCCAAATGTTTGAACAGTAGTGTATATGTTCAAGATTAATTAATGCAATTAATTTGAATAAAATTCTATTTGCATACAATCAGTTTGTACTGACATACTCAATGATCTCACCTCTCTGAGTAGAAACTTCTGTTCGTCAGGCACAGGTTGCCTGGGTTTACTGCAGTGTTGCATGGTAAGGAATGTGGAGACAGGATCAGCCACAATGCAGCCTGCAGGCTCCCTGGTGTTGTAACGTATCTCTTGGAGTGTAGAGTACTCAAAAAACTATCGCAAAAAGAGAAAGGAAGATATATAAACAAGAAGCTCAACACATCATATTTAAGGGACAGTTCATCCAAAAATGAAAATTCTGTCATTAATTTTTCACCTTCATGTCGTTCCAAACATGTAAGACCTTCGTTCATCTTCTGAACACAAATTAAGGTATTTTTTATTAAATCCTGATTAAATAAGAGCTTTCTGGCATAATTGCGTTGCTGTCTATGCAGGGTCAGAAAGCTCTCAGATTTCATCAAAAATATCTTAATTTGTGATCTAAAGATGAACGAAGGTTTGGAACGCCATTAGGGTGAGTACCTAATGACAGAATTTTCATTTCTGGGTGAACTATCCCTTTAAATATTACAGTAGTCTTACTATAGGGAAATTTACTTGCTCTTCATATAATGTTTAAAATATGAATTTACACAATTTGAGATTTTTGTTCTTTTTATTAATCACAAAAAAAGTGAACTGCAAATAATGTCACTACAGTCAAAAGACAACACATTTAATACGCAATATGGCTATAACTGCTAATAAATTCATTGTTTTTCCTTTTTCTGCCAACATTCTGTTAGTCTTTTGTAAAATCTAGGGTCTCAAACACATTATCCTTCAACAAGTAACATGATTTTTGGCAAAAGAACAACAACACAAAGCATATTAATAATGGATTTGATGAATTCTGTGATATTAGTTGTTGGCATTTAATTCTGTAAAATTACAGAAAATTGTATGTCATAAATCATATATGGGGTGGTCAATATACCAGTAGACATGACTGGTAGAGATTTTAGACCAAAAAAACAAAAAAATTAAAGAAAGAAAGAAAACATGTGTAACAGTACACTGGATCCAGGCAGCTCTTAAAGCAACAACATCTCATTTTCTCCTTCAACTTTAAAATTGTCCTACATTGCTGCAGAAGTTCCGACCCAGTGCTTACAAAGTAATAATGCAAAGAAGGTCAAAAGACCCTTATAAAAATAAAGTAAAACACCGATGTAGGACAATTTTTAAGTTGGAAGAGAAAATGAGATGGGAGTTTTCTGACCTACCCTAACTGTATTGACCCGGATTACACAGAGTACGCATGCACATCACAGGGCTAGACAATATGAGGTTAAAAAGTATATAAAGTGACTGATCGTTTCACTAGATAAGACCCTTATTCCTCATTTAGAGCCCTTTGAAGCTGCATTGAAACTGCATTTTGAACATTCATACTCGCGGGCACCATTGAAGTCCACTATATGGAGATAATTCCTGAAATGTTTTCCTCAAAAATGATCATTTCTTTCTTGGTTTTCTGTTATACTGACACTTGTGATTTCTATGGTATCATAGGGATCGTTTTTTGAAAGTCTCAAACAGGATTGACAAAAATGTACCAAACCAGAAAGAAACACAAGAACATTTCTCTTGTATTCACAGAGAGAATCCATTAGAAGAGTGTTGTTGTGCTGTACATATGGCTGATATTGTGCACTGATGAGTCTCCAGGGCTCATCTGCTTCCCCACAGAGAGGGAGGAGACAAATAAAGTCACGCTGCTGTGCCAAGCGACCAGAGTTGCTTTAAAAACAACCGTGCTGTGGAGTACACAACACACTATTTACTGCGCCGTATTAGGATGCTGTCTTAATAATACATCAGAAGTGTGAGACACACTTTGATGTATATTCCCGAGGACATGTTAAAGTCTCTGTGTATTGTGCGGCAGTGAACACTAACTGGAGCAGTGTGGCTGTCTGTCATTACAGTTGAGAGAAAATAAAAGTTACCTGGTTTTGTCCCATGCCATGACAAGGGTAAAGAATGACCCGGTGACCAACCAGATTATGATCATCAGGTGGGTTGTAGTCGAAGCAGTAGTTGGCCATTCCTTTACTCTTCAGCTACAATTGAGAAGAGAGAAAAGAATATTTGAACAATGGGGTCCAAATGTCTTATTTTTCTTATTTTAAGAGATAGTTCAGATCAAAATGAAAACTGTCATCATTACTCACCCTCATGTTGTTCCAAACTCATAAGAAATTTGTTCATCTTCATTTGTGCTCTAAAGACATTTTCAAATATGAGAAATTTCTGTCCTTCCACTTAAAGCCTGTTCACCCAAAACTCTCTTTGATGTTCATATGTGAATAAATGCAATCTATTAAATCTGTTATATTACATATGTTCATCATATGAAGAATTTGTGCCTTTATAGAAGACTTTGATTAAACCGATTCAAATGTCAGAGTTTTGGGTGAACACACTTTCAATAGAGGGACAGAAATCTCTCAGATTTCATTAAAAATATCTTAATTTATGTTATGAAGATGAATACATTTCCTGTGGTTTTAAAACGACATGAGGTTGAGGTAATAATGGCAGAATTTTCATTTTGGAATGAACTAACCCTTTAATAAAACATTTTTAATCAGAAGTAACATTATCGGAATAATATGAATGAAACTTTTATAAGAAAATTATATAGAAATTAAAGAGAACTCCACTTGTCATCCAAGATGTTCATGTCTTTCTGTCTTCAGTTGTGAAGAAATTATGGTTTTTGAGGAAAACATTTCAGGATTTTTCTCCATATAATGGACTTCATTGGTGCCCTGATTTTGAACTTCCAAAATGTAGTTTAAATGCAGATTCAAAGGGCTCAAAACAATGTCATTTTTTTCAGAAAATAAAAATTGTATACTTTTTAAGCACAAAAGCTCATGTAGAACAGGCTCTGTGATGCGCGTTCATGATGCTACGTACTATTGAATCACGTCGAAAGGTCACGCGGAACGTACAAAAAGGTACAACGATGTCCTCCTCTCAAGTTGTAGGAGAAACTTTTGCCATACTCAGTACGCAGACAATAAACTTACACGTGATTCGTAGTAGTGATGGGAAGTTCAGATCATTTTACCGACTCAGACCTTTGAGTCTCGTTCAGCAAAATGAACAGATCTTTTTTCGAGTCATTCATTCGTTCATTTTTTAGCAAAATATAATTAAAATATTACGTTACTTCCCTAACACATCTACTGCTTACACAAACGTTGATCACACTACAAACAAGACAAAACTATAATGCTATAAGAAACAGAAAAGATTAATTAATTGTTTACCTGGGTCTTTAGTCTATGATTAGCTCACCTCACCTCTTATCTGACAAGTTTTCAGGTTCGAGTCGTTCGTTCATCATGTGACAGCCCCATAAGATGAACGAACGACTCGAAAAACCCCAAGACTCGAAACAGGTGAACTAATTCCAGCACAGAACCTAATAGGATTTTTATTTTTTGAAGAAAATGACCGTTTCGCTAGATAAGACCCTTCTTCCTCGGCTGGGATCGTTTAGAGCCCTTTGAAGCTGCATTTAAACTGCATTTTGGAAGTTCAAAATCAGGGCACCAATGAAGTATATGGACATATATATAAAGAAAAATCCTGAAATGTTTTCCTCAAAAACCATGATTTCTTTACGACTGAAGACAGAAAGACATGAACATCTTGGATGACAAGGGGGTGAGTATATTATTTGTAAATTGTTGTTCTGGAAGTGGACTTCTTTAATATTTCTTTTTTGTAAGTATTTCCTTTCCATAATATTTGTTCTGAATTTCTAAAGACCTTAAAATGTTGAGTGTATTTCAACTTTTAAATAAAACAGCCACAGAGTTTGTCTACACTGTGCCACTCATTTGTGGTTTGTTGATTACAGAGCAACTGACCTCATTTTATCATGCCACACTAGGCTTGCCGTGTAAATTCTGAACCAAACCAACCTGCCAGCTGCTGTGAAAGTAGCATATTTACTTCTTGATTTCTGCTGCTACAAAGCTGTGTGTGTAAACATAAGAAGCTTGTCTCTTCTTACCATGCCAAACATTCCAGGCCTGTCCTCTGGGACTTGAATGTCAGGGTAGATGTTCTCCAAAAACCATTTAAAATCTTTACAGTCAAGACGCATTCGGAGTTTCCGTCTATCTGTCACATCACCATATGCCTCCTGAAACAAGAGTTAAAAATTATGGGTACTTTTAGAGATATTTCACTACATTCATTTTTTTAATGTAACCTCACAAATACTTCATGTGCACTGATAAAATAAGATATAATAAGCTAATAATTGTTAGAAAACAGAATAAGGTACAGAGATACGACAATATCCATTAATATTATACATACAGTATACATCATATTATTAAAAAAAACTCTAAATTAAGATAAAACACCAGGTATAACTAAATAAACCAACCATAAAGGTGACATATAATGAAAATATGACTTTTTCCATGTTTAAGTGGTGTAAATGGGTCCCTGGTGCATCTACCAACCCAAAAAACGTGAAAAAGAACAACCCAGTAACTTTGCTTTGGTAAACCTTTCTCTGCAAGCATGTGAAAAAATGAGCTTCTCAGATTTCACTCCCCCTGTAATGTAGAAAATGGATCTTATTATAATATTAACGCCCCTTAATCTGCACGTTTTCACCGCCATTGTGTTTTCACAAGCGACAACAGTGTACCAGTTCAAACGTCATGGCAAAAGTTTGAGCTAAGCATGTTAACTGTTCTGACTTTGTCTGCACAGACGAGCACAGAACACTATTTAGAGTCCCAGCCTCAGAGAAGACAAGATATTTTTACTATATATTACTCTACTGCCACATAGATCTAATATAAACATGCGATTTCTTTCCAGATGCTTACCGTCACAGACATTACCAACTGTTTTTGTAACTCAGGTGACTTTTAACACAAACTTGTGTGTATTTGACAGTTTAAGCGCAATAAGACATGAAAGAGAGTCAGTCTTTATCAGAAGTTTAAGCTAATGTGGTTTAAACCGCATGATTTCAGCATGATAGACATAATCAAAACCAGAGCATCTGAGGTATGAGCTGTAAAGGCCAAAGTCACTAGATGGCAAGCCTGCAACTATTAACTGAAAAAGCATAGCGGCTAAAGCTAATGCTTCCGGACTGGCAGTACTTGAAAAAGGAAACCAGAGGCCTTTTTTTTTTTTAAAGGATGTCAATGGAGGAAAGGCTTTACTATGCTGAATAAACAGCTTTTTAGAGGAAACGGCTTATCATTTAATGAATCAACAGCTGCTAACCTTCAACGTTTTACTTTAAACAATACTACTGGATTGAACTATTTTTAGAGTTACCACGAAAAAAAAATGCTGTTTTATAAGCGAAGTCACTGACTTTTTGCGACATTTATCACGTATGCACAAATAGCTTATTTGCACATTTCTTAAAGAGAATATCTGTTTTCATAAACTGCAATTTTTTTAATTATCTAAGAGGTTAAGAGGTTTGTAAAGACAACAACACTTCCACAGACACTAACAGCAGCTTCTGCATCACAAACATGTGAATTGTGCAGCGACAGCAGCACATACAGTGTTTGATTTTCACACTGGTCTATGATATAGGTGTGGTCTGCGCAGAAATTAATTTCTGAGAAACTTTGGCCACTGTTTCCTTTAACAGTTAAAATTTAACTTTACATAGACACAGTTGGCTGCTTCAGTCATCTGCATTCATTTATTTTTGTGTCTGATATGACAGACATATAGTCACTCCCAATGTGAACAGGAAAGAATGTGAATTTCCTGTGGAAATCCATCAGGAATAAGCAATGGTAATTCTTGTCTTAGTAAATACCACATGAACAGATCGTTTACAATACTCTCTCTTTATACTACATCAACTGTTTTCACAAAATGATCGCATAAAACCAGACATCTGATTTTGTCATCTTGTTTTTTTAAGCTCTCTTGCAATTACCCTGCAGTGGTGCACCACAACTGCAACATCCTGTCGCAAAATAATGTTGCAAACCCATCTTAACAAACAAGACTGATAAAGGCCGAGTTCCTGTGTATGTGGCTGTCGTATCTCGCCCATCAGACGAGAATGACTGGCGAGTGATGGTTTACACAGTACCAGAGATATTCTCTCTTATGAGAAACATCTGTTGGAGGTAAAGCTGATGAAATCACAAGAAGTGCACTTCTAATTAACCAACTTGATAGCGAATCATCAATAACGTACGGCCCCGCTGTGAGTGCCAGCCGGGTGGCACAACATCACACCCGTTGATGATCCGTCTGTGATCAGGCTTCAGTCTCGACAAAGTCCTGTGGCGGCACATACCGTCCAGCTACACGCTCAATCAAGCGGCTGTCAAATTAAGCTTTCTGATCATCGAGATCCATCACAGAGCCCCGTTTTGTTGATCTTTAGGACTCTGTGGCACAATCGACAGAGATTTTGACCATGAATAAAATATGCCGTGAGACTCAGAGGGTGAAAGAGAGAGCGATCCTCTTACGAATTTGCGTGGAAGCAGAGTATGAAGGTTGTCAAACCTGATCCACATTGGCAAGGCCAATGTTTGCCTGTGGTTTATACCCAAAGAGAGAGAGAGCCTTATCTGCTGGCATCACATCAGATAGATTTCGAGTTGGCGGTGCCAACCTGGCAACATCTCCAAGGTTCAGAGAGAAAAGGGTTACCCGATCTGTCATCAAGAGCACCTCTCTCTTTAACTACAGGGCTTGGTGGGGAGCCGCCACAAGGGCGACTAAATGACAAACATGGCTGCAAGAGGTTCCACTTCTCACTGTAGTAATTTCACACCAATGTCACCTAACGAGTTTTAGATCTTATCAACAGATTCTGTCAAAGTGGGTGAGGAAATATCTAGATTTGTGCAAAGAAAATTTGCATCTTTCACAAGAGCTATGTGAGTCGATCTAGACTTCTCTCAAAGATAGACAGCATGATAAACGTATTCTCTGAAAACAAGCAGACATGCAAGCAAAGCAAGAGTTATGCAACAGACCGCACAAGTAGGCGTACCAGACGAGCATGAGGGCTGCGATGGTAATACACTTCTTTGTATTCGTCCATCCAGACTTCTGCCGCCCGCACGCTGTTGGCCAATGCCTTGTTTCTCGAGTATGGTGCTTTCTTCGGAAAGATGTGACCCACGTGAGAGCAAGGATGGATTTCCAGACTCCCTCCACACTGCCAGATCTGAAAAGCACCAAGACAGGAAATAGATTAGTAATCCGCAATAATACATAGGCAGCATTTTAGGCATCATGGGCACATCTGGAATTCAAATGGCGCCTTCTAAGGTTTTTGAACATTTTAATTCGGACCCCCCGAATATTAAAGTTTCCTAGGTGTATATTGTCTTGCACAGACCTATTACTGTGTGAAAAAAAATATTCTGTGATATTATAATTGAAATTAAACCGTTACATAAATAGCTTTTGTATTGTCTCTAAACTAAAGCTAAAGCCAATTATTCGTAAAATACAGTTGAAGTCAAAAGTTTACATACACCTTGCAGAATCTGCAAAATGTTAATTATTTTACCAAAATAAGAGGGATCATACAAAATGCATGATAATTTTTATGTAGTACTGACCTGAATAAGATATTTTACATAAAGAGAAAACAATAGTTGAATTTATAAAAATTACCCATTTCAAAAGTTTACATACGCTTGATTCTTAATACTGTGTTGTTATCTGAATGATCCACAGCTGTGCTTTTTTTTTTGTGTTTAGCGATAGTTGTTCATTAGTCCCTTGTTTGTCCTGAACAGTTAAACTGCCTGCTGTTCTTCAGGAAAATCCTTCAGGTCCCACAAATTATTTGGGTTTTCAGCATGTTTGTGTGTTTGAACCTATTCCAGCAATGACTGTATGATTTTGTGATCCATCTTTTCACACTGAGAACAACTGAGAGATTCATATGCAACTATTACAGAAGGTTCAAACGCTCACTGATGCTTCAGAAGAAAACACAGTGCATTAAGAGCTAGTGGGTAAAAAGTTTTGAATTTGAAGATCAGGGTAAATTTGACTTATTTTGTCTGGGAAACACATAAGTATCTTCTGTAGCTGCTGAAGGGCAGTACTAAATAAAAGAAATATGATATTTAAGCAAAATAAGAAAAATGAAACCATCTTCGTTCTGTTCAAAAGTTTGCAACCTCTTGATGCATAATTTTTCCTTCTAGAGCATACATAAAAATGCTGAATTTGTGGAACCTGAAGGATTTATCTGAAGAACATCAGGCAGTTTAACTGTTCAGGACAAACACAGGTCTCATGAATAACTATCACTAAACAAACAAAAAAAAAAAAAACACAGCTGTGGATCATTCAGGTAACAACACAGTATTAAGAATCAAGGGGATGTAAACTTTTGAACAGGGTAATTTTTATAAATTCAACTATTATTTTCTCTTTTGGACTATATGTAAACGTCTTTATGTGAAATATCTTATTCAGGTCAGTTCTAATTATTACAATTAGACATAAAGCTGAAGAGAAGCTTAATATGTATTTGTATAGCACTGAAATAATGAGAGTAAATATTGCTCCAAAGCAGCTTTATAGACAAAATTACCATAATATCCTCAGTAAGCAAGCTAATGGTCAGTGCTAAGAAAAAAAAAACTCTCTAGATAAAAAGATTTTTCACTATATGCAGTTTCAATTTCTTGTTTTCAGGTTTCAATGAAACATCTTGATTAATTCAACCAGTTTTTAACATTTGAAACAGAAAAATATAAAATTTGGTTATTGTGCTTATTATTTCAATTTACATATTAAATAGTAACTTATTTAATTGATACCTTGAATGCGTCAGAGTCTAACGTGGAACAGAAGAAATTGTTGAATAAAGTCACTAATTTAATTTTTTTTTTTGTGCACAAAAAGTAATCTCATATCTTCAAAAAAATTACGGTTGAACCACTGATGTCACATGGACTACTTTAATGATGTTCTTACTACTTTTCTGGACCTTGAACGTGGTAGTTATGTTGCTGTCTATACAGGGATTTGTGTTCCAAAGATGAACAAAGGTCTTTCGGGTGTGGAATGGCAAGAAGGAGAATAATTACATTTCATTTGTTGGGTGAACTATCCAATGCTAAGTTTCACAGCCGTAAAATCACAGAGTTCATAGAAGGATACAGAGAATAAATAGGCAGGTCTGTCATATTGCATTGACCGAGCAGCTGTCTGGTCTTGGTGACGTTCCTTGCTGAAATCTGGTTAAAACGCAGTTCCTGGCACTCAGGCCACTTAAAAACAAGTGAACCATTGCTGTCTATGTAACAGTGCTAGAAACCTTCAGGGGATAAGCCAAGTAATCAGAGAAATTATGAGCAAGTAAATACTGCATAAACGGCGGAGCTCGCATTAGTCATCATTCTAGCTGGCAGACACTTAAATACAGGCGCTGACTGACCTCCTAACCTTGTGTGACTCATCGCACAGTTTTCAAACTAGGATTGTAACCATCTGCCAGAGGCTTTCTCCCCTCAGGAAACTTGGAGAGAAATGAAAGGAACATTTTTACAGAAAAGTTCAACAGCACTTACTCTGAATGAGAACTCTAGGTTCTCTCCACCCCACACCTCCATTCCTGTGTCATATGTGCCCAGGTAATGGAAGTACTTCTTATTGACTGCAAACAAGCCCCCAGCCATTGTAGGAGACCTGGATCAAAGCAACAGAAGAAGATATTTCTGTATAAATTAAAGAAACAACCCACTTTTTTTGAAAATAGGCTTATTGTCCAACTGCCCTCGAGTTTGTTTTTCCTATTTAAAACTTAACTCTTCTGCAGTTACATTGTGTACTAAGACTGACGGAAAATGAAAAGTTGTGATTTTCTAGGCTGATATGGCTAGGAACTATACTCTCATTCCGGCGTAATAACCAAGGAACTTTGCTGCCGTACCATGGGTGCAGCAGGTGCAATGATATTATGCATCACTTGAAAGTGACTGGCACTAAGTTTGTGTAGATGCAGAGTTGCAGCTGGCAGAGTTGACGCCTGTGTAATATCAATCCGCCTGCTACATCCATGGTACTGCAGCAAAGTTTCTTGATTATTACGCCAGAATGAGTATAGTTCCTAGCCATATCGACCTAGAACAGGGGTGTCAAACTCCGGTCATGGAGGGCCCTGCAGAGTTTAGATGCAACCCTAATTAAACACACTGATCCAACTAATCAACTCCTTCAGGCTTAATTGAAAACTGCATAGTATGTGTGTTGGCGCAAGGTTGGAACAAAACTCCGCAGGGCTGCAGCCCTCCAGGAACTGAGTTTGACACTCCTGGCCTAGAAAATCGCAACTTTTCATTTTTCATCCGTCTTTGGTCATTTTTGAGCGAGATGCTAACGGTCTCTAATCGTATTCAATGATCTATGCTAAGCTATGTTAAAAGATCTCCAGACCCGGAGATCGGCTAAATGGATTCGAAAATGGTAAAACTCAACTGTTTAACTCTAGGGGAGTTGGAAAATGTCTGTTTTTCCCAGACACGTCCTGGCCAGAATTTCTAGACGTAAAATGTCCAGCTTTTGGCTTTGTTTTGGCATTATACATTATATGTATGTGTATTTTTGCTTTTATCATTCTCTGTAGATCCCATCTTCTTGCACGCCATGACTGGACAATTATGTACACTGCCTGCATGCTATTGGCCAACTTACTTGTCAGTCATTACCTTTACCAAACACACTAC
This sequence comes from Labeo rohita, assembly GCF_022985175.1. Classification (NCBI taxonomy): domain Eukaryota; kingdom Metazoa; phylum Chordata; class Actinopteri; order Cypriniformes; family Cyprinidae; genus Labeo; species Labeo rohita. The sequence continues at coordinate 13,083,905 of NC_066887.1, read as the reverse complement.
CAGTCAAACATTTCTGAACAAGGTTTTCAATGTTTTTTTTTTTTTTTACTTCTCTTCTGCTCACCAATCCTGGATTTATTTGATCTAAAATACAGCAAAAGCAGTAAAAAGTCGAAATATTTTACAAATTAAAATAACTGCTTTCTGTTTGAATATATTTTGAAATGTAATTTATTCCTGTGGTCAAAGCTACATTTTCACCATCATTACTACAGTCTCCAGTGTCACACGATCCTTCAGAAATCATTCTAATATGCTGATTTGCTGTTCAAGAAACATTTTTTATTATTATCATTATCAATACCTAAAACAGCTAAATATTTTTTTTTCAGGTTTCTTTGATGAATAGAAAGATCCAAAGATCAGCATTTATCTGAAATAAAAAGCTTTTTTAACATTACAAACTATACCTTTCAAAAGCTTGGAGTCAGTATAATTTTTCTTTTTGGAAAAGAAATTAAAGAAATTAATACTTTTATTTAGCAAGGATGCTTTAAATCGATCAAAAGTGATAATGAAGACATTTATAATGTCACAAAATATTTCTATTTTAGAATTATGCTGTTCTTCTGAACTTTCTATTCATAAAAAAAAATGAAAAATTCTACTCAGCTGTTTTCAACATAATAATAATAATAATAATAATAATAATAACAATAATTAATAATAATACATTTTTTGAGCAGCAGATCAGAATATTAGAATGATTTCTGAAGGATCATTAGACTGAAGTAATGACGCTAAAAATTCAGGTTTGAAATAACAGGAATAAATTACATTTTAAAATATAATCAAATAGGAAAGAGTTAAATTGTAAAAATTTAATTTTGGATCAAATAAATGCAAGCTTGGTGAGCAGAAGAAACTTCTTTAAAAAGCATTAAAAATCTTACTGTTCAAAAACTTTTGACTGGTAGTGTATGAAAACAATAGATCAAAACAAAGCCAAAAATCTGACATTTTAAGCAATTCTCAGCCAGAACATGTCCAGAAAATTGAGGACATAAATCATAAAAAACTTCAACTGTAAAATTATCCACTCTGCTGGGTGCTTTTAAAGTCTTTTAGCGTAGAATGTGCTCTCCTGATTTAGTCAATGCTCAAAACCTATTGACATGTCAACAGCATCTTAAAGGGAACATGTCTATGTCATGCTGCGTTGTTTTTAAACCGGAACAGGACCAAAAATTAAACACTTCCCTTAGTATTACAAATTGTCTTCTATTTGGTGCAACCAGAAAGCACAGACCTGATGACATCAGTGGCAGAACTTCTGCGTTTCTGTTCATGCTCTGGGACAGTGTGCCACGTGAACACCAATCGCCAATCAAATCCTCCGATCTGAGGTTCTCCAGGGTTGCCGAGGTACTGGAAGGTGTTCCAGTCAATAACATCTATCACCGGACACACCACAGCCGAAGGCTCATCCTTTATTCTGCACGATTTAGAGAATTTAAAAAAGTAGAGATAAATATTAATTCTCATAAAACAAACAGTGATGTGGCATGTAGTTTAAGCTTGACCTGAAAAAAGCATGCACATTTTGTAATGCAAAAAAAGTGATATACAAACTTATGAAAATAAAGCATGTTTGAGGGTTTGTAGAGAGGGGTTTATCAGTCTCACCTCTGGAGTAAAGGCTCCAACCAGCCTTCATGGCACTCACAGTGGCAATCAAGGTAGGTCAGCACTTCTCCTGTGGCAATGGAAGCTCCCAGGAGTCGTGCTCGCACCAAACCCTCTCTCTTCCTTGCACGGATGAGACGCACCTTTTTAAGATCAGCGATGTAGTTCTCTAGAGGCTCCTTTAAATGATCTGTGGGTCAAATTCATGAGAAGTGCTCAGTAACAGCTAGAAGGAACTAGAACTTAAGTCAGAAATAAAGTATGCTAATTGGCTTTTGTATTAAGAGACAACTTCCTGTTTCACCACAGGGTGGAGCTGAGATGATGTTAATGCTGTGGTATTTCATTGATGACAATCCGTTTGCAAACCTTAATGGCTGTATAAATGATTTTTGTGATCAGGCATGTGTGTGTTTTTGTGCTTTGACTGGACCTAACTTAGCTAATGATTGTTAAATAAGTAAAAATGTACACTATTCTGTCAACATCCATATGTCATTTTACTCAAGATCTTTTCTGCATTTCTTCTTTGTTAATGTTTAAAGTTATAGAGGAAAAATAAATATTACCCTGAAAGAAAGTACAAATTTTAAATATATTTTTATATATACACTGCTGCTCAAAAGTTTAGGATTAGTAAGACTTGTAATGTTTTTTTATAAAGTCTCTTAGGCTCATCAAGGCTGCATACATTTGATCAAAAATGCAGAAAAAAACAGTAATGTTGTAAAATGTTATTACAACATAAAATAATGTTTATTATTTTAATATACTTTAAAATAGAATTTATTCCTGTGGTGCAAATCTGAATTTTCATCAGCTGTTACCCCAGTCGTAAGTGTCACATGATCCTTCAGAAATCATTCTAATATGCTGATTTATTATTAGAATTGTCAATGTTGGAAACAGTTGTGTTGCCAAATATGTTTTTGGAACCTGAGATGCTTTTTCTCAAGGGTTTTTTGATGAATAACAAGTTAAAAAGAAAAGCATTTATTCCTCATATAAATCTTTTCTAACAATGTAAATGAGTTTTTGTTAATTTAACACATGCTTGGTGGATAAAAGTATTAATTACTTTCAAAAAAAAAGTAAGAATAAAAATGTACTGACCCCAAACTTTTGAACAGTAGTGTATATAGTTATAAAACCTGTCTATTTTAAATAAATGCTGTTCTTTTTAAACTTTTTTTGTTTAAAGAATCCTGAAAAAAGTATTACAGGTTTCAAAAAAATATTAAGCAGCACAACTGTTTTCAACATTGATAATAAATCAGCACATTAGAATGATTTCTAAAGGACCATGTGACACTGAAGACTGGAGTAACAGCTGATGAAAATTCAGGAATAAATTATATTTTAAAGCATATTAAAATAAAAAACATTATTTTATATTGTAATACCATTTTGCAATATTACTGTTTTTTCTGTATCTTTGATCAAATAAATGCAGCCTTGATGAGCATAAGAGACTTCTTAAAAAAAAAACATTAAAAACATTTTTAAAAAAAGTCTGATCCCAAACTTTTGAGCGGCAGTGTGTGTGTGTGTGTGTACTTGTTTTTGCTACACTGTGGGGACCAAATAAAAATAGTAAATGATGTTTATCTGAAAGTGTAACAGTGCAAACATGTTTTCTGTGAGGGCTAGGTTTAGGGTTAGGGTTGGGTTAGGGGATAGACAATATCGTTTGGTCAGTATAAAATCTATAGAAGTATATGGAAAGTCCCCACAATTCACAAAAACAAACCTGTGTGTGTGTGTGTGTGTATATATATATATATATATATAAAAAAAAAAAAAAAAATTTGTTTGTTTTGTTTTTTTAACTGATAACATTTCTTCCAAATTTGAAATAAAATATTGTCATGTAGGGAATTTTTTTTTCTTCTTCATCTTCTTCTTTTTCAGAAAAAGACAACTGGGAAAAATTACAAAAAAGATGCCACGATTTTAGACATGTTTTATTAATTTTTCAACATCACAATCAAACTTCAGAAGAGTTAAGAAATCAATATATTTAAATCACAACAAATGAAAACACTGTTTTTTTGATCAATTGTCTTTTTCTGCAAAAAATAAAATAAAGCCCTAAACAACATTATTTTTTGCAATTCCAGTGAAACTGACAATTTTTAAGTGGTATATATATATATATATATATATATCTTATATATATATCTTCTGTTTTCACTTGTTGTGATTGAAAAACGAGGGTTTTCCGCCAAATATTCATTTCTTAACTCTTCTGATGTTAAAACATTGGTATTGTATTGTCAAAAAATGAATACAAACATGTCTGAAAACATGCCATCTTTTTTGTTGTTTAGACCAATTGTCATTTCCTGCAAAAAATGTTCTAAATAACATTTTTATTTAACATTTGGAAAAAATGTCATCAGCAGTTTACAGAATAAAACTAAAACTGTGTTTTATACAAACACAAAACTACAAATCGTAAATCCAGAGAAACTTTGAATTTTCAAGCGGTCTCTTAATTTATTTCCTATAGCTGTATATTCCTTTAAATCAGTGTCTGTCTGATTTACACACACAAGTATAAGAAGCACATTTTGTCCGTTGTTACTAATGTTTTTCCCTGATGTTAACAGTTATGTTATGGTAAAAAAAAAACTCTTTGCATCTGTTTGTTATTGTTTGGTTAGTAATTAGCAAACATTTCACTAAGAAAACATACAGCAGTACAGTATTTGCAGTACAAAGGGATTGGTGTTTGCACATGCAAAACTTTATGGTAACAAATGTAGCTATGGTTGCAGTAGTCATATAGCTAGGTGCTATTGTGGTTGTTAGTGTTGTGGGTGGCTCCTAGGTGTCCCAAATAAAAAATGCCCTAAGCTTAACTTAATTTGATTTAGTTTTAATACATACAATCTTTCCCTCTTACTTTATTTTGATTTTCTCCACATAAACAGATGTCATACAATTACAGATACCATTTACTTCTACTATCAGCTATACTTTAATACGATAATACATATGATGAGCGTGTGCTCAAAGATAGCATGAGAAGTTTTCATTCAGACTGATACCTCGGTCACTGTAGTCATCCACTAGTATGACTTCAGTCAGTAGCACGTCCGGCGAGGTCTCCAGGACGCTGTGCACTGTCCGCAGTAGTGTGGACCAGGCTTCATTGTAGAAGGCAATCACTACTGATGTCGTGGGCAGGTTCAGGTAGTCATATTTCAGGTTTCTACATCTGAATAGACAGATCTTGTTAGAGAATGCCTTGCTTGCTACATTGTCAGACTGCATTCATGTGCATTACAGTGTCATTATACTAAGTAAAGATGCACAGTGTCTTTGATCTTAACAGCCAAAGGGCAATTTTGCAATAAGGAACACAAACAGCAACAGCACATTACAAAACATACATCAAAATTCAAATTCAAATGTTTATAAAGCAAAACTGCACCAAAGTGCTGCACAGTAAAAAATAAAATAAATATCACGTAAAATAAATATTGATTGCAACTTAAAAATACATAGGCCTAAATAAAATAAACATCACAAATGCATCTGTTCAACCCTAATGGTTATAAAATAAACAAACAATAAATACAACACATTAAAAACCAGTAAAATTTTATAAATAGTAAACAAAATCAACTTATACTTATTACCAGTAACAGTTCAGTAATATTTGACTTGTTATTTTACCATCAACCTATCACAGTAAAACCAATTGCAAATGTTCATTTAACTATAACTAAGCACACCATTCGAATTTGGGATGGGCCATCGGTCTACTGTTTGACTTTAAATTATTTTTTTTTATCAGTGTGTCGACAAAGAGGTCTGACTAGATGACTGATATAAAATTTAATAATTTTAATTTTAATAATATTTTAAAATTTCAGCATTTTGTAAGATAACCAGTTAAAACTATCGCTGTCAAACGATTAATCATGATTAATCGCATCCAAAATAAAAGTTTTTGTTTACATAATATACATGTGTACTGTGTATATTTATTCTGTATATAAATACACACACGTACAGTACATGTTTTGAAAATTATGTTATATATAATATATATATTATATACACACACACACATATATATATATATACACACATATATTTAATATATAAACATAACATTTTTCTTAAATATGTACGTGCATGTATTTATAAATACATAATGAATATACACAGCACGCACATTATGTAAACAAAAACGTTTGTTTTGAATGCGATTAATCGTGATTTGACACCAGCACTAAAAATAATACATCCTTGTTTATGTACACAAATTATATGAGTAAACTGAGTAATGTGACAGCACTACATTAAACGTTTTTCTTTTGCTTTGTAACTTTGTAGACGGTCCCTGTATCTAATCGCATATAAGACACTGAGCCAAGATAGGGACTGTTTACAAAAGCATTTACAACTTCAATGGCTTGCAATAAATTGGGAGGAAATAAAAGTAATAAACTACTATGTGAATCCTGTTCTACATTCGGATGCTATTGAAATAAACCCATATATTACTCTTATACCAAATAGTGAATGATGTTTTAAGGCTGGTTATCTCACAAACCTTCATGTACAGCACTTACAGTGGGTTCCATCTTTCAGGAAGCCTGCGGTGAAGTGATATCCTATCGCTCACATAAGTGTTTATCTGATGTTTTTTTATGCTCTCCTCCTCCTCTCGCTTCTCTTCTTCAGTCAGGTCCAGTTTAACAGCTCTCCCCATCTCTCCCAGAGCATGTACGTCCAGAGGAGGCTTCTCGTAAACAGGTTTCTTCAGAAATTCCTCGTCCACATTTTTGTGCTGGTCGACTGGAAGTTCTCTTCGACTCGCCAGTCCGACATCACTCCTCGTGTTCCTGTGAAATAATAAATATCCCAGCACAAAAGCCCCGAGAATGTAGAGGATGAACTTGGGCCGACTCCTTCTGCCACATATTGCCATAATGTGTCCTTCTCGTCCGCTCTGGTTCTCTCAAACTGTTTTGTCATCCAAAGTTCAATCTCAAGAAAAGTTGAAGTTCAAAAAAAGTTCGCCAAGGTAAGAGGTAAGAGATCTCTTTTTCAGAGTGCCAGATTTCATTTTAAAGTCGCCTAGAGTGAAGGGGAAACTATCCAAGCAAACCGAAAGTTGGCCATTTAATCTGTGGCTGAAACCAACTGTTGAGGTGTGATCGACATAAACGGCAAGCAGAGCCGGTTGCAGTCGGGGGAGGAGTTGAAAGCACATCCGTTAATGCGAACGCGTTTACGGCGCGTTCCACATAAAAAACGCGTCACTTTGCTGATCGGTTACAATAGTCGGTTGCAATCAGGGGAGGAGTTCAGTCAAAGCCGAACACTTTCTGCTTCCGTATATTTACAGAAACTACATGAAACTACGTGGAAGTGAACAAAATTCATATTTACAGACGCCCAAAGTAAGCAGGTTTGTGCAAAACGAGGTAAACTATGTATATTATAATAAACGGTATTATAATACATTTGGTCATAAATGTTCATTTAAATGGGATTTACTGCAATTCAGATTGTGTAAGAAATTACGTGTCTGTCAAAATTTGTCATTTAAAGGCTGAAGATGATCAATCACTTAGTATTAATTGTGATCTGATGCAATATTTAACTGTAATCATAATAAAGAGGAACACAACAGCGGATATTTTTGCACAATTGTTGTAGTCCTGAGTCACAGTGCCTTAGAGGTTTGCACCTCTAAGGCACTGTGACTCAGAACCACAACAGTGCGTAAAAATATGCATCTATTATGGTCAAAATTCTGTTTTTAGGAGTTACAAAACATATAGCCTACATCCATATAGGCCTATGTATAATCTAGGATATGCATTTTACATCAACCTCCAATAAACTGGTATCACAATCCATAAACAAGACCATTGCATTAGTTATTTGAATAATCCCGTGAAAAACTTGAGAAGAAGTGGATAATATTTGAGATCAAAATGATGAAATTGTGCTTGACTCATTTTTGACAATACAATGGAAAAGTCTGCCCTGAACTAGCTAATAAAGTGAAGCAATGTGTTTCTTTGACTCTATTTGATATTATGTATAGTAATATCTAACCTCAATTAGATGGGTTTTAATGCTTTCACTTTAAAAAGAAAAAGAAACATTGGAAAAACACATTTTTCCTTGGTTACAATCGTAATATTTGTGAACTTTGACCACAAAACCAGTCATAAGGGTCAATTTTTTACAACATCTTTTTATACATCATCTGAAATCTGAATAAATAAGCTTTCCACTGATGTATGGTTAGGATAGAGATGCAACTCTTTGAGGGTGCAAAAAAATATTGAGAAAATCGCCTTTAAAGTTGTCCAAATTAAGTTCTTAGCCATGCATATTACTAATCAAAAATTAAGTTTTGATATATTTATAATAGGAAATATACAAAATATCTCCATGGAACATGATCTTTACTTAATATCCTAATGATTTTTGGCATAAAAGAAAAATTGATAGTTTTGACCCATACGATGTATTTTTGGCTATTGCTACAAATATACCTTTGGTTTTGTGGTCCAGGGTCACATATGTTATGAAATGTGTTATCCCTGATGTCAGGGATTTACAGTTTTTTTTTACAGGTTCATACATATTTTCATTTTTAATAAGTAGTATTGGTTTCAGTGAACACGTGATTCTTTTTAAAATACATTTATCCCAACATTTACTGGTTTTGAGCCACAGCCATACAATGGCACGTCCTACAGGTCTAAGCACTGAGCAGGGCTGTGGATTGATGTAGAGAGGGATTTGCGTGATCAGATTAGCAGGCTTGTTTGTCAGATAAGGCCAGCAGAACTGGAAGAGGCATAAAGAAAGAAATCCAGGTCAAATCACAGAGAGTCTTAGGGGTTACACACTGTGACAGAGCACTAATCCAATTCCATTTAGTGCATGTCCGCTTTATAAACACCATTATGCCAAGATATAAAAGCCTGTGAAAGTTCACATACATTTTTACCTAATATGTGAAACCATGTATAATTTATGTAATACTGACACACTCACAGTGTGCCAATATACAGCCATATCACACAGCTACGAGTGTGATATTGTGTTTATACAACAGCACGAGTGTGTGAAAACGTAAGAAACAACAACAACAGAGTGTCTTTAAAAACCCTCTTTTGTGTAAATTACTTTTCCGCAACAAGCTCAAATCATGTCAACTACAAAGGACAGCGTTCTGATATACAGCAATAAATTTACATAACGTGATGAGATTTTGCCCTCTGCCAAAATATTTGCTCTGCAACAAATAACAGATTAATGAGACCAAAGACTGCCCGTTAGATTTATCCCAAACAAATTCTACATGTTTAACCACTATAGAGGCATCAGAGCCAGCAGCAAATTTTCCCACCCCGCATCGCAGAGCTAGACAAGACAAGCATTTGAGGTTAAAAAGTATATAAAATGTAAACTTTCTTAAAAAAAAATTATCGTTTCGCTAGATAAGACCCTTCTTTCTTGGCAGGGATCGATTAGAGCCCTTTGAAGCTGTGTTTAAACTACATTTTGGAAGTTCAAACCCGCGGGCACCACAGAAGTCCACTATATGGAGAAAATTCCTGAAATGTTTTCCTCAGAAAACATAATTTTTTTTTACAACTGGAGAAAGAAAGACATGAACATCTTGGATGACAAGGGGATGAGTACATTATCTGTAATTTTTTGTTCTGAAAGTGGACTAATCCTTTAACAAACTGCATATTTGAAATCTAAACAAGTACATTCTCAGCCAAAAAAAATCTTAAAACTACATTCTGTGAAAAAACAGTATTATTTTTTAAATTATTGTGGATTTAGGTATCCACCATAGCACTCGGTGTGAGAAATACCACAAGTGATACAAATGGTGAAGCAGTTGGAGTTGTGCTATCACTAGAATATCACACTCCTCTCAGCCAATCAGATTTGAGGACCAGAAAGAACTGTTGTATAAATATAGTTCTGTAAAGCCAATATTTGTTGTGTACTTTAGTTGTGTAGATGTACTATCACATGATTCAGTCATACTGTGTACTGTATATTTGTTAATTACTGTAGACATCACTTTTCTCACTCTTTTGAATTGATTTGAGCACATTTTCATTAAATTATTGAAAGTTTTATTGAAATAATGTTAAATTCATATAATTACTTGAATGTCACTAGTTTTAGAACCAGTGTTCATTGTGCTTACCACAAAATAAATGAATAAAGAAATAAATACTATAAAAATTAAATAACAAAATTAAAAACAAATGATATTTTAAAAGAACTTAGAATATACAGGATCTCTATGTTAAATAAAAAGTGTAGGGTTGCATTAAGATAAATATTAGCCATATTTACTCAGCACATTTGGATGCGTTCTGCTGAAGCAGAGAAACTGGTTCCAAGTAAGACTGTTTTCAACATTCTTGAGGGTTAATTAAAATCAGACGTACTAAAGTGAAAGTATGCAAATTATGCCAAAGTTTCTATTTCAAAACCTGTTTAAGAAAGGTATTTTGATTGGCCTGCTCCCCTTGATGTCATAAGATGATAAAGGTTAAAAAAAACATGACTTACGAAATGAATCATTTTATTCTTTAAAATCCATGTTCCTATACAGCTTCATTTTATGCAGTATGAACCTAAATGCATTTTTTTGATTTACATAATGTATGAATTAAAATATGATACTATACTTATATTTAGTCACTGCAGTTGCTATAAATCTTAGCAGGAATGATTCAGTAGCTTCTTTAACTTTCCTAACACCCATACCCAAATCTACACCAACAGAAATGTTGTATTTTCCTCCCCAGACCATGAATATGGTGAACACCCATTCACTTCAGACAAGCCATATTTTATAATAAATATGTAAGATGATCCAAGCAGCAAGCAAAATGTATGTTTATCCAAATTAATGTATTTAATTATTGATTAGGCTGTCAGAGAGGTGAGATGGTAATTTGAGTGCCGCAGTTTTTTGATTGAACACTCTTATTGTAAAAGATCCAAAGTGTGTTGTAATAATCTATGGTACACTGAACACAATGTTGCACAGTCATTTACCACATACAGTATGAACACACAACTGTGTGAAATTGCTTTTATAACATGTCCAATCAAACACCAGTGTAAAAAATAGACTTAATAACACCACTATATAATTTCCATTGTGTTTTTATGAGATTACTGGTTTTGCACACATAATGAGGGTTGTATAACAGGCAGCCCCTTTAATAGCAAACCACCATCTTTCTAATGAACAGAACAGCTTTTAGCACGGGAAATCAAATAGTTTGGACTACAACTGCATGACCTCAAGGGAAATGTGATGAGTCCTTCATGTCTAATTGCCATCTTTCTCACTGCTGCGATATTCCCAGAGGAACAACAAAAAGCTAACATAATTGGCATCAGTTTAAGAGAATTCATCACGCACCTATTGTCCACAATCCAATCATAAGTCTTAGGGGAAAATACAGCTTGTTCAGTGACCTTTATGTAGTTGTGTGGCACACCTGGAAAGTGTGCCATTAAACTTTTGAGCCTGACTTGGCAGAACCTCATGTGGTTCCTCGTGATCTGGTTTATATAAGAGGCTCAGGTCACAAATGTAAAACTGTGCAGGGAACACCTTATTTTAAAGGGAACTTTACCTGATCAAATCTCGACTGAATCCAATCAGTGCTACAATAAAGCCGTTTTTCCACCTAAATTACCAGGAACAATTTGTCCCAGCAACTTTCCTCGTCCTTGGTAGTTCGGACTTTGCGTTCAACTTGGGAGTGTGAACTCCCAGTAACGGACACCACTGCCTCTTGTCGTTTTCACTTAAAGGAGAAGTCCACTTCCAGAACAACAATTCACAAATAATTTACTCACCCCCTTGTCATCCAAGATGTTCATGTCTTTCTGTCTTCAGTCGTAAAGAAATCATGGTTTTTGAGGATTTTGAACATCCAAAATGCAGTTTAAATGCAACTTCAAAGGGCTCTAAACGATCCCAGCCGAGGAAGAAGGGTCTTATCTAGCGAAACGATCGGTCACTTTTTTCGGAAAATAAAAATGGGTATACTTTTTAAGCACAAAAGCTCGTGTAGCACAGGTTCTGGCATGCGCGTTCACGACATACTACTGAATCATGTCGAAAGGTCACGCGGAACGTAGGCGGATCTACAGACCCAAGTGTTTAAAAAGTGAACGTGCAAAGACTAAGAAAGTGCAAGTCAGTCAAACGCTCTTTACAAACAAAAAGGTACAACGTGTCGGACGATTCTGAATTTTTCGCCATACTCTACCTTTTTTAGCCGGAGTACACAGACGATGAACTTAGACGTGATTCGTAGTAGTGATGGGAAGTTCGGATCATTTTACCGACTCGGACCTTCGAGTCTCGTTCAGCAAAGTTAACGAATCTTTTTGAGTCATTTCGTTAATTTTAGCAAAATCAGCATCACGGGACAGCCCCATAAGATGAACGAACGACTTGAAAAACCTGAAGACTCGAAACAGGTGAACTAATTCCAGTACAGAACCTAATAGGATGTTGAGCATGCGCGACTGAACGAATCACTCCTCAAGACGACTCGTTCTTGGCGAGTCACATTAAAGATTTGTTCAAAATGAACGAATCGTTCAAGAACGACCAGTGGACGCGCATCCCAGAGCCTGTGCTACACGAGCTTTTGTACTTAAAGTATACAAATGTTTATTTCTCGAAAAAAATGACGATCGTTTCACTAGATAAGACCCTTCTTCCTCGGCTGGGATCGTTTAGAGCCCTTTGAAGCTGCATTTAAACTACATTTTGGAAGATCAAAATCGGGGATACAACTGAAGTCCATGTATGAAGAAAAATTCTGAAAAATTTTCCTCAAAAACCATAATTTCTTTACGACTGAAGACAGAAAGACATGAACATCTTGCATGAGAAAGTGGTGAGTAAATTATTTGTAAATTGTTGTTCTGAAAGTGGACTTCTCCTTTAAATATAATAGCCGCAGAAATGTAGTTCAGGGAACGTATTAACAATGAAACAAAACAATATATGAAACAGCATTACCTGTTCTCATTTTAATAAAATTATGAATACATCATAAATATAGGTTATAAGTTATGAAAGCCAGCCAAAACGATACGATGTGATTTATCTCACGTTTAATCACTACAGAGACATCACAGCCAATTTCTACCCGGAACCTTTTTTAGATCCTGGTTCCTGCGGTGGAAACACACCGAGTACCGGCCCAATGTCCATATTTCCTGGGGAAAAATTCCTGGGGCTTAACATGGAAATAACATTTTTGAGTCTCCCACATCTTATTTTCCCACCACTAGATGGCACAGCAACAAAGAATCAAGGAAAGGTTGCATTGTCAAGATAAACAAACCACCACAGCAAATGTAACATTTAGAACTTTAATTTAATTTATTGAGACAAAAATACTTTGTACTCTTTTCCACGTTCCAAAAATACTTCATTACAGTCGATCAGCAAAACACATGATCACCACAAACTGTGCTTTATCAGTAGTAATTCAGATTTCATGTTCACTTTCCCACAATCCCTTTAAACCATTTATTCATCGACAATTACAAAGGATGAGATCTAACAAAAAATGCATTTAGTGCAAAAATAGGTGTTATCTGTGTATAGTTATTTTACGATATAGTATTTTCAAGATATTTACCAAAATGTAGATACATGATTCAGTTTTGAATGTGTGAAAGCTGGAAGACCTGCGATAAAAGCACTTTTCTGAATTGTACTTTGGCCGATATCATGATAAAGTACTGTAATACTCTGATTTGTGAAGGAAAATGCACCTTTTTAAAAAGTCAGGCACTTTCTGGTGAGTCAATACTGTTCCTGCAAGGAACTAGAAAAACAATTCACAGGTAAAGTGGATAATTCTCAAATGTGTAGTAGAGAGAAACCAGAATTAGGATTTGAAAATTTTGGTCCACAGTTGCTTTACAAATACAATTTCTGCAATCTACTTCAAACTGAATTGTACATACATTATTAACAAACTATTTGAACACTGATGTTAGTGTGAGTGAGACTTAAAATGCTGGTACAGTTCCATCAACACCAGTGTGCCAAAACAGTCCATGCAGCTTACACAAAACAAGGTGAAAGTCCCTAAATACCCTAGTAATACATAAAACAGCCTCAAAACAACATAAGAAGAACGACAGTCGACAATCAAGACAAACCCACTCACAACATCCTCAAATCAGTCACTTCTGGTACAATTAAATAAAATCGCAGTGCAGTAGATCTAAAGATTAGTCACTGCTGAGTCTAAAAATGATTCACTAAAAGCATATAGTGTATCAATGTAAACAAAAATGCTGCTCCAACACGCCGGATGGATGTATTTGCTACAATGTGTTATTAATAACTCTAACATGCACTTCGGACTTAAGAATTGGCACTATATGTAACCACTTTGGTTTGCAAAGGCACTATGTGGAGGGATGGGTCCCATTTTTATGCCTGTTCTTCGCTCCTTTCTTTTTTTAATGCCAAGCCGGAAGTGTCGTTCTTTTTCATAATTGCACTTACATCCAGGTTCACATGGGGTTTAAAGTCACTCGAAGCTCCAGCGCTGTTGTTTGTCTCCTGGAGAGCAGCTTCTCATCTGGATATCCGCACGGCCGTCTTCTGTACGGTAGGTGGTGATACACATGTTTGAGTGAGGGTGATATATGCTGCCATCCTGAAAAGACACAAATGCCGGATAAGGGATTTTTTTGGCATGGGGATGCAACAACAGAGCAGATCTGATATACAACAGCTTTGTTAGTTTCTTATCTCATCCTGGTTGCTGATAGCACTTCAGTGATAGTGTGTGCTCTAGGCGAGCAGACTCACGTCTCTGAACTCCCAGATGATGGCGGGGGGTCTGGGAGCACCGTCTTGCGGACAATGCTTCATCCCGATGTATGTCATTCCATCCTGAACCTCAGCACACAGCTCGGTGACGGAGTTAAACCGAATCTCCTTTTGAGTTGTGTACTCGAAGTACTGAGAGAGGGGGAGAGATAACATTTAGTTTGAAATGAAATTTGGCACATTTGTTTTTCTGTTGCTTCATGCATTTTGATGATGGATATATGGGCCATTTTACAGAATTGTCCCACAACCAAAAGCACATTTAAAAAGCATTAAAGTATTCAAATATTAGATGTTTACTAAGATCCTTCTATTATCTATTGAAACCCACAATAATGTTTAAAATATCAGTAGGCTTGCAATTGGGAGGTGGCTGTCCCGAACCCTAGCCTCTAAATTCCAACTTATAAAAATGATATTGAAATAATCTCTGCTTTTTATTCCATTGTTGTTTTAAAACTGTTTTAAAAAATGGGATTTAAAAAAATTTTTCATGTCACTGCCGAAACCAAAAGTGCATGTTTTAGTCCACTGGCTGAGACTGATTTTAACTACACCCCTACATTTAAGATCAGGAAAAATTTGTTTCACTCTCTCTCATTTTTCTGTAATTAAACACTCTTTTGGGAGTTATTCCAAAACATTTAGTTTTCATGTATACAACTGTTTAGAACTGTGCTAGCTAACCATGTGCTGATTAGCATCTTTGAGCTAGCTTCAAAAGTATCTAAAATTGTTACTGACGAAACATTCAAAACCGAAACACTGTTTTGGTACCAAAAGCGAACACATAATCCTTTATTTAGGGGGAAATAAACAATTTTAGTATGGTTATGCCAATTTTTTGTATCTTAGTATGTTTTAGTAGTGTTTTAATAAGTTCAAGTTAAAATTCAGTAATGTGATGTGGTCCCTACCAAAACATTACTGTTTTATCAGATGTTTTATAAAAAAAAAAATACTGAATTATCAACTAAGATGTTATGATAGTGTTTGGTTCAATGTATATTCAAACTAATGAATCCCGAAGTTTGAAATCATTATGATCAACTTTTTGGCTTTTACAACGAAAAATTGGATTCAAAATATAACAGATCTCATAAATCACACTTGAAATATTGTTAAAATTACAATTGTTATTGATTTATCCTCTGAAAACTTTTTAATGAAATAGAAAAATATATATATTTACATCAAAGATGTAAGCAAAATCTTAATAAGTCAATATAACCCTTCTTACTGAATTATACATTACTGTGTTTCAGTAGTAACAAATTTGGGGAGAGGACAAATATTCCAAAACTTTTTAAAAATACAATATGAGAATAAACTGCACAATTACTAGAAATGTGTACCTTGAATATTATACAATTTGCATACCTACAAATTGTTTTTTCAAGACGTTTGACTTGGAAAAATTCTGTAGAATGACCCATATATACTGACTTTAAACGTTTGAATAGTAGTGGATCTATGATTTAATTTTTTTTTATATTTATACATCCATTTTATTATTTGAATCTACTTGGCTACACATTTTTCAATCAACATTACTAAAAATAAATTATCTTATTAAGCCATTCCAATTGCCTAAATATTGAACTACAAAAGGTTGAAAAATAATAAAGAAGTTTACTTCCAGAGCAAAAATGTACAGATAATTTCCTCACCCCCTTGTCATCCTAAATGTTTGTGTCTTTCTTTCTTCAGTCGTTGAGAAATTATGTTTCTTGAAGAAAAAAAAAAATCAGAAATTATCTCCATATAATGGACTTCAATGGTGTCCCCCAAGTTTGAACTTCCAAAATGCAGTTTAAATGCAGCTTCAAATGGCTCTAAACGATCCCAGCCGAGGAAGGATCTTATCTAGCAAAATGATTTGTCATTTTTGAAACAAATTAACAGTTTATATACTTTTTAACCTCAAACGCTCGTCTTGTCTAAGTGTGCATGAACTGTTTTTTTCTGGTTCAATACGGTCAAGACAGTTAGCGTATGACGAAAAACTCCCATTTCGTTTTCTTCCCCAACCTCAAAATCATTCTACATTGCTGCAGAAGTACCGACCCAATGTTTATAAAGTGAACATGCAAAGAAGATCAAACGCCCTTTACAAAAAAAAAGGTAAAACAGCGATGTAGGACGATTTTGACGTTGAAGAAGAAAACGAGATCGGAGTTTTTTAATATACCCTAACTGTATTGACCCGGATCACACAGAATACGCATGCGCATTGCAGAGACGAGACAAAACAAGCATTTGATGTTAAAAAGCACATAATTTGTCAGTTTGTTTCGAAAATGACTGATCGTTTCACTAGATAAGACCCTTCTTCCTCGGCTGGGATGGTTTAGAGCCATTTGAAGCTTCATTTAAACTCCATTTTGGAAGTTTGGAAGTTCAAACTCAGAAGTCCACTATATGGAGAACATTCCTGAACATTCCATTCAAGAAACATAATTTCTTATCGACTGAAGAAAGAAAGACACAAATATCTTGGATGAGAAGGGGGTGAGTAAACTATCTGTAAATTTTTATTCTGGAAGTGAAATGTATGTGTTGCATGTGGAATTAATTAACACACCTCTAGAAAAAACACATGCTCTGTAGCAAACATCATATAAGCAACAGATACGGATGTTTGCACAGATGTTGTTATAATCAAAGCTGGGTTAATAATTCATTAGCAAATAATTTCTCCAGGAAGAAGATCAGAAGGAGATCCTTCGAGGGTAAAGGTTCAAAAGCTAGAATAAACACCAGACTGAAAGAAACTAAAAAGTGTAGCTATTCAGAGCTATTTAAATAACTCATCTCCAGTGTTTATCTGATGGACAGATGTGACCTCGGTGAAGAGAAAGCTCCTGTCCGGTTCAAACTGCAGTCATCATTAGTCTCAGTGGCCACATGTATATTTCATACACACATCTATCTTTGAGTTGAAGTGGCTAAGGTTTCCTTTTCAGCCTTGGCTGTGGAAACATTGATTTTCACTCACAGATAGTGCTACTTCAGAGTCCCTTGATGCACAGCGGTGACATAAGCCACCAGACACATGTGCAGGCTTTCCTTTCCATTAAATATACATCCCCTGCAACTCATTCATTTCTCCAACTGTGATACTAGATTAATAACAACCCTCAGAAAGGCAGCACATCTCAGGATGGATCATATTTCAGCACAAATAAAGCTCGCTTTGTTTCACTGCAAACGCAACAAACAGGGTCTGAAGGATCTCCTGCATCTGCTGTCGTAGGTGTTATATAACTAGAAGTGAAATGCACCTCATGCTCATTTTTTAAAGTTACCCGATAGCTCTGGCATTAATAGAAAGGCCCCTTTAATCCATTTTAGAGATGTCAGGCTGTGGGATAACACAGCAGCTTCTAAAGTGTGAAGTGAAGTCCCTGTGGGAGGCTATTCTCAAATCTCATTCACTTTCTCAAATCAAATTTGCTATATTAATGATACGCATGAGAACCAATTAACTCATTCTCCTCCACTATATTCTGCTCATATGCATTGCACTGATAGAAGCACGTACCACAGTGTCAGATTTGATTTAATTTTCAGTCTGTTTGTCACACAAAGCTATTTATATGCCTTCAGAAGACTAGAAATATAGCACACAAGCCATGAGAAACACTTTGATGGTGCTGTTATATACTTCTTAAAGCTTGACAGTCACAGTCACATTCACATTCACAGTCCTTTCATCTTTCACCCATCTGCTTTAGCGTTCAGATGAAAAAATAAACCAAGGTGGAATGATGCATTTAAAAAATATTATGCACATACAGTTGAGGTCAAAATTTTGCATCCTTTCAGAGTCATTAAAAATGTTAATTATTTTACTAAAATAAGAGAGGATCATACAAAATGCATGCTATTTTTTTTATTTAGTACTGACCTGAATAAGAGATTTCACATAAAGGATGTTTACATATAGTTCACAAGAGAAAATAATAGTTAAAATTATAAAATGACCCGGTTCAAAAGTTTACATCCCCTTGATTCTTAATACTGTTGTTACCTGAATGATCCACAGCTGTGTTTTTTTGTTTAGTGACGGTTGTTCATGAGTCCCTTGTTTGTCCTGAACAGTTAAACTTTCTGCTGTTCTTCAGAAAAATCCTTCAGGTCCCACAAATTCTTTGGTGTTTCAGCATTTTTGTGTGTTTAAACCCTTTCCAACTAATGTATAATTTTTAGATCCATCTTTTCACACTGAGGACAACTCAGAGACTCATATGCAACTATTATAGAAGATTCAAACACTCACTGATGCTCCAGAAGGAAACACAATGCATTAGGAGCTGGGGTGTGAAAACTTTTTGAATTGAAGATTAGGGTAAATTAAACTTATTTTGTCTTCTGGGAAACATGTAACTATCTTCTGTAGCTTCTGAATGGCAGTACTAAATGAAAAAATATGATATTTAGGAAAATAAGAAAAATCTTCATTCTGTTTAAAAGTTTTCACCCCCCAGCTCTTAATGCATCGCTTTTCCTTCTGGCACATTAGTGAGGGTTTGAACCTTCTGTAATAGTCCCTCAGTTGTCCTCAGTGTGTAAAGGCAGATCTCAAAATCATTCTGTCATTATCTGAAAGGGTTCAAATACATAAAAATGCTGGAAAACTAAAGGATTTGTGGGACCTGAAGGATTTGTTTTTCACTAAACAAAAAAAAAAACAAAAAAAACACAGCTGTGGATCATTCAGGTAACAACACAGTATTAAGAATCAAGGGGATGTAAACTTTTGAACTGGGTCAATTTAATACATTCAACTATTATTTTCACTTGTGGACTATATGTAAATGTCTTTTATGTAAAATATCTTATTCAGGCCAGTAATAAATAAACAATAACATGCATTTTGTATAATCCCTCTTATTTTGGTAAAATGATTAACATTTTTAATGATTCTTAAAAGGGGGATGCAAACTTTTGACCTCAATTGTATTATGCACATCATACTCAGAGCATATGTCATCCAAGAAGTTCATGTCTTTTTTTCTTCAGTCAAGAAGAAATTAAGGTTTCTGAGGAAAAGGATTTTTCTCCATATAGTGGACGTCAATGGGGATCAACAGGTTGAAGGTCCAAACTGCAGTTTCAATGCAGCTTTAAAAGGGCTCTACACGATCCCAGCCGAGGTATAAGGGTCTCATCTAGTGTAATGATCAGTAATTTAAAAAAACAAAAAAAAAAAAAGTACAATTTATATACACGTGACCTTTCCAACATGATTACGTAATGCGTGAAGTCACAGACGCATATCACAGAGCCAGTGCAAAACAAGCATTTGTGGTTAAAAAGTAAATAATTTAGACTTTAGACAACTTTTAGACCCTTATTCCTTGGCTGGGATAGCGTGGAGCCCTTTGAAGCTGCAATAAAACTGCAATTTGGACCTTTAACCCGTTGATCCCCATTAAAGTCCACTATATGGAGAAAAAACCTGGAATGTTTTCTTTCTTTTCAACTGAAGAAAGAAATGACATGGGGGTGAGTTAATCTAATTGAACTATCTCTTTAATACTGATGTTAGTTACCTGATTACCACCTTGACCATGGCAACCGAACAGGGACAGATGAGCTCCTGTGGGGTTGTGGTCTGGAGCATTATAGTCCAGACATTCAGAGTGGACTCCGGCACTACGCACCTACACCAGGAACCAGAACATATGTAAAAACCTGGCAGGAATGACATTAAAAAGTACTCCAGAGGAAATCAGATTAGATTAGATTAGATTACATTAGTCACTTACCGCTCCGTGCCAGCCAGGCCTGTCCTCTGGCACATGCAGGCCGGGGTAGACGTTCTTCAGGTACCATTCAAAACTCTGACACTGAAGCCGCTGTCGCAGCACAATCCTTTCAGATATATCCCCATAAGTCTCCTACAGGAGCAAATCAAAAATCAGGCCTCAAGGCAAAGATTATTTACTGGAACATATTTAGGGTGCCACTGACAAAATTTTTCCTGCATTAATTAGCTCTCTAATTGTCCTGTCTGTGAATGCCATCAGTGCTAATGTGTGTCTGTTTGTTCTGGACAACTTTATTGACATTAAGTCTGTCACACTGTCCTCTAAACTACATTTCTATCAAACAGAATGGCACGTACACACGTCCTGTTAGGCATCCTGTAATGTTGACACAAGAACTGCCACGACACACTTCCAAGTGTCAAAGAAACTCCACCAGGTAAACAAAACAATATTAACTTGGCCTTTTCGAGGGCGGGTTTGCATACAAACCTTATGTACATGAACAATTCACTGCAGCCAAAGAGGTCAAATATTCTTACTCGTGGCATCTTGTGCCGTGGCTACTAGTGAGTGATTTATTATTTGATCACAGCTCCGCATCATTAATAATTTAAATTCTCTGCAAAGTAATATGAAGTTACATGCCAGATTCATGTCAGCCAGGGTGATATAATATATGTTTGGCCTAGTTTTATTATCTTTGCCAGCTAATAAGCTTTTCAAAGACAGCCAAAGGAAGAACAAACACTGTAAACCGATAGAACGGAAAGCGTTCAAGCAAAACCAGAGCGTCATTTATCTCTTTCACAGGTTTTCACACTTCACGTGTGCGTAAGCAATTTTAAGAACAGTGTTTTTCTAGATAAACGCTGAAGCGGTTAAATTAGGAAATTATACAACGGCTGTACACCTCAGATTACGCAACAGCACAGGATATTAAAGAGGTGCCACCCAGTGACAGTTTGTGGTTAATGAAGGTGTACCTTGCGTGCTGGAGGGTTTCGGTTGTAGAAGTGCTGCTTGTAAGAGTCCATCCAAACCTCCGCAGCACGGACAGTGTTCTGAAGGAAGTTGGATCGGGAGTACGGCGCTTTTTTGGGGAACACGTGACCCACGTGGGAGCACGGGTGAATTTCTAAAGACCCTCCGCACTGCCACACCTGCACAAAAAAAATATTTATTGACCAAAATGTTTAAAATGAAGCAAGACTCACACAATAAAACTCTATTTTCAAATCGCTGATCAAATTCTAAAAGAGATCAAAGTAAAAAATAAGAAATTATGGGTGTTTCATATTACATTTATTACATAATACATTATTAATAATTATTATAAAAAGTGGAATACAAACGGGTAGTTGACAAATAGGCTTATTTTGTAAAATAACATTTTTAAAGAAGAAATGCATATATATATGTAGTGTGAAGTCTGATCTTTGAGAAAATATAAAGGGTCCCTAACTTCATCCGTTTTTGTCTTTCTTTTTTTTTTTTAAATTTTAACTGAACTGTACCATAAATTTGTCCTATGGTGTGACAGAAAAAAAACTCTTAATAATATATAAATAGATGAGAGAGATTTATCTTCATTGTTAGACACTTATTTTCATATAGTGTTATTTATTTATTATGAAATTAGAATTAACATTATTTTTCCCCATCACTTGTTGGATAATTTTAAGACAAACTTTGTCATCCGTTGCTGAAAACTACTGAAGATTATACCATTTTAAAATGAGTGATATTTATATCTCCTCTATTGCAATACTCAACTCTGAGATAAAAACAAATCTGTGGTTCTTTTATGTGTGTCACACCACAGGACATTGTCTCACACTAATGGACAGAAATGGTAGTTATTAAAGTATTTCTATTTAATTTTGAACATACCAAATGAGAAAAAATGTTTAATTTTGATACAAACAATATCAACATCAAAATCATTTTCATCAAATTCAATCTCTTAGTCAATTCGTACATTTCTGAAGCTCTTCTAGCCCCCCCTGCTGAATGTGCAGCACAGCTAAATATGATTGATATTTATGATGCAGCTAAATATTATTGATACATGATAGAAACTATATTCATTAAGACGTGAATTCATCTTTTTTTTTAATTTTTTTTTTAAGTTGTCCTCTGGTGTGACATCTTTCTCCTATGATGTGACAGTACAGGTGTCACACCAGATGACATTTTCTGTCACACCAAAGGACATTTCAGCCTTGTGTGTCCATTAATGACCTTGCTATTCTGAGCAAACCTGACATTAGCAGTTAACAAGACATATTTGCATAATTTTCCATGATTATGTAGTATAACATAGTTTTTAATTAAAAATATCATTTTGAGGTGTCACACCAAAGGACAACAAAACAACACTTTTGTAGCGGTTCCAAAAAAGTTAAATATTTGAACTATTCTGAGACAAAAATGTTATCATGTTTGCATGTCATGGGCTTGACAGGGGGCTTCAGTAACATGATCATTAACGGGGTCCTTCAACTAATTTTCTCTGGAATTGGCTGACCTAAAATCAGAATATGGTGTCACACCATAGGACATGGTTTTCATGAAGTTCCTACGCTTTCAGAAATACATGGATGAAAAAATAATTGGCATTTACTAAAATAGACACTTGCACAATTATGCCAGAGGTATTTATTAACATTTTTATGATTTTCTTTTTAATTTATAAAAGTTGTAATTTATTGAACCATGCTTGAGACAGTCACACCATAGGACAATTTTGGGACATGGCTTAAATTTTTTTTTTTTAAATAAGTGAATAACACTGCAACAGGTCCATGCAAGACAAAAAAAATGTTTAACCATTTACTGCGTTTTAAATAATGACAATATTAATTATATTCATTTTTATCTTGTGGGACAGTGAAAATGTCATGTCATGTCAACAACCCATACACTTCTGTACCACTACTGTCACAACAATAAATAAATATTTAAAAAATAAATTATTAATAAATAAAAATAGGCCTAATGCACATTTATTAATTAAATTAATTATTATAATGACTTTAAATAAAAAATACAACAATAAATATTATTTTCTGGCCATTCAGGATGCAAATGCTTTTTTGGGAAAATCAACCTACAGCATGGCTGACTTATATTTCCCCATATTAAAACAGAATACAAAAGTGTTTTAACTTTGAAAAAGTTACTTTAAAATTGCAGCTAATAACCCCACAGCATTGTTCTAGAGCATCATCGTTTATTTAATGAGATGTGACTCATCTTGCATAATTTTTTTGCACACAAACCCAACATTTTCAGTGTACAGAGTAAGATTGTCTGATTTTATTGAAATGTACTGTCAGTCTGAAATTAAACGTGGCATGACAACGGTGCTTTGGATCCATTGAGACGCTAACTAAATTCCTTTTTTATCCGTTTCCCAGCTTTATTTCCCGCATGCTTTTGTATACCAATTCACAGCACATCAATTATACATGAACGTCACGCAGCCCTGGAAGATACAGCATTGTATTCCGTTTCCATATGCATAAAATATTACTCCATGGTATACACTATCAATCTTCATTTCTAGGTATAGGCTAAAAAAAAGGAAATCCAATATGAGAGATGTGTCTAATTATAAACAGTGGCTCTCAGTCTCCAAGAGCCCGTCGACACGCTCCGATGGGAAGCCTATGCAAATTACCAGTACAAAAGGTAATGTGAATACAGAACACAGGCCTCTTACCCGGAAAGAAAGTTCCAGATTCTCTCCTCCCCAGACCTCCATGCCCATGTCATAAGTGCCCAGATACTCAAAGTAGGCCTTGCTGACGGCAAATAGGCCCCCTGCCATTGTGGGAGACCTGTGAAATGAAAAGCAGCAGAGCATTGGCAATTCATCAGAGATATTCCCTAACACCAATTTTCTAGCAGGAAAGTGCTTCTTAGTTTCCACCAAGCGCCTCTGGGTCTGCCCTCGGACGAGCCTGGAGAGAAATCTAGCGCAGAACTGGACAGTATTTGAAAGTACCCCTGGGTCTGAGCATTGAAATATAATCTATTCACTGCACTGCATCTGAATTTAATCAACACAATATCACTGCAATCGTATTGCAGTCCATTTCCTTATGAAAAGAACTTTCTGAAAGTTTTTACTAGAACAAAGAGAGACCCAAATGCATAAAAGGGGTAGTTAACTCATGTCATTCCAAACCCTTATGAATTTAATTTAGGAATGCTCCAAAATTTAAAATTTAAGTTGACAATTTTATGATTAAAGGGAAAGTTCACCCAAAAATGAAAATTCTGTCATTAATTACTCACCCTCATGTCGTTCCAAATCTGTTTGGAACACAAATTAAGATATTTCTGATGAAATCCAAGAGCTTTCTGACCCCGCATAGCTAAAAAAAAAATGACACGTTAAAGGCCCAGAAAGGTAGTAAGGACATTGTTAAAATAGTCCATGTGACATCAGTGGTTCAACTGTAATTTTGTGAAGCTACGAGAAAATCTTTTTGTGTGCAAAGAAAACAAAAATAACGACTCAACAATTTCTTCTCTTCCATGTCAGTCTTCGCTGCACGTTTAAGAGAGTATAACTAAGCACGTGTGTGTGCTAAAGTCTTTATCTTTGTTTTCATAAGGCTGAATCACTGATGTCACATGGACTATTTTAATGCTGTCCTTGCTACCTTTCTGGGCCTTGAACGTGTCAGTTACGTCACTGTCTATGCAGGGTCAGAAAGTTCTTGGATTTCATCAAAAAAATCTTAATTTGAGTTATTAATGACAGAATTTAAATTTTTGGGTGAACTATCCCTTTAAGTTATGGATGACAACTGATAAATGACCAGTATTAAATTATGATTTTGTCTTTAAAAAAAATAATATAAAATTTAGACATTACAACATTAGAACAGTACACACAGTAGTACAGTAAGAACAATTAATTTCAAGATTTGCTAAATATTACATTTAACAGTGTTATTAAATAAATAGTATATTAAATATGAACTTTTAGGTGAACATTAGCTGCAGTGTTCATTTCATTGACAAATAATTTGTGTCATAATTTTCATCAACGACATTTTTTCATTGACGAAAACAAAAACTCATTTTGAATGACAAAAACTATGACGAAAATCTATTGACGCTTATGCCAACGAACAAAAACGAGAAGAAAATGATATGCTATGATACATTTGAACTGTATCATAGCCTGCTGATCTATTTTGCGGGACATAAGCTGGCATACATTTGCTGCTCTCATAAAACGTTCAAAAACGTCAATATCTCAGAGTAAGAGAAGAGCAGACATATGGATACATTTGACGACGCAAAATAGAACTCAATTTGGTACGGTTTCCTGAGCACAGACACCACAGCAGCGCCTCTCTCACAGCGCATGAGTACTCTTTAACGTCACATGTACGGAGAAATACACACAAAGTTACGTTGAATTGTCTGTTTTGTCTTATGTGGACGTAAACAGTTGGGAGAACATCAGACATGTGTCAGTACATTGCATCCATGTATCCGGTTTTAAACAAAAAAAGTTTACATATAATGTACTCTCCCCCTTGTCATCCAAGATGTTCATGTCTTTCTTTCTTCAGTCGTAAAGAAATTATGTTTTTAGAAAAACATTTCAGGATTTTTCTCCATATTATAGACTGGTATGGTGCCCCAAGTTTGAACTTCCAAAATGCAGTTTAAATGCGGCTTCAAACGATCCCAAATGTGGTTGTAAACAATTATCTAGTAAAATTATCATTTATTTTCTTTAAAGAAAATTACAACTTAAATACTTTTTAATCTCAAACTCTTGTCTTGCCTTGCTCTCCCTGAACTCTGTGTATTCTGGCTCAAGACGTATTTTCCAAACGTATTTTCTCCCTCAACTTCAAAAATCATTATAAAATCAGACAGACAGTACCGACAGTCTTTGCAAAGTGAACATGCAAAGAAGATCAAACACCCTTAACAAAAAAAGGTAAAACAGTATAGTTGAGGGAGAACACAAGATGGGAGTTTTTTGACAACCCTAACCGTCATGAACCGGAAAAAAAGTTCAGGCAGAGCAAGAGAAGGCGAGCGTTATACATTAAAAAGTATATAAATCTTATTATTTTAATAAAAATAATAAGATTTACTGGGATTGTTTACAACATTTGGGATCATTTGAAGCCGCATTTACACTGCATTTTGTAAGATCAAAATTGGGGCACCATATCAGTCCACTATATGGAGAAAAATCCTGAAATGCTTTTCTCAAAAAACATAATTTCTTTACAACTGAAGAAAGACATGAACAACTTGGATGACAAGGGGGTGAGTACATAATCTGTAAATTTTTGTTCTGGAAGTGGAGTTCTCCTTTTAAGGGACAGCAGTTTGTGATTAAGTCACTCACTGCTCTTCACTGAATCACTTCAGTAGCCTTAATAAAGATTAATCTAAATGTATTTATATAAATAAATATGTCTGCTTGAAAGAAAGAAGAATGTGGGAAACAAGTTGATATAAAGCAGGCATAATTAGCCTATATAACTATTGGTATTTAATTGAAAAGAGCATGTTCTTGTTTCTTTTTGAGAAGTGGTTTCATTTGATTTTTAATATAACGTCAAAAGTTGCATGTCACAGCAGTTAAATCTGTGTCTATCATGATAAAATTTTAATTTCAAACCTATACAATGAGTTTGGTCATTTCAGAGAAATCTTAACAGTCTGATTTCTCCTTTTGTGTTCCACTAAATAAACAACAGGATTTAAACAACATCAGAGATGGCAAAAGTGAACACCCTCTTCACTCAAGTAGAAGTGCAGACAGTCATGTTTAAAAAAACTCTGGTAAAAGCAGAAGTACTGACTACACTTTTTTTTACTTAAGTTAAATTAAAGAAGTATGGGCTCAAACATGTACTTAAGTAAAAAGTACCCATTACTACTACCCGTTTTGGTGTCACACTGGTAACTACCTGGTAACCTCACATCATACTGACACATTAATATAAATTAACTTCCTTTTAAAGTTAGTTAGCTAATGAATGTATCAAGGCTAAACAACCACCATGTAGAACAGGACCAGACTGGGACAAAATTTCAGCCCGGGAAATCTCACTCATCCAGGCAATCCTATACACCCACAACAAATTCTGAAACCATGGACAACCCTATTTTTTGTATGGCCATCATATTTAAATAAATGTTTAAAACCTTAGGCTGGGGCCGTGCAAAATAAGAAAAATGCTCTCTCTTGAACTTTAATTTTTGAGCCTGGTTAAAGAGAAGTTAAAGAGAAACGAACCTAATAGGGTCAATTCTGGATTTGCGTATCTTGCGATCGATTTCAGGAACGGCATGCCACTGGAATGTCAGTCTCCAGTCAAAGCCGCCCACCATCGGCTCATCCGTCTGCATGTAGAACTCAAATGTGTTCCAGTCAATAGTATCAATCACTGGACATATGATGGTGCTCTCATTCTCAGCAATTCTAAGGGAAAAAGACAGTTAAATTAAACATCACACTTTACAATTTTATTGCTGTGGATTATAGGAGTGTTTCTGTGTTACAATTGAATTTAATTGAAAAAAAGTGTCACACCTTTCCAGCAGTGGCTCGATCCAGCCAGGCACACACTCACAGTGGCAGTCAAGGAAGGTGAGCACGTGTCCTGTAGCATAGGTGGCGCCAATGAGCCGAGCCCGCACCAGACCTTCTCTTTTTTTGGTGCGAATGAGACGAACGCGGTCCAGGTTACTGATGTACTGAGCCAGCTGTGACTTCAGATAGGCTGTAATTCATGCAAAAGAAAATCAAAACCTTTTTATCAGAATCCAACAGATAATGGCAAGATCACAGGAAAACAACTGATTCACTAGCAGTGTTATTGGAGAAGGTAACTATGGAAATATAACAGGTTACAAATTACAAGTTACCCTGTTTTACCCTATGTAATAAGTAGTGTAACTATATCAATTACTTTACTAAAGCAATGTAACTGATTACATCTGATTACTTTGTGATTACTTCTCTAAATGTTTTCAACATTTCATTATTTTCAAACATTTAAAGCAGGCACCTTACAGTAATACTCAACACTGATTACTGTCAGACTTTCACAATCCTTCATCACTTGAATTAAAATTATAAAAATTTATTTTAAACCACAGCCACCACAAAATCAGAATTTAGCCCCTCTTATTACTTTGAGAGTGTTCTGAGGTTAAATACGGATTTAAAATTTTAACAAGAAATAGTAAATATTAATACAAGAAGTACTCGGATGTTCTCATGTAACCCACTTTGTAATTGTTAACATTTATATAAGTAACTAATTTAATTGCATTAATTTTTTTAATTCAATTACATAGCACCATTACATGTAACCAGCAAACACTGTTTATTAGAGACATCTAGAATGCGTTTTATTATTTCAACAAAATCCGATATGGAATAATATCTACACTGCCCTCTAAAAGTTTGGAAACACCCCTGGCAAAGTGTGGTATTGGACGATATCAGCATAAATCCTTATCATTTTTTGGTTCCTTGACATTATCATTGATGACCAGCAATAATAATTTTCATTTTGATTACATAGTAATGCCAATATATACATGTCAAAGTCAGACATGCCCCCCAGCTGAGATGCCTGCTTACTGGTTTAAACTTGGCCCAGGTTTTTAAAAGGTTTTTGGGTCAGCACACCTTAATAGCTTCAACAATTGATTGCCAATTAAGTTAAGAAGTTAAGAATACAATGAATTTAGGCCCAGATTATGCAGAGCTGTAACAGCTGCTAATGGTGGAATTTTGATGAATCGAAAATTTACGTTTTTTCTATGTATAAACTGTTTATGTAATAAAAAAATGTTTTCGTAGTTTGGGTTGTCCCTTATCAGTGCAAAATTATCACAAATTAAAAAGGATTCATGGCAATATTGTCCAAAACCCCACTTTTCTAGGGCATTTCCAAACTTTTGGAGGGCAGTGTATATCTAACTTACTATTCAGAGCTTTGTGGAGAAAGCATAAAATATGCAAACACGGGCAAACGTGTGAGCATTTTGCAATGCAAATACTGACAAGTTTGTATTTGGTTATATTTAAATAAAATAAATATTTACATAAAAAAAACAAACACTTACAAACACTTACAAACATGTCTACATGTAAAACTCTAAAAAAAAAATTCTTTAAACGTACTACATTTTTCTGGGTCCATCTTACAAAATTAGTCATTTAAATTTTTTATTCATCGTCTTAGAATTATAAGGTTCTATCTGACATTTTTGTCGAAATTGAGTTATTTACATTCTTATTTGGTAACAACTTATTTATATTATGTGATGTTTCTTTTGTAAGCTGTGTACACTTTTGGCCTTTTATTAGAAAACAAAAATGGTTCCATCTACAGAAGTCTATGAAACGCAAAAACTCAATATCTCAAAAGTGTTCAGAATACAGATAAAACCTTGTAATTCTAAGCCAGACGAATTGTTAAAATTGTTAATCTTTTCAAATTTAAATCAACATTATATAAAAGTAATATAGTTTTGTTATTTATTAATATTAAATCATCAGTGTAGCACCTAATAGACTCAATATCTTGCTTCCAAAAAAATATTTGGATGTGAAAGTGCTCCTGTTATGCCTTTTCAAATATGACCTTTCATGCAGTGTGTATTGTAGCTGTATCTGAACATAAACTGTCCACAAAGTTGTGAAGCCAACATGATAAATAAAGTTACTGTCTATCAACAGTCGGCTCTATTAACAGTCGGCTCACAATCGCCTGAACGAGTTGTCAGAAATTCAAATCTTTTTCTGTTACAGCTATACGTCACGAAGTAACATATTTGCACAATGTCCGTCCACGTTCTATGTTGTGAACAACCTGCCCAACCACAAACAGTAAAATTTTCATGTGGCTTACGTCATGTCGAGAAGACGCTGTATCCTACGCTGTAAGAGTAAATTTGTTTTATATTCACTACCAAAAGATGAATCTACAAAGATTGTATTTTCTAGCAATCATTCAAAATATGTAGTTGCGTATGTTATGTTGTGTAACAACCCTGCACATGTCTTGCTAACCGGCTAAATCACACTTCTGTTGTTCAGCTGTGGGCCCACTGTAGTCTAAAAATTTGTGATTGATACAGCTTGAATGTCTGTCTCATTAGTTGGAGTAATGATAAAGGATGGGCACAAAGTGGCTTTCACACCGAATGCAGAAAGCGCTGCGCTATGAAACCCATTCATTTCAATTGCTTGCGCCATGCAGGACAGCTTGTTTCTGCCTCGACCAAAGCGTACGCACAGCGGAGCACACCACTGGCATGCAAGGCGTATACACCACGCTCAAAGTTCAAATGAGTTGAACTTTTGGTTTTCCGCGTTTGGAAAATACACTATACAAAGTTTACAGCGCAGTGGTATGCCTGGTTCGTTTACCTAAGCAAATTACGAGCACTTTCCACGGTAGTCTGTGCTAACTTGTCAATCAGCCACTTCAGCCGTTTCATCGTCAAACTCCGGCTCGAATTGGTAAGGTAAAATCGATGCCATCTTTTCTGTGTATTGACAAGTCTCCAGGGCTTTCAGGCAGTTACGGCAATGGGCGTTTCGTTTTCCGACACGCGCTGTGCGCAGTAAACCAATCATAAAGGACTGTGCCATCCAACCAATCACAGCAGTGAGGACTCATGGAAAGGAGGAGTTTAGAGAAACTGATTCTTAAAACTGCTTCGCACGAGTCGTTTAGGAATCATTTAGAAATGAGGTAAAATTAAATCTATTTTTGGAGAAAACTAAAATGTTTTTTGACCTTGCATACACGTAAACCTGTTTTAGCAGACTCCTAAAACAATACTAGAAACCTTTCAAATGGCATAATAGGAGTTGTGTCAATGCTGACCAATCAGGATCCTCTTTAAATGAGTCTGGTGCACTCTAAACCCGGTTAAGTTGAATTTACTTAAAAAACTTAAGGAAACTGGTTGCCCTAAAATATTTAAGTAACGTTTACTGGAAAACTTGAAGTAATCATTACTTAAATATAAGAGTCATTTTAACAACCATTTTAAGTTGAATTTACTTAATGCTTTTAATTTATGTAATTACTCCATTCCTCTAATAGGTACTCACTGACTCCCAGAGTGCATTGCGACATGAATAAATTATGCAATTGCTTTGCTTTACTGTTGTTGTTTGTATTTGTCAATTTCATTTGCTGTCTTGTGTCAGTAGTACCACAACAAAAAACAAACAAACAAAAAGCTCATAAAATGGTTATTGATACAGTTAATAAAAATAAATAAAATTGAGTTGTTACCATTGTTGTGATTCACACGCTGAATGTTGAAGTCTGTGTGTGACTCACGCACTTTACCCCAAATATTAAAAGATTGTATCAACACAGATACAAGCTTCTTGTAGTGTTCATAAAAAATAGAAAAACAGTAAAATCGTAAAAGATCATTAATCAACATGAAAAGTATGCAACCTAATGATTTAATTAGAATATAGGTCATCTTCAAAAAGCAACCTATTTATTACTTTACTTTCTTTGAAATCAAAGAACTCTGATTTTATGTTGCATTGATGCAACAATAGAAAGAACACTATAGTAACATAAACAAAGTTCCAAGTGCCCAACCAAAAGTAACACTATTCACTATAATGGTGAGTATTAAAAAAAAAAAAAAAATGTGATGTTCTCTCTAATATTTCAGTTGTATTGAAAATTCAACATTCAAGATGACTTTGGGAAATGAGTGAATTCAAGTAGTGAAAGAAAGATGTGAGTGAAAAGTCTACTAAAAATTGCCCCATCTCAAAAACTTTTTCTTCTTCTTCTGTTGTTATGTTGCACATTAGCAACATATTAGTGCACTGCTGCCTCTCACTGGTTTATTAATGTCATTGGTTTCTTTGTGGATACTTGGATATTTTAAGTAAACATCACTCAAAGCAAGTAAGTAAATTGTTTTATTTGCCTTGAAAGTAGCTGTAACTTAATAAAACCTAGTAAGTATAGTAACTAAGTAAAGATAACTAATTGTAACTAAGTAAGGTAAACTATTGGGTTTTACAGTGTGGTTTTATACATTTACGAACACGAAAACTGCTAGAAAGTGTCCTCTCACCTCTGTCGCTGAAGTCATCCACAAGTATGACTTCCTTCAGTAGGACGGCTGGTGTCGTCTCCAGCACACTATGGATGGTTCTGAGTAAAGTGGACCACGCCTCATTGTAAAATGCTATTACCACCGATGTTGTAGGCAGATGACGGATGTTGTACTTCTTAGCTTTGCATCTGGCATTGAAAACAAGGGAAAGACCTAAGCAGATGGTTAAGCAAATGGCATGTATTCAAAACATGTGGTTTAAACAAGAGTTTCTTGACAGTTGCACACTACAAGGCCAATTCACACCACACAGGCAAACACCAACAAACATGTTGGTTGGGATTTGTTTTCATTTGACTCATCGTGTACAATTAGTATTTGTTAATGTTTGTTGGAATAGTCTGAACATGGCAGTTATTTTAATAAAAATCCAAATCCAATGGCCAACTTGTTTGTTGATGTTTTGTCTGTGTGGTGTGAATTAGGTTTTACATGACAATGTGCAAATGTGAACATCTAAAACATAGAGAAACCCGAAAATGTGAACCTGACACCATATGCTCAACCTACAGTATTCTAAATGACTGCTTATAATGTTTCACATGACAATTCTTAATCATTATGGTGTGAAGAAAGAATCTGACTCAAAAATACACATGCAATGGAGCCTATTGATAAAAGTCACATTCAATTTATAAAACAAAACAGCTGTGTCCTCTTTTCTTTGGCCTTTATTCCTCAAATCCAAAACTTGTAAGGGACCATTTCTGGTTCATAGACAGATTCTCTGTAAACAAAAATTGTTTGAGTTGTAAAAGAGGTGGGAGATGAACAGACATGTCAGTGACGTCTTTACAGCATTCTGAGAAACAGCTTTAGACCCTCTAAGGATTTGAAATTGCAGGTAATTATCATTTAATGTACACTACCATTCAAAATTGAAAGACACTGATACTTTTATTCAGCAAGGACGCATATAATTGATCAAATATGACAATAAAATTGCTTATGATGTTACTTAATATTACTATTTCAACTAAACACTGTTCTTTTGATCTTCATATTAAACAACAAATTTTGAAAAAAGGTTTCGCATTTTCCACGAAAATGTTGGAAAAACTTCTTTAGCACCAAGTCAACATATTAGAATCTTTTCTGAAGGATCACATGACACTGAAGACTGGAGTGATTGCTGCTAAAATTCAGTTTACAATAACAAATTATTCTTCAAATAAACGTTAAAATATACTATAAAATATTTTAAGACAGAAAGTTACTTTAAATGACAATATTTCACAAAATTACTGGTTTTACCCCTTTTTTTTAATCAAATAAATGCAAATAAATTAAATATGGAAGCCTGTTTCTGCCACTGAATATAAAATGAAAAAAGGAAATTGTGACTTTTTTTTTTAAACTCACACTTCAGAATATAGCTGTAATTGAGAAATAAAGTTGCAATTCTGAGGAAAAAAATCTGAATTGTGAGACATAAACTTGCAACTGCAAGTTATGTAGTCCAACTTTGAAGGAAAAAAAGACTGATATGTCCTCAGAATTGCAAGTTTATATCTCACAATTCTAGCTTAACTCGCAATTCTGAGAAAAAAAAAGTCAATTGCAAGATATAGCTCGCAATTATGAGAAAAAGTCTTAATTGTGAGATATAAACTCACAATATTGAGAAAATTCACAACTGCAAGACATAAACTCGCAATTCTGAGAAAAAAGTCCAATTTAAGAAAAAAGTCACAACTGCGACATAAACTTTATTCTAAGAAAAAAGTCAAAATTGCACGATATAAACTCTGAGAAAATTCTGAGAAAAGGTTGCAACTGCAATTCTGAGGAAAAAAGTCACAATAGCGATATTAACTTGCAATTCTGAGAAAAAAAAAAGTCAAAATTGTGTAATATAAACTCAATTCAGAAAAAAAAAGTCACAATTGCGAGATATAAACTTGCAATTCTGAGACAAAAGTCAAAATTGTGCGATATAAACTCACAATTCAGAGGAAAAAAATTTGAGAAAAAAAAAAAAAAAAAAAAAAAGAGTCACAACTGTGAGATATAAACTTAATTCTGAGAAAAAAAGAGTCACAATTGGGAGTTTATATCTCGCAATTCTGACTATATATATCTTGCAACTGCAAGTTTATATTACAATTCAGAGAAAAAAGTCAGAATTGCAAGATGTAAAAAAGTCAGAATTGTAAATTAAAAAAGTAACAATTACCATTTTTTATTTTTTATTCAGTGGCAGAAACAGGCTTCCGTACTTAAGAGCAAAACAAACTTATGATTTATACTATAATAAAGCTATTTTACCAACATACAACCAATTATAAAAAAAAAAAAAGGTACAGAAATTATTTAAAAAAATAATTTTAATGAAAATTTAACAAAATATTCTGCTACCAAAAAGAAGACCCAGTGACTCACATAAATCATTAAATCATTAATAAAATATTTAAACAAATATATTCACTAAAATGAATCGGACCACTCAGCATGTTCTATTATTGATTCGCTCAGTTTTAAGGCTGTCTCTGCAATGCATTTTGACAAAACAACAACAACGTACCATTTAGTCTCGCTACACCGCTAAATTTTGGACAAAGCAGCTTGATTTACTAGAAAAGCTACACTTGTTTAAAAACCGCTGAACTACACTGATTTTACTGAAAAATACAGTTATGTTGGTAGCGTTGTTACTTTTCATTTACGGGAGACAGGACAAAGATGCAGTGTTGAAAAACAGATTTAACAGGAATCCTGAATAAAGTGAGTCATTATGTTCTTGAGAAGGTTCTTGAACTCTCTTTAAACTCACCACAAATATTTAGAGACTCTACATTCACTGACAACAACTACATATGAGCAAATGTTCAATAATTATCCCTACAAAAAAATCCTCAGCATAACATTTCTGGCAGTAATGCTTAAGTCTTTGACAAGAACTAACTTGCCTGAAAGTTATTTCAGAAAGCAAGCAAAAGAACTTCACATCAACAGATAAAAATCCCTGCTGATGCCAAGAAATGTGCTACTGCCATGTGTGATCTCCAGAAGAGCCTGTGATGTGGCAACCGGAGCGCAGTTGAAAAACTGCGGGGGGAAAAAACGCATCCAATTTGTCTCACTTCTTGTCTTCCAAGGGGACACTTTCTCTTTTCAGAGCAGCAGCTTGAACCCTACTCGTTATTGTGTGACAAGAGCCATGAAACAATTATTCTCATACAAAAGCGCCGCTGTTCGGAGAAACTCTCCCAGCTCTGTTTTCTATTGTTGTTGCTTTTTTAATCATGTTGTCTGGCTGCAGGCAATGAGTTCATTTCAGACAACATTCGTAAACAGGTGAGGTGGACTGAAATGTAGAAAGCACCTGAGGGAAACACTATTCAGAGCATCGTTTCAATTCTTCACAAAGTGAAACCTTTCCTATTTATTTTTCATGCTTATTTGTAATCATTTACATTTATTTGCTTCTATAAACATCATTGCAATAATAAGAACAGAGGATTTGCTCAAGTAAATGTGAGTTATTGTTCTTGGTTCCTAAGGCTTTGCTATACAGACACATGTTGCTGTGCGGTTGCTAGGGTATTCTGGGTGGTTGCTATGGCATTGCAAGATGGTTGCTATACAGTTATTAAGGTGTTCTGAATGTTGTTATACAGCTATTTTTGCTAGGGGGCTCTGGATGGTTGCTAAAGCAATGCTACAGTAGGTGGTCGTCAGGGTTTTTCTATAGCGTTACTAAGGTGTATGTTGCCATGCGGTTGCTAGGGTGTTCAGGATAGTTGCTATGGCTTTGTTTGGTGGTTGTCAGGGCCTTTCTATATCATTACTAATGTGTATGTTGCTGTGTGATTGCTAGGGTTTTCAGGATAGTTGCTACGACTTTGTTTGGTGGTTGTCAGAGCTTTTCTATCCAGTCACGAGGGTGCATGATGGTGTGCAGTTGCTAGGGTGTTCAGGATGGTTGCTAAGGTGTTGCTAGTTTGGTTGTCAGGGCTTTTCTATAATGTTACTAAGGTGCATGTTGCTATGCGGTTGCTAGGGTGTTTAGGAAGGCTGCTAAGGTGTTGCTAGGTGGTTGTCAGGGCTTTTCTATAGCGTTACTGAGGTGCATTTTGCTATGCGGTTGCTAGGGTGTTCAAGATGGTTGCTAAGGTGTTGCTATTTGGTTGTCAGGGCTTTTCTATAGCGTTATTAAGGTGCATGTTGCTATGCGGTTGCTAGGGTGTTCAGGATGGTTGCTAAGGTGTTGCTAGGTGGTTGTCAGGGCTTTTCTATAGCGTTACCATGTTGCTGTGTGGTTGCTAGAGCATTCAGGATTGTTGCTATGGCTTTGTTAGCTGGTTGTCAGGGCTTTTCTATACAGTCACTAGGATGCAGGTTGTTGTGCAGTTGCTAGGGTGTTCAGAATGGTTGCTAAGGTGTTGTTATTTGGTTGTCAGGTTTTTTTTTATAGCGTTACTAAGGTGCATGTTGCTGTGTGGTTGCTAGGGCGTTCAGGATAGTTGCAACGGTTTTGTTAGGTGGTTGCCAGGGCTTTTCTATACAGTCAATAAGATGCAAGTTGCTGTGTGGTTGCTAGGGTGTTCAGGATAGTTGCTACGGCTTTGTTAGGTGGTTCCCAGGGCTTTTCTATACAGTCACTAAAATGCATGTTGTTGTGCGCTTGCTAGGGTGTTCAGGATGGTTGTACTTTTCTTTACAGTTACTATGTCATTCAGAATGTTTTTAGCATATTGCTATGCAGTTTCTGGGATGTTCTGGATGGTTGCTAAGGCAAAGTGGTTTCCAGGAATGCAGTACAGTTACAGTGTCTAAGGTCTTCTAGGTGGTCCCTATGGCATTGCTAGGTGGTTACCATGGTTTTAATATACAGTTACAATGAAGCATGTTGCTGTGTGGTTGTTAGGATGTTCTGGATTGTACTAAATCACTGCTAGGTGGTTCATGTTCTGGACCATCCCTGCTAGGTGATTGCCAGGGCTTTAAAATATAGTTACTACAATGTTTTTAGTATGTTACTATGTGGTTAAGGCGTTGCTAGATGGCAGGGTGTGTAATGAGCTCATCAGTGTGAGGTAAGGTGTGACATACTCATGCATCCTGTTGTCTTGAATATGCCGATGGAGGGATATCTTGTCACTGATGAAGATGTTGATGGCATAGCGCTCAATGCTGGCCTCCTCCTCTTTCTTCTCCTCAGGGCTGAGGGTCAATCGAGTGGCTCGGCCATATTCTCCAGGAGCGCTGGAGTCTGGCGGTTGCTTCTCGTAAACGGGCCGCAGGAGGCTTTCGGAGTCCTCCTCCACCTCCTTAATGAACGGAAGGTCATGGATCAGGATGTCCTGTCGACCATCTTTATCAGGAAGAGACGAGGGGGACGAACGCACTATAAGAAGGTAGAAGAGCCACAGCAGAGAAAAGAGGAAGCAGACCTTGGCAAGGAGAGCCACCTTCTTCGACCAGCGGATCTTCATGACCTGGCAGCCAGCACCAATAACAGATGAGAGAAGAAAGAGAAGTGCAGATTAGTGACAAACTGACACACAGGCCAGACTGATCTACAGACAGCATTGTCAATAAAAAAAAAAAAAATCCCTTGTCATCCAATATGTTCTTGTCTTTCTTTCTTCAGTCGTAAAGAATTGTAAAGAATTTGAGGAAAACATTACTGGATATCTCTCCATATAGCGGACTTCTATGGTGGCCGTGAGTTTGAACTTCAAAGGGCTCTAAACACAGAGAAAGAAGGGTCTTAACTAGCTAAATGATCGGTTATTTTTTTTTTTAAAATTGACAATTTATATACTTTTTAAACTCAAATGCTTGTCTTGTCTAGCTCTGCGTGAACTCTGTGCATTCCGGGTCAATACAGTTAAGGTATGTTGAAAAACTCCCATCTCATTTTCTCCTCCAACAAAGCATTTGAGGTTAAAAAGTATATAAATTGTAATTTCTTTTAGAAAATGGCAGATCGTTTCACTAGATAAGACCCTTCTTCTTCGGCTGGGATCGTTTAGAGCCATTTGAAGCTGCATTTAAATTGGTCACCACAGAAGTCCACTATATGGAGAGAAATCTTGAAAAGTTTTACTCAAAAAACATGTCTTTACGACTGAAGAAATAAAGACATTAACATCTTAGATGACAAGGGGTTGAGTAAATTATCAGTACATTTTTGTTCTGGAAGTGAACCTCTCCTTTAACTAAATAATACCACCAGTTCAGATTATGCAATGGGCCAATTCCTTGCAGAACTTCCTGGGTCACTAAAGCTTATTTATTGGCTTTATTAAAGTGATAGTTCAACCAAAAATGAAAATTCTGTCATTAATTACTCATCGTTATGTGGTTCCAAACCTGTAAGACCTTCGTTCATCTTCAGAACAAAAATTAAGATATTTTTATGAAACCCAAGAGCTTTCTGCCCCTGCATAGACAGCAACACAACTACCACATTCAAGGTCCAGAAAGGCAGTTTTGCAGTTTTTCTCACAAAAATCACTCCAGAAAACGTAGTTCACACATTATATTTACATAGTTTTTCAATTCATTGACTCACTGGATCTCTAACCTGTAATATGCTAAGGTGAACAAATGTCAACAAATGTTTCTGTGTAAACTATCACTTTAAAGGAGAAGTCCACTTCCAAAACATATAATGTACTCACCCCCCTTGTCATCCAAGATGTTCATGTCTTTCTTTTTCAGTTGTAAAGAAATTGTTTTTTGAGGAAAACATTTCAGCATTTTTCTTCATATAATGGACTGATATGGTGCCCCGATTTTGAACTTCCAAAATGTGGCTTCAAATGATCCCAAATGCAGTTGTAGATCCCAGCCAAGGAAGAAGGGTCTTATCTAGCGAAACGATTGGTTATTTTCATCTTGCCTTGCTCTCATTGAACTCTGTGTATTTTGGCTCAAGACAGTTAGGGTATGTGGAAAAACTCCAATCGTATTTTCTCCCTCAACTTCAAAAATCATTTCAAAATCATCCTACATCGCTGCAGAAGTACTGACCCAGTCTTTGCAAAGTAAACATGCAAAGAAGATCAAACACCCTTAACAAAAAAGGTAAAAAGGCGAAACAGGATGATTTTGAAATTGAGGGAGAACATGAGATGCTAGTTTTTCAGCATACTCTAACTGTAATGAACCGGAACAAAAACAGTTTAGGCAGAGTGAGACAAGACGAGTGTTTGACATTAAAAAGTATTCAAATTGTATTATTTTTACGAAAATAACTAATCGTTACACTAGATAAGACCCTTCTTTCTCGGCTGGGATCATTTACAACCACATTTGCGATCGTTTGAAGCTGCAATTAAACTGTTTTTTGGAAGTTCAAACTCGGGGCACCATACCAGTCCATTATATGAAGAAAAATGCTGAAATGCTTTCCTCAAAAAACATATTTTCTTTACGATTGAAGAAAGAAAGACATTAACATCTTGGATGACAATGGCATGAAAGTGGACTTCTCCTTTTAAAGAAGTAAATTCTTGAAAGACAGCATAATCCGTTATTAGTATTTCACAAGGAAAAAAAAGTGTTTCTGTTCCAAATAGTATTTGGAAATGATTTCGCTCTCGCTCTTCTGCCAAATTAATTATGTAGTTTACCTTTCTGTATCTCAGGCGCAGATTTCCTTTTTTCTTTTAAAGAAATGACTTTTATTCAGCAAGGACGCATTAAATCAGAGGTCACCAAACTTGATCCTGGAGGGCCGGCGTCCTGCAAAGTTTAGCTCCAACTTGCCTCAACACACCTGCCTGGAAATTTCTAGTATGCCCAGTAAGACCTTGATTAGCTGGTTCAGGTGTGTTTAATTAGGGTTGGATCTAAACTCTGCAGGAGTCTTGTGGCTCCTGCATTAAATTTATCAAGTGAGATTAAAATGTATAACAATTTCCAGAAAAGCATTAAGCAGCGTTTTCAACATTGATCATAATAGGAAATATTTCTTGACCAACAAATCATCATGTGACACTGAAGACTGGAGTAATGATGCTGAAAATGTAAGTTGCTTTATTTAATGCAACTTATAGTGAACAAATGAATTTGTCTTTACAGTTAGGTTAGGCTTTATTTCTAAGATTTTCAAACATTAATCTTCCTAGCACACCCAAGACTGAAATGATCTACAAAGCAGTCGAAATGGATACAGTATATCAAGTCAAGACACCTTTATTTATATAGCGCTTTATACAATATAGATGTGTCAAAGCAGCTTTACAGTGTTAAACAGGAAAATAGTGTTGATAAATGCAGGAGGACCACTGTAAACAGTCCGTTTGTTGATTCAGTGGTGTCAACACCCAGCTCAGTTCAGTTCACTTAATACAGTATATAATGCAGTACTGGATATTATTCAGTAAACGCCTAATAACAATCACAAACACAACTCCAAAATGAGAAAAGTGATGAGTGAAGCAGCAATGATTTCATACTCATTAAAACGAACAGCAACAACAAAAATATTGGCAGAATTATTCAGATGCGCCCTTTCTATTTTTTATTTGCTGAAGTCTCATGCTTACGGCCACCTCCAATCACTGAAGCTGCATTTGAGGGGTTGAATACAGACAATCCATCATCAGCTGAGGGTAACGGAGTAATCACATAATTGAGCTGCATTAATATTTCAGCAGGCAGGGATTTAGCTGAACAGTGGTCGTGACAGACAGACAGTCTGAGACAGTAATCCCATTCCTCAATCACAACACCTCAACCTTTTAACCCCATTGAATGATGAATGTCGCTTACGCACACATATACATGCAACAAAACCGTACACTAAATAATCTAATTGGACCATCAATGCACTTCAAATATTTGCAAGTCTGTGGTTAATATGTCTGGCAGTATGACAGTGGATGACTGAACTGTACAGAACACGGGCAAGAACATTGAGAGCAAGCAAAAAGAGGAGAAGAGATCTATGAAAACAAACTCAGAACATTCTGAGATCCAAACAGATGCTATTAATATATCTACTGGCTTGTTTTAAAATGCTTTCACTGCTCTTTAAAAATAGTAACGCACGTATAGGTTTAACAGTTCACCTTATGTTGAAACCATATGCCTTGTATGAAATACCTACTCAGAAAAAAAGTT
Source organism: Labeo rohita (assembly GCF_022985175.1). Taxonomy (NCBI): domain Eukaryota; kingdom Metazoa; phylum Chordata; class Actinopteri; order Cypriniformes; family Cyprinidae; genus Labeo; species Labeo rohita. The sequence goes on along the minus strand of NC_066887.1, from coordinate 13,042,325 downwards.
CCAAACCTTTGTCAGAAATATAACAATTTAACTGTTGATTATTCAGTCTATTAATTCTATGCATCATTATAAGTGAAATTATATATAAAACTATTTTTCTGTATTTTTGACTCTTACAAACACTAAAGTGGCCTCAAAAAGTATTTCAACGCACACAGAAGTGTACTTATTTTAAATAAGATTAATTTTTTATTTAGAATTACACTACCAGTCAAAAGTTTTTGAATAGTAAGATTTTTAATGTTTTAAAGAAGTCTCCTCTGCTTACCAAGCCTGCATTACACAACAGAAAAATTGTACAGTATTTTTACTATTTGAAATAACTGATTTCTATTTGAATATATTTTAAAATGCAGTTTATTCCTGTGATCAAACTACATTTTCAGCATCATTACTCCAGTCTTCAGTGTCACATGATCCTTCAGAAAATATTCTAATTTGTTGATTTGCTGTTCAAGAAACATTTATTATTATTTTTATTATTTTTATTATTTTTATTATTGTTATTATTACTATTATTACTATTATTACTATTATTATTATTATTATTATTATTAACATCATCATTTTTTAGGATTCTTTGATGAATAGAAAGATCCAAAGATTAAGAGGGAATAGAAAGTAATACATTTATTTTGCAAAGATGCTTTAAATTGATCAGAAGTTATGATAAAGACATGTATAATGTTAGAACAAATGCTGTTCTTTTGAACTTTCTATTCATCAAAAACCTGAAAAAAATATATACTCAGCTTTTTTAAAATAATAATAATAATAATAATAATAATAATAATAATTATTATTATTATTATTATTACTATTATATTAAAAAAGCTTTTTGATGCATATTATTATTATTATTATTATTATTATTAAATGTTTTTGCAGCAAATCAGAATATTAGAATGATTTCTATTATGTATTCACGTGACTGGAGTAATGACGCTAAAAGTTCAGCTTTGAAATCACAGGAATAAATTACATTTTAAAAAATATTCAAATAGAAAAGTTAATTTAAATATAAAAAATACGTCTACATTTTACTGTTTTTGCTGTACTTTGGTTTAAATAAATACAGGCTTGGTGACCAGAAGAGACTTCTTTAAAAAAACATAAAAAAATCTTATTGTTCAAAACTTTTGACTGGTAGTGTATTAATGTTTATATATTAAAGACTGCTTCCTCAATTTATTTTTTCATCATTTCAAAACTATGAAAAGAGCTTTAATTTTAAAATAAAATTTAAATTAAATTAAATTTAAATTAAATTTAGAATGTTTTCTCCTGCTGTTTAAATCTTTGGAAGATGTAGCTGCCCCTTTCCAAAAGACTGGTCACAAGCCAAGGGACAAAAGCTTTCTGGGCTTACAAATTGGCGAGCTCTTTGAAAGCAACCTTTGACTGGGCACCCATAAAAACTTCCGTATTAAACCTGATAGGTTGGATGGATGTGGGAAAGCTGAGGAACTTCAGGGTTGAGAAGCTTGAGTATTACTTTTGTGGCATTATCACCTGTAAATTATAAGGTTCAAAAACTGGCTTTGTGCACAAAGCCTTTGAAAACGACAGTGGTGTGTCTTTTAAAACTCATTTTAACTCTCCTACGATATATAAAAAGAGAAATTCTTTTAATAGCCTGGTTTCCATCCAAAGTTGAGAATTTAGCTTATGTGCAAAAATTGGAATATTGCATAAAACATTTGCGAATAAGCACTGTTTCCATCCAGCAAGTCAAAGAGAACTAAATCATCACTTCCTGATAAACTGACACTGTATATTACTAAGAAAAGGAGAGAAGCCACTGAATATAATAACTTTTTTATATGTATAATAAATTACTTGCACCTTAGAGCAGGCAGACGAAACACAATAAATGTAATCATTTCTTTCGGAGGTGGATGCCTGCTGTTTTAGAACGCAGTCGTGTAAGACAGTTCTAGCAGGCAATTATACAGAAATACTTTGACGACAGACTTTGCTCAGGCATTTCAGAATGACCATATCAACATTTCAGATGCTGTGCAATGAGATCGGACCACTGGTTAGACGGGTTTTGCGGTCCCATAGCGCAAAGTCACATGACTTTTTTTGATGCGTATTGAGGAATTTATTCAGCAAATGCGATTTCATCTCCCAATATTCGCATTAACCCTTTTTCGCCAAAGGGTCAAAAAAGGCAAAAACCACCTCAAGCCAGCGTAAAAACGTTTTTGTGAAGGGTCTTAATGAAAAGTCTATAGTATACTTAAAGGGGTCATCGGATGCTAAGTTCACTTTTGCTGGTCTAAGGTAAGAGCTCATGTCAATCAACTATCGTGGGAGCGGCCTCTGTCGGTGTGACGCCACAATGACAGTCTTCTGAGAACGGCTCGATTTGAAAAAGGGAATATTATTTTTACAGATTAATTAAAAAACACCGCATGGATTTTTATCATTATAGGGTAGATTTGTACATACACTCCCAACACACATTAATGTTCAAACAACATGAAAAAGTGAACTTAGCATCCGATGACCACTTTAAGGGATTTTTAGGCGAAATGTGGCGTTTCCATCACTCATTTCTGATGCGATACTTCAAAATGCGCATAAAAACAGGGTGATGGAAACATAGCTAATGAAAGTAAATGGTGGCCACAGCTATCAAAACAAGATTTTCAGTGAATAATGATTTGAATTTCATACTTTGTACATAAAGGGGATATCAGATGCCTATCTTCCACATTCCACATTGGCATGATTCTTTAGGGTCTTAATGAAATGTCTCCAACATACTTTGGTTAAAATTCCTCAGTGGCCATGTAAAACAACACCCTTTTTATCTTATCAAAAACAGCTCTGCTCACAGCGACCAGTTTCGGTACGCGTGTCTTTAAATGATAATGAGCTACTGCTGACTCCACCCCTCTCTTCCGTTTTTTTTTGTGTATTTAAGCATTAATGTTTTTTTTGTCACATTACCATCAAAAACAAATCAATTCCACTGCGTCCTCAGTGGCTCTGATGTCGGGAGAAAACGAAGACTCATAAGTTCACTTTTATATCCAACTACAAAACACCTGCACTGCTCACGAGACATTGTCGCTACAGCTTCTCAAGTGTGGAGAAAATGGCGGACAGCGTACAACTGGCTGAGGTGGAAATATGTTAATACAAGACAGTCCTTCAGCGGTTGTGGGCGGGGCCTGAGCAGTATGATGTCATATTGCTCCGAAAATCAAAACGCCTTGATAATTGAGACTGTTTAGGTTTTTTGGGATTAAAAAGAGCGAATGGATAATTATTACTGTAGGGTGGACACATTTATATGTAAACACCATGTAAAAGTGAATTTAAAAACTTTCATTGTGTGAAAAAGAGACTGCTAAACAGGGAAGTCACAACATGAAGCTGAGTAAATGATGACAGAATAGTAATTTTTGTGCTGTGTTAATAAGCAGGAGAAAATGAGAACAGTGTGTACAGTCATCCAGGGAGAGTCTAGTCAGAACAGTGTCATAATGCTGTTTACAGTAAGATGGATGTTGCTGCTACATGTGGATCAGCAGTCAGAACATCTGTGTATTAGACTACAGCTGTGTTACGGTTCCTGCTGAAAGCAATAATTGCTCATACTGAACATTTCCAAAGGAGTTTAATGACTTAATTTAGGTGAGTTAGTACCAGCCCAGAATGTCTGAAACATCCAGATTTACTTGTCTGACAAGTGCTTTCCATTTGCAGCTTGTTTCCTTTAATTTGTCTGATTTTTTTCAAAACATGCCCCGCAACTTTACTTGCCTCCTTCCACTTTGAAATAAATGTGTGATAATCACTAGCTTGTTCTTAACACGTCGTAATTCCTTTCATTTTCTGTTTTGTTCGACGTGTTCGCTCATTCTCAGTAAAACCACTTGTCCTCAAACCATAACATACGTACATATCGACTTAACATATAGATTCAAATATATTAAACTTGAGAAAAACAGAAAATACAAATATGTATCTATATTCATAGTTCTATTTAGTTTCTTCTATTTTAAGAAATTCTGTAAATATTTTCTATGCATGTTTCACATCCATACGTCATCCATATGTTTAAATAATATTTAAAAATGTACAATCTATTATGTAGGATTTTTAAAAGCCTACTTAAATCAGTCAAGGATAGTTCTCTAGTCTTAGCAGCTGTCTACCCAACCTGGCTGAACTGGTGCTCAACTGGTTTAGCTGGATTACAAGAAAGTGCATTTTGTGAGAAAATGTTAAAGCAGAAGATTAATAGTGGAAAATCCCAAAATAATATGCAGATGTGCCAAGTAAGTGCTGGATTTTGACTCTCTCTAAACATCATTGGGACATAATCAGACACGTGCAAAAACATAGCGAAGTACCAAGAAGTACAGTGGTAGAAATGAAAACATGATGGTATTATGATAGTACCACGATAGTGAAATGTCACTCTTTTGAAGCTTGAATTACTGTGTATAGGTATGGTAATCATTCAAAAGCATGACAACTCAAGACGGCATTACTATCACTATAACATGGTACCACCACACTACTTTTTTTTAAGAAGACATACAGTCACTGTAATCTGAGATCTTGATCTTTTCGTAAAGATGCAGCAGAAGCAAATGACATCATCAAACTATTAATACAAGTAGGCTAACTCAAAACATACGAACTGTACATAACATATAAACACGTATAATCCAAATACAAAGCTCAACAGTGACTTTCTGAGTAAAAACAAGACGAGAGTGAATGGATAACGAGCCAACAAAGCAACAGTCACCGAATGTATCAGTGGTTTAACTGACGGCTCGTTAACATGCAAAACAACTTTATATCTCGCGCGCGCACGCACACACACGACAGTCGTGTAACTAAATACCTGCTGATCTTACCTGATCTCTTCATGCCGTGCTCTTCCAGAGATATAAGGAGCTGCTGTTTGCCGCTCTTGTGCCGCTGTCAGCACACACACATCCTCCTCAAAAAACAAACCCCGCTCTGCTCCGCACAACTGCCCACGCTAATCGCTTTAAGTAGCTTGACTCTTTACAAACACGCGATCCTTTGACGAGTTACATGGCTGGAGAAAATGTCATGGACTTGCATGTACTGCATCGCAACCCCAGGAAGTTTCAGATTTGACAGTCTGGCTTCATAAAGTGAGCCACGTGACTGGAGCATTATGGGAAGTCTGGGAGTTCAATGTGCGTGCATTACAGCTGCACACTCTAGAGCCTCTGTGTCATTTAATATTCACACTGTGATTCCAATGGATTTAAAAGATTTGGCTAGTAAAACTATTCATTTATTTGTTTGTTTGTTTTTGTTTGTTTGTCCAATCATGCAATTACTTGTTTATTTTTGCTTGTTTTTTTAGAATAAACCATTGTTTATTTGTTCGTTTGTCCAATCATGCAGTTTTCTGAGAAATCAAACATTATTTGTTTGTTTGTAAATTAAATTATTTATTTAATTCTTAAAGAATCAACCATTATTTATTTGTTTGTTTGTCCAATCATGCAATTATTTGTTTGTTTGTTTGTTTGTTTGTGTGTGCTTGTCCAATCGCATGATTTTTTTTTAAAGAATAAACTATTATTCATGTGTTTGTTTGTCCAGTCATGCAATACTGGGGAAATCAAACATTGTTTGGTTGTTTTCTTGACCGATCATGCAATTTATTTATTTAGTTAGTTATTTGTTTGTTTGCTTGTTTGTTTGTTTGTCCAATCATGCAATTACTTGTTTTTTTGTTTGTTTGTTTATTTTGCCTGTCCAATCATGCTTTTTTTTTTAGTTTTTAGAATAAACCATTAATTATTTGTTTGTTTGTCCAATCATGCAGTTTTGGGAGAAATCAAACATTTTGTTTGTTTGTTTGTTTGTTTTTGTCAATTAATTTTTTATTTTTTATTTTTATTTTATTTTTATTTTTTTTAGAATCAACCATTATTGGTTTGTTTGTTTGTTTGTCCATTCGCACAAATTTATCCAGTCATACAATTCTGGGGAAGTCAATTGTTTGTTTGTTTGTCCAGTCATGCAATTACTTGTTCGTTTGTTTGTTTTTGCTAGTCCACTCATGCAAAAAAAAGAATAAACAATTATTTATTTATTTATTTATTACTTTATTTGTCCTATGCAATTTTGAGGGAAATCAACCATTATTTGTTTGTTATTTTTTGTTTCTTTGTACAACCAGTTATTTGTTTGTTTGTTTGTTTGTTTGTTTTTGCTAGTCCAATCACATGATTTTAAAAGAATAAACTATTATTTGTTTGTTTGTCCAATCATGCAATTCTAGTGAAATCAAACATTGTTTGTTTGTTTGTTTGTTTGCTTGTTTGTTTTTGTTTGCCCAGTCATGCAATTTTGGGGGATATCAAACATTATTTGTTTGTAAATTAAATTATTTATTGATTTTTTGAGAATCACCCATTGTTAACTTATTTAATTTTGTTTGTTTGTTTATTTATGCAATAACTTGTTTGTTTGTTTGTTTTTGATAGTTTTGAGGGAAATCAAACATTATTTGATTGTTTGTTTGTTTGTTTGTTTGACCAATCATTATTTATTTATTTACTTTTTTTGAGAATCACACATTAATTACTTCTTTGTTTTTGTTTGGTCAAATTATGTAACTTATATTTTACAACATTATATTTTTTGAGAATCCTTTATATCCATTATATATTATAATTTTTAAGAATCAACCTTTTTTTTTGGAAATCAACCCTTAAGTGTTTCTTTGAATGTTTGTCTAATTGTGCAATTTTATTATTTTATTTTATTTTATTTTATTTTATTTTATTTTATTTTATTTTATTTTATTATTATTATTTTTTGAAAAGCAACCATTTTTTATTTGTTTGTTTGTGTTAGTTTTTTTTGTTTGTCTAACTGTAGGTTTTTTTTTGAGTATCAACTAAATTACTAGAATTTTTTCTAAATTACAAACATTTTTATTATAAAACATACAGGAGATCATTAGTTAGAGAACTAATTAAAAATGGCACGAAAACTCATTTTAGTCCTGTTAAAGAAATCATGTGGATTCAGCAAAAATCACACTGGATCATTTGATTGATTGTCCTCTAAATACCAGGTAATATTTTTATTTATTTGACATCATCAAAACCAGAGATAAAAATGCTCTAATTAAATGTCAATCTCTGTAAAGAATACAAAAAAAGACCATTTTAGGAAGAGAATTTACAAATAAAACCAGCGATTTCCAAAGGAATACTGCAGGTTTTTATTATTGAAAAAGTCTAAATAACTATAATCTATTGTAATCTTGGCATTGAAGGTTTTGTTATTGCAAGATGCTCAGAATATGCGTAAGTGTGTTGTAATCCTTCAGATGTTGACTCAACAACGCCCTCAACTTTCAGAGAACCTCCCATTCTGCAACGTGGCAAGACTTTTATATCCAAGGTTAGACTGTAAACGACCCCCTGTGTCTGGATACAATAGGGTTAAGTGTGCTTCTCTATTACCTTTCTGTTGTACAGGTGAAACAGGTATATCTGGGCCCTGGTGTAAATCATTCCTAGCTCTGCACACAAGCCGCCAATCCTATTACTATTGTTATTACCAATGAATGTAAATATAGAAAATACAATATATTGATTAGCTTAAGCCCAACGCAGACTCATGTAGGCAGTTATTTCATTTAGTCATTCATTTCTATGACACAGCATCTTGAAATAACCTCAGTCTGCATGGCAGTCTTTCTTTGCACTTGATCGCTACTGTTACTGCAATATCTAGATCAAAAGTAATTATTGACAAGGATGGAACATGAACTGCATGCTGGCCGGTAGAGCTGCATGTTGAACAGAAAGCTGAGCTGTGCTGCCCTGCCTATGCACTGCATGACTCTTGTCTAAAACATTTATGCTCATTCTCATCTGTCCCAAGGCAGCTATCAAACTAAGAACTATGTCTCGGATAGTTTTATATGCTACATAATTCAAATGGACAATGAGACACTAAATTTATAGCCAAGATCTTACCATTGTGTTTTATTGATATGTTTTGAAGATACTGAAAAAAGCACAAATGTCAGGGCATGTCAAAACTTCTTCAGGGCCCCAAAACACCTTCAGACCCCAGAGGGTTAAAAAACCACGTACACTGTTTTTCATAATATGACACTGTAAAAATCATCTTCTTAATTAGAATTTTGTCTCGTTTTCCAGTAAAAGTTTCTAATGAAAATTTGAAAATAAGGTTTTCATAGAAAATATAGAATTAATTTAAGCAACCATATACAATGTTTTCATAATATTAGACTGTAAATCATTTTTTAATTAGTATGTTGTCTTGTTTTCAATCAAAATACAAAATATAAAGTTTTTAAAGTTTATAAAGAGAATATATTTTTACTGTTACTATATTTTACTGGAAAACTAGAACAATTTTTATTTTATTTTAAATTTCTCACAAAATGTACGAAGATCATTTTTAAGATATTTTTAGTGGAAAACTAGTAGAAATTTAATTTATTTATTTGTTTCTTTCTTTCTTTCTTTCTTTTTTTATTTATTTATTGACAACTGTGTGTGAAGAGAATATATTTTTTACTGGAAAACTATCAGAACAATTTTTATTTTATTTTTATTTTAAAAGTTCCCACAAAGTGTACAAAGAGCATTTTTTTCTTTTGAGGATCTTAAGATATTTTTACTGAAAAACTTGTAGAAAATTTTATTTATTTATTTATATTCATTTATTTATATGGATTTATTTATTTATTTATTAACCGCTGTGTATAAAGAGAATACTATATTTTTACTGGAAAACTACTAGAACAATTTTTATTTATATTATTTTGCAGTGTAAGAACTGAGATCTGTGTGTAAAGAGAATATATTTTTAATATTACTGTAATTTTACTGGAAAACTAGAACAATTTTTATTTTATTTTATTTTATTTTATTTTATTTTTTTTTTTTGCAGTGCAAGAATTGAGAGCTGTGTGTAAAGAGAGTATATTTTTACTATTACTATATTTTTACTGAAAAACTAGTAGAACAATTTTTATTTTATTTTATTGTTTTATTTTATTTTATTTTCTCACAGAATGTACAAAGAGCATTGTTTTTCTTTTGAGGATCTTAAAATATTTTTACTGAAAAACTTGTAGAAAATTTTATTTATTTATTTATTTATATTCATTTATTTATATGCATTTATTTATTTATTTATTTATTGCTGTGTATAATAAGAAAAAATACATTTTTACTATTACTATATTTTTACTGGAAAACTAGTAGAACAATTTTTATTTATTTTATTTTATTTTGCAGTGTAAGAACTGAGATCTGTGTGTAAAGAGAATATATTTTTAATATTACTATAATTTTACTGGAAAACTAGAACAATTTTTATTTTATTTTATTTTATTTTTTTATTTTATTTTGCAGTGCAAGAATTGAGAGCTGTGTGTAAAGAGAGTATATTTTTACTATTACTATATTTTTACTGAAAAACTAGTAGAACAATTTTTATTTTATTTTATTGTTTTATTTTATTTTATTTTATTTTCTCACAGAATGTACAAAGAGCATTTTTTTTCTTTTGAGGATCTTAAGATATTTTTACTGAAAAACTTGTAGAAAATTTTAATTATTTATTCATTTATTTATATGCATTTATTTATTTATTTATTTATTGACCGCTGTGTATAAAGAGAATACATTTTTACTATTACTATATTTTTACTGGAAAACTAGTAGAGCAATTTTTATTTATTTTATTTTATTTTATTTTATTTGCAGTGTAAGAACTGAGATCTGTCTGTAAAGAGAATATATTTTTAATATTACTATAATTTTACTGGGAAACTAGAACAATTTTTATTTTATTTTATTTTATTTTATTTTATTTTATTTTACTTTGCAGTGCAAGAATTGAGAGCTGTGCGTAAAGAGAGTATATTTTTACTATTACTATATTTTTACTGAAAAACTAGTAGAACAATTTTTATTTTATTTTATTGTTTTATTTTATTTTATTTTATTTTATTTTCTCACAGAATGTACAAAGAGCATTTTTTTCTTTTGAGGATCTTAAAATATTTTACTGGAAAACTAGTAGAAAATGTAATGTAACTAGTAGAAAATGTATTTATACATTTATTAATTGATTGACTGATTGATTGACAGCTGTGTGTAATGAGAATATATTTTTTACCATTGCTATATTTTTAATGGACAACTAGAACAATTTAATAATTTAATTTAATTAATTTTTAATTTTATTTTTAATTTTTTATTTTAACAATAAAAAATAACTATTTTATTTTTATTTATTTATTTATTTTTTATTTATTTTTTGCTGCAGTACGAGATCAAAAGATGTATGTAAAGAGAAGTTTGGTGCCTCTCTTGTACGGCGATGCCCTCACAGTGACAAAAATACAGTTGTAAGATCCTTGTCTTTAATGAGCCATGACATTTCTCTACACGTTCCACACCCAGTTTGTTTACTTTGGAAAGGATTGGCGTGTCCTTCCCATCATGTCCTGCTAGTGCCGGACTCCATCTGGTGCTAGTGAAGCATGACAGCTTTTAAAAACAAAAACCCTTCATTTCAGAACTGCTGTGTCATAGAGCCATGTGGGTTTTTGCTTAAAAGTACCAAAATCATATTCACAGCTGAACAGTCAAGTGAGTGTCAAATATCACATTCTAAACATTCTTACAATCATAAAGTATCTGATTTAACCCATTCCAATCCATATCTGCATATATAACAATTATTGTGGTGTTAAAGCTATACTATATGTCTGCATGTTCAGTACCAGCCCTTTTCAGTTTTCACTTTAGGATTGCACCTTGAGTTTTAATGTTCGCCAAGAACCTGTAGAGCTTGATATTTTGCCAGTTGTGTTGCTGTCTTTTCCATGCCAAAACCAATTGATTTTCTGTTTTGCTCTCGGGGGAACTTGTTTCTAGAGAAGGAGTTCTATTTCCATGATAAGATCTCCAGCAACCTTTACTAGATAGGTGCACACATTGTACAGTATGTGTCTTACATTACCGCTTTTCTTCAGTGCACAAACTTAATAAGCCTTTGCGAAGTTGTGCTAGACCTTGAGGTGTGCTGTTTTCTGAATATAAAGGGCAACAGCATTGTACTAAAACCTGTAATCTAATGTTGTGTGTGCATTTCCTTGCTCTGGCAAACTTCACAGACCGTCACACACTGAAGTAAAAAAAAAAAAAAAAACACTCACTATTTCTGTAACTCTTACAGCATCTTCCTGGTGAAAAAACAGCATATGCTGGTAGGTAGGTTTTGATGCTGGTCTAAGCTGGTCTTCGGCTGGTTTATGCTGGTCCTTAGCTGGTCATGTTGCTGGTCAACCAGCATCAAAACCTACCTAACCAGCATATGCTGTTTTTTTCACCAGGGCTGTACGAACCCTGTGGGGCTACACGCCACCTTAATTGCATCTTTAACAATAAACACCTGCAGTCTGCAAAAAATCATTTTCTTAATATTTTGTTTTGTTTTCCATTACAAATCTAAACAATCCCAAATATGTATTTTAAAAAAAAAAGATTTCTGGCTTAAAACAAGAAAAACATATGCCATTAGAATTAAAAAAAACAAAAAAAACAAAACATTAACTTTGTGTATTTTTCTTAGCCTGTTGGTGGATATTTTTCTTGTTTTAAGCATTAAATCACTTATTCTGATCGATTTAAAGTAATTCACAAGTAAATGTATCTTAAATGTATCTTCTCTCAGTATCTTAATTTAAGAATGTTCAGGAAAACAAGAAAAAATACTAAATAAGAAATAATGTTTGCAGTGTAGGCTAAAAAAAAAAAGAGCTAACTTTACTACAATAAAGCATCAGCGATTTTTTCAATTTGTATATTGGCCTGGACCACAAAAAACCAGTCATAAGTAGCACGGGTATATTTGTAGCAATAGCCAACAATACAGAATGAGTCAAAATTATGAATTTTTCTTTTATACCAAAAATCATTAGGATGTTAAGTAAAGATCATGTTCCACAAAGATATTTTGTAAATCTCCTACCGTAAATATATAAAAACTTAATTTCTGATTAGTAATATGCATTGCTAAGAACAACTTTAAAGGTGATTTTTATCAATATTTAGAATCTTTTTGCACCTCAGATTCCAGATTTTCAAATAACTGTATCTCAGCCAGATATTGTCCTCTCCTAACAAACCATACATCAGTGGAAAGCTCATTTGTTCAACTTCCAGATGTCTATTTCAAAAAATTGAACCTTATGACTGGTTTTGTGGTCCAGGGTCACATATTGTCTACAGAAAGCATCTCTCTCCCATAATATCTTGATGAAGTGAAGGCTGTCACCTAGTGGTTATTGTACGAAACTCATGACGTTTAACAGATTGCCGTTCGCATTTTACTAAACATGTAATTAGCATATTTGATCTCTTGGTGAACTGTGAGAATGTGACGCCTCTGTAACAAAACAGGGTAAAAGGAAAATTTTACTTCAAAAACCCCACCGTGGTGCATTTGGGCTACATATAGATCTGCAAAAAGGCATCAAGTTTGTTGTGAGCATATTCCACTTTTCCCGCCAGGCACTGACATACCATCAGATGGGAAATGTAAGGCCGCAAACATTTAAAAGCGTAATAAATCATAGCCAGACTTCACAAAAATGTCTTCGGCTAAAGATTTACTCTGTTCTTTTGAACTGTCTCAGAGTTCTTCCGAAGAATAACAATACAAGTTGTGACTTTGCAGTGTCTGAAAAGATTCATACTCAAGAAAGTCCCGGCGACTTGACTCGTCACGGGTATTTGGGGAAAGACACTGTCAGGGTGAACGTCTCCGATATGAATTTCCCAGGGGAGCACATATTCACATAGTAAGGTATTTGCATATTAATAGTCAACACACATTGTACAATACTTGTATTTTTTAAGGAAAACAGAACGTTTGCTAATCGCAGTGAGCGCTCTGTGTTCTGCTTCTGAAGGAAAGGGTCGTTGAGGTCGCTGTGGCGTTCTTAATCTCAAGCAGGCACAGCAGCTCCAGGGTTACAGAAAACAGCATGCCATGCAGTCATTTTTTGGCCAGGAAAGCAGTAATGCACAACATCATCTGCAGCAGCTTGTGTAGAGCTGTCTGCACTGATTATTGTGTTTCAACAGAGTAGAAATTGTATGTAGGACCAGCAAAGTTTACCTCATTTATTACTTTATTCTTGAAACCACACAATGGGTCGTAAATGGGAACAAATAGAGAGGCCTGCACAAAATCAGTCTTCTCAGGGTGTTGGCCTCAACCACTGACCCCCTAAACCCCTATCAAATACCCCAGAAACTTGAACTCGGCATCCTGGCAACAGGCAGAACTGTTTGTTTGTGCTGAATTATAGACAAAGGGTGAAAATGTAGATGGAGTGAAGCATGACGCTAAGAGGAAGCCTTGCTAGTGTCCTGTGTGAATGAAGGAGGCCATCTTGTTCTGCTGAGAGTCTATAAAAGGCTCAAGAGTTGCTCAGCTGAGCTGTCACATTCATTTCATTAATAACAATCATGAGCCTTTTTCATCCAAAAAAAGGCTGTGAGGTGAAAAAAGTGCTAGCAATGTGAGATGAAATAGGTAGTTCAGAAGCAGTGACAGCATTGTAAAATAAACCATCATAAACTAATATAAATATATACACTGCAAGTCAAAAGTTTTTGAACAGTAAGATGATTTTTAATGTTTTTAAAGACTCTTCTGCTCTCTAAGCCTGCATTTTTTTTTACTCAAAGTACAGCAAAAACTTTAAAATTGTGAAATATTTTTACTCTTTAAAATAACTGTTATTTATAATAATATATTTTAAAATGTAATTTATTACTGTGATTTCAAAGCTGAATAAGTCACATGGTCCTTCAGAAATCATTCTAATATGCTGATTTGCCTTTAAAAAAAACATTTATTTATTATTATGTTGAAAACAGAATAGAATTAACCAGATTTTTTTCTGGTTTCTTTGATGAATAGAAAGTTCAGAAGAACAGCATATAAATGTCTTTATCATAACTTTAATCAATTTAAAGCATCCATGCTAAATGAAAGTATTAATTTCTATCATTTCTATAATTTTGACTCCAAGCTTTTGAATGGTATCTTGCATAATGTTACAAAAGCTTTTTATTTTTAGATAAATGCTGATCTTTGGATCTTTCTATTCATCAAAGAATCCTGAAAAAAAATGTACTCAACTGTTTTAAATATTAATAATAATAATATGGTTCTTAAACAGCAAATCAACATATTAAAATTATTTCCTAAGGATCACGTGACATGATCATGAATTTGCCCCTGTATATGTTTACAATTACATTAAAATATAAATCCATATTATAAAATATTTATAGATATATATTTACATTTGTTTATGAAAAAAAATGTATAAATGGCCATAAACATCTGTTAGATTTATGGGGTGATAATAAGGAAAGAGCATGTTGACTGATTACATAGTGTCACTTGTCTTTATTAATAAATATGATGGCAGTCTAGAAGACGCTCTGGAGAATCGCCATCCCTCTGCCAGCTGAATGAGTCACGGCCTGTCCACGCTCGCGAAGGAAGGCAAGCAACACGGCTGTGATCTCGTTCCTGCAGATGGGGCCCCATGACTCTGCCTGTTTGCTCCTGATAACACTGCTGGAATTGTTCCTTGCTTCACTCCCCCTCACATTTATCAAAAGCGAGCACAATGACATCCTTCAGTGCTGCTGCACGCTGAGGTGCTTTCATGGCTGTTGGCCATCAAACGAACATCCTCGGCGCTCGCGCAAATATCAGTCTGGAAAATGTTATGAGTTTATATGAGACAACAACATTTGGACTTAAACGCTTGTTTCACCAGCAAAATGACTGTAACACATTTTCATCTTAGCGTTTGTCATCATGGCTTTGCTGTGCTGTTGCTAAGGTGTTCTGAGTGCTTATTAGCGTGCTGCTACATCCAGAGAAGAAATTCTGGTCTCTACAAGTGTTTTTTTTTTTTTTTTTTTTTTTTGTTAGTGAATGAACTAATTTCTGAGTCATTCCACAAAATCGGTTCCTTTTGCATCCCTAAGAAATAATCAGACATAGAATTAATATAACAAAAAATAAATTTGTGATTTAAAACCATAACTATATGTTGTATTCTTTCATCAATATTACATAATAAAGTCAATTAAATATTATTTTAAATAATTTAAATGGCATTTATGCTGATAAGGTTAATGTTTTTGGCCTGTCCCTCACTATGATTTTTCTTTTTCACTTTTAATTTGCAAAATTAAGAATTTCATGTCAGCCCTGTTACCCTCATCAAAAAACCCTTGTAAATTAATGTACATTCAAGTGACATCACTTCTAGGAGGTTACATCATCTCTCAACCAGGATTCCAACACTACAGTTTTTGTTCCGGTTCATGACAGTTAGGGTATGTCGAAAAACTCCCATCTCATGTTCTCCCTCAACTTCAAAATCGTCTTATATCGCTGTTCTACTTTTTTTGTTGAGGGTGTTTGATCTTCTTTGCATGTTCACTTTGCAAAGACTGGGTCGGTACTTCTGCTGTGATGTAGGATGATTTTTAAATGATTTTTGAAGTTAAGGGAGAAAATACGATTGGAGTTTTTCGACATACCCTAACAACAGGTTCTCACTCCCAATTCGTCACATATTGACACTTGGTCAGGACCCGTTGAGCGTCACTAGTTACGCTTGTGTTGGTAACAGGGTTGACAAAAATACCAAAACATGAGGTAGAAAAATAGTCATAAGACAATAAATTACACAGCCTGAAATGGCACAATACAATTTCTTGGCATTTTAAGGTGTCTTCATTTAATGGATATATAAAAAAAAGGAAATTAAAATTATTTTTCAAATTTTCCAAGTGGAAAAGGCACCAATTTCATGGAATGACCCTTCTATGAAATCATACAATGTCATTCGTACACCTTCATTTTTGCTTGCGTCCCATTCACACTTATGTGTAGACAACTCAATCTCACAGAAAAGTGTAACTATTTTTTGATGTGGCAATTTCACATTGTACAAATTCATAAAAATTTTCCACCTTCAAAAAAGCAACCATGAATGCCCATCCTTAATCTTTAACCATCCACCTTATTTTTACCATAAGAATGGGCGGCATGGCCATTTGTAAATTTTATGTCCCTGGCTTCCGGTCTCATCCGCGTCCCGCTATTGTTAGCTGTTCAAAATAGCTCGATTTGCTGCTTGATATTGCATATAAGTTGTTATTCTTCTCATTATTTCCATATAGCGGCTAATCATCCGAAAGTCTTGCCCATAGTCTTCCTTTCGCGTTGAAGAATAAGGTGGATATGAATTCATACAAAAACATGTTACCTCTTGAAACAGTTACATTTTTCCATGAGATCCGGTTGGTCTAAACGAGACCCTGAAGAAGACCCTAAATCTAAATGTGTAAAATGACTATAGGCGTAATTTACAGGTGGGACGGGTTGGACATGTCCCCACCACTTTTTGCCAGGGTCGATATTGTCCCCACCACTTTTTGAACATCTTACGGCACAGACATACTAATGCTGATAAAACATTAGTTTCTGTTGAATAAGATGCGATTTGGCACAAATATGTTGCTTCTGAAATCATGCTGAACGTTCGTTGCGATGTTATTAGTGACGGAACGTTCTCAATGCGGCTCGTTCTCAGTGTTTACACGCGAGCTGTTCAATCTATCGCTTAATCATGTTGCGGAGACTATCTATTCATTCCGGTTAAAAAGCAAAACAAAATAGACACAAACGTGTCCCTCCTCTTGATATGGGATCACTGATGAACATATTTGATTTTAATAAGCGGGGGAAACTTATGCGAAGGCGGATTATAACTCAAAAGCTCTGATCCGCCTTACGAAAATTCGACCACTAGACTGTTTGGGAACATGTTTGGGAATTTATGCGTATCTGTGTATTTATTCACTCACATGAATTGAATTATCTCGGGGCTAATAATGCTATAGTACATACAA
This sequence comes from Labeo rohita, assembly GCF_022985175.1. Lineage (NCBI taxonomy): Eukaryota > Metazoa > Chordata > Actinopteri > Cypriniformes > Cyprinidae > Labeo > Labeo rohita. The sequence continues at coordinate 13,025,280 of NC_066887.1, read as the reverse complement.
GAATAAAACTATCACGTTAAAAATTAGTTCTATGTCAAAACATTAACCCCAAACCCAGTGGTACATCCACTCAGTCGCGAGTTACTGTCACTAGCGTTAGTTACTACAGCGTGCAGTTTGCTAGCTATGCATTTGTCACATAAATGCATATTACCTAGTTGCAATAACTTACAAAACAGCTCTGATCAGCCATTCAGGTTGTAGCGGTGTTTGTCAGTTGACAGTGGCGGTAGCTTTCCCGCGAGTGGGCGTGGTTTCAGTGCCGACAGCAGACACGCCCCAGCGTTTGAGAGCAGAGAATACTGCTTATTTTACCAAGACTTCATACCTTATTTTATTTACTCAGCGTTTTTTATCATTCAAAAATGTCTGTGTGGTTAATAACACATTTTTCTGAGATGTGACAAACTCAGAACACATTTAATACTGCTTTACATGGACTTGCATGGATATTTCTACACAATCAGATCTGGGGGAACATTTTTGTTAAATGAATAAAGTCACTGACATAAATCAACATCATTTTTTATTTATTTTTTATTCAGATGTATTCATCCTTTCTGTAGCATATGAATGAGTTATAGAAAAGCAGAATATTCCACAAATTCAACAATCCACTGACCTCTGAGTTCTTTGGCTCAATTAAAATAAATAACTTTTGCCACTAAGCATATTTACTTCTTGACACGGCTGTTAGCTTCCCCTGCCCTGGGGTGACAAATGAATAAACCATGATGGAGAAGAGAGAGAGAGATCTAGTCAGCAGTCTGAAAGAGACTGGCACAGATAGTCACCTTGTCTGGTTTCCCTGTCCTCCATTTCACCTCCCCGTGTTTCCGCTGCACCTCCCGCCACCGTCTTTCCACTTCGAGCGTGTTTAATATTTTACGACGACAACTGGGACGATCAGTCGATATAAAGCCTGTTTGCTACATTTAGGACAACAGTCACTTCATTACACCTCACATAAACAGCACATACTTTATTGCAATTTTCTCACAGAGACACTGTGTATATTTCTTTGTGTTGGTGACCAGGTTAATGGCCTTGCTGTTATGAGCGAGACAGTCCTCGTCTGTCCTTTATAAGCTCACATCTGGGTTTTATAACAGAATTTGTGTGCCAAAGTGATACCGTACAATAGGGGGTTGTTTGGCTAAATCAATGGCCATTATGTCTCCCATCATAGGCGTAAGCCCTACAGAGGCGACCGCAGGGCAATGTTTGTGTTATCAAAGGCTGACTCAAGCGCTCTGCTTCGGCGTGCAGAGGTAGCAATAAAACTCTCTCAGTCTGTGCGCTGTGTCACAGCTCAATGCTTTAACAGAGACTCACCCACACATCTGAAATGCTCAGCGCTTTGTCAAGGACATCCAGTCATTCTTCCCATTTTCTCTCATGCTTTAGTCTTTTTACTGCACCAGAAGGTCTTAACACTCTGACAAGAGACAGCTATCATAGAAACAAATGGAGTAGAGATCTCTTTTTAATATCCTACATCACTCTCTCCTCGCTGTTATTTGAAACTATTATTTTTTCAGGCTGTTAAACTACTATAAACACGCAGTTATTGCCTTAAAGAAACAGTTCAACCACAACTCAAAATTCTGTCACCGACTGCTCACTTTTCACTTGCATTCATTTCGACTGTACGACAAAATGTCGTCTTTCAGTTTGGGTGAGTAAATGATGACAGAATTTTCATTTTTTTTTGGTGAACCGTGCCTTTAAGAAGCATTTTCTGCCTTTAAAACAACAGATCATCCAAAAATGTTAAATTCAGTAACTGTTTAATCACCCTGATATGAAAGTTTGTTTCAACCATGGAGCAAAAAGGGGAATTTTCATTTTTTGGTGAACTGTCCCTTTAAGAAGCGTTTTCTACCCTCAAAAAAATATATCATACAAAAATGAAAATTCAGTCATTGTTTAATCACCCTGATTTAAAAGCCTGTTTCAGCCATACAGCAAAAATGGAATTGCAACTTTTTTCTAAAAGTTGTAAATTTATAACAATTAAATGAGATAAAAAATCTGAATTAAAAATCAAATAATATATTTTTATATTATTATTATATAATTTTATATATTATTATATTTTTAATTCTCTTATATATAAACACACAATTTATTAAAAAAATAGAACTGAGAGATAGAAACTCGCAATTCTAAAAAAAATGTCAGAATTGTGAGATTTTACCTAAAATTTGTGAGATATACACTTGGAATTGTGAGAAATAAAGTCAGAATTGTGCGAATAAAAGTCACGATTAGATTTTTTTCCACTTTTATTCCATGGCGGGAACTATAGTTATAGCTATAGCTTCACACCCTCATGTTGTTCCAAACCTGTATGTGTATTTTATTTTATTTTATTTTAGTTTATTACTATTTATGCTGGTAACCAAACAATTTTGGTTATTATTGACTTCCATTACAAAAAACACACAGACGTTTTTTTTTTTTTTAATATTTAATTTTTTTGTTTGTTTTTTAACATTTTTAAAATTCTTTTGTGTAAATCATCACTCTAAAAAAATACTGGCTTTAAACAACCCAGCGCTGGGTGAAATACAGACAAATGTTAAGCCAACCTTCTGGTTAATTTTAACTCAGCTATTGTTAAAAATAAATCTATATTTCTTACTTAATATGAACCCAAAATAGGTTGGAAATTAACATTTATTAAAATGCTCAATAAATGAACATTTTAAGTTAAACACATAATAAATGAATTCCTTATTAATAAATGTTCACCTTTTGATTATTGCTGATGCCTCTAGTCTTTTTATTTTCAATCAGTTTTGGTTTCCTTTTAAGCCAGCCATATAGTCATTTTTAAACAATAGTTGAGTTAAATAAAATTAAACATTTAACCCAACTGCTGTGTTAAAACAACTTAGTCTCTGGGTTTGTTCATATTTCACCCAGTGCTTGGTTGTATTGAAGTTGTATTTGACATAAAATCAAATGATGAAGGAATTTTAATTATTGCATAATCTATCCCTTCAAAATGACTTTCATTAGAGTAATATAGCCAGGTTAAATCAGTCGTCGTGAATATTTTTCACCAGCTTAGATGTTAACACCTAAAGCACATTTTAAGATTACCTGTTACCTTACAAAGTCAAGTTATACTGAGAAAGCAGTTTCTTCTGAAGGTTCCCAACTTAATATGCAATGCTGACCTTGAATGTGTAAATAGATACGAAGGAATATCGCTGATAAAGAGCTTGATTTATAGATCTGCTGAGCAGAGACTTCGTTTTGTGCATTCACACCAGCACCTGGACGCGGTTTGATGAAATGCAGCTACAGACTCAGGTTAAGTACGAATCTAAAGGGCATGGCGGCAATCCAGCTACCTGACTCTACCAATGAGAGCGCTGCATTTTCTAGTCCATGCTGCAAGGGTAATCAAGAGAACGGGCATGACAGAACCAACCGATGTACCCATTACTTACACGGTCTGTCACAGTAAAGCATTCTGACTCGATGTACTGTCAACCGCCAGGTGCAAAGCCGCACATTCACGATTCACACCGCAGAAAAGTCTTTGATATGCAGATCACTTGCTTGTCACATGTGGCTTTTGTCTCGGCTGTGGCTGACAGCTTGTCTTGTGCTAAACATCTGACATTCTCCAAGCAATGCCTGATACAGACAGACAGATAAATAAATGCAGTCAAAATGACTATATATCTGATTAATACTGTATAGATTTCTTAAACAGCTGCTAGTTTCATATCAAGTCAATTTAAAGCAAATTTCATATCCCTTTACTTATTTATTAATAAGTAATAAGCTAATGCACTAACCTTGGTGTTTATTTTTTCGATAATGATCATTTGACTGTGTATTAACCTATGCTGTAAACCTTACATAGAAATATAATTCAATATATTAGGAAAAGATGTATTTTTCTCTCGGTTTTTGCTCTTATGTCATGTTAGAGAGTGTATAGGTAACTGAGTAATGCAGTTTTGTCCTTTTCCACATAAAAGCTCAGTCAGTCCTGTCATGTTGCATTCAGAATTCAGCCCATCACAATGTGTTTGGCACAAACAATTCTCTTTGAGCTACTGTTGGATTTAAATTCCAATCAAGTGACATCCTTGACAGAAAACTACTTCATTTCACAAGTTTAAATGGGCAGCGCCACTTGCCTTTCTTCAGCTCTGGCGGGTCTCAGTTGGCAAAGTGGCAACATGATCCGAATATTTACACATGCTGCATCTGAGGCATCTTTTTTCTTTTTCTCTGTGTATTTCTATCTGTATATAAGTGTGTGAGGTAAAGCCAAGCTTCTTCATCTGTGTTATTCATGCATAGCCTTGAGGGAGGTAAAAGACCATTATAAAACACCAGACAGCCAGAGTGTGCATTTTACGCTTTTCTAAACTAAACACAGGTGCGACAGTGTTGACATGTTCTCGCTCTGTCACACTGAAATGTTTGCACTTACTACAGGGGACAAAATTGCTAGTTTAACTTGGGATAAATAAAAGTGTCTAAGATGATGAAAAGGAATTAGTTAGGAGTTAGTTGAAAAAGTTAAAACGGTTGTTTGGTTTGGGTTGTTGTTTCATAAACTCTTTTTTTTAAAGGATTAGTATTTTACATGGTTTTCTTGGGGGTGTAAATAGTCTTCAGTGTCACATGATCGTTCAATATGCTGATTTGCTGCTCAAGGAATATTTCTTACTATTATCAATGTTAATAGCAATGTTAATGTCGCACGGCTACGAAGGCGATATATTGGATTTATACAACAGTTCGATGACAGGAGTGTGTAAATACATAAGAAACAATAATGGAGTGTCTTTAAAAACACTCTTTTGTGCAAACTACTTTCTTCTGCCACAAATTCAAATCTCAGTTTGACAGTTTTACAGCTGAGACCAAGCCTCCGTTACTAATTTGAAAATGTCATTTTAGAAATGGTAACAAAGAAACATTAAGTTGCTTCATTGAAAGCTTATTGTATTACTGCATTAAAAGCTCACTGTAGCGTATTATGAGAAAGAGACGGACTGAATGAGTGTGATTACCTGCATTCATTCTTCAGCTCAATCTCATATTCATAATAAAACATTAGTTTTGAATGTCCACTGAGGTGTGATATCTTTGTTGTGCTATTCTTTCATCTATTAAGGGTAATTTCCAATGACAGCACTGCACAGCAGTGTTGCCAAGTTCACAGTTTGTTATTCATGTCCGCGGGTTGAAGCAACCCCAATAATGTTATATTTAGCTCCAGGTATGCGAAATGTACCAGGGGAACCCCACCAAAAGATGTGTATTTTACCCCCCGCAATACGATTTTTACTAGGGGAACTTCCTCGAAACGCGATTGGGCTAGTTTTGAGTAGCAATTGGGTGGATTTTGTTGTGAAAATCTGGCAACCCTGCTGCTGAGTGCATTTGTTGGCTGCGTCTTATAAGCTTTTGTTGAAAGTAAAAATAACTTGCTTGTTTACAACACTGTTTCAGTCTCTTTCAATATAAAAGTCTTTATTGCTGACTGGCTCATTAAAACAGCCTCTCGTCACCATCTAATGGTGGAATAATGTAACTAAAATCATGAAAACACACCGTTTCTCAATACTAAATACTGTTAATAAAGGCTACTATTATTTGTATAATAAAAATAAAAGTTGCTAGGCAATACAGTCAAAAGTACAAAGGTAGTGCTCTGATATACAGCATTAAATTTACATAAAATACGTGATTATAAATTAAATTAACGAGAAGATTAATGAGACCAAAGACCTGTTAGATTCACCCACAACTAATTATTTTTAATGTTTGACCACTACAGAGACATCAGAGCCAGCAGCAAATTCCAAAAGATCTGGCTGAGGTAGGGCTGTATTATTTATACAATTATAGTGGTTTTGGGCATCCGCCATTAAAAATACTGCAAGTGGAATGATACAAACGGTGAAACGGTTGGCGTTCTGAATTCACTAGAATATCACACTCCTCTTAGCCAATCAGATTTAAGGACCAGAAAGAACTGTTGTATAAACATTTTTTTTATTTATTTATTTGAAAACCTTGGTACTTGTTTCAGGATTCTTTCATTAATAGAAAAGAATATATTTCAAACAGATCTTTTTTTAAACTTACTTTTGATCAATTTGATGTATTCTTGATAAATAAAAAAGTATACATTTTTCTCAAAGGGAAAAAATCTTACTGTCCCCAAACTTTTAAAGAGTACTGTATAATATCTAAAATATTATAGTATTATGTAAAATATGACCATATTACTACTAATATTTTACAAAGCTGTATTTTTTTTAATTCAAGAAAAAACATCACGCCAAAGTATTTTTCACTAAATGAATGTTGGCCTATTAATACAACCTTTTTATTTTTCACATTGCATTTTTAATCTTTCTTTGAATAAAAGAATATATATCCAATCACAAAATGAGTGTTATATCACTTACCCTATTACAAAGAAGTACTTACTGCTATTCATTTGCACTTATCACATTCATTTGAAAAGCTATTATGTATTTTATTCAGAAACTTACACATCATTATCAGCTTTGTGTTTTCCTTTCAAAAGAAGATGAGAAGAGTTATGATTTCACAGGCAGCCGCTGTAAGATGGTGTAACGTTCCCCGAGCGTGATCCTTCCTTCCGTCTCTGATGTGGACAGTGCAGCAGTTCCACTGGCTGCAACACAAGACACGAGCGGGAGTGAGAGGCAGCTCCCATGTCCTGTGTTGCAGCCCCCGGCCCAGCCACAGGTCACCTTCAGCTCTCCCACTTCAGCTGCCTTGCTGCAAAAGAGACAGAAAGGCACACACTGAGTGTTAAGAGAAAATGAGGGGGATAGGTTAGGAATGGTGTGTATGTGAGAAGGAGAGAAAGAGAGAAAGAATGCTTCCATGCCTTGAACACCACATCCATCACAAACACTGAAAATAGCCTTCCTGTTTCATCTGGTATCGGAGTAGCCCTACCCCTCACGCATGACCACGCCAGGGGAACGCAGCCACTCTGGCCCAAATTGCTTAAAGTGAGGTTAATGACATCGTAAGGCACCTTCCAGCAAAGACAGAGAATCTCTCGAGAGTCTTCCTCAGATATTGAACAAAGTCAGAGCAAAGCATTTCCATTTTTATCACAGGTATGTAAATCCCACAGGTATGAAACCAACGGGTTGGTGACAAATTTGTAATTCAGAACATACAGATAATCAGAATGCTTTTAAAAAGTGTTAAAAATACAAAGTACCACGTTAATGCCCCGTTTTAGATGTACCAAGTATCATGTCTTTAGGTTTATAAAAAAGTGCCATTTATATCTGTTATAAAGAAAACATTCTTTAATGAGAAAGAAAATGTTCAGATGCATAGCATTTGTTTGAAACTGAAACATTTTGAAACATCATACACTACCAGTCAAAAAGATTTTTTGTTTTTTAAAGAACTGTCTTCTGCTCACCAAGCCTGCATTTATTTGATCCTAAATACAGCAAAAGCTGTAATATTGTGAAATATTTTACTATTTAAAAAAACTTCTGATTTCTATTTGAATATATTTTAAAATGTAATTTATTCCTGTGATCAAAGCTACATTTTCAGCATCATTACTCCAGTCTTCAGTGTCACATGATCCTTCAGAAATCATTCTAATATGCTGATTTGCTGTTCGAGAAACATTTATTATTATTAATCATATTATCAAAATTTAAAACAGGTTTTTTTTTTTAGGATTCTTTGATGAATAGAAAGATCCAAAGATCAGCATTTATCTAAAATAAAAAGCTTTTGTAAAATTACCCACTATAGAAATTATATACTTATATATATACGTTTATTTAGCAAGGATGCTTTAAATTGATCAAATTCAGACTTCAGAAAAATGCTGTTCTTCTAAACTTTCTATTTAAAGAAACCAGAAAAATGTATACTCTAATGATGCTAAAATTCAGCTTTGAAATCACAGGAATAAATTAAATTTTAAAACATTCAAATAGAAAACAGTTATTTTAAATAGTAAAAATACTTCAAAATGTTACTGTTTTTGCAGTACTTTGGATCAAATAATTGCAGGCTTGGTGAGCAGAAGATACTTCTTCAAAAAATGTTAAAATTCTTACTGTTCAAAAACTTTTGACTGATAGTGTAGATGTCTTACAAACCCCCAAATCATATAATACATAATACATAAAATAATATAATAAAATATAAAAAAAAATGGTAACACCTTACAATAAGATGTCATTAGTTAATGTATTAACTAACACAAACGAATAATGAACAATACATAACACTATTTATTAATAATTGTTAATGTTAGTTAATAAAAATAGAGTCATTTATTGCTTGTTCATGTTAGTTCACAGTGCATTAACTAATGTTAACAAACACAACTTGTGATTTTAATAATGCATTAGTAAATGCTGAAACGAACTAAGATTAATAAATGCTGTAGAAGTATTTTTCATTCCTAGTTCATTTTAACTAATGTGGTTAACTAATGTTAACTAATGAACCCTATTGTAAAGTGTTACCAAAAATTATATTATAAAATGTATTATTATTAGATATACAAATTATAAGTAAAACTATATAAAAATGATAGAATATTTAACATATTACAGCCTTTTTATTTTTCAAATTAATTTAAAAAATCTTAATTAACATCACGCCCAAAAATTGCTATTCTGTCATATGATTTTATATGGAAAACAGATGCTTGAACATTATTTGAAATTTATTTGTGTGTGTGTGTGTTCTAGTGAAAAAAAAAAAAAATGACTACAAAGCTTTGATGGATTTAATGCCATCAGAATGAGTAAGTAACAACAGACCATTCATTTTTGGCTGAACTATCCTTTTATAACTCTCTCGCTTTTACATTGCCTATTACAACATCCTTACATCTCCCTCCCATTAAGGTGAAAGACGGCAATCAGTGAAATCTCGCAGCTCCTAGTGTGAAAATGGGTCCAACCTACTTCTGAAACTGCCGGGAGACGCACTACATGACGCTTTAGCAGTCAGTCCAAGGACGACCCAGCAAGGTGAACTGAAAGAAGAGCTGGCAGGAAAAACGTACGTGCTGACAAAATGGTGAAATTCAGTCTGGACCCGATCAGATAATACGGACCTGAGAGAGTCCGGATGTGTTCTATGGAACACGGTCTGGCATTGTAGGAAAAAGAACTCTAAAATGAAAAACTACCCTATCTAATGCAAAAAAACAGAGATGGATCTTCAGCTGATACGAGCTTATGGCACCCGGGGGAAAAGAAAATGTCAAAAAAATGGAGCTGAACGGAAATCATACTTTTGTCAACACAATAAAGCAGAGTTATTTTTAAGAAAAAAGTAGGGCATCTATTTAGGCATTTATACCTGAATTGCTTCTTATCACTGTCTTAATGAAATGGATTTAAACGAGTCTTGCTGAGGGAGCTGTTGGCGATTAATGAAAATTGTAATTAAAGAATTGACGTAAGCTAATGAGAACCACTTACACAATGACAGCACAGAATGAAACACATACGTGTTCGGCCTCACAAGTGCCTTCGAAGACCACAATGGTGTACTGTACATGCCAAAACAATAGCCAGATCCCACAGAGAAGGGTTTAGGACGATATCAATGTGCAGAGATGCACTTTAAAAACCCTTTCCTGTATTATAAAGCCAACGTGGAGCTGTGGGCAGTGACCTTGGGGTCAGTATGAGGGTCCATTGTTCTCGCTCCCACAACAAATGGTCCTACAGTTCTTCCTGTGTGCAAAACAATGGACGTCCAGTCTTCGACAAGCCCACTGCAATCCGCAGGCCAACAAACATCCTTCTTCTGTACCAGGCTCAGCCATCCTGCAACGTCAAGTGACAGGAACTGTACTTCAATCAGATCCATGAACAATCCGCCAGGGGAAATGCAGGGCCGCCTGGTGAGAACTAATTTGCAGGGCGGTCAAACTGGACACATTCTGTTTTAATCATAGTAAACAGGGCCTTATTAAATCAATTTGATCACGGAAACTCCGCGATTTGTCAGAACTTGCTTTGCTTGTTCAGCTGTTATGAATTATGATCAAAGTTTAACTTTGAGTAGAAGTGTATTTGAAGATCGTGTTACACTTGACTATCTCTGTAGAGCCAACCCTCAATATCTCTTTGAAAAAGAAACTGATTATGCTGGCCAATCTGCGACATGGCATCTCGGTTCGAGAATGGTTGAAATCGATCTCGATGAGGCTCAATAGGTTCGCTAGCTGCGGCTTACACCGTACAATTAATTATCTTCCTCAGCACGTTCTAGTGGTTTTGAAAAGTCTACTTGAGTAAGAGGAAAATAGCATCAGTATCACGAGTGCTGTTGTTTTTTCAGAAGCCCATTCTATCCTTCATAACATCTATAAAGCTTCTAGACTGTTACTCACTGCAGTTTTCTCTTCACTGTCACAGTACTGTTGTTCCTCGAGATGCACACTAGACATTTCAAGAACTTCTTTTCCTCTTTACAAACCGTTTGGTGAATAGTTAAGCATGCACAATTCTTTTAAAGTAAAAACCTCTAATAAAGATTGATGATGTTTAAAAAAAAACATGATTAAAGGATGAATCATCTCATAGATCAAGGTAATTCTAAAGACAGGATGTTAGAAAATCACTGTAAACATGTTCGTTATGGTGGAAATAAAAGCTTTGTAGGTAGAGCTCAGACTTGGGACGATGCTTTTTGATCTTGCCTTACCTTTCTCGCCCACTTTGCTTCCTATGTGAAAAATCTTCATTATTTTAACAGAAAAAAATATTATGTTATAGTAAAAATGTGTTAATTTAATAAGTATAAATTTGCCATATAAAGCAAAAAAAAAAAAAACCCTTAAGAATTTAATTTACTATTCAAATTTAAAATATTATTCAAAAGAATTTTTGTAAATACTTTACATAATACTTAAATGTTTGCAGTAAAAATGCAATGCTAATTACACTACCAGTCAAAAGTTTTTGAACAGTAAGATTTTTATGTTTTTAAAGAAGTCTCTTCTGCTCACCAAGCCTGCATTTATTTGATTCAAAGTACAGCAAAACAGTACAATTTTTACTGTTTAAAATATCTGTTTTCTGATTGAATATATTTAAAAATGTAATTTATTTCTGTGATTTCAAAGCTGAATTTTTACTCCAGTCACATGATCCTTCAGAAATCATTCTAATATTCTGATTTACTGCTAAAAATATATATATATATATATATATATATATTTTTATTGTTCAGAAGAACACCATTAATCTGAAATAGAAACTGTAACATTATAAATGTCTTTATCACCACTTTTGATCAATTGTGACCCTGGACCACAAAACCAGTCTTAAGTCGTTGGTGTATATTTGTAGCAATAGCCAAAAATACATTGTATGGGTCAAAATTATAGATTTTTCTTTTATGCCAAAAATCACTAGGAAATTAAGTAAAGATCATGTTCCATGAAGATATTTTGTAAATTTCCTACTGTAAATATATCAAAACTTAATTTTTGATTTGTAATATGCATTGCAAAGAACTTAATTTGGAAAAATTTAAAGGCTATTTTCTCAATATTTTGATTTTTTTGGACCATCAGATTCCATATACTGAAATAGCTGTATCTCGGCCAAATATTGTCCTATCCTAAGAAACCATACATTGATGGAAAGCTTATTTATTCAACTTTCAGATGATATATAAAGCTCAATTTCGAAAAATTGACACTTATGACTGGTTTTGTGGTCCAGGGTCACAATTTAAAGCATCCTTGCTAAACTAAACTTTAATTTCTATAATTTATTTAAAACAAAAACAGCTTTTAAATGGTAGAGTGTATAATGTTGCAAAAGCTTTTTATTTCAGATAAACAATGATCTTTGGATCTTTCTATTCATCGAATCCTGAAAAAATGAACTTAACTGTTTTAAATATTGATAATATTAATAACAAATGTTCCTTGAACAGCAAATCAGCATATTAGAATGATTTCCGAAGGATAATGCGACACTGAAGAAAATGTAGATTTGACCACAGGAATAAATTACATTTTAAAATATATTCAAATAGAAAACAGTTATTTTAAATAGTAAAAATATTTCAAAATTCTACTGTTTTCGCTGCACTTTCATATAAATGAAGGCTTGGTGAGCAGAAGAGAGTTTAAAAAATGACAAATCTTACTGTTCAAAAACTTTTGACTGGTAGTGTAAATTAAATATTAAATCTTCTATTTTTGTTTAATATTTCGCTACTGTTTATTGAATCATTTTTGTGTCTTAATCTGATGAACTGTTTGTCTTGGTCTGTCTTTTTTTTTCTTCTACTTCTTTTTTTTTTTTTACTGTAATCTTTTTCTTCAGAAATTCATCTTGGAAAGCAACTATTCAGTGAAAGCAATGTTCTTTCCACACTTAGCTTTAATGCTGACTTCTATTCTTGTCCTGTTGACAGATCGCAGGATTGAATAGAGTGAGGGAACATGTTTTCGATTTCAGTACAGATGAAAAGCCACTATATATCTTCATTGTCAAAAGTAAACGAAAAAGCAAAATCACTACGAAAAAGATTCAGCTATCCAGAGGCTTTTAAAATTATTTCTGCATGATATGACAAGTAAAACAGAGACGTATTACGCTGCCAATTCACTCCCTGCTCTCATATCCACCTGTCATTTTGCCAAAAATGTGTGCACTTTACATCTACATTGGGTGCAGACAGTGACAGAACTACAAGAGGGACTGCAAGTTTTAACAGAGTGGCTCACACAGACCTCTGCACCTCCTAAGCCTTCGTTCGCAGGTCTCAGCAGAATCAGAGTTGGTGTTGCATTACATATTCGTTGAGAGACACTCAGCTCTCTGCCTCCTACAAGCCGGTTTAGCGTTTCCAGTATGCTGACAGCACACTTCATCCCGCTCAAGATTTCGGACCTGTGAAAGGGGAAAGGCTTTATTCGCCACTACAAGCGGGTTCCTTCACTTAAAAAGCCACGGTTGATCGAGTCGGAACAACATTTAGGCGGGCGCAAACCCTCCTGCATATAGTTTCGCAGTCAGTGACATATGAGCAAAGTCAAGCAAGTCCCTGCCAAATGTCTGCATCATATGCAAATACCACATGTTCAAGGACAGCAGGGTAATTATGAAATAATTCTAAAATAAATATATTATGGATTGTAGTGATATCTGCTGAATACACTAACTAATTTAAGAAATTAAGCTAAAAAAAGAACCATTTTGCTTCATGTGAATGAAAAACGTTACAATCTACAGTACATAAATAACAGCCATCGTCTAATTTTAACATGCAGAAAGAATAATGAAAGAAATGGTGCTGGTGATAATAATAACAAACGGCTATAAAGGGCTAAAAACAATCAGTTTGTAAAACAAATAAACGTTTAGTAATGATAAGTAGTGCGAGTGCTGTTTGCACCGACCTGCGGCTGGAGTTCAGTGACACGCGTTCTTCTGAAAGGTGACGCACCGGTAACGCACGCTGAAGTGAACGCTCGCGGTCATCTACCGTCCTCCTCAGAAAGCCTCCGCGTTGAACGGGTGCTCTTTCAGTCTGTACCTTGTTCTCTTCCCGGTCACGTTATGAGAAGAGCCGTTCACAGCACTGTAGTCTCATATTATTTGTCAGTCAGTTCCAGAGCGCGCGGCGCGTCTACTCCCTCTCTGCCTCTCTGGCCGCTCGCCCGCTGAGAGTGAACGTGAACTGCTTTCTCCGCTGCCTTAAATATCCAATTTCAACGACGCAGCGCCTCGGGCCATCTGAGTCCGTGTGATGATGATGATGATGATTTCCTCTCTGTGATCTGAGAGAAGCGACGCCGCAAACGGTCCAGGAGGAGTCCGTTCTCGTGTAATGTTAAATGGGTTATTAAGTCCCCTGACAGTAATTGCGGGAAAAACAATCCCCTGAAACAATCAATCTTGTTTCACTACCCAGATAACTGAATCTTTCGCGGATTAAAAAAAAAAAAAAAAAAAAAAAAAAAAAAATCTATACTTATTTTTTGACAAATAATAATCATAGTAATAATGACATACAATAATGACAATGATAATTAATACTTTTGCATCATATTATGTTAATATTATAATAGGCTAATTAATTTACATTATTAACAGTATTGTTATAATATTTAATTTTATATATTTATTTGTCTTGTAATTAATTATATAATGTATTTTATATATTATATGTTAATAATTCGTTAAATTAATCAATTGTAATTATAATTATAATAATAAATATTATTATTATTTCACAATTATTATTATTTCCATTATTAATATAATTATTTGTCCAAATGAAGAGCTTTAATAATGTTAAAATTAATTATTATTGTTATTATTATAACAATAAAAAATAATAAACAATTCAATCTAAAATCTAGATATATTGTCATATATTATCAATATATTATATAGCTATACTATTAGGCCTGGTTTCACAGACAGGGCTTAGACTAAAGCAGGATTAGGCCATAGTTCAATTAGGACATTTAAGTAATTTTTATAAATGTGCCTTAGAAAAAAAGCATTACTGATCTTGAGACAAAACAAAGGCGCTGATATATTTTAAGATCAGTCAGTGCAAATTTCTTTCAGTTGAAACAGCTCAGACTTACATTTTAGTCTGGGACTAGGCTTAAGTCTTGTCTGTGAAACCAGGGGTTAAAATAATGTATTATGATTATGGTTATGATTATGTTTGTGATCATGACTGGTTATAATTATTATTACACAATGATTATTATTGCCATTATTAATGTTTAAATAATAAACAATCAAATCAAATATCTAGATATATTATCAATATATTCTAATATATATTATGTACTTCACTACATATTGCATATTTTTTAAAAATTCCTATCTTTATTTTTTTTGACAAATAATAATCATATTATAATGACATACAATAATGACAATAATAATTATTACTTTTGCATCATATTATGCTAATATTATAATAAGCTAATTAATTTATTTTATTAACAGTATTGTTATTTATTTTTATATATTTGTCTTGTTATTAATGATATAATATATTTTATAATGTATTTTATGTATTTGAATAATAATTCGTTAAATTATGATAATGTATAATAATTATAATAATTATTATTTCACAATTATTATTGACATTATTAATATTATTATTATTAGTCCAAATAAATAAAGATCTTTAATAATAATAATGTTAAAAACAATTATTATTATTTTATATATTATATGTTAATTATTATTTGTTACATTATGATAATTTATAATAATAATTATTTTTATTATTATTAATATTATTATTTCACAATTATTATTATTGCCATTATTATTATTATTTGTCAAAAAAAGAACTTTAATAATAATAATAATAATAATAATAATAATGTTAAAATTAAATATTATTATTTAATATATTATATGGTAATAATTATTTGTTAAATTTGGAAAAAAATAATACTTTTTGTTATTTATTATTATTATTATTATTTGTCAAAATAAATGAAGATCTTTAATAATAATAATGATAAAATTATTTATTATTATAATAACAATAAAAATAATAAACAATTATCAATATATTATATTATAATATTGTATAATATTATGGTTCTTATAATTATGGTTCTAATTATGGTTATGCTTATGTTTGTAATTATGATAATGACTAGGATTATGATGATGATGATGATGATTATTCTTATTAGGCCTATTATTATTATTACACAATGATTATTATTGCCATTATTATATTATTGTTTGGCAAAATAAATGAAAGTTTTAATAATAATAATGTTAAAATGAATTATTATAATAATAACAATACCAAATAATAAATAATTCGAGCTAATATTTAGATATATTATCAATATATTATAGTATATTATATTATGTAGCTATTGTTCATTTATTTATGTATAATTATGGTTATGTTTGTGATTATGATTATTATTAAAGATCTTGACCTTAACTGTAAACTCTGTGGATTAAGATAACTCTTTTTTTTCCCCCTTTAAACTATATTCTTAATTGTTTTGCCGCAAGTATTTGATCAAGCCCTTAGACTAAAGGTTATTGTAACACTGTACATTAGCAAAAATCAGGCGAATTAAAATATTATGCAGTAATATTACAGTTCTATTTAGTAGTAGCCTACGTATATTAAATGACGGTGTGCAGTAGGAAAAAATGAAACATCCCGAAATGTGACTAAAATGATAGTGCTGTTGTGGATGTAAATGCAGTGTATAGCGCTGGATGAGATAAACTCCCTCAGCAATAGCTACAGTGTAAATAAAGGATATTGTATGTCGTTATTGGAGCAATCAATCTCTGAGGACCCGCGTACAATACGAGTCGTTAAAAAACTCACACTCCCATAATTCCTCGCGCGATTTGAGGTATTGTGGGTAACTTTGAAGTCAAGACTCCGGTATTTCCTATAGTCACGCCGGATCAAGAAAACGCACGTTATTTTTCCAGTACCTTTTATTATTGACCACTATAATCTGCTAAGGCCGCATTTGTTATAAGTTTGAACGCTGGGGTTTTTGCCCAAAGGCTGTTGGCAGTATGGCTGTTCAAGCACAGTCGATGACTCAGAGATTCTTATTTAACGCTTCTCTGCTTTACAGAGACATTTGCCCGGAACAGTCGCGCTTTCTCATGTAAGTACTTTTCAGTATTCATCAACTGTACATATTATACGTATCATAATTAGTGTGGATTTTGAAGCTGCTGTACGCCTCATGCTCCACGCCTGTTTCTGCTGTAATGCGATAAAGTTACCAGTAGATGACAGGCTACTCTTCTGTAACACTTTATAATGCACGTTGTGTTACATTTAGAGATATTATTTATATGATCAATACCTTGTATATTTAGATCAGATAAATTGTATGCAAAAAAAAAAAAAAAATTGAAATAAATAAATAAATAAATATATATATATATATATATATATATATAATATTATTATTTTTTTATTTGTTTTTTTATTTTTTCTGCTTTTAGATATAAATACACTACCAGTCAGAAGTTTTTGAAAAGTCTCTTCTGCTATATTTATTTGATCCAAAGTACAGCAAAAACAGTAAAATTTTGAAATATTTTTACTGTTTAAAATAACTATTTTCTATTTTAATATATTTTAAAATGTAATATTTTTCTATGATTTCGAAGCTGAATTTTTAGCATCGTTACTCCAGACACATGTTCCTTCAGAAATCATTCTAATGTTCTGACTTGCTGAAATATAAATCTTTTGTATCATTATAAATGTCTTTATCATCACTTTTGATCAATTTAAAACATCCTTGCTAAAAAAGGTATTAATTCCTGTAATTCCCCCCCTCAAAAACAATAAAATAAATAATAATAATAATAATAAAAAAAAACAGTTGTACTGACTCCAAGCTTTTGAATGGTATAGTGTAATCTTACAAAAGCTTTTTATTTCAGATAAATGCTAATCTTTTGATCTTTCTGTTCATCAGAGAATCCTGAAAAAATGTGCTCAACTGTTTTTAATAATAAAGAGAATTCTTTACAAAACATTAAAAAATCTTACAGTTCAAAAACTTTTGACTGGTAGTGTATATAGGCTACTAAGCTACAACAATGAAAATGTTATATGCCTGGTCAGCATCTTGATGAAAATAAAATAAAACCAGTGTTCAATAAAAACCAGTCTTATTTTTTATAGTAACAACAACAACAACAACATCATCAGCAATAATAATTGTTAATAAAAAATAATGATTATTGTTATTGTTAATAATATTAATATTTGTGCAACATTGTTTTGCAATCAGGTCATTGAAATTTATTTCTATCTGTGTTTTGGGCTATGTCATATTTTTTTAAACCTAAAATTATGCACTTTTCTCACTTGAGAATAAATTGCGGCTACTCAAGAGCAATTTTCCAAAACAGTGCTTGGAAAAAAATGGCAGTACCTGTGATCTATTATTTCCTGTTGAATAGCTGCATTAATGGCATTGTTAGCTGCTGTTCTTTAGAGAATAAATACTGGCTCCATACTGAGAATTATACTTTCTTTCTATGTCATTTCTTCAGTAAATCTTCTGTAAACTTTGTGGTTATCCCAGATAGTGTAAAGTGTTTTAGTGATATTTTCAGATGCAGTTCCAGTCATCATATTTACGCATGTGTGGATATAATAGCATCAATTTCAGAAATGCACCATCAAGATGATGAAATTAAAAACACGTGTGCCCAAATCTCATCAGCTAAACAGTGTGTTGTTTATTTTTATCAGGTTTTGTTTACTGTTGTTAATCATCATTAAACACTTTTTTTTTTAATAATGAAAGTGGATGGAGAATGTCTGATGTCTGCTGAAATCCCATATTAATCAACCAGAACATATTTGAATGGAAATGCTGTTTTGAAATGCTTAAACCAGTGTTTTAGTGTAACAATAAATTCCAACGAATCCAAATTAACAGCATTACAGCTTCATTTAAGATATTTTTTAATAATTATTCGTATCTAGATCATAAGACACTTATCAGAAGTGTCATCTGTTCATTTCCAGAGCAACTAAATCAACTACTACCAGTCAAAAGTTTTTGGTCAGTAAGATTTATAATGTTTTTAAAGAAGTCTCTTCTGCCCACCAAGCCTGCATTTATTTGATCCAAAGTACAGCAAAAACGGTAAAATTATGAAATATTTTTTCTGTTTAAAATAACAATTTTCTGTGTGAGTATATTTTAAAATGTAATTTATTCCTATGATTTCAAAGAATTTTTAGCATCTTTACTCCAGTCACATGATTCTTCAGAAATCATTCTAATATTCTGATTTGCTGCTCAAAAACATTTATTATTATTACTATGTTGAAAACAGCTGAGTATGTTTTTTTTTTTTTTTTTTTTTTTTAAGTTTCTTTGATGAATAAAAAGTTCAGAAGAACAGCATTTATCTGAAATGGAAATCATTTGTAACATTTTAAATGTCTTTATCCTCACTTTTGATCAATTTAAAGCTTTTTATTTCAGATAAATGCTGATCTTCGAATCTTTCTATTAATCAAAGAATTCTGAAAAAATGTACTTAACTGTTTTAAATATTTATAATAATAAAATCAGCAAATCAGCATATTATAATGATTTCTGAAGGATCGTGTGACACTGAAGACTGGAGTAATGATACTGAAAATGTAGCTTTGATCACAGGAATAAATGATCATTTAAAATATATTCAAATAGAAAGAAGTTAATTTAAATAGTACAAATATTTCAGACTATTACTGCTTTTTCTGTTTATTTTTGGATCAAGTAAATGCAGGCTGTTCTGAATCGCATGGTGTTTTGGGTAGTGCTAGCAGCAGAGTGAGTGAAGATAAATGACACTTAGCCTTGGCATGTTTTTCTTGGATTAGATATTTCCCAACCACATGTTCTAGGTCAGTGCACTGCATGCTTTGAGCGTTAGTTGGCTTGTTGTGCACTGCGAGACGAGTACATGGTACATATGCAGTGACTCACGACGTACATGTACATAAATTACTGGAATCTTTTGTCTAAAGTATGCGTGCCATGAGATCCCTTCTTGATGAAGTGTGCAAAGATTTATAAACCACTTGTGATAAGCTCACTCTTAATATCTTCCACAGCTGTCAGTGTAAGACTTTTGTCTTTTGCCACCAGGCACATCGATAGGGATAGGCTGTTGTGTCCGCTGGAGTATTTGGCGGACTGTAATAGGGGCATTATTCTTTTTCTTGATTTTTATCTCAGGTGATTTAGAAAGAGTTTAGTCTTTGTTGATTTTATCGTGCTGCGGCAGCACATTGTAAACTGAATTAAAATGTTCTTTATCTTTGTTCTGAGAGCACTTAAAAGGAGCTGGATTATTACTAGGTCAATTATTTTAATTAGATTACCACAGGGAAGAAGTCATGCGGTGGTTTTGCATGCCTTTAGTAGGCAGTGGCAGTGCTGGGTGGTTGTTTCCTTTCTTTTTTTTCCTTCTTCCAGAAAAGCAAATATATAAATAAAACGAAAGAGTAAAAGCAGACAAAATCCTGAAATTATAACAGTAATGGTAACACTTTAAAATAAGGTTCATTAGTTAACATTTATTAACTACATTAGTTAACATGAACTAAGAATGAACTACTTCTACAGCATTTATTAATCTTAGTTAATTTCAGCATTTTCTAATGCATTATTAAAATTGTTTAACATTAATGCACTGTGAACTAACATGAACAAACAATGAATGACTTTATTTTTGTTAACTTACATTAGCAAAGATTAATTAATAGAGTAATAAATGTATTGTTCATTGTTAGTTAATACATTAACTAATGTTAACAAATGACACCTTATTGTAAAGTGTTACCACAACAATAAGTAAATAAATAAATAAATAAAAGTGCCTTTTGTATATTTTTCTCTTAGTTAAAAAGGGAAAAAATCAAATTAAACAAAACACCCATTTAGAATTAAACAAGCTTTAGTGCAATTAAACAAATCAGTTCCATAAAAATAAATTAGAAATACATTTTCTTCAAAACAAACAAAATAAAAGAGGTTCTGTGTGTTTTTCTTTCAAAGCCAAATAACTAATAACAGTGAAACAAAATGAATGAAACAATGAAAACAAATCTTTAATACAATTAAACCTTAATGAAATAAACAAATAAATACTTATCAGAAAGTTTAAGAAAAGCTTTAAAATTAATCAAAATAATAAAAACAGATGAATGAAATAAACAAATAAATAAAAGTAGAGCTTTATTTCCCATTCTGCACATGTACAACTTTCAGTTAAAAAAGCATCTTCTTTTATGTTCAACATAAGAAAGAAACTCATACAGATTCGGAGCGACTCGATGAACGAGGGTCAGTAAATGATCACAAATTTTTGGGTAGGGCTGTCAAACGCTTAATCATGATTATTTGCATACAAAATAAAAGTTTTGCCTAATATATGTGTGTGTATTGTGTGTAATTATTAGTGGAAGTGGAGTGTGGAAGCTGAATAGTAGCGCTCTTCCTGCATGACAGATGGAGGTGCTGGTGCACTCACTTGCTCTTAAAGGAGAAGTTCACTTCCAGAACAACAATTTACAAATAATTTACTCATCTCCTTGTCATCCAAGATGTTCATGTCTTTCTTTCTTCAGTCATAAAGAAATTATGGTTTTTGAGGAAAACATTTCAGGATTTTTCTCCAGATAATGGACTTCACTGGTGCCCCGATTTTGAACTTCCAAATGCAGTTTAAATGCAGCTTCAAAGGGCTCTAAATGATCCCAGTCGAGGAAGAAGGGTCTTATCTAGTGAAACGATCGGTAATTTTTTTAGAAAAATAAAAATGTATATACTTTTAAAGCACAAAAACTTGTGTAGCACAGACTCTGGGATGCGCGTCCACAGTGCTACGAATTAGTAATGGGTCGTTCTCAAACTATTCGTTTATTTTGAACAAACCTTTAATGTGACTTGGGAAGAACGAGTGTCTCGGGGAGTGATTCGTTCAGTCACGCATGCGCAACATCCTATTAGGTTTTGTACTGGAATTAGTTCACGTGATGAATGAACGACTCAAACCCGAAAACTTGTCAGATAAGAGGTGAGAGCTAATCATAGACTAAAGATCCAGGTAAACAATGAATTCATCTTTTCTGTATTTGTAGCATTATAGTTTTGTCTTGTTTGTAGTGTGATCAACGTTTGTGTAAGCAGTAGATGTTTTAGGGAAGTAACACGTAACATTTTAATTATATTTTGCTAAAATGAACGATATGACTCGAAAAAAGACTTGTTCATTTTGCTGAACGAGACTCAAAGGTCCGAGTTGGTAAAATGATCCGAACTTTCCATCACTACTACGAATCACTTGTAAGTTCATCGTCTATGTACTGAGTATGCCGAAAAACTCCATCTTATTTTCTCCTACAACTTGAGAGGAAGCCATCATTGTACCTTTTTGTTTGTAAACAGTGTTTACAAACATACTTGCACTTTCTTAGTCTTTGTGCGTTTGCTTTGTAAACACTGGGTCTGTAGTTCCGCCTACGTTCCACGTGACCTTTCGACGTGATTCAATAGTACGTAGCGTCGTGGACGCGCATCCCAGAGCCTGTGCTACATTAGCTTTTGTGCTTAAAAAGTAAAAAAAAAGATTTCTGAAAAAACAAAAAAAAGACCAATTGTTTTGCTAGATAAGACCCTTCTTCCTGGGCTGGGATCGTTTAGAGCCCTTTGAAGCTGCATTTAAACTACATTTTGGAAGTTCAAAATCAGGGCACCAATGAAGTTTATTAAATGGAGAAAAATCCTAAAATGTTTCCTCAAAAACCATAATTTTAACCAGAAAGACATGAACATCTTGGATGACAAGGGGGTGAGTAAATTATTTGTGAATTGTTGCTCTGGAAGTGGCCTTCTCATTTAAAATACTCCATTTTTGGTCATACAGATAAGAGTAATGCATATTTCAAATCTGTTAAGACTCACTTATGTCTATTTGTGTGTGCTCACAATAACAACAAAGCATTGCGCTTTTGTAAAATAATGAAAGCAAACAAAATGTGCTTTCTGCCGCCCTGGCAAAACTCCATGTATACTTGCCTTACAGACATGAAAAAAATACATCTATAGAGAGCAAAATGTCTACTTTTAAATGAACCAATTCAAATAGAAAAATATTCTCAGATCATGTAATCTGCATGAAACATGCATACAGATGCATCACTACTGCAAAGATGAAGAGTCAGTGTCACTGACTTCATCTCTTAAGCCAAAAACACTAGTTTATCAATAACTTAAGTTAATGCAGCCTCCTTACTGTTTCTCTCTGACACATTCATAATCATTACTTCTGCCAGTGCACGCTTGAGCGTTTATTAGACTACGTAGGCAATTCAAATCTCATTATTATGATTTAAATGGTTTATTAATAAACATGCAATTAGTTGACTAATGCTTAAAATGAACGACTACTAGTCAACCAGAAGAATTGAGTCGAGTGCAGCCCTAGGCACAATAAAGAGAATGTTTGTGGCACAGATGAATTTGTTTTTGTTTGTAATGTGTTTGCCTGACATTTATTTTAGACTTTATAGCGAGCAGGAATGATTTCATTTGCACTTCATCACTACCCAGATAATAGCTCCATGTCTTCTTATTGAAAACAAAGGGTCTGTCCCGGCTCTGTGGCATGCTGTGAAACATCCGCTGTGGCATCACAAACAGTTGCAGATGATGAGGCAGTGGATGATTAGAATTAAAACCCCTGCCCCCCTTAACATGCACGTGCCACACAATAATAACACATAGCTTTTAGCAATGTGAACTAATTTTAGACGGGATTATGAAGCTTAGATAAAGGAGATAGGCAGAACGGCATCATGTCCCAAAATAAGATGCACACACACAAAGTCTCGCGGGGAAATCGAAGACCCTGAGAAGTCATGGTCATGAGTTCAGACCACAGACAGGCTGTGTGTACAGCACTTTGACCTCAGTGTCTTTGAATTTCTTACTGAGGCTTCCTGGGAATTTTTTGTTTTAGTATTTGACAGAATACTGAGTGTATCATACAGCAACACTGGAGAAGAATATCTTTTTTTATTCATAGTCTTTCGCAGAGTTTTCACCCTGCATGTAGGAATCTATAAGATATAAACAAACCGCAGTGTTACTTCATCAGGTTGGGCGCAAGACCTTTTGCAAGCCCATAAATGATTCATAAGCTGCGATATTTGAGTCTGAGATTTAAAGACTAACTCTTTTACTGCTTTTTTTTTATTACAGGCAAAGGCATCAGAGCACTGGTAAGTTTCAGCTTTGTTATTATATTAATAGACTCTATGGCATTTTAAACTGCTTATTTTAATATACTCCCAAGTTCTTGTAGGCAATAGAATAGAAAGTTGGTTTTGAAAGTCTGACCACATTTCATAATGTAAAACTAGAATAATCTCTACAGCCTTCACAAACCTCAAAGTCAGCCCGACAGCGGAGTAGGATGACCACATATCGGAAAAGCTATTTTCCAAA
Source organism: Labeo rohita (assembly GCF_022985175.1). Lineage (NCBI taxonomy): Eukaryota > Metazoa > Chordata > Actinopteri > Cypriniformes > Cyprinidae > Labeo > Labeo rohita. Next base: position 13,001,207 of record NC_066887.1, on the reverse strand, counting down.
GTCCAAAATGCCAAAGCGTCCTCAGAATAGAGCATAGCATCACCTGTTTTATTTTAACCAGTTGCCATGCCAAAAACCTGTACTGTATTTCTCTCTCCATTCCAGACGCTGCCCTGCCGGTGTCTATGATCTGCCCCTTCTGCTTTCAGTGGCGACAACTGGGCAATCATCACACGCGTCTGCGGCCCAAGCGGAAGCCCACGGCGAAGATTGGAAAACTTCTGAGGAAGGAGGCGGCAGGAAGGAGACTAAGCGCAGAACAGACTGTAAAACTTCAGAAGTTTAAAAGGGCCTCCAATGCTCTGGTGAGGTCACGTCCACCTGTTTTATGTCCTCTAATGCTGCCATAATAACTATTCTGCCCATTCCTGAGTGACTTGAGATTAGATTAGGTGGATGAATTTAAACCAGGAGGAACAAACACTGTGTTGCCATATATGTACACTACGGCTCAAAAGTTCAAAATGTTAGTCTCTACCATTTAAAATAGTCAGAAGAGACAGTAAACATTTTTTTTCATAGTGAAAGCTTTTGTGGTTCCCACAAAAACATTAAGAAGCAGTACTGCTTTCAGTATTCAAAAATAAGAAGAAATGTTTCTTCAAATCTTCAGCATATTAGAATGATTCCTGAAGTATCATGTGACACTGAAGATTGGAGTAATGATGCTGAATATTCAGCTTTGACATCACAGAAATGAATTGCATTTTAAAATATATTCAAATATGAAATAGCTTTTTAAAATTGTAATAATTTTCATAATACATTATTTTTACTGTATTTTTGAATAAATAATTAGAGCTTTCTTTCAGATACATTTTACTGACCCCAAACTTGAATAGTAGTGTAAAAATAAATATTGAAAAATATTCTATTTAAATGTAAAATATTCTATTCCATTTATAATAACACCACACTGTTTTGCACATTTGTAATACATTGTTTATTATCATTTGAGCATAAATTATTTTGTTTAAAATATTTTAAAACAGTTCATTATATGAACAGTAGTGTGTGTATATAGTAATACATTTTCAAAAGTGGGCATAAATTAAGACTATTAAGAATTAAGATTTTTCCCAATTTCTGTTTTTTTTTCCCATTTCATTTTTTCTGGATTCCATTTTTTCCATTTTAATTTTTCTAGACTATGTTATAATTGTTACATTTAAAAAAAATATGAATCAAAAAGCATGTCTAATTAATTGGAATCATGAAACTTACACCGTTTAACAGCAATTTAGTAAAGCCCGGAAATACTTTTTAAAATTACTTTTTTTAATTTCGTATTTATTTTTTCCATATTCTGTGTTTTCCATTAATTTTCTGGATTCCATTTTAATATTTTAATAGTTTCATTACTTTTTAATAATCAAAATTAAAAAGTCCCTCAAGCATCTCTAATTAATTGATTTATTATTTTAATTATTATTTGATTAAAAAAAAAAAAAAAAAAAAAAAAAATATATATATATATATATATATATATATATAATAAAATTTAGTAATTTCCTTCAGAAATACTGTGTTGTGTATTTACATTTTTCTGGTAAATAAATTCTGGTAAATAATTTTTCTAGTAAATAATCCTTAAAAAAAAGCAGTGTTATTACGTCAAGTAATATGTTTCTGTCACAGTTTCTTCAAGTTAAACCAAACTTTTATTTTGACAGGTTGCTGTTTGTGTATGATTTGTTGATAGTATTTCTCAAACGAAATGGTAAAATGCTCATAAAGTGACTCTCAGAGCAGTTCTAGAGATTATGTTTGTGTTCATGTACTCATATATTGAGGCAGCAAAGGCTGAAAACACCACAAGCATCACATGTGCTTCAGTATGTGTGTACTAAACAAAACTGCGCTTATGCACCCTTCTTTTACAGTGCAGAGACATGTAGAACATGAAAGATTCATATTTAAATAGCATTTCTGCAGCTTAACCCTTGTATGTAGGGTTGTGAACGATTAATCGCGATTAATTGCATACAAAATAAAAGTTTGAGTTTGCCTAATATATGTGTGTGTACTGTGTATAATTATTACGTATATATAAATACAAACACATTCATGTATACATTTAAGAAATATTTACAAGCATATGTATTATAATTTTTATATAATTTATATTATATATAAATAAAATCATTTTGTATATTAATAACATATTTCTCATATATATACACATTAATTTGTGTGTATTTATATATACATAATAATTGCACACAGTACACACACATATATTAGGCAAACTTAAACTTTTATTTTATGCAATTAATCGCGATTAATCGTTCACAGCCCTACTTGTATGGTGTTCGGGTCTGTGGGACCAGTTTTCCAAAGATACACCAAAGCTCATACTCATTGGCCTTGGCTCATTTTCTGTGAAGAACATATATCAGAACAAAGTTTCAATGACCGCTCACTTATATTACACACACAGGATGTTCGGGTCCACTGGACCCGGGGCCAATAAAAGAGTGGAAATGTTAGGTCCTGTGTAACTTTATTCTGTCCCCCTATTGTCTGGGCCTGCTATTAGTGTGTGTATGTGTGTTTATGTGTGTGTATGTGTGAATATGTGTGAGAGAGAGAGTCTGAGAACACCATACAAGGGTTAATATTGACAGACACTAGTCCATATCGCATTTTGATTTTAGTATACTAACCTACTTTTAATTAATTCATCCAACATTTAGCAAATTCTGTGACATTCCATGATGCGTTATACAATAAATTCCATTTTTATGACTGGATTCCACAATTCCATCCGTTTTTTGCATTGCAAAATGCAGCACCATAAATACATTTCAAGTATTTCTTTTAACAAACTGAGGGACAAGGTGAAACTTTAGTCTGTGGTAATCAAATGTTCCTTTGAAAACAAACCTATATTTCTCTTTGTTTGCTGCGCTTTCAGTAGACACAGACAGAATCATTGATGTGACCCTAAAAGCAGTTCTCACTGACTGCACTTATATGGCCTATATGAATGCGCTTTAGTACCGATGCACTCTTAGAAGACGGTAGAGCACAATTAAACACTTAAAATGTTTGGACGTTTATCTAGGAGTATGATTTCCATTTTTAGAGAGATGGTTTTAGACTATCACATTATCATTCATCTGACAGAAAGACATTAATCAGACACAGAAACGCTCCTTTTATAGTGATTCGTTTAGCCTCAGATGACTTTGATCTGAGAGCCAGGAAGATCCGCTTAAGATGATTTAGAGTGGGAAAGTTCCCATTTTCAGAGGCTCTTTTGAAGTGTGACTGGATCAATTTACTGAAATGTTGTTATTTGTAGAAGTATTTAACCCTCAAAAGCAGCGTTACGGAGGTGTACGTGCTGATGCACACAGATGCATAGCTGCACGCTGTATGAGACTCGTGGTTCTGGGGGTGTAGTGGTAGGCGTTAGACTGCTAGATTCTGTACGCATTGTTGGCGTGTGTTTGTCTGCGGGAGAGGAAGATTTTGCCAAGACCAATAATGCACTTGATTAGCAGCCAATGTCAGCAGAGTTCATATTCATTAACTGTGTCTTCTTTTTCCATAATATGGTAAACAAGACAATGTTAGCTGTAAGGGAAAGAGCTTTAAGGCCACTTTCAAGGGAATAATTTCTTTTATGGAGGTCATGGAAGATCATCTTTCTCTGTTTGTCAGCTTTGAATAGATGATTTGTCAAATTGAATTGAACATAAATAGCCTCATATCTACAGTTGAGGTTAAAAGTTTACATACGCCTTGCAGAATCTGCAAAATGGTTATTATTTTACCCAAATAAGAGGTATCATACAAAATGCATATTATTTATCTAGTACTGATGTGAATGAAGGATTTAGACACTTACATAAAGTCCACAAGAGAAAATAGTTGAATTTATAAAAATGACCTTGTTTAAAATTTTACATACGCTTGATTTTTAATACTGTGTTGTTACCTGAATATTCCACAGTTGTGTTTTTTAGTTTGTTTGTTTAGTGATAGTTGTTCATCCTTGTTTGTCCTGAACAGTTAAACTACCTGCTGTTCTTCAGAAAAATCCTTCAGGTCCCACAAATTCTTTGGTTTTTCAGCATTTTTGTGTATTTGAACCCTATTCTAACAATGGTATGTAAAGGTATGATTTTGAGATCCATCTTTTCACACTGCGGACAACTGAGGGACTGATTACAGAAGGAACTATTACAACTATTACAGAAGGAAAAACGATGCATTAAGAGCTGGGGGTGAAAACTTTTGAACAGAAGGAAGACGTGTACATTTTTCTTATTTTGCCAAAGTTTTTTTTTTTTTTTTTCTTAATTTAGTACTGCCCTTCAGAAGCTACAGAAGCTTTTAATGCATTGGGTTTCCCTCTGGAGCCTAGATTTTGGTAAAATAATTAACATTTTGCAGATTCTGCAAGGTGTATGTAAACTTTTGACCTCCACTGTATTTTGAGATGAAGAACAATTTGTCATTCTAGTGAACTTGAGACTTGATTTTGGCAGATTCTCACATGAAAAATATGAAGTACAACTTTTTTCAACATTAATAATAACTGTAAATGTTTCTTGAGCACCAAATCAGCACATCAGAATGATTTCTGACAGGTCATGTGACACTAAGACTGGGATAATGTTGCTGAAAATTCTGCTTTGTCTTTACAGGAATAAATTACATTTAAAATATATTCAAATGGAAAAGAGTTGCAATAAAGTTAAATTACAACTGTAATAGTATATCAAAATATTACTATTTTGTATTTTTAATCAAATAAATATACACTTAATAAGCATTAAAGACTTATTTCAAAAATGTAAAATCTTACTGACCCCAGTTGAACAGTAGTGTGCAAGCAATAGACAAAATATTTAGTTTATAATAACACTACTATTTTTTTTTTAGTTAATTTGCAGTACATTGTTTGTTTTAACCTGTATGTAAGTTCTCATCCATCATCTCTAAATGATTATTGTCCATCAAGTCTAGTAGCTGGCAAACAAATTTAGAAGTGTTCCTAAACATTTTAAATCTGGCCTTTGAAATGTCCTGTTCTATTTTTCATTAAAATGGTTTGCTGTACAAATCTAAATGCTTACATCACAGCATCACACTGATGGATTTTTATTTTATCATTAAACCTCATAGAAAATTCTGCAAAGTAAAACTTGAAGCATCAAGGTTAATAGGTTTATTGTTGAAAAAATGCTAATTGGGTGAATCATTGTGGTGGGTGTAAATGAGTTGATTCCAGGTGATGGCGCCTGTTAAATTGTGGTATTTGTCGTTGAGTGGAAGCTCTTGGCCGTGAACTTTGAAATCAGTCAGAGCCACGCAGTCTGTAGCAGTGAAATGCTTGACATGCTGTGGCTTGTGACAGCTCTGCCAGGTCTTTAGCAGGTTATTTGAAGTATCCTTTTATATGCTTGTTGGCCTGAGTTGGATTAATGCCTGTTTCATCTTCCCAAACACATGTAGTATATGGATTTGAGTAAAACCTGAGTTCACCAGTGTATCATTTTTAGCATGAACGGCGAGGTGATTTTGCTCTTTTGTAATGCTTCATGGATACTAAATATAACTGTGTATCTGAGGAATAAATAGAATAGGCTTTCTGACCCTGCATAGACAGCAATGCAACTACCACGTTCAAAGCCCAAAAAGGTATTATGGACATTGATTAAAATAGTCCATGTGACGTCAAAAATAACAACTTTATTCAACTCCTTTTCTGTTGCAAAAGGGCTTGTGGGTCACGGATGCATGGATACCCACTGTAAAAATCTAATGAAAATGGTGCACCATCTGAGCATCGTTGCCAAAAGATTCTTTGGCATAGTAAATTAAACATGATTTGTGTTGCACTAATCACATTTCATGTCCTATTTAAGATAAACACTATGCACATTTTATGCAGCGCAGCCTCTGCTGCTGTACGTGCATTTCCAGTTCCTTTGTTATCGTCACCTTTGGATTGGAAAGCTTCCATACCTCCAACAGGAAGCTCAGATGTTGCATGTGCATCTTTCAACATTTTGAGAAGCATATGCGCCGGCAGCCTTGGCTTTTTCCAGCATGCGTTTGATGCAGGTTATGCTTGATGTGTGTGACATCCTGTTTTCCCTCAGGGAGTGAATCAGTGATGCAGCTTTTCCATCTTTGGTCAAGGGGGATGGGCGTTCCGCAGATCGATCGTCCTGGAAAGCAGATGGGTCTCCACATATCAATAGCTGAGCATCAGGCTTGCATATCAAGGGCAGCTGTGGCATCTAGAATCTCAGCAGCAAGGTCAGAGACGACAGTCTAGCACGGCTTGTGGCTGCTGGGTTGAGGGTATTTCAGGATCCTGGACTATTAATAGAACACAACAAGCCCATCTGCTGGACTGATATATGTGTGTGTGTGTGTGTGTGAGTGTGTAAGAGAGAGAGGCAACGTGTCAGAAAATGTTTAGAAATTGAGAGCTTATGTATCTCACATCCTTCGAAGTATCTGTTATAGATAAACAAAAATAACGACTTTATTCAACAGTTTCTTCCCTTCCGTGTCGGTCTTTGCCATGCGTGGAAGAGAAGAAATAGCTGAAAAAAAGTTGTTTTTGTTTTCTTTAAGCACAAAAAGGATTCTTCATAAAATTAAGGTTGGACCACTGCTGTGGTCCGTGTCAGTTATGTTGCTGTCTATGCGGGGTCAGAAAGCTTTCGGATTTCATCAGAAGTATCCATTCATGACCTTTCACCCTGCATTGGATTAATCTATATACAGTCATTCCAGCTTTGTTTTGCACTCTCTATTTGCTTCCGCTCTCTTGACAGCTGCTGTGAACTGACTGCATGAATCTCTCACAAGGGAGCCATGGGGTTTTCGCCAGCATAAACATGCTTGATAAAGGCTTGTGAATTCTCACTGCCTTGCATATATCAATAGAACTCTTGTTTACCAACATTCTTAAAAATTTCTTTTTTAGTGTTTTACAGAAGAAAGGAAGTCATTGAAGCTTTATTTATAGTATATGAGGCATTATAAGATGTCTTGCCAGCATAAATAGCATTTTCACAAACAAGTTGATGACTTCTGTGGAACACTAAAAAAGATATTTTCAAGAACACTGGTAACCAAGAGTCCTATTTTTGGGTCATTTTTATTAGCTGAGGTATAAATCAAAATGATTTCCATGGTAATTTAAGTTACTTCTGTTGGAAATCTCAGTTTTGGTGATCACACGTTGTTTTGTTGTTGTTCCCATCAGACTTCTTAACTGGCGTAACTAGCATGAATTCCTTAAAGGATTAGTTCAATTCCAGAATAAAGATTTCCTGATAATTTACTCACCCTCATGCCATCCAAGATGTTTGTCTCTTTCTTCAGCTGCAAAGAAATTAAGGTTTTTGAGGAAAACATTCCAGGTTTTTTCTCCATGTAGTGGACTTCAGTAGTGCTCGACGGGTTGAAGGTCCAAATTGCAGTTTCAATGCAGCTTCAAAGGGCTTTACACGATCCCAGTCGAGGAATAAGGGTCTTATCTAGCGTAACGTTTGCCCATTTTCTTAAAACAAAAAAAAGTAAACTTTTAAACCACAAATTCTCATCTTGCACTAGCCTGACCTCGTGCATTACATGATAATATTGGCAAGGTGTTTACAAAGCGAACGTGCAAAAAAACGCCCTTTGCAACCCTCTACATTGCGAGTAAATCACTCGCATATGCGACTAATTCTTTACTCTGGGTGACTAAACGATAAATGATAGATAAATTCTCAGATTTTACTCGCCAGTGTGTGAGTTGGACGCTAAGTATAAGTTTAGCACAGATATATTTTCACTCACCGAACACTGACTGAGCACTTTAGAGTTTCGTTCTGTCAAGCGATCTGTTATTTTTCAGTTCATTTCAATGGATGCGCAGCGCACCTGTATTTGACGTACCGTAAACTCTAGTGTGAAGGTGCACGACTCGCTGTCGCTTTGTCTCACACACAAAGAGAGAGCGAGAGGCGACCATGCTGAATTGACACGCTACATGTAAACGTTATTCTTTGACGTATTTTTCTGCCAAAATTCAGCTTTTAGGAACTGCCGGTTTCTTCGGTAGTGGGCGGGACTAATGCGCAAACGACAATGTAATTGGTTGGTGCTCACCTATTATCGTCCCTGTTTTTATTTCAGCAAATCAGTTCAAGTGAACACACACAACCTGATCTGGTAAATATTTATGAACCCAGCAGCTCATTAATCCTTAGTGCGTTTTATTTTGTTCTTAATAGTAGAATAGTAGTATGATAATAATAAAAATAATAATTATTATTAATATTATTATTATCAGTTTTATTGTTAGTTTTTTCACTTTTTTTTTTTTTCCAAAACAGCACCACCACCATTCGTAAGTTCAGTTAAAATGAATAATATGCATTCATACCAAGTTTTAATTCTAATTACAGATGTTAAGAGTGTACTTTCAGATATTTAAAAAGCTGTGCAATTTAACAAACATTATATATGTATGTACGTACACTGCCCTCCAAAAGTTTGGAAACACACCTGGCAAAGTGTGGTTTTGGACAATATCAGCATAAATCCTTATCATTTTTTGGTGCAAATACATTAAAGTAACTTGACATTATCACTGAAGACCAGCAATAATAATTTTCATTTTGATTACATAATAATGGAAATATATACATGTCAAAGTCAGACATGCCCCCTTGCCAGCTGTGATGCCTGGTTACTGGTTTAAACTTGGCCCAGGTTTTTAAAAGATTTTTGGTCAGCACACAAAAAGGATTCATGCTATTATTGTCCAAAACCACACTTTTCTAGGGCGTTTCCAAACTTTTGGAGGGCAGTGTATGTATATATGTATATGTATAATATAGTATCAGTCTGGCGAGTAAACAAAAAAAAATTACTAGCCAATGGCGATTCAGTTGCCAAGGTGTCCGTAGAGGGATGCTTTACAAAAAAAGGTAAAACAACGATGTTGTACAATTTTATAGTTGAAGGAGAAAACGAGATGGAGTTTTTTGCTCTACCCTACCTTTTTGAAGTACAAAGACGAAGAACTAACTGTGCGTAAACTTTCAAACATGATTGCGTAATGCGCGAAGACACGCATGTGCACTGCAGAGCTAGTGCAAGAGGAGCATTTGTGGTTAAAAAGTATATAAATGTACTTTTTTTTTTTTTATGACCAATCGTTTCACTAGATAAGACCCTTATTTCTCGGCTGGGATCATGTTAAGTCCTTTGAAGCTGCACTGAAACTGCAGTTTGGAACTTCAACCCATTGGCCACCACTGAAATCCACTACATGGAAAAATCCTGGAATGTTTTCCTCTACAAAACTGAATTTTCTATGCGACAAGAAAGATAGACATGAATATCTTGGATGACATGGGGGTGAGTAAATTATCAAGATGCTTTTATTCTGGAGGTGAACTACTTCTTTAATGAACAGGCTTCACAAGAAAGACCACTGGGTGGACCAGCTTGTTTTGCTGGGGAACAACACCACTGTGCTGATCCACCAACATAAACCCATATGAACCAGCATGGAATTTCAGTTTAGCTGGCCTACGCTGACCTTTTCAGCAAGTCATTCAACTAAGAACTTTCCTTATAGGAACAAAGGGATAGAAACTGGTCAGGAATGACATCTCTATTATCTCACTCATCTCCAGCTAAATCCTTCCTTATCTTTCACAATGTTTATCCCAAGGATGTGTTGGATGTGTTGGATGTGTTGGACATCTCTGCTTTGAGAATTGTGTTTATGACCCTGTTTAATGGGCAGATTTTGATCATGAGGAATGATCTATTTTGGGATTGAGTTGTGTGATGGAGATTAAAGGATATGACAGAGTCAGAGTCTTTATATGGACAACCTTTCAACTTTTTAAAGCAGTGGTTAACTAGTATGTGCTGTTTGCTATTTTAGCTTAATCTCTATTATGTTCTCTCTTAAGCTCTTCGGTTAGTGTGGTCAGCGTTTTAGTCAGATGCCAAAGCTTTGATATATTTTTTTAGCCTCACAAGATGAAAATAGAAAACTTTAAGGGGGTACGTTTGATTTGTAGTCATGTTAAATATTCACAACAGAGCAGCAATGTTTCACCGTGTGTATACACTACCAGTCAAACGTTTTTGATTTTTAATGCTTTTTAAAGAAGTCTCTTTTGCTCACCAATCCTGCATCTGTTTGATCCAGAGTATACAGCAAAAACAGTAAAAAGCACCCAGCAGAGTGGATCATTTTACAGTTTAAGTTTTTTTGATTTATGTCTTAAATTTTCTGGACATGTTCTGGCCTAAAAGTTGAGAATTGCCTAAAATGTCAGATTTTTAGCTTTGTTTTGATCTGTTATACACTACCAGTCAAAAGTTTTTGAACAGTAAGTTTTTTTTAAAGAAGTCTCTTCTGCTCACCAAGCTTGCATTTGTTTGATCCAAAATTAATTTTTTACTATTTAAAATAGCTACTTTCTATTTGACTATATTTTAAAATACAATTTATTCCTGTGATTTCAAAGCTGAATTGTTAGCATCATTACTCCAGTGACACGATCCTTCAGAAATCATTCTAATATTAAGATTTACTGCTCATAAAACATTTATTATTATGTTGAAAACAGCTGATCAGAATTTTTTTCAGGTTTCTTTGATGTATAGAAAGTTCAGCAGAACAGCATTTACCTGAAATAGAAATCTTTTGTAACATTATAACTTTATCATCACTTTTAATCGATTTAAAGCATGCTTGCTAAATAAAAGTATTAATTTCTATTATTTCTTTCCAAAAAAAAAAAAAAACTGACTTCAAGCTTTTGAATGGTATAAATGGTGGTAATTTTACAAATGTAATGTTACAAAGCTTTTTATTTCAGAAAAATGCTCATCTTTGGATCATCTTTCTATTCACCAAAAATCCTAAACAAAACATATTTATCTGTTTTAAACAGTAATAAAAATAATAGTAATAATAATAAAATCTGCATATTAGAATGATTTCTGAAGGATCATGTGACACTAAAGGCTGAAGTAATGATGCTGAAAATGTAGCTTTGCATGACAGGAATAAATTACATTTTTAAATATATTGAAATAGAAAACTGTTATTTTAAATAGTAAAATTATTTCAAAATTGTACTGTTTTTGCTGTACTTGGAATCAAGGCTTGGTGAGCAGAAGAGACTTCCTTAAAAAAAGCATTAGAAGTCTTGCTGTTCAAAAACTTTTGATTGGTAGTGTAAACTAATTGTACTTAAAAAAAGAATCGTGTTTGCTTTATATTTGGTAATATTTGTGTAACTTTTTAAAGACTCAGTTCAAGTTTCTGAGGAATTCCATAAAGAATTTCCCAGATGTTACAGAGCATTTTTTCAGTCAACTCCCAGTCAGACAGACTCCGCCCCCCACCGCAGCTGATTGGCTGTTCCTCCTCTTTATATCTCCAGACATGAAGGGTGCTGTAGTAAACATAGCTGCTCTCACATACATGCCTGTATCATCTTAAATCATCTACATTTCAACTTAGCCACCTGTTACCTCAACAAGCAATGGCTGCCTTCGTGTCGGTGAGTTCAGTTCCACAGAATGATACTAGATTAGGTAGTTTTAACTTTGTGCAGTTCCCTCTGAAAAACTAACTCATAGTAAGTAATGCAACAGTAACCATATGTATAGCATTTTAAAATCAGCTACTTAAAGGTTTATACTGTTGTGCACAACTACTATTAAAATTGGGGTCAATAAGATTTTAATGTTTTTAAAAAGTCTCTATTGCTTACCAAAGCTGTGTTTGTTTGAAAAGAAATTCAGTAAAACAGTAATGTTATGAAATCTAATTATAATGTAACTTTTGTATTCTAAAATATATTTTTTTTGTTTCTCAGGATTCTTTAAATATGCATTTTAAAAGTACTGCATTTATTTGAAATAGAAATTATAAAGACATTATAAATGTCTTTAGTGTCACTTTTGATAAATTTTTCGTTCTTGCAGAATGAAAGTATTCATGTCTTTAAGCTAAAATTGTATGTCAGAGGAGTATAAAGAATATTATAGTGCGTGTATATAGTCATGTGTCAGAGGGGAAGTTTGGAAGTGTCAGTGGTTGGTCAGCTTAATTTAGTGCTAGTCTCTGGCAGCTTCTAGCTGTATGGCTGGCATGTGTTCAGTGTACTTGTGGCCTGTACCTTGCTGTATATAGAGCTCACGTTCATACACAATGTGTGAAATACTAGAGATAAGTGTTCCTAAGTGCCAGCCATCATGGTATAAACTTGGCAAAACAGTATAACATAAAAAGCAAGATATTTAATGTGTTTGTTTTACCATTTTATTTGTGTTAATCAATGAATTTCATTGCTGTTGTGTTTGATTTGTGCAATTTTGTCTGGGATTCTAGTCAGCGTGAAAGGATTGGGCAATCAACTTTGTTTTTGTAAACTGAGAGACTGAAATACTTGGCTGTCCACACTATTAAATTCCAAATATTGTTCATACCAGTATAATGATTTCACTTTCAAGATCCAGAGTAGTTATTCTATTTTTGTATTGTTATTTTAACATAAATTTTTAAAATCTATCTATAATTTTATGTACAAACTTTGTCATCAGGGGAAAAACTGCAAATATCATATCTCCATTATAAAATTAAGCATGTACACTACCAGTCAAAAGTTTTTGAACAGCAAGATTTTTAATGTTTTTAAAGAAGTCTCTTCTGCTCACAAAGCCTGTATATATTTGGTCCAAAGTACTGCAAAAGCAGTTAAATTTTAAAAAATATTTTTACTATTCAAAATGACTGTTTTCTATTTGAATATATTTTAAAGTGTAATTTATTCCTGTGATTTCAAGCTGAATTTCAGTCACATGATCCTTCAGAAATCATTTTAATATTATTTTTAAATCTCAGAAAAGTCATAGGAATGCTGTCAAGACGTATTTTATTATTTTACCACCATTTAACCATGATGCTTTCTTCTCTTAGATGGCAACGTGTCACACCTGTAATAAGATGTCCAGACAACCTGGAATGAATCGGGAGCTTTTGGTCACCTTGTCGAAGAGCCGAAGTACCCCAGGAAGTGTCGGCAAACAAAAAACTCCACAGTCAGTTAAAAGGTCTACTCCAAAATCTGTGGTAAACAGAACGCCAAGTAGCACACCGAGGTAAGTTACTCTTGGTTCGCGTATATATAACATATCGGCATAGCATGAGCCTTTAGCTCAGCTTTTAAAACTATTTATGCAATCCTTTCTTTCCTCAGGTCAGTATCGTCAAACCCTAGCTCGTCGTCATCAAAGTCAGGTAGTGCAAAGTCTTCACCTTTCGCCCGCCTCAAGAAGATCCTTATGCTGGAAGACAAACAGCAGAGCAAGAAAGTTGGTCTGAAGGACTTCCTCTCATCTCTCTGAAGACCTCAGGGCCGTTATAATGAAAGACTCTAGCCCACTTTAAGTGGAGCTGCTGGAATTCAGAGCATGAAGCTTGATGAGGATGACCATCGCTTCTCCTTGTGTTAATACAGTGCCACCTAGTGGAGGAGTCATTATAACCTTGGTTACGTTGAAGGGCAGGGTTGTTTTAAACAGAACGTCTCCTTTGCTTCTATCAAGTATGTGTTTCTGAATCCTTGTGGATGAGTGGCATCAAAAATGTCCTTTTGTTGAGGAGTGTTAACTTGTGCTACAGAACCATGCTGTGACTTTTGTATTTGTTTTTTTTTTTTAATTTCTCATTTTATGATCACATATATTGTTCGTTTTTGTACGAGAAAGATAACTTTTATATGTTTGTGTGTTTAATGTTCATTTTGTACACTTGGATTTGGTTCACTGATATAAAAAGAATTGTCTTTACATTTTACACTGATTTTTTTTTTTTTAATACTCATCCAAAATTTGTGCTGGTTGTTTACATTTGATGGCGTATTTGCCTTCAAACTATGTAGCAAAGACCAAAAATATTTCATACTGACTATTCTCAGTACAATTACAAAAGAAAGGTGATGTTTTTGTCTTGTTTGATCTTTGACAGTTCCTTTTCAATAAAAGTAAAATTAAAAAGTTTGTCTGTTTATTTAGTCCAAATAGACATTAAAAAAAATTTCTGACTTTAAACTGTATTATAATAGATTTTTAAAATAAATATTGATGTAGAAACACGTTGTGTGTTAAAGTACATGATAAAGCTGGAATCAGAAAATAAAACTTGATTTATAAATGTATAGCATAAGCATCGGAAGAGACACTACCAGTCAAAAGTTTTTGAACAGTAAGATTTTTAATGTTTTTTTAAAGAAGTCTCTTCTGCTCACAAGGCCTGCATTTATTAAAAAAATAGGAAAAATATTTGTACTATTTAAAATAGCTGTTTTCTATTTATATATATTTTAAAATATAATTTATTCCTTTTTATCAAAGCAAAATTTTCAGAATCATTACTCCAGTCTTCAGTGTCATGTGATCCTTCAGAAATCATTCTAACATGCTGATTTGCTGTTCAAGAAACATGTATTATTATTATCATTATTATTAGTATCAATATTTAAAACAGTTGAGTAATTTCTTTCAGGATTTTTTGATGAATAGAAAGATACAAAGATCAACATTTATCTGAAATAAGCTTTTGTAACATTATACCATTCAAAAGCTTGGAGTCAGTATCAGTTTTTTTGTTTTTTTTTTCTTTTTGGGAAAGAAATTATAGAAATTAATACTTTTATTTAGCAAGGACGCTTTAAATTGATCGAAAGGGATGTTTAAGACATTTGTAATACTACAAAAGATTTCTATTTCAAATGCTGTTCTGCTAAACTTTCTATTCATCAAAGAAACCTGAAAAAATTTTACTCAGCTGTTTTCAACATTATAATAATAATAAATGTTTTTGAGCAGCAAATCAGAATATTAGAATGATTTCTGAAGGATCATGTGACTGGAGTAATGATGGTAATTCAGCTTTGAAATCACAGGAATAAATTACATTTTAAAATATATTCAAATAGAAAATGGTTGTTTTACATAGTAAAAATATTTTACCGTTTTTTTTTTTTTTTTTTTTTTTTTTTTTTGTACCTTGTATAAATATAATAAATGCAGGCTTGGTGAGCAGAAGAGACTTTTTTAAAAATCATTAAAAATCTTTTCTAGCTTATCTATTATTATTATTATTGTTATTATTATTATTATTATTGAGTAACATTAACATGCAATATACACGTTTTCCTTTAACTGCAAATGTTGAACATTTTACAATTATGCTTACAAAAACTAAAACAGAAAAAAGGGAAACACCGATATATATAGAGAAAAAACAAATAAATCAAATCAAAAGTGCCAGGAGGTAATAGTATTTTTATATATGCTTAATTTATATATATGTATATATATATATATTAAATAAATAATTTCTTAGTCAAAGAATGCGGTAAAAATGTGAGGAAAATTCCAAAAACTCTTATGCAGTCAGTGTGTAGCCTAACTTCAGTCAACAAAAACATTAAGTTGTTTTTTATTAGTAAACTTGCATTTATGAATGTGTACATTTTTTTCCATAAAAGTGAGAGAGGTTTTAAAATGAATATTTTCACTGATAGATAAATCTCAATAAAACTTTTTTTATTGCTGAAAACAAGAACATACAAATCAATACAAAAATACAAAACATCAACAAAAATGAAACTTGTAAAAGACAATAACAACAACAATAATAAAACAGTCCAAAAATACAATAAATAATAAAAGAAATACAAATGAAGTAAGGGCCATTGTTTTACATAAGGTTCTCTACACAAAAACTTTAAGTGCAGAACAAATTCTAACAGTCTCCATTGCTTTCTTATTAGTAGATAATGAAATCAAATGAATATAATTGTCCATATCTCTTAGAAAGACCACAAAGACAGGTTTACAGTTTGATAATTTGCACTTGTGAATGTAAAATTTGCTTAAGAATATACTTTAATAATAAAATAAATACTTTCTTTAGTGGGGTCTGAGTCAGAGTACCCAAATATAATATTTCTCATTTGTAAAGAAAATTCTGGCAAAATCTTCAACTTAACAAAAGCACCAATATCATCACACCAAAACTCCTGAGTATAGTGACATGACCAAAACAAGTGTTCCACAGTTTCATCAGCATCAAACAAAAGGAACTGAATAGTTTTGACGTCAATGCGACTTTTATTTTGACATCTCGTACTAATCCACTGATCGCGCTCTTTCACCCGGAAGTGGTCAAACGCTAATATGTGCCTTTACAGTCGTTATTACCCTAAAAGCTTAACTTTTTGGACATAATGTGTGGTTAAATATTTAGAAGAAAGTATCCCTGACGAATGTACAATGTCAGACCGCAAACGAAGCCGAGAGCACCACGAGGACAGACATGAACGAAAGAAACACAAGGAGTCAAAACAAGATGAAGACAAATACAAACACCAAACCAAAAAACTGATTCACGAGGTGCAGAAGCTCAAGCATGTGGAGACATTGTGAGTATTTTCTGTATAATGCTTTTGAAGAGAGTTTTCATAATCTGAACATCTGGAGTTTTATGCTATCACAAAAGGTGCTCGTTTGTCCTGTGTGTATTTTATGACTTTCTTTTCATTTTCCCTTTCAGCTATGAAAATCCTCCCCCTGGGTTCATAAAGGTTTGCACGTGGCTTGAAGTGTTGTCATTAAATTCTCTTTTACAATATGTGATCCGAGAGTGTGTAAATGCTTTAGAAATAAGCTTTCAGGTGAGCATTTTGCAATACATGCAGGACTGCTTTTGCAGGAAGAGGATGACAAACCAGAAGACTGTATTCCTGATGCCCCTGGTAATGAGGACGCCAGGAACTTTTTGGCTCATGCTCCTACCAAAGGACTGTGGATGCCTCTGGGGAAAGAGGTGAAGGTCATGCAGTGTAAGCAAGCGTTCAGATGCCTTCACTTCACTCTAGTCATGTTTTAGCATTTACAGTGTCCATGAAGGTCATTGAGAAATCTTAAGTGCACAAACATTGTGTGTAGGCTGGAGATGTAAGAGGTACGGCCACAGAACAGGAGACAAAGAGTGTCCTTTCTTTATCAAAGGCAACCAGAAACTGGAGCAGTTCAGAGTGGTGAGTAACACAGATGCCCTACTTTTATAGTGCTGCAGTCAAAAGTCATTTATTTAAAAGCATGCACAGTACCCTGATTTTATCAAATGGCCTTACATCCCTGGTCAAAAAAACAGCATATGCTGGTTAGGTATGTTTTGGTGCTGGTTTATGCTGGTCCTTGACCAGCAACATAACCAGCAAAGGACCAGCTTAAACCAGCATCAAAACATACCTAACCAGCATATGCTGTTTTTTTGACCAGGGATATACAAGATTTGGACTGTGAATTTGAGATTGAGATGTGAAGTAGCAGGTGGCTGATATTCAGATTTCTAATACATAACCGAACTCTTGCATTTTTTTATTTTTTATTTCTGGTTTACATATGTTATTTTCTGCCACTGAATAAAAAATAAAAAAGGTAATTGCAGCTGTTTATCTCACAATTCAGAATTTTTTTTCTTGCAGTGTCAAGTTAATTTTTTTTTCTCAGAATTGTGAGATATGAACTCACAATTGCAAGTAATAAAGTCAGAATTGCAAGACAAACTTTCAATTCTGATAAATAAAGTCGCAGTTCTGAGAAGTAACATCAGAATTGTGAGATATGAACTCACAATTGACTTTTCTTTCTCAGATTGCGAGTTAAGTTGGAATTGTGAGGTCTTTTTTCCCCCTCAAAATTGAACTT
This sequence comes from Labeo rohita, assembly GCF_022985175.1. Taxonomy (NCBI): domain Eukaryota; kingdom Metazoa; phylum Chordata; class Actinopteri; order Cypriniformes; family Cyprinidae; genus Labeo; species Labeo rohita. Next base: position 12,983,423 of record NC_066887.1, on the reverse strand, counting down.
TATAACTTGCATTTGCGAGTGTATATAACACAATTCTGAAAAAAAGTCAGAATTGTGAGATATTAACTTGCAATTGCAAGAAAAATGTCAGAATTGCTGTTTTTATCTTGCCAGAATTAAGTTTATATCATGCAGTTCTGACTTTAAAATAGTCAGAATTGTTTTATCTTACAAATCTGACTTTTTAACTCACAATTGCGAGTTTATATTCCTCAACTCTGAGAAAAAACTCAGAACTGCAAGATATTAACTCGCAATTGCAAGAAAAGTCAGAATTTCAAGATAAAAACTCACATTTGCGAGAAAAAGTAAGAATTGTGAGAGGAAAAAGTCACAATTCTGACTTTCTCACAACTGAGTTTATATCACGCAGTTCTGCAGAAAAAAAAGTCAAAATTGTACGTTTATATCATGCATTTTAGACTTTATAATTCGCAATTGAGAGTTTATATCATGCAATTCTGAAAAAAGACAGAATTGTGAATTTATATCTCACAATTCTAAGTAAAAAGTCAAATTACAAATATAAAATCACAATTGTGAGTTTATTACACAGTTCTGAAAGTTAACTGCATGATATAAACTCACAATTGTGACTTTTTCTCACAAATGTGAGATTGTATCTCAAAATTCTGGCTTTTTTCTTGCAGCTGCGAGTTTATATCTCACAATTCTGACTGTATAACTTGCAATTGCAGTAGAGGGAAAAAAAGTCAATTGTACGTTTTTATATTTCTCGAAATCGTGAGTTTATATTACACAATTCTGACTTTATAACTAGAATTGTTTTTATCACGCAGCTCTTATCAGAATTGTGTGTCATCTTACAATTCTGACTTAATTTCTCAGAATTGCGAGTTTATATCTAGCAATTCTGACTGTGTAACTCAATTCTGATTAAAAAAAAAGTCAGAATTGCGAGATCAAATTCGCATTTGCAAGAACAGTCACAATTGTGAGTTTATATCATGCAGTTAACTGCAATTCTTTATTTCTCGCAAGTTTATATCACGCAGTTCTGACTTCATCTCTCAGAATTGCAAGTTTATATCTCTCAATTCTGACTTTATAACTAGAATTGTTTATATCACCCAATTCTTAGAAAAAAAGTCAATTGTGAGTTATCTCGCAATTCTGGCTTAATTTCTCAGAATTGCGAGTTTATATCTCATAATTCTGATTTGGAAATCGCAATTGAATGTTTATATTTCTCAATTCAGAGAAAAAAAGTCAGAATTCCAAGATATAAACTCACATTTGCAAGAAGAAAAGTCCAGATTGTGAGTTTTATTTCCACAATTCCTTATTACTTACAAGTTTTTTTCACGCAGTTCTGACTTTATAACTAGAACTGTGAATTTATATCACTCATTTCTGAGAAAAAAAAGTCAGAATTGTGAGTTTGTATCACGCAATTCTGACTTAATCTCTCAGAATTGCAAGTTTATATCTCTCAGTTCTGACTTTATAACTTGCAAGTGCTAGTTTATATCCCTCAATCCTGAGAAAAAGTCAGAATTGTGAAGTTTTTATATTTCTCACAATTGTGAGTTTATATCACACAGTTCTGACTTTATAACTAGAATTGTTTATATCACGCAATTCTTAGACAAAAGTCAGAATTGAGAGTTTATATCTCATAATTCTGGCTTTGCAACTCGCAATTGAATGTTTATATCTGTCAATTCTGAGAAAAAAGTCAAAATTGCGAGAAAAAGTCAGAATTGTCAGATGCAAAAAAAGTCAGAATGGTGAGTTTTTATCTCGCAATTCTGACTTGATTTCTTGCGACTGTGAGGTTGTTGCACAGTTCTGAAAAAAAAGAGTCCGAATTATGTTAGAAGTCAACCTTTTTTGTTTGTTATTCAGTTTCCATACATTTTTTTTTCTCCTTTATCTGACCATTAAAATGAAAACATGTATATTTTTTTGCTTTCTGCACTTTTAAAACACAACACTTAAGTATGTACATACATGTTTTGTCCAGGGTAGTTTTAAGCCTTTTTGCAAAGAAAGTTCAGTACTTTTGGGAAAATATGACTCCAATCATATCAGTGGCCTAAAAAAAGAAGCTGATTTATTTCCATAGAGCACTGGTATCCCTCCTATTATCAGACTCTTTCATTCGCACACAACTAAAAACTTTTACTTTTGTGTGGTATTGTATCCAAGCCATTAGGTGGCAGTGTAATTCCAAGATGACTGCCATATAGACAGGTTAACATAAACAATTAACTGTAGCTTTAAAACTATAAAATATTTGACTTCCATTGCCAGTTTGTTAGAATAGTAATATGTTGAACCTGAGTTGTTTGTGAAGGTTTATACAATTTCTGTGATTCTTTAATAGGCGCACGAGGATCCAATGTACGATATCATCCGTGAAAACAAACGCAATGAAAAAGAGACAAGGTACGTCAAGCTCTCTGCCATGTTGCGTTTAAATTACACTCAGAATCAATAAGGGCAGACCTGATTTACACTATCGTTCAAAAGTTTGAAAGCAATACAATTTTTTTGTATATTTGAGAGAAGTTTATGCTCACCAAGACTGCATTTATTTTCTCAAAAATACGGTAAAACTGAAATATTATTGCAATTTGAAATAACTGTTTTCTTTTTTAATATATTTTGAAATGTCGTTTATTTCTGTGATGCAAAGCTCAATTTTTCAGCATCATTACTCTTTCTTATTATTATCTCTTATTATTATCAATGTAGAAAACATTGCTGCTATATATTTTTGTGAAAACCCTGAAACATTTATTTCAGGACGCTTTGATAGTTTAGCAAAACAGAATTCATTTGAAATATAACTTATTTTTGAACAATTTAATGTGCCTTTGTTAAATAAATACATTCATTACTTTTTAAAAAATGTTCTGACCCCAAACTTTTGAACGGTTGTGTCTGTATATGAGATGAAGAGCTTTTAATAAAGCTCAGCCTCTGCTAGATCTGCTTATTAATAAAATATTTGGCGTGTTGAGGTCTCTCAGAGGCCAGTGTTGATGAATTGTGTCATTTCAACAAAAGAAGGCTGTTGCAAATGATTATGTAACTCTTAACTCCACTGTGATTATCCTCTGCTGTGTGGTGACAAGAGCTCTTGCTACATGGGAGTAATTAGAAACCGTTATGTGGGATGTAAACCCATTGTGGGCCGTTTTGACGGGTGATTTTTTTTTCATACATTGCTGAGCTCCACATTTATGCCACAGCACTGTTAATAAACATTTCCCCAGGGTTTGGCGATTTGAATTTTTCAGCAGGATGCTGGAAAACAAGGAGTAGCTTGTTAAAAAACACTTGAAAGTCAGAAGTCAGTCGCTGTAACACTGATGCAGTCTTCACAGCATGTAGTGAATGAAAGCAAATCTGAAGCGGGGCTGTGCGGTTCCCAAGGATACACAGCTCTGTTAGAGGATGTGAACCCTCTGAACAGCAGTGATCTGATGAATTGTTAATAGTTTCAGGTCAGTGTGGCAAAAGCTGTCAGAAGGTGCTTATGTTTTCTGCTTTCTATTCAAACTGATAGCAGTTGAATTGAGTTGAAGATAATAAAGCTCTTATTTGAAATAAGCTGAATGAATCCAGTTGCTCAAAGGTGGAGTGTCTAATTTCTGTGACACTAGCGCCACCAAAAGGATTTGCACAGATTATGACCAAAATGTATTTAATTTGTGGTAAGCACATTTATGAGACAGAAAAATTATTATTATTACAAATATTATTAATGTATTAATGTATTAATATTATAATATTATAATCAGCTATAATATTATATAATATTATAGCTGATTATATTATATTAATATTTATTTATTAATATTATATTATATTATATTATATTATATTATATAAATTATATATGTATTTTTTAGCATTACCTTTTATGATTTGGTATAAACCATGTGGTTTATAGTTGGTAAAAGGAAATAAAATTCTATATATATACACACACACACACACACACACACACACACACATATATTTGGTATAAAATAAACAAAATAAAAAAAAAAAACATATTAAAAAAGACATATTAAATAATATTAATATTATTAAATAAATATAATTGTTTAGCATTGATGATTTTATGATTTGGTATAAACCACATATAATTGGTTTATATTTGGTATAAATAAATAAGTAATATGTTATATTTGTTATATATTAAATAAAAATACAATTATATATTAAATAATATTAATATTATATATTAAATACAAATAAATACAATATATATATATTTTTTTGCATTACCTTTTATGATTTTGTATAAACCATATATAATTGGTTTATATTTGATATAAGCAAATGAAATGAATAAATAAATATAAATAAATAAGTAATTTTTTAGCATTGCCTTTAATGATTTGGTGTAAACCATATATAATTGGTTTATATTTGGTGTAAGTAAATAAAATAAATAAATAAATATAAAAATAAAATTACATTTTAAACAAACAAAAAATAAAATGTATATTATTTTAGCATTGCTTTTTTATGTTTTGGTATAAACCATATATAATTGGTTTATATTTGGTATAAATAAATAATTTATTTATAAATAAAATTCTATATTAAATAATATTAATATTATATATTAAATAACAAATATATAATTGTTTTTTGCATTGCCTTTTATGATTTGGTATAAACCATATGTAATTTAGTATAGGTAAATGAATGAATGAATGAATGAATAAATAAATAAATAAATGAATGAATAAACAAATTTTATTATATTTTTTTATTATATAATAAATAAATAAAAGTAAATACAAAATATATAATTTTCTTTTGCATTGTCTTTTATGATTTTGTATAAACCATATATAATTGGTTTATATTTGGTATTAATAAAATAAATAAATAAAAATAGATATTAAATAAATAAATAAATAAATATATTTATTTAGCAAGCTTTTATGATTTGGTATAAACCATATATAATTGGTTGATATTTAGTGTAGATCGATAGACAGATAGATAGATATTTTTTGACAACATTTTCCTTTTACCAAAATTTAAATTTACAGTCTTTACTTATTAATCTGGAATAGTACTATTTTAAAGGAGATGTGTTTAGTTTTAATGTTCAGTGTTGTTTTCTATAAAGAGATTGTTAGATTGATAGTTTTATTGTGTCTTTATTGTCAATGTATTACAGTATTGTGCATGCAAAGTTTATTTTAATGTGTCTTTTGTTTTCACTGTAGGATCCAGCAGTTGAAACAGCTGCTTCAAGACACCACCTCTGACTCTGACTCTGACTCCACCTCATCTTCCTCTGCCTCCTCCGATCACACCCGGAAGAAGAAGAAGAAGAAAAAGGAGAAGAGGAAGAAAGAAAAGAAGAAACACAAGAAGAAAAAGAAGAAGCACAAGGCCAAGGCTAGCGATGACTCAGACACCGATTGAAACAAGCCCATTGGTCTGGGCGTCTCAGTGCTCATAGAATCTCATAAGGTCTGCAGTGGTGTGTCAGCCCTATCCAGTATACACAGGAAGCTTCCCATCAGTTCCCCAGGCCATCTTCAGATCTGCTTAATAATGCATGGATGCATTTAATCCCCTCTGCCGCATGGAATGCTTAGGATACGTGCATCTCGATCAGATTTCCTATAGCTGGTCCTTATCAGACTGTTAACACTTTGACTTTCTGAATGTATGTTGATTAACATTTTGAGAATGTGTCATTGTGAGAGCTTATGATACATGCCATCTGCTGTCGTGAACAGTGACGTCCATAAGTGTCATGTGAATAAATCAACGACTATGGCTTTTTGGCCTTTACAACTTCTTTTTTATGGTAATCTGATGTTTCTAAAGAGGTCTAGGCATTTATAGGTTCTTCCTATAAATCTCAAATTACATGTGTGAATTCACGTCCTCTATTTCCGTCGTGTTTGGGACATCTGCATCTGGTCGTGATACGTAAGCGCAGCCAATTAGCACCTTTTGAAGGGCTGACAATGGTTTGCACATTTACATCACGAGAGAGGCGGATCGAGAGGGGGGAAGATGCATTTGCTTTGATCTTGTCACTCGTCGCTGAAATCCGGAGTCCCGCGGTTGTCGTTGGAGTACATGTACCATTTTGTACCAAGATAAATAGTGCATCACATCATCAAAGGAGCTCTGTATAGTGCTGCTTCAATTAGCGACTATTTAAATGTGTGACAAGAAAACGATGAATTGTTCGTAAATATTCATTTTAATAATATAAATATTAAATCAGCTTAATGCAGTCTATGACTGACTGTCAGGGCTGTTTTTTTTCTTCTCTCAGATGAAGTCATTAGCTTGCTCTGATCTTTAGAATGTGTTTGTACTGGTAATAAAAGCTGGATTCTCATATTTCCTTTTTAGTTCTTCTCTTTTCATTGTATCTCTCTTTGTTCTGATCTGGCCAGGGCCATTAGAAACGTGTGTGTATGTGACATGTTCCCTTTTTATCTGACAAACTGTGAATCTCACAAACGAGTTCCCCATTGTTCAGCTCTATGCTTTGTTGAATCGCTGTTTTAAAATTTGATTAGCTATAGATGTTTAATCAAACAAGACGAGTGTAATTTAAAGCGTAATTGTGAGAAAATTCCAGCATATAGATGTTCTGCCTACTATTTTTGTTTAAATATGTATAAAGTATATTTATTTACACACTACCAGTCAAAAGTTTTTGAACTGTAAGATTTTTTATGTTTTTTAAAGAAGTCTCTTTTGCTCACCAAGCCTGCGTTTGATCCAAAGTGCAGCAAAAACAGTTTTTTTAAATATTTTTACTTTTTAAATGAACTATTTTCTGTTTGAATATATTTTAAAATCGAATTTATTCCTGTGATAAAATCTACATTTTCAGCATCATTACTCCAGTCTTCAGTGTCACATCATCCTTCAGAAATCATTATAATATGCTGAATTGCTGTTCAAGAAGGAATTTTTAATAATAATAATAATAATAATTAAATCTGAGTAAAAATCAGAATATTAGAATGATTTCTGAAGGTAGTGATTGGAGTTAAATGCTAAACAATTCAGCATCAATCACAGAAATAAATTACTTTTTAAAATATATTCAAATAGAAAACAGTTATAATAGTAAAAAGAATTCTTATTTAAATAGTACAAATATTTCAGAATTGTACTGTTTTTTCTGTACAAATAAATGCAGGCTTGGTAAGCAGAAAAGATTTCTTTAAAAAAAAGCATGAGAAATCGTACTGTTCAAAAACTTTAGACTGGTTATATATATATTATTAGTACACTTGTTATAAAACGTTATAACAAGTGACAAAAATGTCATATATTTATATATAATTTTTGACTTTTTATTTTGTGTTTATATACATATATATATATATATATATATATATATATATATATATATGACAATGCTTAGTAATTAACAAAATTACAATTTTCTCAAATAAATTTTTTTAATTTATATATATATATATATATATGTATTAAAAAAGAAAAAATATATATTTAAAAATAAAAAGCTAAATTATTTATGTATAGGCTATACATAAATAATTTAGCTTTTTATTTTTAAATATATATTTTTACCTTTTAAATTTATTTAAATATGTATAAAAACGTTACATACACACACACACACACACATATATATATATATATATAATTTACATTTTTTTAGTTAGTATAAAACATGTTATAAAATAAATGACAAAACAGTCATATATTTATGTTTAATTGTTAACTTTTTTATTTTGTGTGTGTGTGCATATATGTATGTGTGTATATATATATATATATCTATATATATATATTAAAAACATTTTTATTGTCAATTTAAGCTTACTTTAAGTACTTCAAGTTTGTTTATTATAAAGCATTGTCATATATAATAATATAATATCATTTTGCCTTTTTTCTAATAACTTTTTGGTTACACATAAATAGGTTTGTTCATCATCTTCTAAGGTGAAATTTCAGAAAAATATACTTTCAATAAGCATCAAGCACAAGGATCGTGCACAGAAATCATATTTGATTTAATCATCAGCGCAGTTTTTATAATGCAGGGCATGGAGTTGTTTTTCAGCAGTTTCATTTCCTGCAGAACTAGAGTTGTTCATCATTTCGCACAGTCTGTAGAAAAATCCGAAGCATGTCACAGCATTCAGAGAGGAGCTGAGGCAGAGACTGACCCATGATGTGTATTTGCATAATGGTTTTTATATAGAGACAAACTAAAGGTAACATCACCTCTGCAGTCATGGACTTCAGTGCTGTGACATTGCATTGAGACTGGATTTTGGTTTACATAATCTTTCACACCATGTGCTTCGCTTAGCTAAATTCTAGACATTCTTTGAAGGCTTTTATAGAATTGCATCCTCTCTAATCATCAAAATGGAGTAAGCAAATGATGTCAGCATGGGATGGTTAATACATCACCTTGTGTGGGACAGATAATCTATTGCCTGTGTGGGTGGACATTGTGAGGATGTTAAAGTCTGATGGACAGATATTTACAAAATGCCAAATATGCCCTGAAGACTAATGGCCGGGCAGTGATGTTCCGGTTTAATCCCATTTTCTTCCTTTTCTGTAGACAAAGACTTGCTGGTGTTAATTAAAGTCTTCGAAAAATATTTAATTAGATATTTTAAATATTTATAATCATTCATCCTCAGATGATAAATTCTGCATAAATCATGAAGCTTAATTTATTTATGAAAATTAAAGGAAACAGAAAGCAAGAAGAATTTAAGAAATGATTTTAAACATGCCAGTCATGTTTAGATATTAGATTCACAGTGACAGAAAATAATGAACTATTTGCAGTATTTACAGGAATTAAGCAGACATTTTTTTTTTTTTTTTTTTTTTTTTTACAAAAAGCAATTTTTAAAAAATTTTATTTAATAAAAATGATCAAAAGCCATTGATTCGGGGATATTTAAAACGTAAATATTAGATTTTTTAAATTTATTCTATTTAAATTTATTTAAATTCAATTGTATTAATTCAAACAATTACTTATTTTCTGTCTTTCTGATTATCTGCTCCAACCTAACATATAATAATGATAGTTAATATTCTTAATAAAATACACCAAAGTGTTGCAGAGAATTTTTTTAACATTTTATGGACGTTATACGTCTTATACACTATGTATTTAAAATAATAGCTGAAAAATATTTTATATCAAGAAGCAAAAACCTCACAATCAAGACATAAACTAGACTAGACGGAGAAAACACCCTGATGCGCTTTTATCTGTCTATTGAATGACCAGGATTTACGGTGCTGTGATTGGTGGATGTCTGAAGCAGCGGGGCCAATCATGAGCCGGGAGGAGGAGGAAAGAGGAAGTGAAAACAACATCAGCACTATCTATCTAGTGCGCTAGAGAAAGGGAGGGAGCGTGCGACTGCAACAAACTCCCAAACATCAGTCCCTGGAAGGAGGAAAAGTCGTCTCGCCGCTTCAGGTTCGTACGTTTTATTTCGCGTATCCGACACGTCTGATGTTGATCTGTTGTCGGTGCGACCACAGGCCGGTTCGTGCTGTTTCGTTCTTGCTGGTTGAAGTTTAAACGTTTAGTGTGCAGTAGTAAAGACAGTCATGAATAGCCCCTCTATTGAGCGCGGACAGATTGCAGCGGGTGGAGAGTTTGACAGAGCTCGGTGCATGACTGACTGTGCTTTACTTCACGCGTGTTTTATTCCACACACGCACTCGAACTTGCAATAAAGACTGAGAGGTCAAAAGAGTGTCACAGACATCAGTAGTTTCATTTTACGACTGATCGTGTTCAACAGTGTTCAGCTGAGAATGGTGTGAGTTCTGCACAATGACAATGACTTCTCTATTGTCTTTGTAGGAAAGAACACAAAAATAGAAAAGGAACATCTGTTATGTACTTTAACATTTATTGTGTTTATTATACGATTTTTGTTTAATGGAAGACCCTCGTGAATTTTAGAATACGACTTTCGCTTGGGTTTTTATTAAAAGTGACTGCGTGAAATAAAGGTCCAGTTAAAGGAGCAGTCACCCTAATTCTGTCATCGTTTACTCCTTTAGCCTTAATATTATGTATATCGCTCGCTCTCGTGCTGTTACAAACCCGAATGGGTTACTTTCTTTAGTTCGACACAAAAAAGAGATGTGAGACAAAATAATAGTCTCACTCTCAGTCACTATTTACTTTCATTTTGACGTTAAAGTGAACGGTGACTGAAGCTGTCAGTCTTTTGCCTAACATCTTCTTTTGTGTTCAACGGACGAACAAACGTGAGTAAACGATGACCGATTTTACATTATTGGGTAAATTTTAAATAATCCATGGCAGGTTATATACATATATTTTTAATGAACAGTCCCTTTAAATGCTGATAACTGACACTCGATTTAATTAATATAATAAATGTAGCTATAGCGTGTTTTTCATTTAAATGAAATAACCGTTATCTCACTTAGGACTGTAAAATGTAGACATTTGAAAGAAAGTTATGTATGGCCTTGGTATTAACATGATTCATACAAAAATTGACTGTTATAAAGAACTCAGAAACACTGAATGACAGTGTTTAGCATTCACTAGCGGATTTACTATAATTTTACTCAGTAAACCACAAATATCTACAAAGAAATGTCAAGTAACATCAGGGTTGCCAGGTTTTCACAACAAAACCCGCACACTTGCTACTCAAAACTAGCCCTGTCGTGTTTCGAAGGGGGTCCCTGGTAAAAAAAAACGTGTTCCGTGGGGTAAAATACATGTTTTTTGGTGGGGTTCCCCTGGAAAATTTGCATTTCATGGGCTAAATATCACATTATTGGGGTAGCTTTAACCCACAGACATGAAAAACAACTCACAGCAGCTATATTAAAGTAGCCCAACTCTGCAGGAAAACTGCGGACTTGGCAACGCTGAGTAACATGTTAAATTAAATGTGACATTTGTGAAGTAGATAGGTTAATATTTTCCTGTAAAACATACTTCAGTATTTCTGTTGTATTAACAACTTGAAAAAGTCTTTTTTTTTTTACAGTGTAGTTAACATTGCTGAGGTAAAATCATGCCGTAATATCAAACTTTAGTGGATTATTTGTGTCAAATTTTCATATAATGTGCATCATCTTTAAATTAAAGTAATTCTGATGTCATTTCAGGATGGTGCTCATGTACTGTTGATCATTTACATTTTTTTTTCAGTTTAATTTTAATTATTGATGTCACTGACATGCCCAAACAATTTCTGACATTTGTTGCTAACTCCTAATTTGTTGCACCCTTAGTTGAAACACTAGTTAAAATACTATCAGAATTCTTATTACACCAATATATTGTATTTATATATTGTGGTATATTTAAAATAGCTTTAAAAGTGTTCAAATTGAGGAAGAAATGCCATCTGTAAGTAGTAGAAACTTCCATGCCCTCTGGGAAGGAAATAGTTCCTTTTCATTTGAAAAACTATCAGAAGCTCAAACTCTTTATCTTTTTTTTATATTTCCTTGACTTTGTAGTTCAGATGCATGCTGGTCTCGTGGACTCCAGATGGGAATGTGTTTTGTTGCAGTGACAGTCTGTTTCTCTTATCCTCATGTTGTTGAGTCACTTTTGTGTCTGGAGGGATGCAAGATCTCAACGTCTCAGCCTATTGGTCCTTAAGATCACATGCATGCGCTATTAGTCTTGAGATGTTAGCATGTCCAGTGCATGTTAGCGAATGTAGAATGTTTTCTGGGTCAGAAATAATTGAGTCGCATCACAACATTAATGTCAAATGCATGTTTTGCTGTCTGTTGAGTGCTACTGTGTTGTATAAGAAAGCACAAGATAGGACAGAATTGACAGAAGCCGGACTCGAACCCACAAAACCCAAATGAGCACCGCAGTGTATCAGAGCTTGCACTACTTTCAGTAGCTTTTCCCCTCCTTAACGTTTTTGCATCATGCTAAACTCACAAGGGAAGGCATCTTTTGTCAAGTAAGAAATGCTTCTGCTTTTCATTGTCTTCCGTTTTGAGTTGGAGTCAGGGGGTTTATCATTGTCTCTGTGTGCGGTGGAGGCAGTAACTGAGATCAGATGAGTTTTCTAAAAGAGTCAGAAGTTTAAGGAGTCGGCTCATTGAAATTCTGCACATGTGCGGCATGTATATATAAATTACTTTCAGCAGTTTCTCAGTCTCTCACCTCTGAGTGCAACCTTGCCAATTTATGATGAGTTCTTGACTGCAAGTGATTCTCTCTCTCTGTGGTTTCACGTTCCTCCCTTCTCCCTCGCTTTATATCTTTCTCACCACCCAGCCCCCTTATCTCACATCTAAACTCACATACTCAATGGGGGTTTCTCAATTGTTCCTTGTCTGATGTGTTCGTCGTTGTCTTCTCTTATCTTTCTTGCAACCAGAATGAGAGTGAGGATCTTTGGTTTTGTCTTTTTCCAGTGCATCGCCAGTGTAGTCACAAACTTGTATCAGACGTTGCTACATGAAAATGATCTGTAATTTAAAGAACATTAAACCATACATATGGTTTGATTGGTCCTAAATTCAGTGGATTTTAGCCTGTGTCAAAAGTGAGGAACAAATCAGTATTTAGAAAAGCAGAAAGTGAGTTTATGCATACGCCATCTAAAGAGTACTTGCAACCATTTTGATGCTCATATACCAGTAATTCAAATAATTCAACCTCATTTATGAATATGTAGAAATAACTAAGAAGTCACAATATGAATTAATATATTATATGTGCAAATGGGCATTATTTTAACTGCTTTGTGATAATAATGTAACTGAAAATATGCCTGCATACACGTTTAACCTGGACAAGTGCTGCCACACGTTTTCAGAGAACCTGCATGGATTTCTTTGCCCATTGATGAGCGCCATACTACTTCTAAACCATTAAGAGCTATTTGTGGGCATTTTTAGGTGAAGTTGATGCTTAGAGTTGCATGATTAATTGTTAAAAGATTGCGATCTAGATTTGTGATCTTATTTCTAAATGACAACGATTTTTCTATGTCTATTAAACCTTTGACAGAGTCATATCGGAACATTCAAATCTGTGTTCGCACTGCTGTTGAGACATATGAAACCGCTTCACAAACAGTCTTTTCAACCACACAGTATTGTTTCTGTCTTACAATCGTTTATATTATCACAGAAGCACTGGGATAGACGTTTATAGTTTGGATATAAACACTGATATCTAACGTAGCAATGAAAATCACCTTTTGAAAGTAATTTTTGCTTCATATTGGTGCTTCAAATAATGCTTGTTGATTACATTGTTTCGCCACGAGGTGGCAACAAGTGACTTTTAAAATATGTATTTGTCATTGAATCATTCAAGAGATTAGTTTAAAAACACTGATTCATTCAGTATTGGAGCAAGTGAAGTATTTGTGAGTGAGTCATTGAATCATTCATTCAACTAGCGCTGTTGAACAATTAATCGTGATTAATCGCATCCAAAATTAAAGTTTTGGTATGCATAATATATGTGTGTGGACTGTATATTTATTATGTATATATAAATACACATACATACAGTATATATTTAGAAAATATTTACATGTGTATATATTAATATTCATGTAATTTATAGTATATATGAATATATTTAATATATAAACATAACATTTTCCTTAAATATATATATATATATATATATATATATATATATATAAATATATATATATATATATATATAATATATATATATATATATATATATATATATATATATATAAATATATACATATATATAAACGTATGCGTGTGTGTATTTATATACACATAATAAATACTGCTATGCAGTACACACACAAATTATGTAAAAAAAAAAAAAAAACAACTTTTATTTTAGATGCGATTCATCGCAATTAATGACAGCATTAATTCAAACCATTTTAAACTTTTTTTGAATAGACTGCAGCATTTAATATTTTGTCACAGTGTCTAAAATTACAAATTATTCTGCATAGTTCAGAATCATGATCTTTATTTGAAATATAATTCTGATTCTCAATTTATCCAGAATTGTGCAACAAACAAACGTTTGAAACTTGTTTTACCATGACAAACATTCATTGCAATTCATTTCTAAGTGGTGTAAAAATGACACACTTCAGCTTTAATTGGAATTTTAATTGGCTTTTAGTCCATTTCTGTTTATTTGCTAGTGTAAAAGTCAGTTAATTTTTAGCAGATATGCTATGTTCAAACGTTAGGTGAATTTTTACAGTTTCAAAATAAAGGTGCTGTAAAAGGTTCTTCAGAGCAATGCCACAGAGGAACCATTTTTGGTTCCACAAAGAACCATTCAGTCAAAGGTTCTTTAAAGAACCTTCTTTCTCACCTTTTTATAATCTGAAGAACTTTCTTTCACCACAAAGAACCTTTGTGAAACAGAAATGTTCTTCAGAAGTTAAAGGTTCTTTATGGAACCATTTAAACAAAAAGTGTTCTTCTATGGCATCGTGACGCACCTTTATTTTTAAGAGTGTATCTTATAAAGGCTGCGTTTATTTGATAAAAATACAGTAAAAACTGTAATGTTGTAAACTATTATTACAATTTGGATAACAATTTTGTATTTTAACATATTATAAAATGTAATTTATTCTTGTGATGCAAAGCTGAATTATCAGATGCAATTAATCCAGTCTTCAGTGTCATATGATTCTTCAGAAGTCGTTCTCATTTGATGCTCAAGAAATATTTCTTCTTATTATCAGTGTGTCACTGTTGGAATATTCTTTTAATGAATAGAAAGTTTAAAAAATGTATTTATTTAAATGTTACAAAAAAAATGTATTTATTTGTAACATTAAAAAAAAATAACCAACCCCAAAGTTGTGTAAACATTTAAAATTTGCTTATAATTGAGCATTTCTCTTTCTGGAAAAAGTTGACCTTTCACTTAGATATGTACAGCATTCTTGAAAAAATTCAAGAAAATAATTTCCAGCACTAGAATGTCTCTCCCACTGCATAAAAGCAGATCTCTTTTACTATTGTTTCTTATGGCTCCAGATATCATCTGATGAGCAAAGCCTGGCAAGATCAATTTCCTGGTTTAGTGGATAATGTTGCAGCGCATGTAATTACTGCTTCTGGCAATACATTAATTACAGATGCAGACAGGTTTAAATGAAGGTGTTAAAGTCGCTTAATAAGTGTCAGTGGAAGCGTAAAGAGAATCTGTGATGCTGTCATAGTTTTATTGGGTTGAAACTGTTCTGTTATTTCCCTTCTTTTGGATGATGAATATCAATGTGAGACTAAAACCAGGTCATTCAAAACCTTTGTTTAGACCGCATTATTCCATCTTAAAATGGGTCCAGTCTCTTGTGTTTGCTCCAAGTATGGTTTTACAGTTTTTTTGTCCAAACGTCCTCTGTGACTGGGTTGGGCATCATTTCTAGACTGTGCCAGCGACACTAGGTGGGATCTGAAGCTTTTCCTCGCACCTGTGCTTTCGGGAAGCCAGTGATCCTGCGGCGTTGCTTGTATGTACTAACATTTGGTTGAACTGGTCCTGCTGGTACTGATTTGGCACAGTCCGTCGTCTCCGAGCGGGCACAGATAGTCTTTGTGAGCCTCAGGTCACCGCAGCTGCACGCTTACGATCGTCCCAGCTGTGCGCTCCAGCTGTGCGCTCGCAGTAAAAACTTTCTCTCTTGGAAGGCCGTCACATGTGGTGGCTCACTCTCTATCCCTCTGGCGAGCATGTCAGACTGCATCCTAAAGCTGTTATCGCACCATCTCGTCACTTAGCCAAGACTTAGGCTGTTAAAAGAGCAAGAGGTCTGGGATGGCCACATTAACAGTGTTGGAGCATGTGTAGGGATCAACACAAATCCAGCTCTGATCCGCTCCACGTGGATGCTACAGTTTTAAAGTTGGGCACTAATGGCCCACATCTTGATCCACTTTTCTAGGACTTCATCTTGGGTTAAGATTTGTCTTTTTCCTGTTGTGAGCCGTTGGATTCGTGGTGTATGCCAGCGTGCTGATTCACTGGCTCTGTGTAAACACATACAGACCTGCACCATCATCTGTGGTGTTTTGCTTCAGACCTTGAGCTCAATATGAGTCAGAGAGAGTAGAAGAAGCGAGATGCAGGTCATGTGACAAACTACATGTTTTTAAAATGGATTAGTTAGCTGAGTAACTGTTGTTGAGATAAATGGAAATTAAATGTATTTAACTTCCTGATCTCATGACTGTGGGAGCTTTTTCGCAAGACGTGAAGTAAGTATGAATAAGTGCCTATCACCGC
This sequence comes from Labeo rohita, assembly GCF_022985175.1. Taxonomy (NCBI): domain Eukaryota; kingdom Metazoa; phylum Chordata; class Actinopteri; order Cypriniformes; family Cyprinidae; genus Labeo; species Labeo rohita. The sequence goes on along the minus strand of NC_066887.1, from coordinate 12,967,138 downwards.
AGTTTTTCCAACAAAAATGAACACTAGAGGCGGTAAAACAGCGAGCACTTGTAATCATTGTCGTACATAGCTCCATATGTTTCGCTTTCTGGACAGAACAAGTTCATACTATCGAGTAGGTTTAGGTGTAGTGCAGATGGTACATTTTTTTTTAAAACGTCACAGAGCATTAGAGTTATAGCGCCACGCAACGCATATTAGTCAGAACTGTAATGACATGTAAAAAACCAACATCACATAAAATATAAGTTCATCTGTTCAAACTGCGTATGCTGTTTTGTGTCAGCTGCACCACGTGGATACGTTTTCTACGTTTATTTACACTTTGAATTAAATGAAAACAACACATCCGTGTTCAGGGATTACTCTCCAAAATGGCGCTACAATGATGCGGAGAAGACGAATTGTTGAATGAAGTAATTATTTCTGTTTTCTTTGTGCACAAAAAGTATTCTCGTAGCTTTGTAAATGACTGTTAAACCCCTAATGTCACAAGGATTATTTTACCAATCTCCATGCTACGTTTCTGGACGAAATTAATATCTTAATTTGTGTTCGGGTTTTGACATGGAGGTAAGTGATTAATGACACAATTTTCATTTTGGGGTGGAGTAACACTTTAAATGCCGTTCAAAAATACGGTGACTTGAACCTTTCCTATGCAGAATTAATTAAGGATGTAAAATATTATGTGCTGTGACACCCCCGAAACTTAATGACATTCATGATATAAAATAAATAATTTTTTTTAATAAATATTAATATATTTAAATCTATTTGCAAATAATGATTAAGATGTGTATACAAGAATGTTTTTTGTTTTTAATTGATTTTAAAAAATAAGATAAAAATGGTAATTTAATTTAAAGTAAATATTTAATTAAATATTTAAAATGAAAATTACCCATGATTTACGTGCCCTCAATCCATAGGTGTATATGACTTTCTTCTTCAGATGAATACAGTTGGAGTTATATTAAAAAAATGCTCTGGTTCTTTTAAGCTTTATAATGGCAGTGAATGGGGGTTGAGATTTTAAAGCCTGAAAAACTACATTCATACATTTTTTAAAGTACTACACCCGACTATGATGTCTTAATAAAGACCTTCTGAAGTGAATCGATGTGTTAACCTAATAAACTCAAATCTCTTGCCTCTGATAAATGTCCTACACGTGTTCACGAGAGAGTGGCGTTCCAGTGGATGATGTAGGATGTAGGTGTAGCGTAAGCTCTGGTGAGAATATGTTTTGTTTACAGCAAAGGAAAAGCAGTCTCCTCTTGGCTTATATTGAAGCCCTCCGACATTTTTCTTTACAAATCCTCGTTTTGTGCTTCTAATTCGTGACCGGTGTTTTGTTTTGCTTTGTCCTCAGCACTTATGCGTTCGTCACAGCGTTCACCTACGTCCTACGTCATCCGCTGGAATGCCACTCTCTCGTAAAAGCATGTACAACTTCCAGAACAAAAATGTACAGATAGTTTAGTCACCACCAAAATGGTCATGTCTTTCTTTCTTCAGTCGTAAAGAATTATGTTTTTGGAGGAAAACATTACAGGATTTTTCTCCATATAATGGATTTCTATGGTGCCCACGAGTTTGAACATCCAAAATGCAGTTTAAATGCAGCTTCAAAGGGCTCTAAATGATCCCAGCTGAGGAAAAAGTGTCTTATCTAGCGAAACGAAAAAGAAAATGTACAATTTATATACTTTTTAACCTCAGATGCTCAGCTTGTCTAGCTCTGTGTGAACTCTGTGCATTCCGGTTCATGACAGTTAGGGTATATCAAAAATCGACGTCCTACGTCACTCTTTTACATTTTTTTTTTTTTTGTAAAAAAAGGGTGCTTGACCCTCCATGCACATTCACTTTGTAAACACTGGGTCGGTACTTCTGCAGTGATGTAGGACAATTTTGAAGTTAGGAGAGGAGAAAATGAGATGGGAGTTTTTTGATATACCCTAACTGTCATGAACCAGGACAAATGCAGAGCTAGACAAGACGAGCATTTAAAGTATGGGTATATGTGTATTTTTCATACACCAAAGCATCAATTTGCTTCAGAAGGCCTTTATTAAACCCCCAGAGCCATGTGGAGTACTTTTTATGATGGATGGATGCACTTTATAGGACAAAACTCAACAGCTATTCACTGCCATTATAGAGCTTGCAAGAGCCAGTACATTTTTTTTTTTATATTTTTTATATATAACTCTGATTGTATTGTTTTGAAAGAAGAAAGTCTTGGATGGTCACCTTGGATGGCTTGAGGGTCATTTCTTCAAAATGCTATAAAAGTTTTTTTTTTTTTTTTTTTGATTTTATATGAACCTGTGTTTTTAATGCTAGATTTTTAAAAGATGGGACAAAGGGATAAAAGGACGAGGAAGTGAAAGTCTGGACAGGATGCTAGGAGTGCTATTGTCATGAAAGCTCTGTTTCTTTGTCTTTGTGTCTGTCTCGTGCTTCTCTCTCAGGTTCAGTGAGGTCTAACAGCGTTGCATGCCTTTCCAGGAGTGTTTGTTTGCATAAAGATGAAAACACTGCACCCCGGTTTTGGCTTACTTCCTGTTGATGAGCATCATTACGACTAATTACATCAAGCCTCAGTAGAGATGTTTATGCTGGGTGTGTCAGACATGCGTTATATGACTCTAGCGGATAGACTGTACGTTGCTCTTTTATCCTTCACAAGGTTTCATTTAAAGCTGGCTGATTCATCAAAAAGGTTTGTGTTTCACCAAAACCAAATGCAGCCTGATACTGTCACAAGACACACAGGCTGTGCCTTTTGTGACAGCATTGGGCTCTCTTTGGTTGCAATTTGAGGAGGGTGGACACATACAGTGGGACTGAATTTGTCATCGCTGTCTGGGTTTGACTTTAAAAGCTTTTGTGGATAAAGATCCAGAAGATTGTAATGTAGCTAGCAAAGACTTTTATTCACCGTTAGAGTGCATTTCAGAGATGATGAGACCCTTTTACAGTGTAGTTGTGAATGTGCAGCAGTAAACAGCGGGTGTCTCTGTGTAAACAAATGAAGCAGTCTCACTGAACAAAGTGATGAGTGCAGGCTACAGTATAAATACAGTCAAATTTGCAGAGTGTTTTACAGATAGAAGAACTTTTGTTTATAAATGTTCAGTTTTCAGTTGCCATTGGGGATGGTTTCTGTGGTAATATTTTAAATCACTGTTTATTCCAGTGTGGTTTGTAATACAATGAAACAAAAGACTTTGTTCTGCTATTTATCTAAAGAATTATGAAGTCTATGCATCTGTTGAACAAGAACATGTCAGTTAATCAGAATATTTTTTAAAATGTTGTAATAATAATAATAATAATAATAATAATAATGATGATAATTATAATAATAATAACTATTGTATTATTATCAATATTTAAAATGGTTGAGTACAAATCAGAATATTAGAATAATTTCTGAAGGGTCATGTGATGAATAATAATGCTAAAAATTCAGCATAGAAATCAGAGGAATAAATTACATTTTAAAATATGTGAAAATAGAAGACCATTATTTTAAATAGTAAAATTATTTCACAATTTTACTGTTTCTGCTGTACTTTGGATCAAATAAATGCAGGCTTGTTGAGCAAAAGAGACTTCTTAACAAAAAAAAAAAACAACAAAAAAAAAACATTAAAAATCTTACTGTTCAAAAATTTTTCACTGGTAGTATAAGTGTATATATTATTATTGTCTGTTGATCACAGGCTCTTTGATGACCCGTTGCCCATTTAATCAAATTTAAGAATTATTTAATTTAATTTAAAATATGGAAAAAAAAAAAAACTTAATAAAAATGTTTAGTTTCATTTAATGTTTGGGTCATTCCAGCTGGAATCATCAAATTTTGGAAAAGTTCCCCACCTGATCTCCTCAGATTTGTCTGAAAAAAATCTATGTGATGGGTAATATGCCCAATAGATCATATACAAAATTTCAGATCTCTACTGTGCATACTTTTTTCACAAAAAATCTGTAAAAAAGTTTGTTTTTTACCCCGTTTTGGCATCACAGTCTGAGTGACCATGTTCAGACTGAAATATCTCCAGAACTATTTGTGCCAGGTCCATGAAATTTTCTGGGCTAAGAGTCTTAGTCCAGAACTGCATGAATTACAACTCACAGCATTGTTACTGAATTTACACCTGAATGCTGGCCCTCTACTTTTCTTTGAAACTATTACTTTAAGGGTTTTCAGATGTCCATAGAAACCTCAATCTTCAATGTATAAGCATCAAACTTGGTAAATGGTCTGATATGTACCATGTTTTTCACATCCTTTGACATCAGACAATAGAGTCTGATGGATGTTGAGATATTAAGGTCCAAATATGGAAAAAAACTGATTTACACCAATGTTCCGAGCAATATTTCCCATGAATGACACCAGGTGTGAACATGAAACTTGTTTTTTTGAAAGAGCATATTGTTATTGATAAAATATAAAAAAAATTGGGATGGGGTTTTGCCTCATTTTTCTGTAATGATTTTTTTAAAACTCAGAGTTTCGTCACTGATCCTATTGTTCACTTTTGCTATTCAACTTGGTATGGGCATTTCAACAGAATTTATTAATGTTCCACTTATACAAAAAATACAAAATACAAAAAACGTACTTCCAGACATGAGTCACTTTAATAATGTATACCACCAACACAAATAAATGTGTGACATAACAGTTACTGAAAGTTGTTCATGAAAGTGTCTGAATCCACAGTTTCATTTTCTTTTATGACATAGCATCGTCCAGTGGAAGTAACTGGCACATCAATTTTCATTATGTGCTGGAGAGGCACCCAACAGACATCTTCCCTTTTTGGCCAAAAGTAGCCTCTAGCTGGGCCATGGGGATGCAAAAAAAGCACTTGAATGTCTTGCTCTGTGTCAGAGACGTCTCTGATGATACCAACCCACCATTGTCGGTCATACGCACAAGTAACATATTGTCCTGGGGCCATATCTGTGATGTGAAGGCCTTTTTCAACTGGGTCAACCTCAAAGTTGACATGGAATCCTGGTGTTCCTGATACTCGACTGACCTCAGAATTGATCATTGTTGACTGATTGACTGATTGATTGATTGATGCTAGATCTCATACCACCTGAATATTATTTTTTCTAATCAATATTGCCCTCCTTTCTCAATGAAAATGAATGTATTATTCACTGGATTGGGTGGAACATCAAGATTAGGTACTTATGTTGCATTCCATTGAATGTCGGTAGTCGGTGAATCCATGTTAGTTCTCCCGATGTCCGTCGTAAATGCATTCCATTGTAACAGTTGGCAAAAATATGGATGCCTATGGATAATTCCAACCGACTCAGTCTGCACTGAACTGGCCCGAGTGTGTGTTTCGGAACCCCAACTTAAGTGGCCGTTCCTTTGCACTTTCCCGAGGTGGAGGTCGGATTTCCCCGAGTCCCGAGCACAATGGAATGCTGCATTATAGCATTAATTTAGGCATATGAGTTCAAAATAGCTGGTACTACAGTAGTTGTGAATGTCACACAACAATGATTTTTTAAAAAATTATTACAGAAAAATAAGGCAAAACCCCATCCCATTTTTTTTTTTATATTTTATCAATAAGAACATGCTCTTTCAAAAAAAAAAGTTTCATGTTCACACCTGGTGTCATTCATGGGAAATATTGCTCTGAACATTGGTGTAAATAGTTTTTTTTCCATTTTTGGACCTTAATATCTCAACATCCATCAGACTCTATTGTCTGATGTCAAAGGATGTGAAAGACATGGTACATATCAGACCATTTACCAAGTTTGATGCTTATACATTGAAGATTGAGGTTTCTATGGACATCTGAAAACCCTTAAAGTAATAGTTTCAAAGAAAAGTAGAGGTCCAGCATTCAGGTGTAAATTCAGTAACAATGCTGTGAGTTGTATTTCATGCAGTTCTGGACTAAGACTCTTAGCCCAGAAAATTTCATGGACCTGGCACAAATAGTTCTGGAGATATTTCAGTCTGAACATGGTCACTCAGACAGTGATGCCAAAACGGGGTAAAAAACAAACTTTTTTACAGATTTTTTGTGAAAAAAGTATGCACAGTAGAGATCTGAAATTTTGTATATGATCTATTGGGCATATTACCCATCACATAGATTTTTTTCAGACAAATCTGAGGGGGTCAGGTGGGGACCATTTGATGATTCCAGCTGGAATGACCCGTTTAGTTTACTTAAAATATTTAAGAATATTTAAAAATATCTAAGAATGTTTCAAACATTTAAGAGTACTTTTATACTACTATAAAAGTAGTATACTTAGTAGTATACTATAAAAATAGTAAACTGTTGAAGTCTTACATCTGATTGGTTGACAGGGTTTGACCTTGAAAAGAATGACAGCGTTGGTGATGATAACGTAGCGTTGAGAGCACTGACATATAGTTAGAGTCCCGCATTTGAGTCCTGACTCGTGGTCCCATTTCCAACTCTCCCCCCCATGCTTTCCTGTCATCCTCTACTGTCCTGTCCGTTAAAAAAAACATACAAGAAGGCCAAAAATAACCGCATACAGCTGGGCATCTATAGCGGCTTTTGCACCAGAGGAACCTTTTCATAGTTCCTAGAACTATTGGCAGAAGTTCCAGCTTTTTGGCGTGTTCGCACCGCAGGAACTAGGAACATATTTAGTTCTAGACGCTCCATTTGTGGGAACTAAATTAGCTTCTACTTCAGAGTAGGGTCTAAAACAGTTCCATAGGAACTACCATTGATGTAAGTGTATGCTGATTGGCCAAACGCCTATGAAAATGCAACCTGGCATTTTTAAACAAGGTTCCCATGGGTCCTTGAAACCTTTGAAATTCTGAATCTGAAAAGAACATTTTCAAGGCCCTGGAAAGTTTTTGAAAATAAAATGCATAGATACTGGTCATTGAAAGTGCTTGAATTTATTTTGTGCAAAAAAAGTCTGGAAAAAAATCCATATTATTCCCTCCGGTCCGCTAATGTGTCATTTCAACAACATTTTGTGGCCTATGCGTACTAGCTTGCTTGATTAACATTAGTTACAAGCATTTACACGTTAACTTGACGCTAAATGAGCCTAAGCTCTTTTCGATAATATCCATGCAAAAGTTAATATTAGATCATTTTAGAATACAGTATAGGATGTACAGAATATTCTTCAGTTTTATGCTAAACCGAAATACGACAAATAGAATATCAGCTCTCTGTCATATGGCCAAAAATTGTATCACTGTATCTTACAAGGTCAACGTAACCTTGCTTTCACTTGAAATGTGTCCCCACATTAAGCCCTACCCTTGAATTTGAGGGTTTTGGACCTGGAAAGTCTTTGAAAGTTCCTTGAATTTGAAGTTGAACCCTGTTTAAAAAGGCGTGTAAAAAATATTTACTCCACAAACATGGAAAACCGTGATTAATGGAGTTTAGCTGTCTGTTTTCTGCAAACTTGTGATCTTTTCTCATCCTTGATGATTTTCCTGCTCTTTCAAACGCATAAATTGTGCGTTTACATTCCACTTGTGTTATCACAAAACCCACGTCACACAACAAAAACAGCTCAGATTACGGCGTCCTTCATTCACCGGTTGTTGACGTTTGTAAATAAACGCTGTGAATAAAGACCTCGCTGTCGGCCGCTTCAGAGTTTCTGCTGCCGGTGCGAATGCAACCAGGAAAATGGCCTGAAGGGGAACCACCATGCTGGGGTGCGATTTCCAAAAATAACTAAGGTCACAAGTTCTGCAGTTACCAGTAGAGTTCAATGGAACTAACAACCATAGCCCATTACAGGGGCTTTCGCACCAGAAGAACCTTTTCATAATTCCTAGAACTATTGACAGAAGTTCCCACTTTTTGGCTCGTCGCACCACAGGAACTAGGAATATATTTAATTCTAGGCACTCCGTTTGTGGGAACTAAATTAGCTTCAACTTCAGAGTAGGGTCTAAAACAGTTCCATGGAACTACCAATATAGTAAGTGTATCATTTTTAAAAAGCAACGTAAAAATATTTACTCCATGAACATGGAAAACAGAGATAACGGCAGTTAGCTACCTGTTGTGTTCTTTACTCCGCTTCGATGATATATAACACTGCAAGCTGTCATAGGAGATTTAGTCAGTTTTTTCATGCTCTTTCAATGACATGAATTGTATGTTTACATTCCACCTCCGTTATCATTAAACCCACAACATATAACAAAAATGACACTGATCACGCATCCTCCATTCACCGCTTGTTGATGTTTGTAAAAAATGCTGTGAATAAAGACATCGCTGTTGGCCGCTTCAGAGTTCCTGCTTCCGGTGCAAATGTAACCAGGAATATTAGTTCTCTAGGAACCACCATGCTGGCTAGTTCCTGGCTCTACATGGTGCAGAAGCCTCTTATATCTTGACTGCTACCAAACTTCCAGGATTGTTTGGTTAACCTGCATACATCTGTGAACCTGCTGTCTAGTGCTGCCCGAATGTGGGTATAAAGCTGGTAGCTGTACTAGACCACTCCTTTTAAAGGGATAGTTCACGCAAAACATGAAAATTCTGTCATTAATTACTCACCCTCATGTCGTTCCAAACCTGTTAGACCTTCATTCATCTTTGAAACAGAAATGAAGATATTTTTGATTAAATCCAAGAGATTCTGCCCTTGTATTGACAGCAATGCAACTACTACATTTAAGGCCCAGAAAGGTATGTGTTATGGTACTCTCGTGAAGAGGTGAAATGGTTAAATAAAGTTGTTGTTTTTGTTTTCTTTGCACGCAAAACATATTCTTGTAGCTTCAAAACATTACGGTTGAAGCACTGATGTCACATGGACTATTTTAACGATGTCCTTACTACCTTTGAGGGCCTTTAACGTGGTAGTAGTGTTGCTGTCTATGCAGGAACAGAAAGCTCTCGGATTTCATCAAAAATATTTGTGTTCTAAAGATGAACAAAGGTCTTACTGGTGAACTATCCCTTTAATTCTTCATATTATGTCTAGAGTTTCAGTTTTGCGATAACAACTGTTGTCTAAATTCGCTGTAGCTTGTGAGGTTGTGTCTCTGAATTCACAGCCATACTGATCAAAATCTTGAGCTTGTGAGGAAGATATGCACATTTGCGGATGTTGGCCATATATAACCCCCTGCAGGGCCCAAAGCTCCAGACACAAATGGCTGCTCAGAGAAGCACCCTGTGAAGATCGACTTGTTTTTTTTGAGGTGCTGGAATGTCTCCTCTGAAAACATGGTTGACCTGTGCTACTGTTCTGCTAGGAATGTTCTGCAGGTGGTTTTCTTCACTACTGTTCTGCTGTCTCTTTTTTTCCTCTCACTTGTCTCTGTCTATCCATTTGTTTGAGTGTCTGTCAGGCTGCTATGAACTCTGGCAGACGGTGCATCTGTCTGCTGACCACCTGCTGTAGACATTGTCACAGTGTCTGACCCCTGACAGGCTTGTTTGTGCAAGGTGTGTGTGTGTGTGTTTGTGAGAACACTGTTGCAGCAATCGAAATAAAATAAAATAAAATAAAATAAAATCTATCAATACAGCCCAAATTTTATTTCAACAGCCACCTCTGGCTTTTTATTGTTGCAGTTTTTTGTTTGATGATTGAGCTAGAGTCATGTTAGAGCCACTGTTTCTGAAGAAATAAAAAAAACAAAAAGAAAAACCTAAAACAAAAGCAACTGCACATCCGTCCTCAGCGGAGAGGAAATCTGAGTAGAGAGTCAGGTGAGCTGTTTCCTGTGCCGCCTACAGCGCGCTCATCTATTTCCTGCTCTAACGGACGTGTAGAATGTTTTTCCAGAGATGAGTATTATGTTCTTTCCTGTTTGATGTTTGATCGCATCATAATGACATTCAAGAGGGTTATTACTCTCTCCGTGGCCAGAACAGGACTCTGAGACTCGCCTTTTATCGCTGATGTAATAGATTTAATGTGAACGATTGTGTAATAAGAGAATCTTCAGCATTTTGAGAACAGTGACAGACAGAGGAAAGTCATTTCCTGATGCATATTTGAATCGTTCTGGTACAGTGTTAAAAACATGATGCTGGATAGGTAAATTTGTTAATACATTAAAAATGTAATACATGCTTACAGTGCTTTGATTGTGATACACCTCTTTTATGAGAAGCATGTTTTTAAGTTCTAGATTAAAATTCATTTTGATGTGACCCTGGACCACAAAACCAGTCTTAGGTAGCACGGGTATATTGGTAGAAATAGCCAAAAATACATTGTATGGGTGAAAATTATACCTTTTTTTTTTTATGCAAAAAAAGATTATGATATTAAGTAAAGATCATGTTCCATGAAGATATTTTGTAAATTTCCAACCGTAAATGTATCAAAAGTTAATTTTTGATTAGTAATATACATTGCTAAGAACTTCAGTTAGACAACTTAATATTCTTAATATTTTGGTTCCAGATTTTCAATATAGAAAAAATAGTTGAAACAAAATAGTTGTATCTTAGCCAAATATTGTCTTATCATAACAAACCATATATCAATGGAAAGCTTAAAGTAAAAACTAAAACTAAAAACTAACGCTTGATTAAAACCTAAAGGAAAATATAAAAACAAAAATTAATGTAAAAATTGTATATATTATATAAATATAATATAATATAATATAATATATATATATATATATACATATATATATAGTGTTTTAAGTTACATCTATTAATATTAATTTATATACAACACTGGACACAACTGTCCTCATATCATAAAAAAGTCTCATTAAAAGACTAAAAGAATAAAAAAAAAAAAAAAAAAAATTTTTTTTGCTTCATTACTTAATATTTGAAAAACTTGCGTCATGTGGTGCAACTAACATACAGAACGAGGCTGAAAAAAAAACAGATCAGTAAATAATATAATAGAGAGACCTTGTTTGTGAAGTCTCTTCAGATATTAGACCATTTTTGAGTTGCAGTAAAATGTCATGTGGTGCAACTGACCAAAAACTGTTGTTATAATTCATATTTGTAAAAAAAGAAGACATTAAAATGTTAACCGTTTTTAGGCAGGAAACAGAGAGAGTGGATGAGATGGGGAAAGGTTCTCGAGCCGGGACTCGAACTCGGGATGCCCGAAGTGCAACGGCAGTATATATGTCGATATATGCCCATGAAGCTATTGGCACCGAAGTTTGACATGTTTTAATCTATATTTTCCTTTTTTTTTTTTATCATGGGCTTTCTTATTTGTTGTGGTCCTAAAATCAAACGAGGAAAAAAGGTAGCCATGCCAATTTCTGTAATAGACCTACATCAATTAAAGGACGTCCTGAAAGATGTAAACAGTACCACCATGAAGTATAACAGCCCAAGTAAACCCCAATGAATGGGTAGAGTAGGGCTGAGGCCCAGAGATGAAAGCTTGTGTGGGCACACACACATAATGAAGCCTGGCATTGCAATGGGCGTTTCCAGTGAAGGCGGTTTGACCGTGGAGAAGATCCTGAAAATGGACAGTGGAAAGGGCTGTGTTTGGTCTCAGCCCATGATGACAGGGGGGGATGGTTGGTGAAAGACCAGATACAGCTGGGGATTTGGGAGGAGCAAGGGACAGCTGGCTTTGTGTGTGTGTGTTAAGCACAGTGTCTCTTTGTTCCCCTCCCCTCCGCCTGGCACAGAGCGGATCATTTAAGACTACAGCCGTTCATTGGCACCTCAGGTTCAGGAACAGCCTGGCGACTCTACAGAACGGCTGCACTCTACAGGGAAGATGCTTTGAAGGTTAGAAGGCCCAGCAGACAATCGTCTATGCCAGCACTCCCACAGCGCGCAGTTTTTCCATAGCACGCTATTATTGCCTAAATTACAGTGCTTGGGATAATTATGTATATATATATTATAATGCGTGGTATGGAAGCTTAAACTTTACTGCCGCTGAATGATAGTTCTTCAGGCCTGAGATCCAGTCAGTCAAGGCTCAGTGCAGGTTAAAGCATCGCTTTTGACCCTGAAACACTTTGTTTGTTTAACTCGGGGAGTTTATTTTCATTGCTCTCGAGAATATTTTCCACTATCCCACCGGAAAATTTGTCAAATTGTCGAGGTAAGCCTTGTAGTTTTACACAGCGAGTCTCGTTTCTCCAGAAGACTTTTTCTGTACTTGGACCGTGTAGTTGAACCAGTTCCTTGAAGTGGGACGCGTAAAAATAGCATCAAATCAATCACAGAATGTTCCAGACTCGTGCAGGTCTCGATTCAGGATAAATTAACCCATCAGGGATTGCGGTGACATGTTGCTCTATATTTTCAGCACTGACGATCTAGAATTGCCAGCTTAAATGGGTAGAAACGTAACCCCTTACTGTGAGTTTATAGTATGTAATTTGCTTTGTCATAGTGGCCCTGTTGGGTTTGCAGACTTATCCCTGTTAGATCTGCATGGGTGTTATTAGCGGTGCTTGCTAAGGCAAAAATGACTGTTAGAGCTTTCTTGAAGGTTTGGTGTTTTGAACAAACCTATGACTTGCTATTGAATTTCTAGGTATTACTTGTCATGCAGTGTTTGTGCCGCAAATGTGAACATTATATAAAATGTGTGGCTTTTGGAGAAAAGGCAAAAAAGAGACCCAGTATATAGGGGTTGTTTAGATTCGGGCCAACAAGTAACCACCTAGGAACCACCCTCAACACCTTAGTGACAGTACAGCAACATACTACTGTAAAAACCTTAGTAAGTACACTTGAATGCGCTAAAAACAACGGCAAATTCAGCAACAGACCAGTAACATGCAAAAAAAAACTTTCAAAAACAAACTAACAGCAATGTGCTGAAAACTTGCTCAAAATGCCGTAGGTTTCATTGCACAGCAGCCACTGTTAATTTTGTATAATTTATACACTATTACATTTATTACTGTTTTTTTTTTGTTTTTTTAATATTTCGTTTTATTTTAATTTTGCCATTTTTATTAACTTTTATTATTATTTCAGTCATTTAGTACTTTAATTTTAATTTCTCAGGCAGTAATTTTAAGTAATTTAATTGTATTTCAATTAATTAAAAATGATTAATAACAATACAGTAACGATTAATAATTATAACACTCTCAGTATGTTCTATACAGTTGTTTTGATAAAGGGAAACAAAATACAGTTCTAATTTTAACATTATTTCTTCTTTGGACATTGTTCTTTAAATTAAGTAAGTATCAGCTGTATGCAAAGTGACCAACATTTGGTTTCTGACCACTGAAAATGGGTAACATTCAACAATCTGGACATGTAGCCTCACTGAGATCCCCATATCCCTGGAAACTGAATGATGTAGGGCCTTGAAATGTAAGATTCCAAAAGAAAAGTTTATTAACACTAGAATCTAAAATCATATTGCAACATCTAGAATACTTCTTGAGTTACAGGTATATTTATGGCTCTGGTATGTTTCATTCAGTTGTCTTGACAGAAAAAAAACTAGATACCCTCTAGTTCCAATGGTATTTGTTCTTCAGAAATTCCTCTTTAAAAGAAAAGAAGTATCATATTTTTTCAAACTGACCCACATTTGGTTTTTGATCACTGAAAATGTGTGCATCTTAATGATTTAATCCTGGAGCCATATTGAAAATTAAATATCTCTGGAACGGAACCATACAGGGACGTTAAAATGAAGATGCCAAAGTGAAAGTTTAAGATCCAATATTCAGATAGGACAGTGGAGAGATGACAGGAAAATATTAGGTGGAGAGAGGGGAGCGGGATCGGCAAAGGACCTCGAGACGGGAATCGAACTCGGGTCGCCGTGAGCACAGTTGCGCTGTATATGTTGGTGCACTAACCACAAGGCTATCGGTGCCGACACATTATGATATTACAGGCATACAAACTTTGGAGAAAAACTTGAAAAATGCCGTTTCCCCATTTTTGAGTGGTCACCATTGGCACGTAATGCAACAAAGATGGGTAAAGTCAACAGATTTTACTAACAGACCTATCAATCTCTGTGTAAAAATAAGATAATCTTGCTGCCATCTTTCTGAGGTCGTTTTACCCCCTGTAACTTGACTCAGAATCTCAGGTAAAAATGGCAAGTTTGACTCCCCCTCTACAAAATAGTGGATTACTCAGTAAATATTCATCCATGACATTAATATTTTGGCATTCATCACTATACGTGTCTGTCTTTCTTAAGAAAAAATATGAGCAAAACCAAAAATTTGAGCCGAGGACCTCCGGTTGGGTTGAGACAGAATGACTCAAATACAAGTGTGTGTATTTAACGGTTCAAGGCCTATAAAGCGGCAAAAAAAACCTTTAATACTCCCGCACTCTGAATCTGAGCATCATTCACTTCGGTGACAGTTGAGGTAAAGATAAAAATAGAATCTTGAAGTTGCGTTTGGTGGTCAGCTTGTATGTAAATGTAGCTTTTTGTTCAACTTTTTCAACTTTTGGTGTCATATTCGCTTAGTTTTCACCAAAGCTCTCTCAGATTTGCTGTCATAAAGTCCCTGTTTGATTGGAGGAGCTCTCCCTGCATGATTCCTCAGATGTTATTTATCTTTTAATTGATTCAGTAGCTGCAGGAACATGTTTCCATTACCTAAGCTGAAGATGACTAGTGTTGCGTGAATAGAAAACAAAACTCTGACACCTGAATGTAATTAGGCTTGAATCTGTAGACAAAACCGTATCAGCCTCACAAAGACTTAAAACTAATCCGGATCTTCAGGTTTTTAGTTGTCAGCAGACTGTAGAATCACAATAACAAAGTAAGTGGACCCGTTCATACCGCATGACGGTATGTTCAGCCTGCAGATGTCAAGTATGCATACTTACAGACCCCTCCAGCCAAGAGCCTGGGAACCCCCACATCACCATTAGCTAACAGACGGGTGTCATTAATCTTTACGTCGCATGACTGATTATTCATGGTATGATCCCGTGTGAAATTGAGCTGGTCTGACTGCTGTTTATTTTCATGTTGTCTGTGACTCCTGCTGTTATCAGTGTCCTGAAATCACCTCTAGTCTGGCTGTACAATATGCTGACTGCTTGAAGCAGAATTCTCATCATCTTTTGAGCAGAGCAATCTAGAGGCGTTTAGAGATGCTACTCAGGTGTGAATCACTACGTCCCTGCTCTGGTAGACCCATCTGAGCTCAATAAAACCTCAAACTCGTGGAAAAGGAAGAGTGCTTTGACAAAACGGGGTGATGGAAGATAAACCCTTTCAATAAATTCCATATTTTTTCAATTTTTGTACAAATTATTTCTTGTAATCATTGGTCCGTCGTTATCATTTTATGTCATTGTTCTTTTTGATTGAACTGCATTGACTCAACCAATGAAGACACAATGTTTAAGAGTGTTTGGAAAGAGTATTATTTTTCAGTGTTTTTAAGGTTCCCATGTTCATAAAAAACCTGTAAATATCAGTGAATTATTGTAATTGGATTGAAACGTATGGTCACACTTTATTTTAAGGTGTCCTTGTTACAGTGTAGTTATACAGTTAAGTACTGAGTAATATTAATTAACTGCATGTACTTACTATATGGTTAGGATTAGGGATTGGTTTAGAGTTAATTAATGCGTAATTAATTATTATTAATGTTATACAGTAGTAAGTACATGTAACATGTGTAACAAGGATTCCTTAAAATAAAGTGCTACCTAATTTACTTTTCAAAGTGACAATGAAAAGTTGCAACAGATTTTTTCTTATGTATTGTAATGTAAACCTGATTGAAACCGATAAATGAAAAGAATAGTTTTAAAAAATGCATGCATTTAGAAAATAGATTAAGTGAATTTCTATTTGCTGCTAACTGTAAGTCATGGAAAAGTCATTGGATTTTAGTATATAACTAAAAAAGTATAAACTTTTTCTAGTCTAAATATCAGCTAATAAGGCCCTATAAAACATTTTTTAATTCCAAATTCTGCTTTATTTTTTCCCAAATCCCACTTTTTAAAAAAAAAAAAAAAAAAAGGGACTGTTTTAATGGTTAAATTGCATTTTATTAATTAAAAAGCATGACTAATTTATTACAGTCTCGAAACTTAAACAATTTAACTGCATTTTATTAAAGCTTTAACAAAAATTACATTTAAGGCTCTATGAAATGTTTTTCCCCCTCAAATTCAGTTTATTAAATGTATTTATTTATTTATTTATTTTTACCAAATTCTGTTTTTCCATTAGATCTAGATTCCATTTTAATAGTTTCAATTGATTTTTTTTTAAATATGTTATTTTTTTATTATTTTTATTGTATTTTATTTTATTTTATTTATTTATTTTATTTTTTAAAAATACTGGTTTTCTGGTTTTTAAAAAATTCATGCATGCTTCAAAATGTGTGTCGTAAATGAAACTGTGCGTCTGCGCCATTCATTCACACAGAGACACTCATGCAGGATTCATATTTAAATAGTATTTTGCAGCTTAATATTCACAGACACTAGTCCATATCATGTTTTGATTTAAATGTACTGACCTACTTTAAATTAACATTCCGCGTTATACAGTAAATTCCATTTTTGTGACTGGATTCCGTCTGCGTTTTGCACATTTCAGAAATCATAGGGTCCTAAGCTAAATATTGCATTTAAGTAGAGAACAACTTGCAATACAAAGTGATAATAGCTGATTTATGAGCAAATCATAATTGGTTCTTGATTCTTTTCAAAGAATCAGTAAATAAAAATCAAAAGAATCAAAGAAACCAGTTCACAAATGCTTTTGATTATTCATTGGCAAATTTCAAGTCTGGAAAAGTCATAGTAACTCATTTGTGTTTTTTTTTTTTTTTTTTTTTTTTTCTTTCAAGTTCTCTTTGGAGAAGACTGGATTAGTCTGGTTTGTGGTAGTATATTTTTCTTGTAAAAGTGAGGCAGGGTGTATAGCTCTAGCATTGTGTTAGCTCAGTCCTTTTCCGAGACCCAGCCACACACAGGGACTTTACAATCAGATGTGTTGTGAATGAATGAAATTCATGTTGAAACCTGTCCTAATATTATCTTGTCTCCAGTCTATGGACTAGGTTTGTCCTCAACTCTCACTCTCATTGTGTGCATGTGAACTCAAGATGATCAAAGAATCACGTGACCAAACTCTTTGTAATGTTTCATTCTTTCCAAGAGAGCAGAACGGCTGTGTTTATTTACTGCTGGCGTGATGCATCATTTTCTGACAATTTTATGAGTGTGAATTCGGAAAAGGGAATATATGATCTAAAACAGACAAGAATAGAGAGGGTTGTCATGACCCACCTCGAAAGACACGAATAGAGCCTTGACTTATGGTGGATCCATCCTCCCATTTATTTATATGCCAGGGGAAACAAGTTCTTCCACTTCCCTTTTCTTTTGTAAGTTAACATAAAACCGACTTGGAAAGAAGGCTTTTGTTTTACTTCCACAATAGTTTAATCTCAGATATTGTCTGTTTTGGGAACTGTCCAGATGTGTTGCAGATTATAGAGAGATATGCCTCTCATGTGATTCCTAATGACTGTTAATTCTTGCGGAAATATTAATATGTATATTTTCTACATCAAGCATTACTATTACTGTTATTAATTCTAACTCTGAACCCTGAGGAGTAAACTTTGTTGTGTAATTATCCCACACTGTTTTTACTGTAGACATTAATGATTCCTCACTTGCATCCTCCTAGACATTTGTGGGTGGGCTCATTTAAATAAGCCCAGTAAAAGAAAAACCTTAAAAATTTAACCATGACACCTTTGGTAATGGTGTTTTTATATTAGTAATAATATATTTATAAAAGTAATATGATTTTATACCATAAGTATAATATAAAATAATATACAGTATTGTTTAAAAGTTTAGGGTCAGTACATTTTTTTAAAAATGTTTTTAAAGATGTCTTTTATGCTACATTTTATTACAGTAATATTGTAAAATATATTATTAAAATTTAAAATAACATTTTCCTATTTTTATATAAGCCACAAAAATACTATTTAAATTTGAATTTTGCATGTTCTGCATGTCTCTGTGTGAAATGAAGGATGCAAACATTTGTTTTCACACATACTGAAGCGTGTGTGACACTCGTGGTGTTTTTAGCCTCTGCCGCCTCAATATACGAGTACATGAACACATAAACATAATCTCTAGAACTACTTTGAGAGTCAATTCATGAGCATTTTACTATTTCTTGTGAGGAAAATCTATCCTAATATCATATACGAACAGAAACTTAAAGATCTTCACAGCAGCCTATATGTATATATAAATGCATAATATATTGTTTATATATTACATTTATTTATATGTACAGGGCTCAACAATAAGGAGTGCCCGATGGCCCGGCGCCAGCTTGAAAGATGCTTGGGACAGTTGACGAATTTATCACTGGCCCGATCGGGCCACGGTTGTATTGTCACGAAAGTTTATCATTTGCACGTGTTTTTAAGCTTTGTTAATTAAAAATTTCAAATGATCACAGAGAAATGTGTCTCTGACGGACAAATAGCCTACAAAAGTATGTCAAAATATTTGTCTTGACTATTAACTTTGTAGGTTTAACATTGATTTATTTATATTTAATTTATACAGTGGAGTACAGATGCAATGATTGACCGGACATATTTCAACCGTTCACTGTTCTGGGCTTGCATTGCATGAATCGTTTTTCAAAATGTCATGTGTGTGGAAATATTACAAACTCTTTAAACATCCATTAACAGAGGCCAAAGACGCTGAAAACGAACGCAAATAGGAAACAAATACTGTAGCATACTGTAATACGGTTCACAATGCGCAAAATATTGGAAATGTTATCCTAAATATTGGAAGTATTTTCCTAAGTATTGCTTTGTTTACAGCGGTAACCAAAGGAACATAATATCACCGTTCCATAAGCGCCCCCTGCTGCCAGAGACTAATTTTGCGTTCTTTCAGTCTGTCTGCTGTTTTCCCCTAAAGCATTTTTTAATTTATAATAAAATATTAATGATAATAAAAGGATTTTTGAACAAACAAATAATGTTTGATCTTTATATTTGTTAGGTTAGTATAGGTTTTGCTGTGGTATCGAAATTGGGATCGAGAATTGTACAATTGAATTGGTATGTAAAATTTTGGTGTCATGTAAGCTTATTTAGTAAAATAAAAAATAACATGAGTCAAAAAAAATTATAACAGCAACTATTTTATTTTTTGTGGTAGGGCCAGTGAAAATTTTGACTGGCCAAGTAAAAATTTTAACCACTGGGCCAGTAGAAAAAATCCTTAGCATTGAGCCCTGTATATAATATAAATTATATTAATATAAATATATACATGTAAATACATGATTGTTTATGTATACATAATAAATAGACACAGGACATGCACATATACTATGCCAACAAACATTTCTATTTTGGATGCGATTAATCGTGATTAATTGTTTGACAGCACGAATAAAATTTCAGCTTAACTTGAAGAAATTGTGACAGATATACATTACTTAATGTAATGATAGTACTACTATTAGTAATGCATTTTTTATTAAAACATAATTTTAATTTTAATCAAATACATTTATTTACCAGATCTAATATAATCTAATATAATATGGTTGTACTGTGGCACATGTTGGTATTTAGTTTATTGTTAGTGAAAGGTGAGATGCATTGTTCAACGAGCTCTCCTTTCCTTTGATTATCTAATGCTTGTTTTTCATTGAAGAGCGTGTTTCGTAACCCACGTGTTTGTGTAATTCAGTACTTTATATAGCCCTGACTATTTCTGAAAGAACAGTTTATGAACAATGCTGCCCACTCCATCCCACTCTGTGGTAAGTGCTCCTGAGGGCAGCGCTGCGCATCGCCTGCGTTTAACATTCATCAGCGGTTGTAACAGTTCGCCTGTGCCGCTGCTAAATAAAGGTTTTGTGCTTATCCCTGGAGAGACCCACACCTCTTCCATCTCCTCGGCCTGAGGCCATCTTCATGTGAGAGACTATACAAATCAACACCATGGTTCCCATGGTTTCTCAAACAGGGTCTGTCCGTCAGGGCTGGTGTCAAACGGTCAGAGGCTACCATTGTGT